>NC_045427.1:437179479-437890479 GCF_902635505.1 Sarcophilus harrisii | reverse complement strand
TTTCTATGTGTAGGAAATATTCAATACTGGCACTTTAATATTTGTATCCCCTGTATCTACCATGATATCTTATAAATGTTGTTGAATTGATCTATCAATAGGAACAGTAAAAAAAAATGAGTTATCATTAGTCATTAATTGAGACTTAAAATCAAGAAAAAAGGAGGTCACAGTTCATGTCATCTTCCTGTCTTGTCCTGGTTAGAAGGAAACTTGTTCGATCAAGAAACAATTCTCCTTTTCCTTTTTCATCTATCATGTAGGCCATAATAATGATCAATTTAATAGCTTTCAGTGTAGGTGTTATTGACATGTTACACAAAAAAGATCTAAATCCCGAAGTTTGAAATGACTTGCCCAAAGTTATCCAGCCAATTATGGTAAAGCTAAAATTCTAATACAGGCATCCTAGATTCCCATTTTAATGCGTTTTTCTAAACACTATCCTACCTCTTAGTTAAGTAGAATTTCAAGTAATATGTTAATAAGATGTTCATAAAAGCTGAAGATGGCAGATATTAAGTAAATGACATCTTTCCAAACTTTCTGTGAATTATTTACTAGAGAGATACCACCTACTGTTAGATTTTAATCATATGACTCTCTTCAAAGAATAAATCAGCATATGTTTTATTTAGATTTATATTGTGCATTTTGGCAAGATTTCAAAGCCTATTACTTCAATTTAGGCAATTATCATTTTCTCACTTGGTTAGACATTAAGCACACATTCCCCAAATCCCTCAGCAAGTTAGTGACAGAAAGAGCAATAAAAGCTAATAGTATTGCCTTTCTCTTGGCATTACATTTAACCCTATTTCTAGGCCCTTTGTAGACAGTTAGAAGAGTGGATAACCCAAATCTAACCAAGAACTCTGTTTAACTTGGCTCTTGAAATCAAACTTTATTAAGTGGTCTGATTTGTCTTACTCAGATTAGGGCTTCATTTGAATAAAATCCAAATGTTTAAAGAGACTGGTGACTTCATCTTAGAGTCTGAGGTGTTTCTTTTTTTTTTTTTTCCTTACCTCTCTCCAAAAATAAATTTGAGTTGAAGGAAGAAGCCACTCGTGAAAACATCTAAATCAGAGTATTCAATATATATTTCTGTTTTCTCTCCATCCTTAGTTGGATTTTCTTGAATAATTCCCTCTATTCAAAATTCTTGAGGCTCTCAAGTGGCTGGGCCCACACCAAAAAAACTGATGTCTTCTCACTGTGTTTCCTATTGAAAACCACTGTGGCCACCAAGCTGGAAGCCTCCCATAATTCTATTACATTGGCATTAAAGTGTTCCTTTATTTTGTTGAACCCTTAAAACTGAAAGATACTCTCAATTGGGAGGTAAAAGGGAGAAAAAGAGAGAGAGAGAGAGAGAGAGAGAGAGAGAGACAGAAAGAAAGAGTCAGCCTTTACTGGGAACCTAAAGAAGATCTGTCTTAAATTACTTTTTTTATTACTATTAGTAATGGAAGTGGAGTATCAGTTTCTTTACCTCCTTTAAGACCTTTACTCTGCTTTTTTTCTGAACATCTGTCCAAATTTGGTCACCCTGGGTCTTTCTTTCCCCATATAACATAGGCACCTGGACTTGATTGAATTCTCAATGCTTTAAAACAAGGACCTTTATTCCCTCCCCCTTTTATTTATCATGTTTTTCTTCACATAATATAGGGAGTAGAATTAGAGAAAAATGTAGCCAAAGAGATTAGAAAAACCTATGATTTGTTTCTTCTTATGCCTGGAAAATAATACTTAGAGACAGATAAGGAGAGCATGGCTTTGCTTTTTGACATATCAAAATGAACACATGAGGATCAATCTTTCTTATATATTCTGATTGTAAATTGAGAAGTTGTGACAAAACTCTGTATTGACCATTTTTTAGATCCCATTTTAAGGCATTTATTCAGATATGAGGGGAGGGTAAAATACTATACAAATGATTTTTGGAATGGTAGAAGAAACACTAAAGTGCGAACTAAGAGTCACAAATTCTAATTTCAGCCTAGTGATGTTCATCAAGTAACTTTACCATGAAAGTCACATAAGATAAAGTTTGGCAGTCAGTCAAAAAGCTTTACTAAGAGCTTAGTATGTGCTGATCACTATGCTAAGCACAGCAGATACATACAAAGGTAAACATACATCTCCTGCCTTCCAAAAGATCATGTTCTAATGAGGGAGTCTTCATGCTAATAATTATGTCTGTATAAGATAAATACAGCATAAATGGAAAGTAATTTCAGAGAAAGAGTAATAGCAGCAGACACTAGGAAAGACCTCTTGCAGAAGATGGATTTTGAGTTGAGTCTTGTATAAAGTCAGTAAAGTACAAAGAAGAAAGGAGAGAGAACTATCACTGATGTAAAACCATGAAATTGGAAGATGGTGTTCCATGTGTGAGGGAGCAGCAGACTAGCCAATGTGACTATATTGTGAAGTATTTGGAGGATGAGTGTCATGTAAAAAGATTGAAAAGGTTGGAGGGAACCAAACTGTAAAAACAGGCTTAAATGGGTTTATATTGGATCTTGGAAGTATTAGAAAGTTACTGGAGTTTAAAAAGGAAATATCATAGTCAGACCTGAGCTTTAAGAATATTACTTTTGGGGGGCAGCTAGATAGCCCTGTGGATAGAGCAACAACCCTGAAGTTAGTAGAACCTGAGTTCAAATGTGACCTCAGACATGTAACACTTCCTAGCTGTGTGATCATGGGTGAGTCACTTAACCCCAACTGCCTCAGCAATATATATCTATATCTATATCTATATCTATATCTATATCTATATCTATATCTATATATATATATAATTACTTTTGTGGCTGAGTGAAGGATAAATTAGAGTAAGGAGAAATATGAGTTACAGAGAACAATTAACAGTCTATTGAAATAGTCTACACCTGAGGTTTTAAGTGCTGGGTAGGTGGATAAAAGCAGATATATGAGAAATGAAACACCAAAATTTAATAGCATATTAGATATATGGGGTGAATGGGGGTGAGGAAACAAGGATGTTACTGAGTTTATGATCCTGAGTGACTGGAGGATGATGATGCCTTGAAGATGATAAAACATTTTGGAAGAAGATAGGGTGTGGGAGAAAAGGTCATGAAGTCTATTTTGGATATAATGAGTTGGAAAATCTAGAAAACTTCAATTTGAGATGACTGATAGGCAGGTGGTGTCATGGGACTCTAGCTTGGAAGAGACACTAGTTTCCAGATATAGCAAGGGTGGAGCACTTCCTTAGAAAACCTTAGTGTTGTCCAGAAATTTCCAATTTTGTCAGAAAGTTTGGAAGCCACTAGAAGCAGTAGTTCTCATATCAAACAGTCCAGGCACTCAGGGGTACTAAGGTCTTCAGCATTTTCCCTTGAGATTTTATAAAGGGTTCTAAAGACCTATACTATGAATTTCAAGGATCCAGATAGCAGTGAAGTTAACTCTGAATGGTGAAAGACAGTGCAAGAATCCAGCTGATCCTGGTGAGACAATGTAGGGATTTTTTACTCTATTCTTGAGTTCAGCAGGGGATAGAACCTAGCCATAGTAAAAAGCCACAATTCAGAAACTAAAGCCAGACAGATAAGATCACCCACCACATACACACGTACTTACATGTATACACATATTATATTTTTCATATATATATATATATATTATATATATATATTCACAGGCACATACACAGATAGATGTAAATGTATAATATATTATGTGTAGATATGATACAGGTATACATAATATATACTTGTATATATATATATATATATATATATCCATGTATACTTATTTATGTGTATATGTGAATATATTGCATAAGAAGAGATTCTACCAGTTCCCCACATACTCCTACCTCAAATCCAGCCTAGAAGATAATTATATAAGATCTGCAAGCAAAGAAACAAAGGGAAAACTGGATTTTTCATAAGGAGTACATTAATACCTAGTAGAAGTGAAACAAAAAATAAAGAGAAATCAACTTCATAAGACAAAAAAGTATTATAATGAAATTGGAAAAGGAAAAGGAAAAGAAGAATATATAAGATATCTGATAAAAAATAAATCTGATCTAGAAAGCAGGCCAAGAAGAGATAATATAAGAATTATTTGATTACCTGAAAACCATTATTTATTTATTTAAAAATAAATACAAAATAAGGGTAAAAATAGAAAAAGAAAGATAGGAAAGAAAAGTTAAAAAAAAAAATAAAACAAAGCATTGCCATGTGCCCAGCAGAACATCAGGGAGTATTCAAAATATGTAACATGTAACAATAAATTTTCATTTCAAGAAAGCATATGTAATAATAGAAATTATTATTTCATTACTGATATATTCATGACTGTCTTTGCTTCCTTGTAAGTTACTCTTTTTTTCTCTGCTGTGCACTTTTTACTTTATTTTTTTTCCCTTCCAAAGCCTCCACTTTTCTCAAGCAACGTACAGTTAAACATGGGTACACTCATACCCACCTACACACACATTCATACCCACATACATATATCTACCTGCATACATATACAAATATACATAGACACATATAGACATACTCTTTGGGGTAGAAGAATATATATTTTTTTTACTTAATTGTCTTCTTCTGAAGATGAACCCTGGTCTTTCCTGTTTCTATAGTAAGTTTCTAGATTTGGCTTCTTTCTTCTTTGCCTGTTCATTTTTTTTTTAAATGAGAACAATTTAGTGTAATTACCTCTAATCCTGAGGTGGGGATCTGGTGCCTCTCGATTCACTTAAGCTCTTCCCTCAGATCTGGAATCCCAAACCAAAAGCTCCCCCCCCCACTTCTTCCTCCTTACCCCTCCACTCTGACTCCTGCAAGTGCCAGAAGCTAGCAACATCCCTATCCCAGTACTTGTGCACCCTGTGTGCACTCACCTTCTCACCCAAGGCAGTGTCTCAGCAGCACAAATGGGCTTGGCATTCCTAATCAGCAAAGGTTCCTTCAGTCTTCCCAGAGTCAGACCCTGGACTCCCCTTGCTATCCCGGGAGATTGTTCATGTGGTTGTGGCTGAGGTTCCCTTCCAACCCAGCTAGCTTCAGGGCTCCCTGGTGACTATTTCTTCAGAGATTGCCTAGGGGTATTTGCACTTTATGGTGAGTATATGCTATAATGGGGTCTTTCTTCAGGTTTTCTTGAATTGTCCCTGTAGGACCCCTGTTCTGCCCCAAACCTTTTTTTTTTGTTTGTTTTTCACTGATCTATGTTTGCCCTGAAGTACAATTTTATTTTGTTGATGGGGGAAATATGGAGAGTTTAGAATTTTCTGACCTGCTCCGCCATCTTTCCAGAATCCTCAAAACCACTATTTAAAAACAAAACAAAAACAAAAACAAACTTGGATGCTGTATTAAAAAAAAACAATTATTCAAAACTTTATTTAGCATCAAAGAACCAAATGAAGATGGAAAGAATCTAGAAATAGACCTCCTCATAGAAACCTCAAAAGGAAAAGTCTCAGAAATGTAAAGGCTAAAATCCAGAGCTAGAATGTCAAATTTTGAAAAAAGCAACAAACCTTTAATCCAGAAATGAGGAGCTGAAGGACCAAGGAACTACAGTCAAGGTCACAAAAGACCTGACAGATTCTACTCTAAAAGACAGATTCTGCTCTAAAATTCAAGATTCCACAGTGAAAAACACTTAGACTTATAATCAAAAATAATTCATTCTCCAAAACTGAGTACAATCATAAGATTATGTTTTGCCCCACGAGGGGGGATAGACTTTCAGTTAATGATTTTCAACGTTTTCTGAAGGAAAGACCAGTGCTGAGTAGCAAATTTTTAAATACAAATATGCAACACTAGAGAAACCTAGAAGATAAATTAATTTGGGCAACTGGAAAAAAAGTATTAATATTTTAATGGTAGAGGAGCAGAGGAATGTGCCCCTCTTCAAAATCTTAATATCTTTAATGGATATTAAGTGAATTGTTCAAAAAACACAGAGGATCTGGAATTAGATTGTGTTTCCTGAGTTCAAAGTAAAGGGATGAGAATGGAAGTGAAAAGGAATTCAGTAATGTATAAAGGAAAAAAATATTCCTTCTTATAATTGGAGTGTGTAAGAAGAGTATATAAATATTCAAGAAAAGTCAAAGAGGAGAGTCGGCAGTAGTGATACCCCTCCCATGAACTTTTTTTTTTCTTTTTAATGTACAGAAGGGAACAGAAGGAGGTTTAGAAGAAAGCACAGATAAGCAGGACAGTTTGAAAAGTAGTGTGTAGAATTCATTATATACATTTTTGTATTAAGCAAATGATATGGAATGGGCAATCACGGTGCTTTATACAATCTTTTTTTTGTTTTCTTTGAATATGAAAGTGATTTTTTAAGATTTTTAATTTCAGAACAAATTTTTTAAAAAAGAGATTATTATAACTTTTGAGAAAAGTTTTTTTTGAATCATGAGGTAGGAAATCAAATTGTTGTAGGGTTTATAAGAATAAAGGGAATAGAAAGATGAGTTTCTCAAGAAGTATATCTGAGAAAGGGGAGAAATACGAGGTGATAGCTATTAGGGATGATCAGATCAAGTGAGAATTTTGTTTTTTATATGAAAAAGATACAGATGTATTTGAAGAGAGAGATTGATGATTAGAGAATGGGCTAACACTAGGAGTATTCTGCTAGAAAAAAATGGATGAGGTAAATTCAAGCATGCATACAGAAAGATTTGCTTTAGCAAAAAAGAATGACTACTAATCCATATTTTAAATTAAAGGAAGATCTCTGAACAATATGAGATGAGGAAGGGAAAAAAATGAAGCTTGAGGTAAATTATCTTTTTATTTCTTTTTCTTCCCTCCTTCTCTCCTTTCTTTCTTCCTTTTTTCTTCCTTCCCTCCTTCCCCCCTCCTTCCTTCCCTCCCTCCTTTCGTCATTGCTTCCTTCCCTTTCTCCCTTCTTCCTCCCCTCTCTTCTTCCTTCCCTCCCTCCTTCCTTCCCTCCTTTCTTCTTTCCTTTCTTTCTTCCTTTCTTCCTTCCTTCTTTCCTTCCTTTTCTCTTTCTCTCTCTTTCTCTCGCTCCCTCCCTCTCTTTCTTTCTTTTTTGAAAAGACCTTAGATATTATTTCACCCAGTCCCATCATTTTGTAAGGGAGGAAATACTGTACAAAGAAAAGGGTAGCAACTCTTCCAAAGTCACATAATCATAAATTGCAGAATCAGCATTTGAACTCCAGTCCTTTACTGTCAAAGCCAGTGAGTTCTTTATTCTATGATATTCTGTTGGTCTGGACCTCCTTTTTTCTTCTATAAAATAAGGAATTTGAATTAGAATGTCTCTAAAGACCTTCTCAGATCTGATATTCCTTTTCTGAAAGTTAGCTTTGTTTGAGACCAACTGAACAGAAAGACATTTGGGTAAATGTCAGAGTGGGTTGAATCACTATGTTGAACAGGGTTGAACAGACCCTGTCTCATCACAAGCTCCTAAGCCTCCCAGGTTTTGTTGAATATGCAGATTCAAAAGACCCAGAAGAGAGAGATCAATTCCTACTACCTCAAATTTTCTTCTGGATGATGTCCCTCACTCCAACAAGAGGAAAAGTGCCTAGCTATTTATGTTTGCAGTGGACCAATTTATCCATAGCACATTTCAGAATCTGTATAGAATTTGGAATCAACATATATGAATACTTAACACAAAACTTTCCTCAGTTCAGTGTGTTACCCATCTGGACTCAAACATTAGACTGGAAATTCCATGATAAGCTTATAAAGAGGCTTTTCTCTATTATCCTAGTGCCAGTAGTTGGAAGAAATAATTCAAACATCTCATCTTGACCCCATGTCCAAAATACAACAGAGACTTCCATTGGCATCAGAATGTAGATTGATTCAGGGAAACAGGATTTGGGGCCCAGTCCTAGGACCCAAAAGAAAAAAAAGTGACCCATGTCACTTGGGACATGATGGCAGCTTATGTTACATCCAGAGAGTCTTTAGAAGTTCAGTACTCAGACATGACCAATCATCTAAGAAGCAACCAGATGGGAGAAAGGGATTACAATTGGGGAGAATAGAGTTGTATGGAGCTGGGACTACTGAGATATCCTCTGGAAAGGTAAAATCTGTTTCTCTGCAGTCTATGAATCACATGCTTCCAGGCACACTAGGCTTGACCATTTCACCTCCTGAGAGTGCTTACAAAAACAGTGTTCATCCATACTCTGATGTGGGAAACTGGGAAATGTGTAGATAATATCCCAGTCACTGATACAGGTAGACAATGTGTGACTTATCAACCAAAAGAAGTAGTAGCATCAGGTTTACTGATACAGACTTCTAATAGACAATCTGGTGATAGTTGCCTAGTTTCTGATTCTAAGCAACAGAATCCAGGGATAATCTAGACAGTAGCTGTGACAGCTGACCAACCTATGCTCATTATCTATGTAAGTGGGATACCCTTAGAAGGAATGGTAGACACTGGTGCAGATTATCCAGTCATTAGAGGTGCCAACTGGCCTAGTCACTGGCCAAAGATTAAAGCAGACACCTACATGTTTGGAGTAGGAGAATCAATAGTAGCTGAAGTTAGTGCTACCCCTTAAGGGTGGACATTTGAAGGTGAAACAGGAGTTTTTACTCCTTTTGTAGTAAATAAAATCCCCATCAATGTATGGGGAAGAGACATCTTACAACAATTAGATTACAAATGAGTACTTCAACTTTTTAGGCAGTGCTGTTGTTGAAGGCCTGCCAACACTCTCACCTGTTCCTATTCAATGAAAAACTGATACACCAGTGAGGATAGAACATTGGTCCTTAGCTAACAATAAAATTCAAGTCTTAATGACAGGCAACAATAGAGAGGAGAAACAGAGACATTAAGCGCTCCTCCAGAAACAAAAGAAAGGGGGAGCCACAGGTAACCATAGAGAACTTCTAAATTTAGCTCTTTATACTTTTATTTTTTTAATTTTTCATCAAGATGTACTGGCTCCTACAGACAGGTTTTATAACCCATTGGAAGGGCAGTGTTCAGTGTGAACAACTTCACTATCTTTAGATAATTACCAAGTGATGTGGAGAGATCCAGAAAGTGGTGAATGGAAGGGTCCAGATAGGTTAACTGATTGGGGGAAAGGGTTTGGTTGTATCTCTACAGGTGGAGAAGGAGTCAGATAAGTGCCAACAAGCCATATTCACTTTGTCCTTTGGAGAGAGACAGATAAGACCCTTGAAACAAAGGAAAAGACCCAAGAAACGTTGGGTGGTTCTATTGCTGACTGTGCCTACTACTGAAAGAGTATAGCAATTGACTCATGGACATCAAAAATTGTTAATGAGACTGATGCAGGACTTCAAAATCCTCAGGAATCATTGGAATCCCTGAGACATGATAAGATTGCTGTAGGACTTGAAAACCCTCAGGAATCATTGAATTCCCTAAGACAAGATAAGACTGTTATAGGACTTCAAAATCTATAGGAATCATTGGATTCCCTAACACATAATAAGACTGTTGCAGGACTTCAAAAACTTGCAGGGATCATTCGGTTCCCTGATACATGAAGTAATGGACAATAGATTGGTTTTGGACTATGTCTTGGCTGGTGAAGGAGGCTCATGTTGATTGTTATTTATATAATCTCCTTTTAGGACTTCTGGAAATCTTTTACAATATTATGTTGATTCATATTGTTTGTTATATCACTACTTGTGTGTACAATTCATGTTTGTTACATTATATTGAGCTGTGGGGAGAGTCATCACTAGTAGCCTATGGTATATTGCTATGTGCTTGTGTAATACTTCCATGCTGATGGATTTTTGTTTGCCTGTGTCTAGGTTAGACCCTTCAGCCCAGAAACCCACTAATAATATCTGGTTTGACTCCCCACTTCACTTTGGTGTTTTCACCTCCTTTCCTGAGAAGTCAGGGAGGGCGTGACCATCTGTGTTGACAATACCATTGAAATCCCTTCAAACTCTGAGGTTCTTTGGTGTTATGAAGCCTTTATCATCTGTCATCTCTTCTTTGGTTTGATTATGCCTTATCTCCCCAATAGGTAATTGCTTCTCTAAGTGTAAGTACTATCTTTCCCCAACTATTTCTCACAATGTCTCCTGGAGGCATGGCACACAGAGAAAATGCTGAGTAAATATTGATTTTCATATGATTTTTGATAAAGATGAACTATAAAATAGAGTTGTTCTTTCTTTATGAATAGCAGACATAGAGATATCTTAGATTTTTAATTCCTAAAATTTCATCCTAGTTCTCCAATTATCAACAACCCAAGTTTCCTTTGATAGAGAGAGACAGTGGTTCTAGTCATCTTCTTGATATTTTGGCTTTGTCTAGGGTGGTGAAAGCCATACTAAGGATCCCAGACCAAGACCTATGATGCCTCACCGCAAGAAAGAGTTTCCAGAGGCCCAGACCCAGACCACAGCAAACCCAACACCTCCTTGGAAAAATGCAGAGGAGTCCAGGTCATTGAGCAGATGCCCAATAGTCCCTGGAGAGACCTAGCTCAAGCTCAATTTCTAGGATCATAAAGCAGACCACTACTCTTCCAGATGATTTGGATGCTTTATAAGTGGGTAGAAGGGTGAAAAGAAAAAAAAGTTGAGTTGGTTTTGTTTAATGAAAGTATGAATATCATGAATGATTTCAATTTAGTTATAGATTGCTGACAAATGAGGGATATGAGAAGCTGCTAAATAAATTAGAAAAAAAAAGTGGCTACAAAATACTGGCATTTTCCACCCTGGCCACCAATATCGGCATGTTGAGGAGGAAATTTTTCTATTTTTAAAAATATACTTTTAAATATATGCAGTTGGCTAACTAATAGATAGTTGTGATTTGAGTAGACCTGCCTGAAAATATTTCTTTCTATTGTCTGAAATTCCATCATTAATAAATCGTTCCTTTTAGGTTAAACAATCCTTTTTCTTTTAATATACAAATACTCCTAGGAACATTCATATATTATCAAGAACACTTAAAAATAATTGACTAAGGACAATTGAAATGTGGCAGGTGAATATAGTAGAAAAAGCCTGGATTTATAATCTGGGACACCTGGATTCAAGTTCCAATCCTAAGAGTTAGTAGCTGTGTTACAGGGTAAGTAACTTAATGGCTCTGAAAATAATTTTCTTCATCAATCAAATGGGTATAGTAATATACTAACTACCTCTCTGATTTTCTGTGAGAGAAATGATTTGTGAAGCTATAGAATATAGCATTTCTTATTGTTAGCATGATTGAGTTTATTGGCATTCTTCCAAATAAAAAAAAAAAACACAGTTATCCATGACTTATCAGAGGCAATATGGTATTTTGGAAAGTACACTGGACTTAGAACTAGGAGATTTACATTCTAGATCAAGCTCTGCCACTTCCTTTTTTTTAATTTTAATTTTATTTTTTATTTAATAGCCTTTTATTTACAGGTTATATGCATGGGTAACTTTACAGCATTAACAATTGCCAAACCTCTTGTTCCCATTTTTCACCTCTTACCCCCTACCCTCTCCCCCAGATGGCAGGATGACCAGTAGATGTTAAATATATTAAAATATAAATTAGATACACAATAAGTATACATGACCAAACCGTTATTTTGCCGTACAAAAGAATCAGACTCTGAAATATTGTACAATTAGCTTGTGAAGGAAATCAAAAATGCAGGTGGGCATAAATATAGGGATTGGGAATTCAATGTAATGGTTTTTAGTCATCACCCAGAGTTCTTTCTCTGGGCATAGCTGCCACTTCCTTTTTAATGAGGCTACTTCTCTATGAGCCTTGGTTTCCTATCTCTAAAATGTGGGATATAACTAAATATTTTTTACTATTCTTTTTAACTCTAAAGTTCTTCAAGTCTATAATGATATTCTTGTAGGAATGCTACTTTACAGCTGCTCTCCAGATATTTCATGTATATCAGACACTCCCCACTCTAACTAGACTATAAACTCCTAAAAAACCTGGAATGTATTTTATGCACAGCAGGTACTCAATAAATACTTTTTGATTTTATTTCTCTCTCCCTCTTCTTATACTTTCCCCTCTCCTCTCTCACCTAACAACTAGCAGAGCATGCTTTCAGTGAATGCTTATTAAATGAAATCAAGAAAAGTGATAGCCAGATATAAGGTGTTATTGTAATATTCTGCTGGTTCAAACAGATGCTTCTATACCATGTGAGACCCTGTGGCAGGTCTGGAATGTCACCAGATATATGGGGGTCTGGCACAGAGCAGGCTGTGGTTAGAGCTGGGCAGAAGAGGGTGAGGGTAAGGGTGGGAAATACTGAGCAGGAGTCATTATGTCTAGGCAGGGATGTGGAGGGCGGTGGCACAATCCATCCAAATAGCTGACTCTATTCCTAGGTTTGGGCAACCCTGTGAGAGAGAGACAGAGAGATAGACAGACAGAGACAGAAAGAGAGAGAGAAAAGGAGAGTGAGACACAGAGAGATAGAGACAGAGAGAGATAGAGACAGAGACAGACAGACATACACAAAGACAGAGAGAAAGAGAGACAGAGGAGGAGAGTAAGAGAGAGGGAGGAGAGGGAGAGAGAGAAAGGAAGAGAGTAAAAGGGGGAAAAAGGGGAGAGGAGGAAAGAGGGAGAGCCAGAGAAAGGAGAAGAGGGAGAGGGAGAGGAAGAGGGAGAGATTGATTCAGGATTTAAATCTGACAAGATCTCCAAAGAACACAATATTTATTATTAAAGAAGCTAATGTTCTAGAAAGACCAACTCAGATTGTCTGACTTTGAACAATATGCTTAACTTTGCTAGATCTCAATTTCCTTATTGGTAAATTAAGATTTGGGGCTTTATACTTTCTAAAGCTTCATATCTCTAAATCCTATAAAATCTTTGTGGAAAATGGGTGCTAGAATGAAAAAGTAGAGAGAGGGTCCCAATACCACTAGAAGGAACTCTTATACAGAGCCAAAAGTATAGGACTGGCTGATATTATGTAGGAATGTATTTTTTGAAGCCATCTAACTAAGTCTTCATGATTCCAGAATGTCTATACCTCATTTTCAGAAGGTGCTTTGCTACTATTGTTCTCCCCTGGTCTAAATGTGCTATCTAACAATGGATTGAAAAAAGATAGAGGAAATTAGGAAGAATAGGAGAGAAGGGATTTTCTGAGAGGGAAGATTTCACATCAGATTTATAAAGTTATTTTGAATGAAGAAACAAACAATTCAACTAATTGAAGGAATAATTATGGTATAATGAATTGAAATATATGTAAATTTGGATTCAGAAGATTTGGGTTTGAATTCTGAATCCCATATTCTTTTTTTGTTGTGTGGTGGTAGGCAAATCATTAAAACTTAAATTTCCTTTTGTAGAAAATATATATCTGCACTAGCTGATTTCTAAAGTAGAACTGAAATTAAAATTTTTGTCATCTGGGGCAAATCACGCAAATGTCTCCAGGCAGACAGCATAGAAGACAAATTCATTTGACAGGATAGTGGAGATACATGTTTTGAGGCAGATTTTGGGGAACTGGAGGTAAAGGAGTAATAGTGAGGGTAGGATTCACTTTGGTTAAAGAAGGGAGAGAGAATCTGGTAGCTTGTTGTTTTAACTAATCATTCCTGCTAATAATGTGCTAAATTCATTTGTTCTACAATGCTAGAAGAGGGCAAGTGTTGTCTGCACCCTGCAAATTGGAACCTCTGGAATAAAGCATCTGTTGCCTCACTCTAGTTGTACCTTTGGTCTAAGATCCCTTCCCATACTAAATCTTGTGAACACTAAGTCAGTGTTATTTTAAGAGTCAGGACATTAGAGTCTTATTGCAATCTCTGTGGGACATCTGTCTCACTATGGACACGTTCTTTCACTGAAAAACTTCATTTTTCTCTCTGCAAAATGAAGCAGGGTCTATTTATTAGATGTTATACTTATTATCCCTTCCAATTTAATGGGATTATGAAAGGAAGAATTCTTTTTACTATTGAAGTTTCTTACTTTATGGACAGTCTTTGTGTTATTAGTAAATGGCAATGCTTTGATAAATTAGGCAAACACCCTGATTGCTCATAGATTGCAACATCTTCCCTAAAAAGGAAAGAGAACGGAGACTTTATGTTCCATGTCCAGAATTTTTTGTATGCGTCAATGATGTTTCTAAAGCTGAAGAGGTGGACGATTTCCTCATGGGGGCAAGGCCCCTTCTGGACATGCACTTTCTTTATTTATAACATTACCATGCACTGAACCACTGGGGCTGGGAGAGAAAGGGCCCATGGTCCCAACCATTCCGTGTTATGCAAGCTGAGAAAAATGTAAGAATCGCATGAGAGAAGCAGACTGCTCAGAAACATCTTTATTTGTTCATTTCTGTGTCCTGACGCTTTGATTTTTGCCTTCCGCTTCAGAAATTTGAAGATAAGTATCAGCAGCTGGACACTGAGTAAATCATAGTCACAGACTCTGTGTAAATACTGAGGTTTCGAAAGAATGAACTGATGTCAAACAGCTTTGTGCTCAGAAGAAGAGACAAGTGGGGAGGAGAGAAGAGGAGAGGGAAGGAAAGGAGAGGGGAAGAGGGGGAGGAGGAAGGGGGAGTAGTGTTTTTGCTTTGGCAAAGGCAACCTTCTTAAAAACTTCTGGACATGTCTGAACATGCCTGAACTTGTCTCAGGCTAAAGCCAAAAGACTTTTCCTCTCTTCTGAATCCAGGCAATGATAGGATGCCTGGGCTGAAATGGAAAATGATGCTTTTGGAGGAAGTGAAGGATTAGGGATGAAAAGGACAAAAGTGTTGAGAAATTGAAACCTATTAACTGGGGAGTGGGATGATCTGTGACTCTGGACACAGAATGTAGCTTTATTATTAACCTAAATGGTAAGAGCACTAGTTCCCCTTCTTATGTCTTCTATAGTTTGCAGTGAAGTTCCCTTGTAATGCCGAAGAAACTGAGCAAGACAGAGATTAGAGACCAATTCAATAATTTATTAAATGGAGAGAAATACTGGGACCGATGCATCCATGTTGATCCCAGGGCTAGACAAGACTATCATCTCAAAGAGTCTAGCCCTGAGTCTCGGGGCAGGAAGCCTTTTATGGAATAACAAGAACAATGACATAATGGAGGGACCTAGGTGGGGATAACCTAATCAAGGGAAGTTACTGATATTCTAATGACATTAAGGAATGTCTATAAAACCTTTATCTCAAACATTAAGAGGGGACGGTTATAACCTAAGGCAGAATTATGAAATAGGACAATTGGAGGAGCTGGTCACCCCATTATAAGGGAACTTTGGCATAACACCCTCACAAGTATTTCAGGGCAAGAGGTATTGTTATCCCAGATTTATAGATTAACGTATAGATTCCAAGACACTTGCAAAATGAAGATAGTAACTAGCATGACTGAGAGGTGGGGAGAGATTCTAGAAATTAGGGTATTTTCTCCCTTATATTCACCATTCTATGACATACATTTGAAGAATATGCTTCAAAGGAGACAATTCCAGGCCATATAATTATCCTCAGTGATAACAAGTCCTTGGGTTTAGAATTGTCTAGTTCTTTTCCATTTACCAGGTACTCTCATTGTGATTATCTACTTTTTTCCTTAATAACCTTATAATGTAATCTAGGTGAGCATTATTAACTTTATTTTATAGATAAGTTAAACAATATTTGGACAAGCTTAATGCCTTGCCAAATTCATGTCATTAGCAAGAGGAAGGAATAGAATTAGACCCCAGGATTCCCAGCTCAGTGCGTTTTATATTACATTGAATGCTTCTCTAGTCAATGGATTAGTGATTCTAAACCAATTATCATCTTGTCATCTGTCTGGGTGCTGCTTTATCCTTTGGAGACTTTGTTTTGGGGTGACTTAACTCTCCCAGCTCTGGAACTTCTGCCTTGAAGCTAGTATTGTCCTGATTCATTTTTTTTTTTTTCTGTTTAGATGGGCCTACTTATGTTTCTTATTCCACTTTTGCCATCTTCTTAGTAATTTCACTGATCTTTCCTCCCTCCTCTTTCTACCTCTGGAACTATTATCAAATCCATTCTACTATTGCTTTTTCATTTATTGCACCAACTTAGGATTTTCCTCCATTGCATAGGCCAGAACCTTTCTATACCTTCCTATCAAATGACTATCTGTGTCTTTCTTTTAACCTTCTTTAGAAACCAACCCATTAACCAGTCTTTCTTATAAGTCCTTTTTATTACAGAGAAATCAAAAAGTTTAAATTAATCCCTGTATTTTGTGGATCCTTGTATAGCACCTCATTTACTATCCTTCAGACTTATTATATACTTGATCTGCCTTCTTGTCTTGTAATATATGTCAGCTTCTAGCATGAAAGTGTTAGCAATATGCTGCAGTTTACTAATGCCCACCATAAGTCTTCTCATTGCTGCTCAGGTTACTTGTGATTTTATTTTATTTTCTGAAATGAGATTGTGGTGTTCCTTGAGTTGCATCCATATTAACTTGTTTATGAATGGAGAAATTGAATGACTATAGATATAAAAAAGTATGGAGCAAAGATGATCAGGACAATTACTTAATGATTTGTGGCCCCTCAACTGAGGAATATAAAAATTGTTGAGAAGAAAAGATAAGAACTCCTAATTTAAGGAGGATTTTTTGATTTGCAATTCTTATATTAGAAGACAGTCAATAGGCTTACCCTACACATGGAACATTAAAGAAAACTAACTCTTGATTGGATAAAGATCTATATCTTACCAACTCTTTCATGATAGTTATTATGAGTTGCTTAGAGTATGTGGATTCAAGGTAAATGTAAATTATGTGTTCAGTTCCATAAAATATATCTTTACTTTCCAGGAATAGTATAATAAGTAAAAAGGAACCACTGTGAATTTTTTACGCATTCTATATTTTTTCATGTTGTTTATGTTTAACTTTCTCAGAGGTGAGATAAAGTTCTAATTGCATGTGATCTTTAAATATGCATTTTTTATCCATTTTGTTTTTATAGCATAGACAGCTAGACTGATACTTTCTTGATGTCCATATATTTTCAATGAGAACTCTGTAGTATTCTAGTACCTAAGGAATTTGCCTAATGCCATTTTGTAATCAGTAATGTTAAGAAAATTTCATCATTGAGATTCCATCTTCAATTGAACTTTATGAAAGTTATTCTACATGACACAAACAGTCCTTTACTTTAATATTTATTTCTCTGTTATATATATTCTCTTGATGTTGAAAATCAATGGATCATTGAGCAAGTTCATCCCCATGGTTGGACTTGCTATATATATATATATGTGTGTGTGTGTGTGTATATATATATATATATATATATATATATATATATGTGTATGTGTGTGTGTGTGTGTGTGTGTGTGTGTGTGATAACTTTTATGAGGAGAATCATTCTTAAACTGTGCTTCCTTTGAGCAATTTAAAGGTTCCTTTGCATTGGATAAACAAGAAATACAAAAAGTATTTATTTTTCTCTTAGCTTCTCAGTTGCTGCCTGGCCATGAAGATTATGTTGGAAGAAACTAGCTTGTTTTTTACCATATTTTCTTCAAGGGTATTGTCATATCTGCAGGGAGAATTTGTATACTGTGATGACCATGTATTTTAAAATCAGCCGGAGTCAGGAATTCAGGTTAGGAGAAAATCGTCAATCTTTATTCTCAGTGAAGAAAGATCGGAGGTGGAAGAGAATTGGCGGGGGCGGAGCCAAGATGGTTGGAGAAGACATTAACCCTTTAAGCTCTTCTTACCCCTTTATCAATATTATTCGAGCCCCAAAATAGTCTTGATGCCAAATTAAAGATAAGAAGAGAACAACCACCAGCCAAAAAAATCTGCAGTCTCCCAAAAAGGTTGGTCTGGGGCCAGGGGGGAGATCGGGAGACTGGGAGAGAAATTAGGGTTCCGGGAGGTCTCAAACCGAGGGTGAAGGCACAGATCTCAGCAAGCAGCAGCCCCAACCGCAGTAAGGGGCTTTTCCTTTGGGGTTTGGATCCTGCACGGGCAGGAGGACGGAGCCCGGTTAGCCTCCAATCTGCAGGGGAGCCTGGCCGGGCCATAGAGCTTTTCCAGGGCCGAGGCATCAGGCAGAGCGGGCAGAGTTTGTTTGGCTTCTGCCTGCGGTCCTGCCTACTGCTAAACCACAGTCCCACAAGAGGCCCGGCCCTGGGCGGGACACTTTCACCACTTTTCTTAAAGGAAAGTGCGATAATCCACTCAGCCCTACTAACAGTTTGATAGCTCCGGCCAGTGCTGAATCCACCTCCCTGTTGGGGGAAGGGAAAAAACTCACAAGAGCACCCCATACCTTGGGGGAAATCGACATCTCTCCCTATTCTGCAGAGGAAGCTTAACCCCTTGCCTAGGAGACCCACCCCAAAGGCTTTAAACATGAATAAAAAAGAATGAAAAGAAAATCGACAGCTTCTATGCAGAAAAAAGAGCAGGTCAAAACCTGAAGAGACCCTCAAACAGCAAAAATGCATCAGACTGTCCTCCTTACATAATGCTCCATAGAAGAGGCCATTAAAAGTCCTCAAAAGAGAGTTAAAGATAAATGGGGGAAAAGGAAAGAAAGCCCTAAGAGAGCAACAAACTTCCCTGAAAATAATTGGAAAAGTTAAAAATTTCCGGGAAGTGAGGGAAACAAAATTAGTGAATTGGAAAAAGAAAAATAATTCAATAAAAAAAATTAGTGAAATGGAAAAAATTTCACAGACCAAAACAATACATTCAAAAACCCAATTGGACAATACAAAAAGAAGTAAAAAAAGCTATTGAAGGAAAATAATTTTAAAAAATTAGGAACTGGAAAACAAATTGAAACTTGATTCATTGAGACAAAGAATCAAATCAAAACAAAAAAAATGACAAACTGAAAAAACCAAGGAAATCTACTTGCAAAACGAAGACTTGGAAAAATAGATCTAGGAGAGATAATCCAGGATTATTGGACCTTTTGAAAACCATGATGAAAAAAAGAGCCTAGATACCATTTTACAAGAAATCAAAAGAGAACTGCCTGGTGTAATTAGAATCAGAAGGTAAATAGGCATTGAAAGAATTCACCAACACCTTCTGAAAGAAACCCTAAAATAAAACCCCAAGGAATATTGGGGCAAAATTTTGAACTATAAGATTAAGGAAAAAATTTTACAAGCAGCCAAAAAACCATTTAAATAATGAGGTACAATAAGGATCACCCAAGATCTGGCGTTTACATTAAAGGAAAGAAGGGCCTGAAAGATATCCAAAAGGCACAAGAACTTGAGATGCAAGCCAAGAATAAACTACCCAGCTTAAGCTGGAGCATTTTCTTCCGGGAAGAAGATGGATATTTAATGAAACAAATGAATTCCATTTTGTTTCCTGAACAAAAACCAGAACTAAAAAAAAATTTGATCTCCCAAGAATAGAACCCAAGAGATGCAGAAAAGGTAAAATAACCTTTGAGTTTACTGTTGTATATACAAAAAGAATGCATGTATAATTTGAGTAATTGATATAACATAAAAAAGGGAAGAGGATATGGAAAAGGGATGATGGCAGAATAAGGTGGAAGGAGGGATAAAAAGAGGGAAACCACATCCCACAAAGAGGCCAAGGAAAACTTATCAATCTGAGGGAATTTAGAGGGGGAGGAACATTGTGTGAATCTTACTTCCCATCAGAGTTGGCTCAAAAAAAAATAATTGACATTTGTTTTGAGAAAATTTCCCATTAAAAAACGGGGGAGAGGAAAAGGAAAAGAAAAAAGAGTAATAAGGAAGGAAGGGGAAAGACTCAAAGGGGGGAGGGAGGGATTATAAAGAGGATAAAGATCGGATACAAGAGGGGTACATAAGTTTAAAAGGGGGAAAGAGGGTTGGGGGAGGCAAGAATAAAAAGCAACTGGGGGTTATTAGGATTTCAAAATACAGGGATTTAGTAATTCTAACCAAATGTAAATGGATGAAACTCCCCCAAAAGAGGAGGCAGATAGCAGACTGGATCAAAAGTCAGAACCCTACAATTGTTGTTTAAAGAAAACATTTAAAGCAGGGGGATGCATAAGATAAAAAGTAAAAGGCTGGAGCAAAAATCCATTATGCCTTGGTGAAGTCAAAAGCAGGGGTAGCCATCCCATCTCAGATCAAAAAAGAAAAATTGATCAATTAAAAGAGATAAGGAAGGAAACCAATCCTGCTAAAGGGAGCATAAACAAACAAGCCAAATCAATATTAAAACATATATGCACCAATGGTATGGCACTCAACTTCCCAAAGGAGGAAGTTAAGAGGGTTGCAAGAAGAAAAAACAAAACTGTAATAGTAGGAGATCCTAACCTTGAACCTCAGAATTAGACAAATTCCCACAAAACAAATAAGAAAGAAATTAAAGAAGTAAATATAAATTAGAAAATTAGGTATTTGGATCTTGGAGAAAATTGAATGGAATAGAAGAGAATAATTTTTCTCAGCAGTTCATGGAACCTATTCAAAAATTGACCATAATTAGGACAAATAAAGACCTTAAAATTAAATGCAAGAAAGCAGAAATAGTAAATGCTTTCTTTTCAGATCATGAGCAATAAAAACTACATTCAACAAAAAGTTAGGGGAAATTAGACCAAAAAGTAATTGGAAACTAAAAACTTATCTTAAAGAATATTGGGTGAAGCAGCAAATTATAGATACAATTTAACCCCACCTAAGATAATGACAATGATGAGACATCATACCAAAATTTGGGATGCAGCCCAAAGCGGTAATAAGAGGGGAATTTTAATCCTTAGAGGCTTACTTGAATAAAAAACAGAGAAAGAAAAGATTAATGAATTGGGCTTAAATTAAAAAAACCAAAAAGACCAAATTAAAAACCCCCCAATTCAAATACTAAATTGGAAATTTAAAATTAAAAGGAGAAATTAAAATATTGAAAGTAAAAAACTATTGAACTAATTAATAAAACTAAGAGTTGATTCTATGAAAAGCCAATAAAATAGGATAACCTTTGGAAATCTGATTAGAAAAAGAGGGAGGAAAATGAAATTAGTAGTCTTAAAATGAAAAGGGAGAACTTTTCCACCAATGAAGAGGAAATTAGGAGAAATAATAAGGAGTTATTTTGCTCAACTTTATGCCAATAAATTTGATAACCTAATGAAAATGGATGACTACCTCCAAAAAATACAGACTTCCTAGACTAAAGAGGGAAGAAGAAATTTTGAATAGTCCCATTTCAGAAAAAGAAATGAAAAAGGAATTAAACAACCCCTAAAAAAAATCCCCAGGACCAGATGGATTTAATGTGAATTTTACCAAAACATTTAAAGAACAATTGGCCCCAATGCTAATAAATTATTTGATAAAATAGGGAATGAAGGAGTCCTACCAAATTCCTTCCATGACACAGACATGGTAATTGGATAACCAAAACCAGGTAGGCTGGAAAACAGAGAAAGAAAATTATAGACCAATTCCTAATGAAATTGGATGCTAAAATCTTAAAAAGATATTAGCAAAAAGACTACAGGAAAATCAATTCCCAAGATAATACACCATGATCAAGTAGGATTTATACCAGGAATGCAGGGCTGGTCTAATATTAGGAAAACTATCAAATAATTGGCCATGTCAATAACCAAATTAAAAAACCATATATCATCCAATAGATGCAGAAAAGCATTTGATAAAAATCCAACATCCATTCCCTATTAAAACACTTGGAGTATAGGAATAAAAGGACTTTCCTTAAAATAATCCAGCAGCATCTATTTAAAACCACGTAACATCATAGTAATGGAGACAAACTGCAATCATTCCCAATAAGATCTGGAGTGAAACAAGGTTGCCTCATCAAGCTATTTATTTAAATTGTATTAGGAAACACTAGCTATATAAAAAGAGCTGAGAAAGAGATTTAAAGGAATAAGTACGAGGAAGCCAAATTATCACTTTCCGATGACATGATGGAATTGAGAACCCCAGAGATTCTGCTAAAAAGTTATTAGAAATAATCCACAACTTTAGCAAAGTTTTATAAAATAAACCCATAAGTCATCAGACTTTAATCACTAATAAAATCCAACAGTCAGGAGTTACAAAGAAAACCAAAAGTAATTACTGATAATATAAAATATTTAGGAATCTATCTGCCAAGGGAAAACAGAAACTTTTGAGCAAAATTAAACCACTTTTCACATAAATTAATTGATCTAACCAATTGAAAAATTAAATGCCTTGGAGAGGGTTTAGCAAAATAATAAAGATGACAAAAATTTAAACTAATCTATTTATTTAGGCCTTACCAACGACCCCAAAAAACTATTTTAATGACCTTAGAAAAAATAAAAAAGTTCATAAGGAAAACAAAAGGTCAAGAATTTCAAGGGAATTAATGAAAAAAAATCAAAATGATGGTGGCTTAGCTTACCAGATCTTAAAACTATACTTATAGAGCAGCAGTTACCAAAACCATTTGGTATTGGCTTAAGGAAATAGATTAAGGTTGTGTGGAATAGATTAGGTTAAGGGATAAAACAATAAAAATATAGCAACCCAGTCTTTGGATAAAACCCAAAGATCCCGTTTTTGGGATAAGAACTTACTGTTTGATAAAAATTTGGGAAAATTGGAAACTAATATGGAGAAACTAGGATTAATCCATACTTAACCCACAACCAAGATAAAGGTCAAATGGGTTCTACCCAGATAAAGAATGAAATTATTAATAAATTAGAGGAAAATAGGATAGTTTAATTTCAGACCTGTGGAAGGGAAGGTTTTTATGACCAAAGTAGAACTAAGATCATTACTGATCACAAATAGAAAATTTATTATTCCAAACTGAAAAGTTTTTGTACAAACAAAAACTAATGCAGAAAGATTAGAAGGGAAGAAATAAACTGGGAAAAATATTTTTACAGTCAAAAGGTTCCCTGATAAAACCCATTTCCAAAAATATATAGAGAATTAACCTTAATTTAAAAAATCAAGCCATTCTCCAATTGAAAAATGGTCAGTTGATATGAACAGACAATTTAGATGAAGAAATTGAAACTATTTCTAGTCAATGAAAAGATGCCCAAGTCATTATTAATCAGAGAAATGCAAATTAAGAAACAACTCTAAGATACCACTACACACCTGTCAGATTGGCTAAGATGACAGGAAAAATAATTGATGATTGTTGGAGGGGATGTGGGAAAACTGGGACATTGATTCATTGTTGGTGGAGTTTGGAAACAATCCAACCATTTTGAGAGAGTTTGGAAATATGTCAAAAAAGAATAAACTGTGATACCTTTGATCCAAGTGTTACTTACTGGGATTATATCCAAAAGATTATAAAGAAGGGAAAGGGACCTGTATGTCCAATGTTTGTGGCAGCCCTTTTGTAGTGGTTAGAAACTGAAACTAATGGATGTCCATAGTTGGAGAATGGCTGAATAAATTGTGGTATATGAAAATTATGGAATATTACTGTTCGTAAGAAATGACCAACAGGATAATTTCAGAAAGGCCTGGGAGACTTAAAGAACTGATGCTAAGGAAATGAGCAGGACCAGGAGATCATTATAACTTCAACAACTAGATGATGACCAGTCCTGATGGATCAGGCCATCCCGCAAAGAGATCAACCAAATCATTTCTAATGGAGCAGTAATGAACTGAACTAGCTATACCAGAAAAAGAACTTGGGAGATGACTTTAAAAACCATTATTAATTTAATTTATATTTATGCAGGTGTGCACCTGCATCTTTTGATTTCCTTCAAAGCTTAATTGTAATAATTAGAGTCTGATTTTTTTACAGCAAAATAATGTTTTGGCTGTTACTTATTGTGTATCTAAGTTATATTTTAATATATTTAACATCTACTGGGTCATCCTGCCATTTAGGAGGGGTGGGGGGGTAAGAGGTGAAAAATTAAAAGATTTGGAATTGTTAATGCTGTAAAGTTACCATGTTTATATCCTGTAAAAAAGGAATTAAAAAAAAAAAAAAGAAGAGAATTGGAAAGAATGTGTGCAACTGAGTCAAGAAGTTAATAGACCAGAAGCCAAAGACCAAAAACCAGAGTAGAACCCAGGCCCAATCTTCCCCACCTCTCTCCCTTGTCTTCCTCCCCCTCCAAAATCCTATTTCCATACAACGATCAGGACTTGCACAGAGAGTGGGAGGGGGGCCATTTTTCATCCAAGCATGTATATTAATAGAGTATAGTCCAATTACTATTTAGCCTCATGTGCTTGGGATCTCAGTGCATCAACTCAAGCCTCAGCCTATTACAGTATACAAATTTTATAGAGAAGAGAAAGCAGGCATGTATATTGGTAATTGCTGCTGTTTTTCAGGCATCTCGTCTTTTTTCTGCATAAAATTCACAAGATTTATGAATTTTTTGAATTTTTTGTAATCTTCCCTTTCTTGAATTATTTTAAAAATTAATTCATAAATATCTTTAAAATTTTTTGTGTTACCTCATCACAAATTTCTTACATCCAATATTTAATCTAATTTGAATATCTTTGTAAGGTTCGGCTACATTAGAAGTCTTGCTAACTTTAATCTAATTTGAATATCTTTGTAAGGTTCGGCTACATTAGAAGTCTTGCTAACTTAATCTTCTTGAATAAGATGTTCACTTCTTCACATAGAATACCAGTGTACAAATATTGTGATTCTACTATTATCACTGATAATAAGTCATCCATGGAAATGAAAGCACATCTGTTCCATTTCATGTCTATTGTTTCTCTTCCTCATATGAAAATACACTCAGGATGATCTGTCATAGAAAGTTATACCAGTCTTCCTGCAAGATCATATTTCCTTTGTTTTTATTTTCTTGTGAGAGTTACAGCCTACCATCTTTTTTCTCTTCCACAATATTTTGTAAAGATCTTATACTTTATATGTGCACTGCCTTTGACTTCCATTTCTTAACATTTGGCAAGGTTATCATGAATGATGCAGCTGCTAGTGTTTCTATCTTCTTTCTTGGTTTTGCATTTATTAAACTTCTAAGAGAGATTAATTGATTATTTTTATAATTATATGTATATAATATATATATATCAATTATATAATTGATTATAATTAATTGATTGATAATTGATATCTTAATTTTTTGTGCAATTCCCATTTTCAGAGTCAGTATCTGTTCAATCAAGTCTTGTTATAGATTCAATAATATGTTATTATCATCTTACATTTACCATTGGCATTATTACTTTTGATTTATTTAACCATTCAATGATCTGACTGCATGAAAGAGAGGAAAAAACTCCCAAACTGATAACAAATAATTGTTGTCAATTAAGATATAACTGATTTCATTAAGTATAATGCTATTGGTTTTTATGTAGTATGGTTTTTAATAGTCTCTGTCACCTTTCCTACCCTCTGACTATCCCTACTATGAAAATGGCAGGAAGCTAGTTGAACAGGACTGAGAACTGTCATACATTTCCAACTATTTCATGGCCTTACACAAAAAAATAAGATCAGCACCTTTTGTCAAGTTTATGGTGATAAATCTTTCTGTACTTAGTTTGGTTACCCCTTGAATTACAGATTCAATCTCTAAAGTAGTTTAAACTTGAAGCCTTTTTAGCTGGTGAAGGACCTATCATAACTTATTCTCTGACAACTAGACCTTTGACTAATTGGGTCCACTCCATTCTATGATATATAATCAGATGAAAACATTGATGAAGATCTACTACATTTAAGCTACATTCCCCTTCTCTTAATGCCATTTCACACTGTTTTCTTTTTTTTTAAAAAAAAAATAATAAATACTACAATGTTTTTAAAATGATTCTGTTTGTCTGATTTCCGAAAAGCCTTGAAAGACTTACATGAACTGATGCTAAGTGAAGTAAGTAGAACCAAGAGAACACTGTATACAGCAACTACAAGATATGTGCTGATCAATTGATGGACCTGGCTCTTTTCAATAATGAAGTGATTAAGGCAATTCCAATTGGCATCTTGGAAAGAACCTTCTGTATCCAGGGAGAAAATTATGGATACCGAATGTTGATCAAAGAACGGTATTTTCACTTTTTGTTGTCGTTTGTTTTTCTTTCTCAAGTTTTCTTTCTTGCCTTTTAATCTGGTTTTTCTTGTGCAGCATGACAAATATGCAACTATGTTTATAAAGATTGTACATGTTTAACCTATATTGGATTGCTTGCTTTCTAGGTGGGAGGGGGAAAAGGAGGGAGAAAAAAAATTGGAACACAGGTTTGTAAAGATGAATATTGAAAATTACCTTTGCACGTATTTGAAAGTACAGAAAGCTACTATGAAAAAAGACCCTGCTTTTCTGTGCTTCCTTCTGAGTTTTTTTTTTTTTGTTCTCTGTTACGGACTTTTTTGGCTTCTCTCTTTCCCCAGCCTGCATTACAGAATGCTACCTACAATTTCATGCAGATGTTTGTGTGTGTGTGTGTGTGTGCACACATGTGGTCATTTTGAGCATTATAATACTCCAAATAACTTCATCATGCACACTTATTTTTTGAATATCATTACATCTGTATACACTATTCTCATTAATTCTGTTTAATTTCATTGTTCATTATTTCATTCAACTCTTCCCATGTTTTTCTTAAATCAATCAGCTTATGATTTCTTAAACCTATAATCTGATATATATATATATGTATATATATATATATATATATATATATATATATACATATATATATATATATATCTGTGGACTTGCTTGAGATGAAGTGAAGAGAGAGGATGGTAGAAAATATTTTCTGTAAATATAATATTCATAAGAAAAGTTTTCTCTTAAATTCCAATGTACTAAGCATTTTCATTACACTTCTAATTGTACCAATTTCCTAGTTTTCATATAAAATTCCTAATTTTTCAATAAATCAGTTTGCTCCTCCCAATGCTCTCATTTCCTCTTCTCCCAACTAAAAAAATAAACTTCAATTGTATCTATCAACCAATAAAGAAACAATGAACAAAACAATTTGCCACCTGCTATGTTTAAGGTGCTTTAATATTGTCCTCAGGCAGATACTCAGTGGGTCTAGATTTGGCTTACAAATATTCCTAGCTATGTTTTGATATATTTTCACTTAACCCATATCAGCCTCCATTTTAAAAAATGGAACAGAAATGATGATACTAATTGCTGATATTTGCATATTTCTTTATTTTATATGTCATTTGATCCTCATAACCTTGTGGCATAAGCAGCACAAATAAACCCCATTTTACATGTGAGAAAATAATCTCAGAAAGAATTTGACTTATTGTGGGGAATGTGCTTTTTAAATCATAGCACATTGTATAGATATAGCATTATTTTGGAGAGTTTACCATGCTGTCAATGAATGCCAGGTAGAATTCATTTAGTAGTGACACAAGTCAGACCAGGTACCACCTGGTAATAGAGACTAAATGGATCTGATAGACTAGAACAGGCAATTAAGGAAAGATCAGTTAAAATCAATAAAGAATAGGTAACACAAAGATATCAATATAATCTCATAAAGTATCACTGACACTTGGTGAGATGAATCCCATTTTTGGAGGATGGCTCTAAAACAATATACCTTATTCAAAAGAAACAGATTAGGTAAATCAAGTAGAGGTCAGAGAGTAGCATTATATATCTTTAGATGCTGTAGTTGTATGAAGAATCCAGGGGCCAGGCAGGGGAGGCATGATGAAGAATATCTGAGTGTATCGTGGATCATCTGAAAAAAGAGGAACTAGAGTTAGGGAGATAATCCAAAAGCCTGGCAAAAGAGCAACGACACATTAGTTGTGAGGTTGTCTATTATTTATCATCTACAGGAGCTCTCTACAAAAAGCTAGGTGAATCAGAATTTCTTTTTTTAAATAATATTTTTCAATGTTCACCTTTGCAAAATTTTTTCCAAATTTTTTCATCACAAATTTATTGGAATTGCTTTAAATCACCTCTTTGTTGAAAAGAGCTGAGTCTTTAACAGTTGATCATCACATAATCATAACATAATCTGGTGTTGCTGTCTACAGTATTCTCTTGGTTCTGCTCATTTCACTCAATATCAGTTTATATATAAGTCTTTCAGGCTTTTTTGAAATCAGCCTGACTCATCATTTCTTATAGAACAATAATATTCCATTATATACATAAACCATAGGTTATTCAGTCATTCCCCAACTGGTGGGCATCCACTCAATTTTCATTTCCTTACCACTACAAAAATGTTTGCTATAGACATTTTTGCCCACATGCCTCCTATTATCTCTTTTATGATGGGTCAAAGCATATATACAGTTTGATAGCCTTTGGGAACAGCTCCAAATTGCTTTACAGAATGGTTGGATTATTTTAGAACTCTACCAACAATGCATTAGTGTTCCAGTTTCCCACATCCTTCCAACATTCATCATTTTCTTTTTCTATCATCTTAACCAATCTGAGAGGTGTGAAGTGATACCTCAGAATTATCTTAATTTGCATTTCTCTAATAGGGATTTAGAACATTTTTTATATGACTTGAAGTGGCTTTAATTTTCTTCATCTGAAAACTGTTTGTTCATATCCCTTGACCGATTATCAACTGGGGAATAGCTTGTAAATTTGAGTCAGTTCTCTATATATTTTTAGAAATGAGGCCTTTATCAGAAATAGTCGGTAAAATTTGTTCCCAGCTTTTTGCTTCCCTTGTAATTTTGGTTGTATTGGTTTTGTTTGTGCAAAAATGTTTTATTTTTGACAGTTCAATACAATGTATAGTATTTATTATATAGACTTTTTTTTTACTTTGGCTTATTTTCCTTTTTTTCTTTTTTAATTATAGCTTTTCATTTTCAAAATACATGCAAAGATGTTTTTTGACATTCATCCTGGAAAAATCTTGTGTTCCAAATTTTCTTCCTCCATCCCCTAGACAGCAAGTAATCCAATATAAGCTAAACATATAATTCCTCTAAACATATTTCCACATTATCATGCTACATAAGTAAAATAAGATCAAAAGGAAAAAAAAAAGAAAGAAAAAAGCAAGCAAAAAAACAACAAAAAAGTGAAAATACTATGTTATGATCCACATTCAGTCCCCATAGTCCCCCCATGCAGTGGCTCTATCCATCACAAGTTTATTGGAATTGGCCTGAGCCACTTGATGAAAAAAGTTCAGTCCATCACAGTTGATCATCTTGTTGTTGCTGTGTACATTGTTCCCTTGGTTCTACTCACTGCACTCAGCACTGATGTTCATGCAAGTCTTTCTAGGCCTCTCTGACATCATTCTGCTGATTGTTTCTTATAGAAAAATAATATTGCCTTACATTCATATACCATAACTTATTCAGCCATTCCCCAATTGATGTGCATCCACTCACTTTTCAGTTCCTTACCACTATACAAAGAGCTGCTATA
The DNA here is from genome assembly GCF_902635505.1 of Sarcophilus harrisii. Taxonomy (NCBI): domain Eukaryota; kingdom Metazoa; phylum Chordata; class Mammalia; order Dasyuromorphia; family Dasyuridae; genus Sarcophilus; species Sarcophilus harrisii. The sequence continues at coordinate 437,861,067 of NC_045427.1, read as the reverse complement.
AACATTTTGTACATGTGGGTCCTTTCCCTTTTTTATATCTCTTTGGAATACAGACCCAGTAGAGACCCTGCTAGATCAAAGAGTATGCACAATAACTGTGCATACTGTCCTTTGGGAACAGTTCCAAATTGTTCTCTAAAATGGTTGGATCAGTTCAAACTCCACCAACAATGTATTAGTGTCCCAATTTTCCCACACCCCTTCCAACATTTATAATTATCTTTCCTGTCATCTTAGCCAATCTGTAGTGGTACTTTAGAGTTATTTTACTTTGTTTTTCTCTAATCAAAGGTGATTTGGAGCATTTAAAAAATATGTTTAGAAATGGCTTTAATTTATTCATCTGAAAATGCTCTGGTCATATCCTTTGATTATTTATTATTGGGGTAGTGCTTATATTCTTATAAATTCAAGTCAGTTATCTATGTTTTAGAAATGAGGAATTTATTAGAAATAGTGACTGTAAAATTTTTCCCAATTTCCTGCTTTCCTTCCAATCTTGGATGCATATGTTTTGTTTGTGCAAAATCTTTTAATTTAATTTAATATTTAATATTAAATATAATTTAATATAATGGAAATTCTCCATTTAGCATTTCATAATGTTGTCTAATTCTTTTTTGGTTATTAATTCCTCTCTTCTCCACATATCTAAGAGCAAGACAATTCCTTTGAACCAGAATTTCTTGATTTAGCTTAAAAATAATTTAATTCTTCAAAACTTAGAGTAATTCAGTAGGGGGAAATTCTGTTCCAGACTAATTCTCACCAATAAGGGACTAATTTATTGATAGAATCAAAATTCAGGGAAAAGTAGCTATTCTGTCTTAGAAATTGTAAAAGTAGAAAATTAAACATGGCATAGACATACATTCTAGGTTTTTGGACAATAGAGTTAAAAGGGTTCAAAGAAAAAATAAGCAGGGACAACTAAATGGTCCAATGGATAGAACAGTAGTCCTGCACTCAGGAATACCAGTTTCCAAATACTGCCTCAAATCTGTGCTAGCTGTATATCCTTGGATAAATCACTTAATCCCAACAGTCTCAAAAAAAAGTATAAGAAGATAAGGAAAAGATAAATAGAACCTTTTTTCTGCAAATTCTACGAGAAGCCAATCCATTTTAGCTGTCAAATCCTCAAAATGACATTCTGAACACACATATAGTTATTCTGATAAGCAGGAAAAGGTGTCCAAAGGGATTGATATAAATGAACTGACGAATTATTATTACTATTATTACTATTAGAAAAGCATGGAGAAAATATGGAAGTACATACATAATAAAAGATGAATACTGAAGTGTACTATAGTATTATAAGAAAAGTTTTAGGAATGTTAAACCTCAAAAACAAGTTGATAATGACAAAGAAAACTAAATATAACAACCACCCACACCCACACACACACACAATTCTTTTGAAAACGCTGTATGGAGGGAAAGTAGATCAAGGAAGAGTTTAAATCACTGTTGAAGATGGAGGAAATGATGAATAATCTACAAAAAAGAAAAAATGGAAATGTTCTATTTTGCTTTTGACTTCTCAGTCAATGAGAAATTACCTTTGTATTGGGGGGTTGGGGAAGATTCATGAGGAATTTATATAAAGGGGAGAATCTAATATCTCTTGGTTATCCCAAGTCATTTGATTCAGACAAACCTATCCTTGGGTAGTAAAAGAACTGATATGTATGATCATTGAGCGATTATCATAGATCTTTAAAAGGTCATGGAGAACTGGAGAGGTACAATAAGATTAAACCAAATCAAATGTTCCAATTTTCAAAAAAGAGAAGAGGAGGATATAGTCACACACTTTAAGGTAATGTGCTTGACTACAATACCTGGCACAATTCTAATACATACTATTATAGAGATGGTGAGTGAAGATTTAGAAAAGAAAATGATGATCACAAAGACCGAGTAGGGTACCATCAAAACCAGGTAATGGCAAACTAACCTCCTTTCCTCATTTCCAATAAACATGTTGATTGGACTCTAAATCAGGGAAATTCTGTAGGTATAATTTAACTTGATTTTTGCAAATTATTTTACAATGTCTCTTACATTGTTCAAGCAGAAAGGTAGGAGCTAGTCAATAGAAAATCATATATTTTCAAATCTCACTGAGTGACCAGACTCAAAGAGAGGTCTTTTATAATTAAATATAATTTGGGTAGTCTCCTTTACAATACCCCAGCTATTTGTTATTGGCCTCATACCAATTAATATTTTTATAACTAATGAATAAAAATATAAATGGAATACTTCTCAAATTTTCAGAAGAGATAAAACTGGGAGGATGAGTATCACACTGAATGATAGTTAGCATTCAGAAATAGTCTGATAGACTAATACATATGACTGATTGAAAAAGAAATATAACCTGCTGAACTGTAATTATCCTGCGGGTCAAACATTGTTGTCTCTGCTTTGACTATCTTGTGGGTAAGTAGAGGTTTAGGGAATCAGTGGAGAATGAATTGTGCTCTTTCCTATACTGGGTTGTGGCTATAAGAAGATGTAACAGTGCATCAGCCATCTTTTAATAAAACCATCTTGGCAGACTGTTAATCCAGGGTAACCAACAGACCTCAAACCTATCCATGAGTTGGAGGAAGATTGCTCTAAGTACATGAAAACTTTTCTAGCCAGAATTGGTGGATGAGAACAATTGGTTCCAATGTCTATAAAGTTGGCTGAAGGAGGTATTGTGGAGTGCTTAGAGCTTTTTTAGACATTATTGAAGATGCCAAACTTATCTGCCATACCCACATGATTTTCAGTTGTCTTTCCTTTTGTCTCAGAACTGCACTCCACTGATTCTAAAAGAAAAATACTTATGACTTTGCACAACTCTTTCCCACGTAAATCTAATTCATTCATGAGTCAAGAAATCACCCCATCATTCTTTTGGTCCTCTGTGAAAATGAAAGGCAAACAACAACTAGCTCCATATGGAGCATGAACTCAATAAGGTGAGCTTGTGCCTGGTTCCTTTCTTGCTTTTCCTACTTTTTGTTGACTTTCCTAAGTAGATATTTCACCACAATTATGTTAGTGGATATTTCTAGGATTTGGAATGACTCTTTGTATTTGAAAGATCTTAAAATCCTGGGTCTAAAGAGAGGAACGTAAAGAGATGAGTTTGGAAGCATGAAACTTAAATGCCATTCTCCAAGTAGAGGGTACTAATAGTTATGAATTGTTTTTGCATTCTCTTTTATCAAGTAGATCAATTTTTGTTTTTGCTTGATCTGAGATAAGGATGGCTACCCCTGCTTTTTTGACTTCACCTGAAGTATAATACCTTCTGCTCCAGCCTTTTATCTTTGCTCTGTATGTATCTCCCTGCTTTAAATGTGTTTTCTGTAAACAACATATTGTAGGGTTATGACTTTTGATCCAGTCTGCTATCCTCCTCCGCTTTATAGGAGAGTCCATCCCATTCACATTTATGGTTAAAATTACTAATTCTATATTTCCTGCCATCTTATTATCCCCAGATTACGCTTTTCTTTTTCTTACCCCCATTTACCACTTTTCCCAATTTCAAACTTATGGGCCCCACTTGTGTCAACAGTTCTCCCTCTTTAGGATCTCTCCCTTTTCCCTTTGAATCCTTTCCCCTTTCTTGTACCCTTCCCTTATTACTCTTTTCCTTTTCTCTTTTCCTCTCCCACTTTTTAATGAGGTGAGAGAAGACTCTCTATAAAACAGATATGTCAATTATTTTCTCTTTGAGCTAACTCTGATGAGAGTAAGATTCACACAATGTTCTTCCCCCTCTCTAAGTTCCCTCAGATATAATAGGTTTTCTTTGCCTCTTTGTGGGATGTAGTTTCCCTCTTTTTATCTGCCCTTTTCCCTTTTTCTGACACTATCCCCTTTCCATTTCTATTTCCCTTTTTTATGTTATATCAGTAAAATCAAATTATACATGTGGTCTTTATGTATCCCCACAACAGAAATACAGTTCTCAAGTTCCTTTTACCTTTTTCTATTTCTCTTGAGTCCTATGGTTGAAGATCAAATTTTTTGTTTAAATCTGATTTTTCCCTTAGAAACAAATGGAATTCCTCTGTTTCATTAAATGTCCATCTTCTTCCATGGGAAAAAAATGCTCAGCTTAGCTGGGTAGTTTATTCTTGGCTGCATTCCAAGTTCTTTTGTGTTGGAAGCCTTACAAAGTGTTAAGTCATTAGAACTGATAGAGACAATAATTATCTAATTTAGCATGATCCAGTATGATTGGTCTGATCCTATAAGGAGATGTTATGGGCCAGAACTTGAAACAAGGTACTAAGTGAAATTGATGGAAGCAATGCTTGTGTGCTTGGGTTTGCACCTTTAAGAGTTTACACATTAGAGCTCACACATTGGAGTTCACAAGTACAGGAGATACACAAAGTTAACTTTGTAACTTTGTGAATTCAACCTCCCATAATCCCACTCTCAGAGGAGGAGCCAACCTTTGAGAGAGCATAAAAACAGCTGAGCTCAGTCAGCAGAGTTCAGTTGAAAAGATTCAGAGTGGAGGAGAGTCAGTTCAGAAAAAGCCACGAGTCAGAGTTGAGCTAAAGGCAGAAGTCACTTCAGAAGATTGACAGAGTGTATCTCTGTATATATATACATATGTATACATGTATACAAATATATAGCTTGTATCTCTACAGGTGGAGAAGGAATCAGATGGTTGGCAACGAGCCATATTCACCTTGTTCATCGGAGACAGACTAAGCAGATCCTTGAAATGAAGAAGACCCAAGAAATATTGGGTGATTCTGTTGCTGACTATGCCCACTACTGAAAGAGCATGGCAGTTATGGCGTTTGAATCATGGACACCAAAAATTGTTGGACTTCAAAACTCTCAGGAATCATTGGATTCTCTGAGACATGATAAGATTGTTGCAGGATTTGAAAACCCTCAGGAATCATTGGATTCTCTGAGACATAATAAGACTGTTGTAGGACTTGAAAGCCCTCAGGAATCATTGAATTTTCTGAGAAATGATGAGACTGTTGCAAGACTTCAAAATCTGCTGGAATCATTGAATTCCCTCACACATAAAAAGACTGATGCAGGCTTCAAAAACTTGTGGGGATCATTGGATTTCCTGGCATGTGAAGCAATGGACAATAGATTGGTTTTGGACTATCTTTTGGCTGCTGCATATGTGTGACTGTTGTTTACATACCCTTCTTCTAGGACTTCTGAAAATCTTTTACAATACTATGTTGATTTATATTGTTTGTTGTACCACTATTTGCATGTACAATTCATGTTTGTTACACCACATGGAGCCTGCACTGACTGTGGGGAGAATCATCACTAATAAATAGCCTATGCACTATTGCTATGTGCTTGTGTAATACCTCCCATGCTGATAGGTTTGTGCATACCTGTTTCTAATAAGACCCTTCAGCCCAGAAATGCACTAGGAATCCCCACTTCCCTTGGGGGATTTTCATCTCCCTTCCTGAGATGTCAGGGAGGGCGGGATCACCTCCTTTTGGTGTTTTCACCTCTTTTTCTGAGAAGTCAAGGAGAGTGTAATCACATTTCTTTGGGGGTTCTCACCTCCCTGAGAAGTCAGGGATGGCATGACTACTTGTGTTCTAAAACAAAAGAAAACAGGAGATGTAAAGGACTGAAACTCTTCGAGTTCATGCACTGAGGTTTGGCCAAGCAAGCACTGAAGTCTAATTACCAATTGGACAATACTCTATTAGGATTTGCTTCACCATTCTGTGCTGGCTCCATCAATTGGTGTATAGGGAGATTGGAAGGAAGGAAAAAGGATGGGGTAGGAGAAGCAAATGTGACTCCCGAGAGTAGAAAAAAGAGGAGATTCCTGTATCCACATGCTCTTCTCTCCCTTAGATAAAGAATAAAAATCAAGGACTTTTGCTTATCCTGACTCCGGCTGATTTTAAAGTATCCAGGTGCTAACACGGTCATCACAAGAACTCGCTTTACCTTTTTACTCATTTAAAAAAAATGTTGGCATCTGCTTTTAGGGCACAGAAGTTCTAACTTTCCTCTATAGACACCCAGGCAGCCATGGCTGCACTGGGATGACGCTGAGTCACTCCCAATGAAGGCTGGGTGAGACCAGGTCCCATGAGACTACAGTGTTTTGGGTTTCACTCTTTACCTTTTGTATTTGCGTTCGATGTTTTATAACTTTTCTGCTGATCTACTGGCTTGCAACTAGGGCAAAGTAGCCAACACTGTGGTAGAGTTCTCCTCATAGATTCTCCACTCCACAGAGACCGCACATTGCCCCTGGTCTGCTCAGTGTGTGCTGACCTCCAAGCTCTGCCTCCCTGCCTTCTCCTAGCCTCCTCCCATGCCTACGCCCGATCAAAGCAGACCTTTTCTGGAAATCTTCAAAATTATCTTCTGGTAATTTGTTGCACTCCCAATATTTGTGGGGGTCAAGCACTATTTTAGAGGTTGAATTTTGTAATTGTTGTGAGGGTAGTAGGAGAGCTCAGAAAGAAGCATGTGTCTTCTCTGCCATTTTGGCTCTGCCCCACAGGAGAAAAAAAAAAAAAAGTTGTAATAATTGACTTTTAAATCCCCATTCAGTTCTAGATTCTATGATCCACAGAGAGGTATTTTTGTAGACTAGGTAATCTGACACCAAAAACCAGTCCATGTCAAGAGGTTGTCAGCTTTATGGAGCTATATAACCACAGTATAATAGGATTTGAAACACCCTTTGAGGTCATCTACTTCAACTCCAGACTTTCCTTGACTGCTCTCCATGACTGGAATGCTCTCCTTTTTCATCTCTGCTTTTTCGCTTCCCTGCCTTCTTTCAAATACCAAATAGCCTTTCCCCCCCCAAACCTCTTAATTCTAGTGCCTTTCCTCTCTTGATTATTTCCTTTTTATTTTGTGTATAACTTGTTTGTGCATAGCTGTTTGCACATTCTCTCCCTCATTAGATTGTACACTCTTTGAGGGTTTACAAACTCTTCTTGTGGTATAGAGAAAACCATTAATTTTGAAGTCTATAACAAAGGATCATAATTTCTGGTTAGCATATGGTACAATGGAAATAAATTATAATTCAAGGCAATGATGGGATAAATTGGTAGATTTTTACATTGATTTCTTTTGTACAGTTCAAATACCATAATATTTCATTAGCAAAATGAACAAGCATTTCCTCTTAGAATTTAGACTTAAACAAAATTTTGCCTGGTAAAAGGAATAGAGTCAGTTAATCAGATAAGAGTTACTTTGAAACCTAAATGAATGTCAAATCTTTTTTTTTTTTAATTCAGATGTGATCTGTGACTCTAAGATGTATTAGACGTAGTATAAATCAGTTTTCTCATGTCCGGACACAATAAACATCTAACTAGACAGAAACTCAGCATGCAATGTTTTTCCATGGAATCACTATCTTCTGGGACTTTAGCTCAGCTGCTGTGACCTGTCATTCTCTCATTTTGCTAGGAATGTGGGAAGACAATCACAATGCCTATAAAAAGAAAAGTGCCTCAACTGAGCCAGCTATGGAATGATTGATATCCTTCACCCCCATAGTGGAAGAATACTTTGACCTAAAAGAACCTTGTGGGGTCATCTGAGTATTTGCTGATAGTAACAATAACCTCTTCCATTTGTACAATGGTTTTTATGGTTTTTAAATTCTTTCATGTGTTCTGTTTCTTCTGATCTTCATAACTAAACTACTCTGTGAGCTCAGCAGGATGAGGAAGGAATTATTAGCTTCTTTTTACAGAAAAAGGAAAAAAAACACAGATTTCAAGAGAACATGCAATTTCTTGAAAAAATCTTTTTTTTGGCCTTTTCCTATTTTTGTACATTTGTACAGAATACCTACAATCTCTGCAAAACACTCTCCATTCTTCTGTCTCATAAATTTCCTTAGGTTCAATTCAGATGCTAACTTTTCCCTGAAGCTCAAAAGAATTTGGAAGAAATATAACGATCATATAATCTGATCTCCTCATTTTGTGAATGAAGAAAATCAAGTCCAGAGATGTTAAGCAATTGTTAAGTTAATAAATAATAGTATAGTTAGGATTTAAATTCTAAAATCTATTCCTCTACTATCTATTGAACTATGCTGGTCTTCCCTGATCTTTGCAGGATGACTCATGACTCTGGCACTAAGTTTTCTCTCCTTATGGAGCTCCACCCTGGCTACAATAACTCTTCTGGGGTGGAGGTAGGGATGGGGGTTGCTTCTCTTGAATCTTAGCATCTGCTTTTCCTTGCTTTTTGACTCTTGATTGCCAGTGCAATCCCTCTTCTTTAGTGCTTAGAGCTACTTGAACCTTCAGTATCTATCTAGTGAATATGCATCAGTTCCCTGCTTGATGCAGTATCTCCTATTAAGCTAGTAATTCCCTTTGGATATGTCATTGACTATGTAGGGATGGGGAAGAGAAAGAAAATCCTCTTCCTTTCATTCCAGGATAGGCACAAAATAACAGACTAGAGCATTAATGCATCATCACTAGGATAACATGGAAGGAAAGAAATCAATAGGTCAGAGACAGCTCCATTTCTTAGGGAAGAGGAGAAGAAACAAGTACATATTAAACACATATTTACTATGTGCCAGGTATTAAACTAAGCACTTTACAAGCATTATCTCAATCAATCCTCATAACAACCATACAGTGTTAGATACTATTAACCCCACCCCCCACCCCCCCACACACACTGTAGACTTGTGAAAACTGCGGCAGTCAGAAGTTCAGTAACTTGCACTGATTCACACAGTTAATAACTTACTGAAGTTAGATTTGAATTTAAGGTCTTTTTGATTCTAGTTCTAGTCCCTTATCTACTATGACAACTAGCTATCTTTACATATACTTTTAAATACTTGTATTATTTCTCTTCTAAGTCATAAATTTCTTGAAATCTGTGAGGAAGTCCTTCTTCAAATATGAATCCTCACTGCTTTGCATAATATAAAATATGTGATAGGAATTTAATGGATGTTTGAGCTGAATTGAAAGAATAGAGGACTAATATGAGTCAGTTGGAGCAAGAGAATTGACGTCTTCCAATATCAGTCTGAGACTGCTTCCAGTATATGACCCTTTCTTTGCAAAGAATTATCATATTAAAAGATACTTTGGCTGCTTTTAACACACACACACACACACACACACATACACACACACACACACACACACACACACACACACACAGCGAGAGATTAACTGGAGCCAGCTCAAACTGGCTTGAAAAAGCTACTGTCAAATTTTTAGTGTCAGCATTTTTACACCTTAGAAATTAACAATGCTATAAATCAAGGTTAAATGTATTATTTTCTTAATTGTCCAGACTTAAGAAAGTGCTGGAGAAAATGATTACATTGCAGATTCAGTTCAAAAGTGTATTGAGTGTACTTTTTTGTTTCTCTAAAGTGCCAGTTGTTAAACATTTACTGGCATCCTCTGCTCACCAAGGACCATTCAAAAAGGCTGAAAACCTAAGTGTCTATGGGTGTTTATCTATAGGAGAAACACTGTTATAAATGACTAAATTAGGAATAACATATAATAAAAAAAATAAAAATAATATTTGTAAAATGCTATATGCCTGGCATTGAGCTTTAGATTCTCATAATACACACCACTCTAAATTCCTGTGGGGAGGTAGATGCTATTTAACTTCATTTAGTAGTAGTGTCTTCTCTGACCATCTCACTTCCCTGCTTAGAAAGTTTCTTGGATGTCCTATAATCTCTAGCATAAAAATAAAAGCTCCTCTCTGAATGACATTCTACAATTTAATTTATTTTTCCAGTTTGATCCTATAATGCCTTCACCTCCCTGATCTCTGTGTCTTCCCTGTATTTCAGCCAAACTGGCCTACTTTCTGTACTCCTTCTAAAGGCATTCTGTTTCCTACTTCCATACTTCATACAACCTCTTTTTTCATACCTGAAATGATTTCATGCCCCACTTCCATTTCTTGAAATTCCTGGTTCTTTTCAAGACTCAATTCAGTTGCTACCTCCTATAACGTAATTCTTTATTTCCCCAATTAATATGAATTAATTATACTCTGCTTTGTTTTGTTGATTCCTCTTATTAGTGGACCTTCAACCTGCTAAGGGCACAATCATTACAAGTAATAGACAAACATCTCACATTCAAAGGTCTTGAAAATGCTTTAAATATATTTTGTAATTACTTATTTTTACATTTTCTCAAAATAGAATATAAGTTGCTTGAGGTGAGGCACTGCTTTGCTGTTGTTTTTCTTTTGTAACAATAGTACCTTGGCACAGTGATTAGACAATAGAAAGTGCTTAATAAAATGCTTGAATTGAGTTCTGTCTGTGAATCTTCAAATGCTTTAAAAAAGTTAGAGATGAGTGTTGAAGGACTGAATGCATGGGACATTTTTACATTCAATTTTCTCATACTAACCCAAGAAAAAAGCTAGCAAAGGGATTAGGAGATGGAGATGACTTGCATTTAATAAAAACCAACTTAAGCAATATAAGAAAAAAAAAAACATTATCCATATAGGCCATAAAACAGTTCTAATCATCTTTAAGCCAGAATCTTCCTTCATGTAAATCACTATACATATCTCAGAGCTATGTATTAGGTAGATGGAAAGTTCTAATATTTAAGATGTCATGAGGTAATGGAAAGATATTAAAGGCACCTAAATTGTTCTCCTGAAGAGAGAACATTAATATATCTTCTGCTTAATTCAATCCATAATCAATTCAATTAATATGTATTATAGCACTGAAAAAGAGTTGGCACTGTAGCGTGCCTTTAGTGACGGAGGTTTGAAGAGTCCAAGGAAATTTACAAGATACTTTCTTCTGCTCTTCTTCTAAAGTCTCATCCTTTTCTTCCTCTTTTTGCTCCTCGTCTTTCTTTTCCTCCTCTCTTCCTTCTTTTTAAAGTAGGACAATCATAGACAAGGAATGGAAGTTTGGAAAACTTCATTCCTAATGCTGTTAAATCATTTTGTGACAAATTCATTATTACCTAGTCCCCTCTACACGTATTAAAAAAAAATTCCAGTTCAGTCTAGACTGCTAAGTATTCAGCTGTTCCATTCTTTCTAAGAAATAGACCAATCTTGATTGGTATAGACAGAGGTGTTTTGAAGCCATTTAAAATTTACTGTGAATTTATGACAAATGCTTTAAGTTTTCACTTGGGGTGCAATTGATGCAATTCCAAGAACCCAAATTCCTCATTTCTAGACTCTATAGGTCACACATCAATGATGTCTTCTGCATAATTACAGCATCCTAGAGTTTGTAGTCATCCCTTCCACAATGAAATCTCCTTATGAGCCATCTGTTATTATAAGAATGACTGTGTTTGGGATGGTCATGAGAACTGTGGCAATTTGAATCGTATTCCTAATCTATTCTAGAATCAGAGACTTGAATGCTGAAATGCACTCCACTAGGGGATAACATAATTCATGTTTCCAAAGCACCTAGGTGCTCAAAATCCATTTTATAAAATCTTTATATTTTCTTACTTATTTCATTTCCTGTTAATATTAGCATCCTGTAGTGAAGACAGATAAGGCTCTTGTAAATGCCCTGGCATATCCAAAATACAAATCTGCTCAGAAAATGCTTCCACTCCAACTAAAAGATACAAAACCAAATCTACTGTGTTCTTCTTATTTACTTCTTCCTCCGAACTACACATTTCTGTAGTTTTCCTAAGAGAAAAGAAGTAAAGAAACAAAGGCTTCTTTGGAACAATGAGTCTGTTCAAGGAAAAGAAGGAAGTCTGAGCATATCAAGTTACTGAATTGTTTGAGGTGGAAAAAAGACATTTTGTGGCAACAAATGATGACCTTTGAATGTGAGATGTTTGTCCATTACTTGTAATGATTGTGCCCTTAGCAGGTTGAAGGTCCACTAATAAGAGGAAGGAGCAAAACAAAACAGAGAATAAGTTCCATTTTTAGTCCATTTACATCATTAGCCTACTCTAAGAATTATAGCAGCTAGCCCAGATGGACATCCAAGTCTTGGGGCACAACTCTAAAGGATAAAGTTGAGAAGGTTTGAAGGAATCAGATTTGGTATCAATAGGGTAAAAAGGCAATATGGTATTATTATCAACACATCAGTTAATAAGCATTTGTTAAATGCTTATCATGTGTCAGGCCATGTGCTAAGGACTGAAAATGCAGGCAAAAGCAAGTTAGTCCTGATCTGAAAGAGCTCACATTCTAAAGGGGGAGACAACATGCAAAATAATTATGTACATGTAGATTATATACGTTTGCATCTAAGTAATAACGTCAGAGGGAAGACATTCAGGAGGCGGGGGAGAAGGGAAAGAGATAAAGAAAAGTCTCTTGTTGTAGGAGGGGTTTGCCCTGCGCCTCAATGGAAATCAGATAATCTTGGAGACAGAAGGGAGAAACCAGTGGATCTAAAGGCAGAATATGTGGGTTTAAGTTTTTATTATATTTATATTTTGTGTGACTTTATCTTACTGGGTCTGTTTCTCAACACTGAAATGAGGAGACTGTATGAGATTATTTCTAATGTTCCTTATTGCTTGAAATCCTACAATCTTCCTAGGTAGCTGTTTACTTATCACGAAACTTTTCCATTTTCCTAAGTTTGATAATTGGTATTATGACAAGGATTCTCAGAGAGTTCTAGAGTTTTCTCCATGAGTCCACAAATACAGGATTGATTCTATAGTATCCTTTAATATTCCCTTGTTGTATCAGTGAGGGTCACTCATAAGTCATAAGCCTCAAGGCTTGAGGACAAGAACAATGTTTTCTTTCTCCTTCCCCCCATTGTACCAGCAAGAGTACCTACTACAAAATCAATATACTTCTTGACTTGGTCTGACATACTTCCTTAACCTTCTGTTTTATAAGTGTTGGAATCACAGGATTTCCATTCCCAAATGCCAAGTTTTGAGTCCACTATTGAAGTTTCTCGAGTAATGGTGTTGGTGTTAAAGACTTCTTATACAAAAATGAGATATACAATTATGTTATTAAAATAAAACAATATTAAAATTAAATTAAAGTAAAACAATAATTAAACAAAAATTCCCCTTATTGAACTCTAAAGAAGTATGTTTTCATCTCTATTGGAAATTATATCCTCTAAATTCCCAAGAGTCTATGATTATAGGCATCAAGAAATTATAAAAGGAGTATTAGTCTGAGCATACCACCCCTTCCTGTCACATATACTCAAAAACCCCAGTGGCCCCCTTATTACCTTCAGGATCAAATATAATGTCTTTCATTTAGCATTTAAAAAGCTTCACAACCTGGTCCCTTGCTATTTTGCCAATCTTCTTTTATTTTACTATCTACAAGGCACTTTACAAAACAGTCATAGAGATGATCTTCAACCTTCCAGGATCATGACTTTGCAGTGACTGCTTCTAATGTCTGGAATGCTCTCCCTTCTATCCTTTGGCTCTTAGAATCCCTATCATCCTTCAAGATTTATCTCAAATGCTACCTTCTGCTGGAGACCTTTCCCAGTCACCCTTCAGTGTCTTCTCAAAGGTTATCTTCCATCCATTATCAATATTCATATCTATATAATATCCATGCATAGGAAAATATGCTTACATATATGTATACCCAAATGTGCAAACACACATACATGCTGTTATCCATACTTACATATAACACAATGCATACATGCATACTCACACAGTATACACATACACAAAAATAGCCATACTATATAAACATAGATATATGTCTGTGTAAGTGTATATTGATGTATACAGTGAATGACATCTTTACTGTTATAATGTAATTTCCTTGATACCACAGACCTTTTTTTGGCCTCTGTGCCTGGAACATTTTGAAGTCTTAATAAATGCTTAATAAAATATTAATTGTTTGCATATGATGCATGAATTAATGCTGCCTGTAATTATATACTTATTTTGTCTGCCATGTCATACACTACTCATACTGAATTCATAGAGCATATAAATTTATAAAATCTTCTTTTCATAAACTGGTTTTTACCTATACCTACTCTATTCTATACCTGTGCAATTGATATTTGGAATGCAATGTACAACTTGACATTTTCCACTAACAAATGTTATTAGATTATTGAAGATCCATTCCTAAGAGGTGATAGAAGGATGTGGAGTCAAATAATCCTAGAAATTCAAGAAATTTATAATATGTGTGTGTGTGTGTAAAGAGAAATTTAGTTTTATGACCTCAGGCTGCCACATTGGGGACTCAGCATAGATTGAAGAAAAGATGGCAAACAATACATCAAGTTTGACTCTTTTAGCTTTATGACTGTGATTATTCCCTTAGATGATTTTTGTTGGAAAGATTTTTAATTTTTCTATTTCCATTTAAATCAGGGTTTTATAAAAATAAACTTAAACATATCAGTCAAAGCCTATTATAAATACTTTAGTATCATCTCTTTCCTCCCTCCCTTGAGCAGTCTCACTCTTTCTTAATGGCCCCTGAATATACCTTTCAGATCTATACTTCTATTGTATCTCCCTCCCCCTTCTTAGAATGCTTTTCCCTTCCTGCTCCTCATCTACCTGAATCCTTCAAGCATTACCTCAAATCCCATTTCTTCCCCTATCTTCTCTGATAGGCCAAACCTCAATATTTTCCTCCCCTGAATTCATAATATTTACTCTTCATAATGCTCATTTGGCACAAGGTACATAAAGGATACTGTAAATTGTAAAGGCACAAACCCTGGATTTGGAATCATAGCGATTTACTTCCCATATAATTACAAATTTAGTGCTAGAAGTGACCTTAGTGTTATTTTGTCCAATTCTCTTATTTTTTGGCTAAGGAAACCAAGGAACATGGAGGCTAAGTGCCTAGCTTAAGGTCAAGAAAGGCTTCACCTAGAAGATGGCTGAACAGTGAAGGAAGATAAGAGTTCTGAAGGGTGAAAATGATTAAAAGATACATTACAGGAATGGATATTATATTTACATACACTACAATACACATGATTGTATAAAGGCAATGAATATCACATTGAATTCAGGGATCAGTTAACAAATAGGACAGTATGACTGGAAGATAGAGTATATAAAGGAAATTAGTGTAAAATAAGACAGGAAAGGTAACTGAAGCCCAACTGTGGGCAACTTTGATTACTAGGCTGAACTTTATGTTATCCTAGAGACCACAGGGAGACACTGAAGATCAGTTTCTAAAGACAATTACTTTAGTCCACTATTAAATGCAAAATACTTGATTCTCAATTTTCATTGCCTTCCCATTATTCCTTCAATCAGGGCTTCTTAAACTTTTTCCACTTGTGACCCTATTTTACCTGAGAAATTTTTTAAATAGCTCTGGTTATATAGGTATATAAAATAGGTATACAATAAAAGATTTACTGAAAATAAATCATAAGTTTGTGACCACATTTAGTTAAGTGATCTCAAGTGGGGTTGAGAGCCACAGTTTAAGAAACTTTGCCTTAAATCAATATCATAGAATGCAAAACTTCTTCAATAGGTGCTTGCATACTCCTGGGCTTTTCAGACAATATAGGCCACAGGAGCATCTAAGTGGTACAGTGGATAGAAGAGTAGCCCTAGAGTCAGGAGGATTCAAGTTCACAAGACATTTAATGGAAAAATGCATCAATTCTTGTAGCAGATTAAGTTAGAAGTTTCTTTCTCTGTCTCGTTCTCCCTTCCTCTCTTTCTTCCCCTAATTAGTGATATTGTATATATAACGGAACAGGTAAATCTTAATATGATAACATTGCCTCTCCAACCAATTTTATCATCTAACAATTTGCCTCAGATAATGGAGAATGCTTTAAACAAATGTTGATTAAAGAATTTTTTAATATGTTACTGTGTTCAAAGGTCATCTCACTGGGGTTTGAATTAAGATTGATGAAGGCAAGGTATTTGGCAGTGATCAGCTGCTTTGAAGTATGGGACTGGATTGAGCTTGTAGTTGACAAGAAAAAGAGAATGCAATTTGTGGAGAAAAGAAAGAATTACAAAGATAGTTATGATAGGAAAAACTCCCCTAGAAATAGGCTTTCCACATTTGGACTTCCACAACCAGATGGGCTATTTAAAAAATTCCCATTAAAGTTGTTTTCACATCAGTCATTGATTTTACCTTAAAAAGATCAGTCAAATTAATATCTAGAGTGAAAGGAATAAGTGCAAACTAGTATTTTTTTGATCTCTCAGATGGTTGAGCATAAGATGATTGAATTAAATAGATTTATGGTTTCTGGGTGTATCTGGAAATATGTGGCCATGAAAAGCACGGAACAACCTAAAGGCTGTACTGGATCTCTGTGGCCCAAGGTTGATTCTTTCTTATGACAAGGATACTAAGAAGCTAACTATAGGTCAACATGGTCACTTCTCTTCATGACATTAGCTTCACAAAGTGAGGTATACATTTTAAACCTTTCTCATTTCCCTGTAGATGTTGATAAAAAAAAAATTTCCCTTGGGAATTTGTCAAAATTCTTCTTGAACACTAGTTCTAACTAATTTAGGCTACAACATATTATTTGTGATGACTTACAGCAATACAAACAGAGAAAAATGAAAGAGATTATTCAGGAAATGGGAGGTCAGAAAAAACATGGTGGACCAGTCAGACTTTTAAAATATAGATGCCCAGTCAAAGTACTATACAGATACCCACCAAAGGTTCAAGAAAAATAGACTTGGAGATAGGACAAGAGTCACACAGGATAAGAAAGTCTAAGTAGGTCACAATTTGATCTGTTAGAGGAACTCACTATACAGATATAGTCATTGAAGTGCCAAGGAACTGAAATATATACGAGTGGTAGTGAGTATCACAAAGCAATCTAGGATGGAGCAAGACAGTGTCTGAGACTGCTTTTTCTTCCTATTAGTACTCCATTTCCATTAGGAGCACTGTTTCTTCTTCTCACTCCAGGACTCATTAGCTCCAGTCTTTCCTCTATCAGAATCAGACTTAATCTTTGTCATATTACATGCATATGTTCACATTCACATGATTACATGTACACAGATGCTTCACAGCAATACCAAAAAAAACAAAAAAAAAAAAAAAAAAAAACCAGAACATAGACATAAAGTATCAAGTAGCAGAAAAAAGCATCATATTTAGAATTAGCAAATTGGGTTTGAACCCCATTTTGATACATTATATAACTCACTGTAGATAAATCCTTAATAATTCAAAAATTCAGTTTCTTAATCTGAAAAATGAAAGGGTTATACTAGGTGACTTTTAAGATCTCTCCTAGCTCTCAATTTCTGATCCTATGTCCTACTTCATAAATAACCATTTCTCGTTTTTATTTCTATCTCTTTTAAACTTCAAGAATCTTACCTTGATTTTTACTATTTTGAGATGTTGTGGGATTTGCATTTGTCACCTACATCTATCTGATTTCTGAAACTTTAATCCTTACCCAACTTATCTCTTTCTTGGGCAAATGAGGCTTTTAGTCTATTCTCACATGAAAAAACTTGTATTTAGTCAATCACTGGATAAGACTAAAATTCCAGAGTTTGTAAACCAAGGTTCTCCCCTCCCCTTTTGTTTAAGTTTGCTCTCTGGCACTCGAATGTAAAAATAATAGGAGTCTTTTTCCTCGATTCCCATCTTCAACATAGATTCTTTACTGAAATATTCCTAGATTCAGATGTTCAGATCCCATCATATGCGCAGCTATCCCTTTCCCTAATCATAGTTTTGATATATTACAGGTAAAGCTAGGAAATTAAATGGGAATTTTTGGAAGTCCCAGCTGATACATGAAGACAAGCAGATAACACAGAAAAAGTTTTGAAGCTCAGAAATGTAGAAAATATATGCATAGAATTATATAATTTCAAGATATTTTATGTATTAATACTGTAAATATCCCATAAAAGAAAAATAAAAAAAAATCAGACTTCTCTGACCAAAAAGTTTTATGAAGATTTTCCAGAACAGAGGCACTGTCCTCTTAACTCCTGCAATATGGGAAGGGATAACTGTATTTACTGTATTTACAGCTTTTTCTTATACCATTCTTTAAACTGACTAAACTAGCCTGATTCTCAACTGCCTTTCTGGTCTACTTTATGAATGTTCTACTCGATCTAGAATGATATATGCTTTGTTCTTGAAAGCAAATGTTTTTGGTGACCTGATGGCAGGTTGATGTCTTGAGGGTGCTTTTTTTAAATAAATAGGACAGGATTAATTTGAATAGCAGGCAAGGGTTGAGAGTCCTAAGTTTCAAAGACAATTATTTTTTTCATGTAAAAAACAAGCATTCTTATTATATTTTGTTTTTTAAATTCCTAAATATCCTCTTACATTTCTTTCCTTCCCCACTCCCAACTCCAGACAATCATCTCATAGAACAACAAGAAAGAAAGAAAAAAGAAAGAGAGGAAGGAAAAGGAAAATATAAGAAAAAAATCGACATAATGAAAATATATGCAAGGTTCCATGTCCTTGGATCTCTCATCTCGGCAAAGAAGCTCCAAGAGGGATTTTCTCATAGTGCTTTGTAGTTGTGCTTTTTCTTTTTAATTTCACAATATCCACTTCTGATTTATTTATGTTTGTTCTTCTTTCTGTTTACTTTGTGGTAGTCCTTGCATATATATAGATATAGATATAGATATAGATATAGATAATTTTTTTTTTACTCTGCTTAATTCATTTTGCAGCAGTTCATGTAAGTCTTTCCATGCTTCTCTGTGTTTAAACTCATGATATTACAATATAGGAATATTTCATTATGTTCATACCACAACTTATTTAGCCATCTTCCAATTGATGAGTACCCACTTTATTTCTATTTTAAAAATAATTTCAACTGAATGAAAGTGTCTATGTCTAGAAACAAGTTTTGAACTATTTGAACACATTTGAAGCACAGGCTTTAGAATTGTTTCTCCATTTGCATTATCAGTGAGAAAGCCAATCCTCTAAGGAAGTTGATAAATGTTATCTGTTGCAGCATCACAAATATGTAAAAGTTATCAAAGTTATTAAGTTACAAGAGTTAAATCTTTGGTGCACCGCGATTTTACAACTGAGCTACAGGAAATAAAATTATAATAATGTGGGGAGAAAAGCTATGGGAAACAAAGCTATGAAGGACAGTAAAAAGATCCTATGAGAAGTATCAAGTGGTCTGAGGTGAACTATAATATTGAGAGGAAAGACTATCAAGAACTAGAAAGTATTGAGAACTTCTTAAAGAATTGTACTATGGCACAGAAAGGGGGACGACAGATAATAGCATTAATATATGAGTATATCTTGACTTCTTTTCTCTTTCTGGAACTCTATCCAAGATAATAACATAAATCATAGAGACTACACATTTTTCTAAAAAATGGTAGGTTACTGAAAAAATGTATTTGATACCTCTGAAATGGAACCTGAATCTGTTGATTTTATTTTATTTTTTACTGTTTTGTGCTTTGTGAGTCCAAGTACTTATAAGAGTTCAAGTCTTTTCTTATGAGAAAAACAGACAGTGGTATTCCCAAATTCTACCTGGATAAGGAAAATAAGTCAGAGAAATTAGAGCTCCCAATGATTACCTGCTTCCTTTGGGTCAAGAGGAAGTTTCTGATACCAAGGTTATCCATCCAACATCCATTCTATCTCTGGAAATCTGCTCAATCAATTTTGTCTCTCTCTCTCCCACTCTATAAAACCCTCCTACTTATCATAACCTTCTCTACTTATCATAACCCTTCCCTTTTTCTAGACCAGAATAAGTTTTACATTCTCCATGAAGCTTTCCCAGACCACCACAAAGATCCATTCCTTCTCTAAAGAAACTTGTTGTTCTACTCATCAGACATTAATCTCATATAGTCTAAAAGGCAATATGAGTCAGTAGAAGGAGATTGGCCTCTACTAGTGGTAAGTACTTAATGAATATTTAATGAATGTTCAAGAAAAGAATCAATTTATCTTATTTGTGGGTGTACTTTGACTCTCCAAATAGACCATAAGATCCTTGCGGTCAGGGACATTTCCTAAACTTTCTGGATTCTGAACAGTCCATAGTGAAATATCTTGTTCATAACAGACACTCACTAAATGTTCACTGTATGTAATAATGTTTTGATTCAGTACTTAGATTGAAAAAATTCCTTTCCTGGCTTAGATGGATTAGGTTGTTACTGCTGAAAGAAAACAGGAAAGGATCCCTTATTAACAGGAGAATAGGGACTCATTGCTCCTAATGACACACTGGCTTTTCAGGAAAGAACTTCTATGGCTCATAACCCAACTAAGCTACTGACTGTAAATGAAAACTGCAGCGGCTTCTGCTTGGAAGTGAGGCTGGGAAGTAGAAAAGTAAATGCACTTTATCCAGAACTGCATCCTGCTAAAATGATTTCTGAAAACCTATGCCAAGTGATGCACTAAATGTATTGGCTCACCCACACCCCTGCCCACCTATCCCCCACCCCCAATGCAACATTTATCCAAATAAATATTTTTTCATAAAGTGATTGAGAAATGGCCATTTTGCCGCAGTTCATTCTGTACCAATGCCATTCTGTACCTATCTATATCTGTACATGTGTCCCACTAGACATTTGTGGGAGAATATGGCTCACATTGGAAATGTCTTAGTATCAAATTTTCTCATTAGGTTATTTCATCAAGTACTTTTTCTTTGAATTAATTCAATTCTTTGAGTAGAAAAGTAAACACATTGGTGGAGGTTCATGAGCTATGCTTTTGAATTGGACATACTGATTACTTTTCTCCTAGGATACCCAATGCACAATTTGGGGATATGCAGTCATATACTTGTAAATAACAAGGACAGAAAAAAGAAACCATTCTTAATGTCATTTGGATAGCTCCTTACATAATAGACTCCCCTATGTTAGAAGTGGCAATGGTAGGTGGGAGGAAAAAGTCAAACAAGAAAAAATTCTCTTTGACCTTCAACTTCTTTTTTTCCATATGCCCCCTAGTCTTAGAAACTAATGATGATTCAATAGTTATAAGTAGGACAGGGAAACCAGTACTTTAAACCAACAAATTTAGAGAGATGCTATAAATACTTTTACACTTTCAGCAGAACAGATGGAAATAAACTTTACATTTAGTTAGTAAGAATAACTAGTTAAATAGGAATATGATTAATGTTGGCCCTCTCCCCCAAATTGAATCAGCCCAGCTGACCATCAATTTCACTCTAGCACACGCTTTTCTCCACCATGATGGTTTCTCCAGTAACAGTCAAAGTATTGTGGTCTCTGCTTTCTTCACACTAATCCATCCCCTTGGGTGTGTGTGAAAATATGCTATGTGTGTGTGTGGGTTTCCTGCTTGTCCTGCATGTAAATTTACTAGTTATGACTCTTGCTGATTTTGCTCAGCTGGAAAACCCTTTTACTTCCCTGGACCAATATATAGGCTTAATTCACATTGTGATTATATCATCTTCTCCTTCCTTCCATTTTGTTTTATTTCCTAATTATAGGTCCTGTCCTTAACCTCCAAATAGCTGCTAGATGATTTAAATTCTGTTATTTTCTCTTCCTTTCATCTCTTTCCTCTTCTCATGTCCTTTTCATGTTGGTCCTAGTTGTGATTGTGAAGAAAAAAATTCTAGCTACAGATTTAACTATTAGAAAAATAGAGAACCATGTATAATAGTCAATTGACCAAATGGGAGTAAAAGGATAATTTGTTTCTTACTTTCCTTTCCTCTTCAAGCTTGGGCAATCAGTGAATCAAATTGTAAAAGTGCATAGTAGGATATAATTTGACCTATTATTGGTGGCATTAATTCTAGCAATTATGCTAGGTCAGGTTGAACATGGTTATGCTAGGATATCATAGAAATCAGTCTCCTAGAGTTTGAAGTGATTTATCAGTACTAGGTGAGACTGGCAGAGAAAACCTAAAGTACTGATAAGATTACTCCCTGAGGCAAGCAGGGAAAGGTACTAAGAGGGACCAACTCAACTTTACAGTCCTATTCCCTGTAGATGTCTTGGGTAATCCCGCCTTACTATATCCAATCAGATATCAAATTCCTGAGATTAAATTTCTCCTATAAAATCAGTCCATGGCTTATACCATTTCTGCCAAATCCCTTTTAGGTTAGCATTTTGCCTCATGGTGTCCTTCCTCCCATCTCCTCCCCCATGCCTCATGGTGACTTCCTTCTTCTTATAGCTAACTAACTCTTTTAATGTGCTAAATCCCTTTTAGAATTAGACTGCCAAACAGTGGAATATTCCTTTTGTTTGGTTAATTTTGAGTTCCACTGGGGAACTTGTCTTTCCCATTATTAATTGTTAAAACCTCTTTTCTTGCTAACTATATGCTCTCCCAAATATATTTCATATTTGCCACTCCTGGTGTCTATTCTACATTTACCCATTTTGTCTGCAATCTCTTCTCATAAATAAATTTATTTTTTGGCAAGGAGAAAACTTGTGAATTCTTCACATGAGTATTGTACTGACCTCATCATTTGGGGTACCTACACCAGTCTCATCATTTGCTGCCTGTTGTTGAATCTGAATCTCATCAGAAATGTCAGCCATAGCTGGCTGCTACAGCTGTGTATTCCTCTCCTTACACCTAAAAGCCAATGATACTCCACTCTCAAAAGCTATGCATCTAGCCTTTTATGCATATTCAGTTATGGCTGATAGTCAATTAAAAGGGTTGCTTCACTACAAAGTAATTTAATAGTAAATAGAAAATACCTAAAGTGCACTAAAAAGGGGGAAGGAAGACATTCTTCATTCATGCCTTTCCAAAAGGGTTTCCCTGAGCTGAGACTATGTGTGATTCCAGACAGGGTACATTACATATGCTCTGGTGATATGGCTGAGGTAGATCCCAGATGATGACAGGCACTAAAAGTTGGGATTTGGTCATGTGAAGAATGCACAGTAGCCATCCTCTTTTGCAATAGGTAAGTTTATTTAGGGGAAGATATTAGAGAAAATAAGAAGTACAATGGACACCAGGAGTGGTCAATATGAAATAGGGTTGGGAGAGCATAGAAAGGGATTTTATGGAAAGAGCATGTTCCCTAGTGGAACTGGCCATTTACCAGGGAAAAAGGAAACACCTCATGAGGGTCAAGCTATATCCTGAAAATGACTTAGTATCCTAAAAGAGAAGTGGGGTCTGAGAGGAGAGATGCCACTGGCTTGGGAATTTAGGAGATACCACTGGAATGAAGGAGGGGCAATGGGAAAGACTGATACCATGGAGGACTGACCCAAAAGAGGGCAGTAAGTATGGCATGGGCCAGAAGTAGTGTTTTATTGGGAAAATTTAACCTCAGGGACATGACTGGGATTTCTGATGGGATAAGGCAAGTTGAGGCTACAGGGGTATGCCTCAGAGGTTTGACATAACTTGAATTTCTGATGGGATAACCTGTCAGAGGGTGGGACCTTAGAGCTAAACTGATCTCTGTCAGTATTTTTTCCTGTGTGCCCCAGGAATCAATTTTTATCAATTCTTTAGTTTCTCCCTGCCCTACACACCCATCATTCAGGATCTCATCACAAGGAATGGATCCTCATTGGTCAGTATTCCCCTACTCTCCTTCAGGCCACTCTTAACCTTGCCTGAAACACTGAGAAGTTGTGACTTACTCAACTTCACCCAGTCAGGATTCAACAGAGGGAGCACTTGAACCTGGCTCCAAGTTTTACCCCTAATTGCCTCTCAAAATGATTGAGTTAAAATTTTAATGTTTTATTATACAGTGAATACATTTTTTTTACTGTGTTTGACAAAAGGTTATATATACACTCATCTAACTCCCACATGTTCTCTTCCTTGCCCCACCTTCATCCTATGCAGGATTAACCCATCTTTATCCAGAGTAAACTCAGCCAATTAAACTTCTGTTCAATGCAATTTTCATAAGCACTGCATTGAAGGAAAATTAAGTCCTTGACTTAAGCCCACTGAAGGGAACTAGAGCTTTCAAGGCCATTAAAATCAGAGCATTCACCAGGAACTGTGATTGTTGCCAGTGCATTATCTTCTAGATCATCATTATTTATTAGAAACCCATTATGGAGTGATATCCGGAGCTAAGCCCAACAGGAAGGGAAACTGAGCCGTAAAAGATTCAGTTACTCACCTGAGGAGCCACAGTAATTAAGGAAAACTAAGAATACACCACAGGTCCAACTTTCTTCTAATCAATGCATATCTTAAAACAAGAAAACAATATCTTAAAGCAACCTTTCAAGTGGGAGCGAAAAACATCTCAGCCCCACAAAATCTTTTTGGACCTCATCCACTTTTATTAATGTAGCATATTCTATTTCCTAGTCAGTCTACTCCCACCCCTCAGCTGAAGGCAACACATAGTGATAACTTGCACTTATATAGCTCTAAGGTTACAGGGCTACTTACAATTTGGACCTCAGCTAAGAGGAAGTAAGGTAGCCAGTTCCCTTATTCTTATCTCCATTTTAAAAGGAGGAAACTGAGGTTACTATTGTAAAGTGAC
This sequence comes from Sarcophilus harrisii, assembly GCF_902635505.1. Classification (NCBI taxonomy): domain Eukaryota; kingdom Metazoa; phylum Chordata; class Mammalia; order Dasyuromorphia; family Dasyuridae; genus Sarcophilus; species Sarcophilus harrisii. The sequence goes on along the minus strand of NC_045427.1, from coordinate 437,836,538 downwards.
TTATTTAGAGGGATACAATTAAAGTCAGATTTGAACTCAGGAAGATCAGTCTTTCAGACTCCTAGCCCTGCTCTCAATCTACCTACTCAATCTACCACAGCTGTCCTGGATATTAAGAAATTGACCTCCTGCTGCAGGAATGCAAAATCTCTCTGCTATAAGCAGGGCTTGCAAGTGTGGAAGAAAAATGGTCTACTGGGAAACTCTCTGGAAACATACTAATACAATGAACTTTTATTAAATTCTTACTATGTGCCCAGCACTGTTGAAGAGTTTGTAGAAGATCCAAAACAACTTTGAACATGGTTCCTACTAGCTAGGTAGGGGAGAAAACACTCACAGTGTAAAAAAGGAAGAAGACAAGAAAACAATGTAAGAAACGAGGGTAGCAAGATGGGCAGTGGATAGAACACCAGCCATGGAATCAAAAAGGTCTTGATTCAAATTCAGTCATAGATGCTTACTAGTTATATGATCCTGGACAAGTCATTTAACCCAGATTGCCTGGGGGAAAAGAAAGAAAAAGAAGAAATGCTGCAAAGTAACATGTTTTAAAAGGCAAATTATAGTGCAGACAATATAGTAAGTACTTCAGGAGTAAAGTTGAAGGTGATATCAAGCAGGCTTGTCCACTTTCCAGTTGGAGGGGTGGGGTGGGGCTAGAGAAGTGTTTTGAAGTACGGAGCAGAATTTGACTTGGTAAGGAAGAGAAAGTTTAGCATGAAATAACATTATTTTGCTTAGGTAGGATTCAGGAAGCCTAGTTCTGGTACCTCTTTTTTAGAATCAGGAAGGGATATGGGATAGGGACTAGACATGTTATTTCATTATTATAGAGAACTTGTGGGTGAGGAACAAAAGCTTTTTTACATACAGGACAGCACCTGCTCTGGAGTTAGAGTGAGGGTTTCTGTAGGTGTAGGATTTGTCTAGGTCCCATTGCTAGATTATGCCCCCTTAAGACTTGAACGAAGATCTTACTGGCTGTAAGGCTGGCTGTCTAGTCACAATTGATTGTGACTCATGGATTGGAAGGGACCTTAATTCAACCGCCTCATTTTAGGCAAGAGGAAGCTAAGAGTCAGAAAAAGAAAGCAATTTATCCAAAACCATAGTTAGTAAGAGACAAAACTAAGATTTGAATCTATAGTATATATTTCCAAATCCAATACTTGTTTTCCTATATAAGACATTACCTTTTTGCAATGTGAACCTTAGCAAAGCATTTCACATCATTGAGTCTCAGCTTGCTCATCTGAAAATGTTTTTAAATAAAATATTTTGTTTTAAAATAAAATTTATTTTCAAAGATCAACTTCTCTTTCTCCTATTTCTCTTCCCCTCATTGAGAAAGCAAGAAAAACAAAACTCCTGCTATAAGCATATGTAATCAAGAAAAATAGCATCTCTCATGACTAATAAGGTGTCTCAATTTGTACTCTTACATCATCACCTCTCTCTCAGGAGGTAGGTAGCACTTTTTAAATTGTAAGTTTCTAGAAATTATTGTTAGTCACTGTGTTCATTAGTGTTTCCTTGTTTTTGTTTTGTTTTGTTTTAATCAAAAATTATCAAAAATAGATCAAAATCTATCTTGTTACCCTGATTCCCTCACTCTCATCCTCTCACTGAAAACACAAGAAAAATAAAACTCATTACACAAATGTGTAGTCAAACAAAGCACATTTCCTCACTGGTCATATCCTGAAAAAAAAAAGTCTTAGGACTAATTCCTCCCCTACTTTACTTTTCTTCTAATTCTTCCTCCTCCCTTCCATCCTTTCCCTCTTATTTCAATTGAATAGAATATTTTTTGATTTCCTGTATACAGTGCTATATATGCATATTTTCCTTATTTTGACCAATTCAGAGGAGAGTGAGGTTCAAATGTCAGCAGCTGTTCTACAACCTTTTCCCTGATTTGTATAGGTATCTCCTAATACAAATTCATTATATGAGTTAATTTTCTCCAAACTTCCTTTTTTTCCTAACTCCATTCCTCCAGTATAGTACTAATCATTTTTTTCCATTAAAAAAAAATAAGATCATTAAAATATAATAGAATCAATATCAGGCCTTATCTAATTAGTTTCCCTCTCAAGTCTAATGGTGATAGAGAGCAGAGAGTACATCCATCTACTTCCCATACTTGACTATAGTAGTTTGTCTTTGTTTACTCTTTTTTTTATTGTTCTCAAGTTTAATTTTTAAGGTTTCTCTTCACTCCTGTGTTTATACTTGTAAAGTTCTAGTGCAGCTCTGGTCTTCTCATCAGGAATGTTTGAAAATCTTGTATTTCATTAAAGATCCATTCTTCTCTTCCTCCACTTCACCTCCCCCCACAATAGCCTTATACTCAGTTTTATAGAATGTTACTCTTGGCATAAGACTGCATCCTTTGTCTTCTGGAATATCATATTCCAAGTTTTCCAATATTTTATAGTGATGGCTACTAAATTGTATAATCCTGACTGTGACTTGTGAGAATTTGAATTCTTTTTTCTGACTGTGGTATTTTTTTTCTTTGATTTGAAAGCTCTTTATTTTGGCTATGATGTTCTTGGTAGTTTTTCATTTCTGGTTTTTTTCAGGAGCTAATTGGTGAGTTGTTTCTATTTCTACTTTGCCCTCTAGTCTTAAGAGAACTGGGCAGTTTTTTTTTTCTTATTTTTTTTTAATTTCTTGAAATATGATTTCTAGGTTCATTTTTGGTCATGGTATTTAGACAATTCAAAAATTATTATTTTTTCCCCCTCTCCTTGATCTGTTTTCCAGATAGCTTGTTTTTCTTATGAGATACCTTCACTTCTATTTTTTTCAACGTTTTTGACTTTGTTTTAATTTTTCTGGCTACCTTATGGAATTACTGGCTTCTTTTGGTCCATTTAAATTTTCAAGGAGTTTGTTGCTTAGACAAAGTTTGGCTCTTTTGCTATTAATTTTTCTTTCCAACTTTTTCATCCATAATTCTTGTTTCCCCCCCTAATTTTCTTTAAGCACTCTCAATATTTTTTCTAAAAAAAAAATTAACTCTTGCTCATCTCTCCCAAGCATTCTTGTCAAATTTATGTCCAAGCTTTTTTTGTTTGTTTGTTTTTATTTTTCCTGAAGCAATGCCTATAGATATTTTGAAATAATTTGGAAATCTTTTTTTTTTTTTTATCTTGAACATCTTTCATAAGATAAAAGTTCAAGAGACTATTTTTCCCATTTTCCCATTTTCCCAATCTACTTCCTGACTTCAGATTAGAAGTTAGAACAAGACTCTGGAGCACTTCTGGAGGAAAGATCTATGTTGGTTCTGTTGCTCATTACTTGAGGTTTGAGTTATTTTGTCCCAGGATCTCTTAGGAACAGGCTGAACACCTGAAAGATTTAGTGCTTCTGAAATTTTCAGAGCGAGGATTAAATCTGATTGTTGTCCCCTTCCCATCTGCCTCCATCCTTCAGTCTCAACTCTTGCAAGTTCCTTGCCTGGATTTTGGTCTGAGCAAGAGTAGAGTGTTGCCTGAACTTCTTTCTGCCCCTATCAGCCAACTGGAAAGCTCTGTTAGCTTAAAATAGGGGAATTGTAGCCTCCTCTTTAGTTTTGGATTCCTATTCTAGTTATTCTTCTGAAGGCTGGAATAGACATTGGAAGTGAGACTCTGCTTTGTACCTGAGATCTGAATCACACAGTTAGTGCTGCTGCTGCTGCTGCTACTGCTGCTGTTTCAACTGGCTTCTAATCTTCCCTCTTTTTTTTTTTTTTTTTTTTGGTATGCCACCCAATGTCTCCCACCTGAAAATTGCTATTGCCACTGCAGTGAACAAAACCCCTTTCTCATTATGTAATAATCTGTAATCCAATACTGTACAGTGGGGAATAAAGTTGCCAGGTGGCATCTATTCACATCACTGTGCTCTGCTGTGGATCTTATAGTGCCACAAATAATTCTGAGATTTCTTTTTACCTTGGTATATGGATTCTACCCATGCACTAGAATATTTCCCATGCTGCTGTGTTCCTGGTCTGATCCCTTTTTCAATGTTCTTAAACCTTCCTTGTTTTATCTCTTTACTGAGCTGGGCTGAACAAAAGACTCACTGTGACTTTTATTGGATTATGCCAGGATTTCTTGGTGCATTTTCTTGATTTGTCATGTATTATCTAGATCCCCAGTTGTGTCCTGATTTCCAATCTGGTTGTACTCATTTTGGACCTTTTTGATTTCTCCACCATATGTCATGAAGAAGTGTATATTATTCTACTTTTTTAGGTTTCCATTGTGATTAGATTGTATTAATTGCATTAGTTCTATTAGATTGCAAGTTCCTTGAAGGAGGATACTATTTTTCTTTCTTTCTTTTTCTTTTTAAAAATTTTTATTCCCATATTAGCTGTGTGATTCTGGGCAAGCATAGTGCACATAGTAGGTGCCAAATAAATGTTTATTGATCTTTTGTGCAATGGAACTTACTGCATTGCTTTTTTTGGTGGTGGTCATTTTACTTTGCATTTCTCATTTATAAATAAATTGAATTAGATGATCCATCAGATCCTTTCCAATACTTGCATCGATGAGTCTTGGGAGAGATGGATGGAAAGGAAGAGCACATCCCAAGCAGTGAGACAGATTTCATCTATATTATAGAAGCAGGTTAGAGATGGTGGAAAAATCCACCATTTGGATTTGAGGATAAGAGATCCTTACTTAATCCTGGACTAGTAATAAGTATAGGCAGATGCCAAATCAACATTGAGCTACATACTCACATAGATCCCAGTTATGTGGAATAGTAGATAAGACAATAGAGCCAGAGAAGAGGATTTCTAAGGGAATAGTGGCATTGTGACACTGATGAATGAACCCTTAGCCTTTCTGAGAGACACTTATGGAGTTTCCCACATGATATCATGTAAAGAGGTGGGAAAGTAACATGGGAAAAAACCCTAGCCTGGAACTGAGGAGGCTACTGGTGCCTTCTCTTCCATGACCATCTTGGGTTCACTTTACATTTATTTTCCTTATGCTTATATGTATATTTGTTGCCTTCATTTAGAATGTAAGGTACTTGAGAGTAAGTTCTATTTCTGCTGTCTTTGCATTTCTAGCATTTAGTATAATGTCTATTTGTCATATAATATGAGCTTAATAAATAGCTGTAGACTGACTGACTGAGTTCTAGTTGTAATGAATGATCTTTGTGGTTCCAGCTCTGCCATTCTGAGTGTGAATCTTGCCTCAAAAATTTATTATTGACTTTGACAAATTACTCCACTTCTCTGAGTATATTTCCTCATCTATAATCATAGCCCTTTTGTTTTAGAGTTGTGAGGAATAAAAGAGGTGAGATACTTTAAACCCAATATAAACCTTAACACACTAAATAAATGTGAAAAATCAGAGTGTAATAGATAGAGATCTGATCTTGGAGTCAGGAAGTCTTAGTTTCAAATTCCATCTTTGACACATTTTGGCTCTGTGACCCTGGCTGAGTCCCCTAATTTAAGTGCTTTCAAGAACATCTCTCAGACTTTTGGTTGCAGAACTGTGACAATCTGCATTGACACAATAGAGAGGATTTTTTGTTTTATTTTGTTTTCCCCAGGATCTCCCAATACTAGAGAATTACAGCCTGGATCAATAATTCTATGACCTTCTAATCAGGACCTTAAAAAGGCCCCTCCTCCATGCCTGTAATAATAGGGATAATGGCCTCCCACAGTCACAGTTCTGAAGCCATAACAGTTGGATTGCCTCCACTTCTCAGCCTTTTTCCGTGTATAGACAAGGAGTCTGGAATGATTTTGAGCTCGATATTTATGATGGACGGTACCCCAGGTTGGCTCAGAGAGTCTCCCAAACAGCAATTCCCATGAAAATTGAACAAAAACGTAGTGGAAAGGAATGATGTCGCTTATTAAATCTGTTTCAGGCTTGCTGCTTATTTTTTCTTCCTTGGCCAGCTTGATTTCTTTTTAACCTTTGAGCCCCTAGGCTCAGGGGGATGGTCATATTGTCTCGACTAGTTTTAAAAACCCTGGCCCTAGAAAGAAGTGTGTCTTGGGTACACTTATAACAAAGCTATTTTTCTCTGGTAAGGGCCAGTTGGAAAAGCCATGAAAAGGACAAGATTTTCTGAGTCCAGTCAGGTACTAATAAAGTAGCCTTGACAAACAGCAGCATTTGGGAATAAGCAAATAAAAATTGGCGGGACTAAAGGGGAAATGCAATAAAATATATTAACTTATTTTTATCCATCAATTCTTCTTTAAGGAGGAAAACATGCCACAAATATGCACATACACACATTGTTTTTTATTTCAATTTTAAGAAAAAGGGGCCTGATTTTCCACATCAAACATATAACTCATTATAACTCATGCAGATGGAAATGTGATTCTTTCTTTATGGGCAGCTAGGTGGATAAAGTGCTGTACCTGGAATCAAAAAAAAAAAAAAAAAAAAGAAAAAAGAAAGAAAAAACTAGTTCAAATCTTCCTTCAGACTCACAGCTGTGTAACTAATTCACTCAACCTCTATGTAGATTTTCATCTATAAAAATGAGGAAGATAATGGCACCTACTTCCCAGAGCTCTTGGAATATAAAATGAGATAATATTTGTAAAATGCTTTTAAAATACTGTGCATGCTGTTGTTATTTCTTTTGTATGTTAAACACAAAATAACGGAACTGAAAGGGATCTTATAAACTATCCAGTTTCTTCCTTTTTCAGATAAGGAAACAGAGGCCTAGAGATGAAATAACTGTTTTTTTGTTTGTTTGTTTGTTTTTGTAAAACTGGTACTAGAATTGAGATTTCATGACTCCTAGTTCAAAGTTTGTTCCAAAACATTGTATTACCTATATGTCACTTAAAAGAATATATATTGAGAAACTACTAGGTTGTCTAACCTTGTCAATCCTTAGATAGTTAGCATTAACAAGATCATGTTAATATTTATATTGTCTCATTTACAGTGTTGTTGAGAGCCTAGTATTTCATAATCTTTAAAGTTCCATAGGAATATGAGTTCTAATAGTATTGAGTTAGTCTTCACCACTGTACATGGTTCATTGCAATTATCATCTCTATGGACCAATAGAAAATAAAGTTTTCATTAAAATGTAAACTCTGTATTAAAATGTAACATATAGCATCATCAGTAATTTTTTGTAATAAACATTTAATAGATGACTGTTGAATTAAATGGAATGAAGCACAGAAAAATGTACATATTTGTGGAAGTCAAATACCATATTTTAGATGAATTCAATGCCCTTGTATTCTTTATCTTGAAGGATCTTTCCAACATTTCCTATTTATTGGGCAAGCCCATATTTATGGGTTATGCTTGTTTATGATAGTCACCTCCTATTGAATCACCATCAAATAAATCTGTTCACCTGATATCTATGATATTGCACTCCTTATATAAAATGTTATTCCTTTCATATCCAACTCTCCATGATCCCATTTCTTGGCAAAAATATTAGACTGGTTTGCCATTTCTTTCCCCAGATCATTTTATAAATGAGGAATTAAGCCAACAGGATTAAGTGACTTGCTTAGGGTGACACAGTCAGAAAGAATCTGAGGCCAGATTTAGAATTAGGAAGTTTGATCCTTCTGACTTAAAACCCTCTACTTATTCCAGGCTCTCTATTTATTCCATCACCTAAATGTCCACTATATAGAATAGAAAGAGTTAAAAGCCATGGTCCCTTCCTTCAAAGACCTTACATCCCAATGAGAGGAAAAGAAAACTTTTAAACACAAGAAAATATGTGTAATTTACTCCAAAAGGGTCAGAAACTGAGTATGGAGGGATTAAGAAGATAAATAGATTACTTCTAGCCAGCATTATCAAAGTAAGTACCACAAAGAAGGTAACATTTGAGTGGAACCTTTAAGGACAAGGAGAATTTAATGGGTGGAGATTGTGGATGGGACTTAAGACAAAGGACTTTACCTGGTGGTAAAGAAAAGAGATTAAGCAAAGTTTCATAGGTCATAAAGTCTATGTCATATATAATAAAAAGAAAGAAATCATACAATTAAAGTACAAATATATTTAGAGTGGATAGAAAGGGCCTTGAATAACAAGTTAAGGAATTTGTATTTTATTTAAGAAGTAATGGGGACCCATATAAAGGTTTTAAGCAGAAGAGGGGCATAAAGAGAGCTGTAAATGAGGCCAATTAATCTGGTAGCCTAGGCAGAATGAAATGACCAGAGAGCCAGTTAGGAAGCAAGGGCTATTGCTTAAGTAAATAACCTGAAGAGTCACTCATTACTCTTATTTCCCCCAAAGCACTAACATGTTTTGAAGATATATTAGACAGCTTTTCTGGGTTATGAGGAATCTCATAAATACATAGATGTGCCATAAATTATGAAATATGACTGGGTACCTTAAATGATGATTGTAAAATATACCTATGTATATTTGTAAATTAAATCCCACTTTAAATTGTTCAGTGAACTTATTAAAGAAAACTTCAGATAAATCCTTTTGAGGACTGAAGGATTATCTCATAAAGAAAATGATCAAGTCATCTTTTATGAAAATTGAAGGTCTCATAGATGAGATTTCCTTAAAATAGACATCACTAGTTAAAATAAGAAAGTAATGTAATATAAAAACATAATTCTTGATATTTTTGGGCTTAGCAACCCTTAATACTCTTCAGAATTATAGAGGATACCCTCATAAAAAATAATTTTGACTTTGGACCACATAAAAGGGTTTTGAAATCTCTGGGTTCTCTGGACCAAACTACTGATAACAGAGGTTTCAGACTGGAGAAATGTGATTTTAAATGCTTTCTCAGATATTTAAAAGCTGTGTGACCTCAGGTAAGTCATTTTATTTTTTCTGAGTCTCAGTTTCCTTATCTATAAAATAAGGGTGCTAACACTTTACTATATAGCTTGAAAGCCTATTCTGAGAAATATGATTTATATAACCTAAAAGTTCTTTCTTCATGGTCATTGTCATTAGTAATTTCCCTAATGGACTGAGAGAATTATATCACATTGTGAAAAGGTAAGCAGTTTATAGTTCATCATTCCAGCCAGAACCAGAAGATACTAAAATTCTTTAACATATAGTCTATGGTCTCCAAATAACATTCATGAGTCATCAGTCATTCTTGTTTCTTCCTGGGTTCTCCATTAAGATACATTTTCTTTGTTTTTAGCTTTCTTGGTGACTTCCTCCCAAAGTGACTCATACTGAAATGTTCACAGAATGTGTGGTGTCCTCCAGGAGCTCAAGCAATCTTTCAGGATACATAAGGTCCCAATAACCCATTATCAAGTCTTTAATTAGTGAGCAATATAGATATGCATAATCATTTCCTAAAGATCTTGGGGTAGGGAGGGAACTGACCATTAAAGAATGTACTCTTGCCCTTTGTCATCTTCAAGATCAGGAGAAAACAATAACCTGAGCTGCCTTTTGAATGAAAGGCATGGTAAAATCTCAAAGTATCATTGCACATAATTTAAAAAGCTTATTTCCAGATTTTGACTTTTTTTATATTCCTATTTATTCCTTCTGACATACCTATTGGTCAAATAGCATTGTAAATAAAGCATTGGACTCAGAGTCAGGAGTTCTTTATTAAAATTTTTCCTTAGATACTTACTAGTTGTATGACTCTGGTCAAGTCAAGGCACTTCTCAGAGTATCAGTTTCCCCTGTTTTAGGCCTTCCTCTCATAAACTCAAGAAATTAGATTCTGACTTTTTCTTTAATGACCAAGGCCTAAAACAGGGAACCTGATTTTTCTGGAACACACTGTCTTTCATCTCATTAGAAAACCAAGGGTAAAAGTGTCACCAAATTCTAATTTTAAGAAAATATGATCTTTTATCCTTCATCCCAACCCTCATTTCAATTACAATCCCAAGTCCCAACCCTATTTCCCAGATATTTATTGGGTTGAATATTCCTTTTAAAGTCACTTCTAAGCAGCTGATTCAGCGTGACAGTTCAAACAGCATCCACTCTGTTCCAGTACCCCAGGGAGACAGGTTTTAGGGAAACACTTCTTCTTGCTTCACAACAACAATGGAAGACTAAGGAACTGATTCCTTAACATCTCTGCTGCACAAATTTGTGTGTGACTAAAAGTTAGCAATATATATATATATATATATATATATATATATATATATATATATATCCTTCACACAGACTGATGTAAAAACTGGAAACTTGGTTCTGGCAATATCCAGATTATGGTATTAACCTTTTGTTGATCCTAGTATTCATATCTAAGTAGTGAAGACAAGAACAGTCATTAGTCTGTAGCAGGGTTGCCCTCTCCTTTAGGTTCTTGATTTGGGTATAGGAAGACATTCTCTCTGTCTGGCCGTCTTTCCTGGAATAACTTAAGAAAAGCCATGCAGAATCATTTGCACGTCTCACTCACAATAGGAAGATGGAGGGAAGGAAAAAGAAAGAATAAGGCAAATTTTCTGAATCCCAAAAAGGGTAAATGGGAAGTTCTGACTACACAAGAATCATAATGTCTGAACACACGGAAATGAAGGAGAAAAATGAGAAGCATTCACCTTATTTTGCCTTGGAATGGAATTATTCAAGTAGGAGAGTAGATGGTGGTTTCTATAATACAGGAAGACTTCATCTGTTTGTAGGGTTGGAGTGTAGGATATATTGTGATATTGTAAAACTGCCGTCCAGTTGAATCTATCCACAATTCAAGGATTGAGTCATTTACTGTGCAAATAATGTTCATTCCTTGTTTGATACTTTGTGAATCTTGGTTTATATCAGGAGAGGAGGTATTATTATTGTGTATTTCCAAATCTTAAGTGAGCTGACTGAGGAAAAAAAAAATTTTTTTCCCAGAATATTTTAGAAAGCCTCTACTTTGTGGATTACACAAAACAAGACTACTGGACTTATTTCCCCATCGATTTTCTAACTTCCTATTGTATACTGAGCCTAATATAGCAAGAGCTACCATAGGAATTGTAATATAAATTCTCCCAATATTTTGACCATTGTATTGATACACAAAAAGTGAAGAAGTTTAGAATAATTTTCTTTTACTTTATAGCATGTAATGTTACTATAGACATCTTGGTGGGGCACTGATAAAGGTGGTGATGAGTAGCAGACAGGAAACCATTTGGAAAATAAGAGTGGAGGAAATGATGTAATTTTTTTTACCTACCTATTTTTAGGATGGTAAGTGGGAAAAAAGTGATTTTTTTCAAAACAAAGTATGAGTCTTTGCTAACAAACTAACTGCTTGTGGGAAGAAGTTTCTTTTTCCTCTTTCCTGACCTTGATGGAAGTGCTAAGAACTAGCTCTGTGACCTAGGAAAAATCATTTCGGCAATCTAAAATTAGGGGTATTGAACTAGATGGTCTTTGGGTAATTCTGGCTCCAGCAAGTTATAACCATGATTGACACTGATGTCATGTTTATTAGAAAATAAATTTCTAGAGACGGAATAAGAAATCATTAGCATCGCCAAGACTTTTGCCATTTGGGGCCATGTGAAAAAAATTATACAAATTAAGGGCATAAACTACCAAGGCCAAGGGACACTGTTTAACTTACTGTTTGTGTCCCTGCCTCTAGGAGTTTATGCCCATACCTGTATGTTGCCTAATACACACACACACACACACACACACACACACACACGTGTATATCTATAGTCCCAAAGATTAAAAATCAAAACTCTCAGTGACACTGACTTTCCACTTCATTAGTTTAAAGCCAATCAATTTATAATCTGCTTAGAGAAATCTCTTACTTGTGATGCAAATTCTGCCAAAGTCCAGGCTTTATAGTTTATACAGAAATGATGCCAAACTAATTAAGATGAGAGTTCTAATTTTTACCAGTAATCAGTTATAAGTCTTTGGATAATTCATTTCTCCACTCTAGGAATCTCAGCATACTCATCTGAAAATGAAGAGGTTGAACTGATTTATTTCTAAGTCCATTTCTATTCTATTATTTCATGTTCAAGCGTTCTTTGGAAAGCTGAAATCTTAAGATTTAATATTCTATGTTGGCCCTTTACAGGTCTAACATTCTACAATTCTAGGAAATGCCCTAATTATTCATTTTATTAGCCAAGTCCTTAATTAAACATCCTTCATGACCCTAATAATACTAAGTTCTCTGACCAAATATAAAGAATTAATTTTTAGAGAAAAGAAGGTTGTGGGTTTTTTTGGGGGGATGTACTGAAAACCTCACATTTTTGTTCATGGAATTGAGTAAAAACAATATCATTAGTAAGAAAGGTTTGAGAAGGCCTTAGACCTCAATACACCACAGAAACTCTGTAAGAGGAAACAATATAAAATTTTTTGCACTGATTTAAAAAATGTACATCAATATCTCATAAGACTTTGAGCTTTATTCTTGCCTAATGTCTAGAATTTTGAGATGTGTGATGCCTGGCTTTCTGTGACCCTTTTGCAAGGGTCTGAACTAAGTTTCCTGATTTAGGCTTGAAAAACTTTAAATAGCACATGAAAGTTAAAAACAGCAAAGTTATGTCTTCAGGGGATTCTTTTTATAAAATTACTACTTCTTCAGAAAGTCCTGTGGGCATGTGTGTGAGTATATGCACATGCACGTGCCTGTTTTTCCATTGTATCATCTGCACAGTCATTTTTGCTGGTTTCGTAATGGTGCCAACTTTAAACTTTTGCCTTTTAGAAGATGAAGTCTTCTCAAGAGAGAACCAATGTTCCTTATTTGGTCCTTCAAAAATAAAACAGGAGTTCAATATGATATGTACTATAAAATTGGGCAAAACAGAAGTTTTTATTTATTTATATTCCCCCCACCCCTGTCCTCGAATTTGTTGAAGTGGTAAAAGTACTGGATTCAAAAGGGTAAGACTTGGATTTTCATCAAAAATAAAAAAAAAAAGTTCTTAGAAACAAAAGAAAAGGTTTGTGGTGGTGGTTGTTATATTTTGAATTTTTGGATCCCTGAACTCATTATGTTTTTTTGTAGTATTAAAAAGGTGAAATGTTATTAATGGGAGACAAAGAGTGATCCCTGATCCATGAGACCTTGGGTCTTTGGGACTCAATTTCTTCATCTACAAAAGCTAAAGCAAGAATATAAATAGGTAAAAACTTGTCTCTTCTTCCTATTTATGCTATTTGTTGGGAGGATTAAAATAAATAACAGTTATGAAAGCATGTTATAATTATATTTTGAGGAGTCATGACTTAATTTCATTTCATTTGTCTTTTTTCCTTCCTTCCTTCCTCCCTCTTTCCCTCCCTCCCTCTCTCCCTTTATTCCTTCCCTTTCTCTCTCCCTTTCTTCTTTCCCTTCCTCCCTTCCACCCTTCCTTCCTTCCTTCCTTCCTTCCTTCCTTCCTTCCTTCCTTCCTTCCTTCTTTCCTTCCTTCCTTCTTTCCTTCCTTCCTTCCTTTCTTCCTTCTTCCCTTCCCTCCCCTTCCTCATCTTCCCTTCCTTCCTCCCTTCCCTCCCTTCCTCCCTTCCCTCCCTTCCTCCCTTCCCACCTCCGTCCTTCCCTTCCTTCCTTCCTTCCTTCCTCTCTCTCTTTCCTTCCCTCTCTCCCTTCCTTCCTCCCTCACTCCTTCTCCCTCCCTCTTTCTCCCTCCATCCTCCCTCCCACTCATCTTCCTTCCTTTCTTCCTTCCTCCCTCCCTCCCTCCTTGCCTCCCTTTCTTCTTTCCTTTTTTCCTTCTTTCCTTCCTTCCTTCCTTCCCCCTCTCTCCCTTCTTCCCTCCCTCAATCCTTCTCCCTCCCCTTTTCTCCCTCCATCCTCTATCCTATTCACCCTTCTTCCTTCCTTCCTCCCTCCCTCGTTCCCTCCTTCTCTGTCATTTTCTTTCTTTCTTTCTTTTTTATTTTTTTATCTTCTTCCTTCCTTCCTTCCTTCCTTCCTTCCTTCCTTCCTTCCTTCCTTCCTTCCTTCCTTCCTTCCTTCCTTCTTTCCTTCCTTCTTTCTTTCCTTTCCCCTCTTTCATTAGCTTCTTATTTCATTAGTATCACATACCCTTTGAGGGATATCTCTCAACCAATGTATATCACACCGCAACTCATATTTTAGAGGTGTTAGGGCATGAAGAGGTTAAGCAGCATGTTCAGAATCACATAATTTGTATGAATCAGTGGTAAGACTTGAACTTAAGTCTTTCTGACTCTGTTCTCTTTATTTCACATTATGTTGCCTCTTAAGTAAATATGCTTCACAAGATGTTATTGCTGAAAAATTCCTCCTCCTGCCCTATGTACAGAAATCTGTATATTTTAATTATGTCATCAACAGGGTAATTTTCCCTAAATTTGTTAAAGAAACACTTTCAATTGCTATCTTAATGGTATTCAAATCTTTTCAGTAAAGAACATCACAGTAATAACTTGAGCCAGATGAAGTTATTCATCCTCAGATGACCACGATCAATGGCTTTTTAACATAATAGAGTTTGCCAGAGATGTAGACTCTACTGACTTTGTTTGGAGAGACCAGAGTCATCTCCATGATGTGATGTGATTGTAAAGATAATTTTCAGTGGAGAGATGTCATTTGTTTGTTATTATTATTCTTTTACTTTTTTTTAAAACTGCTATTCGACATTCAACTAGAAGGAGCAGTCCTTTGATTAGAACAAAGATAATGTCACCTGCCTAGAGGACTAGAAGGGGGGCAATATTTAGCATCTCTGTGGCATAATGTTATTCATCTAAAGGTAACATTTTATAAGAAACTTTATTTATATAACTCTATATGACCACTATAAGTTATACGCTAAGGATCACAGACTTAACTTAAAAAGCCAAATACTAAGTTTTTTGTTTTATTGAGGGCTGTTTTTTAGACTTTTTTTTTGAGTGGGGAGGAGAAGCTGGCTTTTTTGGACTATCCTAAATAGCTGGATGGACCTTAGAGCTATCTGATCCAACCCCTGATCTCATAGATGAGGAATCTGAGGCCTAGAGAGGGGAGATGAGTTGCTGAAGGTCACTTAGTAAGTAAGTGGTTGAGTTGAGAATGGAAGAATCAGGAAAGGGTTTCTGAATTTTAGAATGCAGCTCTTCTGTTTCTTAAATATAAAGTTAACTCTCCTTAGACCACAAGGCTTATTTGTTGAACGAAGGAAGAATGTAAAACTAAAAAAGTAAAAGAATAAAACAAAATTTATGAAGTTTATTTAAAGGAATCTCTTTCTCTTTTAAAATGTCTTTTCTGATTCACATTCATTCTTTTGATATCTTATCCCACAGCACACAGTTGTTTTTTTTTTTTTAAATCATCATCATACATAGGAATTTCCAGTACTGTATTTTAAGTTCTTCCTTCTCTCTTTTCCTCTTTTCCGCCTTTGTTTTCATTTAACTCACTTACCCTGAGCCCTCTTTTCCCAAGGCTCTGCTACACAGCAGAATTAACGAATAAAATAATGTGAACTAATATACTAATTAGTCCTAGAATTTACCTCAGGGCAAGCACTGCCATCTTGAGAGTTAGCCTGTTCAAGTGGAGAGACTATTGGATTCTGAGTCAGAAGAACTGAATTTAGCTGGATTTTAAATTTATTGGCTATATTATCACAGCTAAGTCATCCTCTCTGAACCTCAGTTTCATCTTCTGTACATGTGGAACAATAATTTCCAACTCTGTACTTCATAGAGTTGTTGAGGATTAAATTCTTTAAAAAAAACTTTATAGCACTTTAGGAATGTGAAACATGATAAATAAGAACAGGAAGAGATTAGAAGAATTAGAAAGCATCTACTCTGCTACTTCATTTCATCATACAGATGAGGAAACTGAAAGTCCATGGAGTTATATAAATTGGTCAATGAAAAATAGCAGAGGTAGGATTTTTTAACTCAGGTCACTTAGTTTTCAAATCCAGGGCCTTTTCCATTTATCAGTTCCAACCACCAATTCCATCATTTATCAATCAATTAAGGAGCATTTATTAAGCATCCTCCATGTTCCAAATACTACACTTGGCACTAGCCTATACAAATACAAAAAATGAGACAGTCTCTACTCACAAGCTGATAGTTTATTAGGGCAATATGACATATTCAGAAATAGGTATGTACAGGTTATTTATTAAAAAGAATAGAAAGTGTTGGGAGGTACCAGAGAAGCCTTCTGGAAGAAAATGATGTTTGTTATGAACTTTAAATAGAGCTAAGAGTTCTGAGTTCCATGACACAAAGGTGAGAAAAGATAGCATTCCAGGCAGAGGGGATGGTCTATTCAAAGACATGGAAGCAAGAAGATGTCATGGATGAACGTAGCAACTAGACCACGCCATCCCTCAGTGCTCTCTGAATTATTCTCCATACATCTTGGTTCTGCCCTACTCCTGCTTGCAGTTAGAATGCTCTGAAGTTTCTGGCCAGGCTACAGAAAGATTGCTGCTTTCTGGAATTTGTCTGTGATGATTAGAAGGGCTAATGAAAGCCTAAAGCCATTCTAAGATTTCCATGCAGTGATGTAGCGGAAACAAGCTTGCAGGAGACTTTATTTGTACTACTTACTCAGGCTTAATGAACTCTAATCATTCCAAAAAAGACTGTGATTAGAGCATCATAGTCCTCAACCTGATTATCCTCACACTGGGCTACACAGGTAACACCCTTTCTCATCAGTAACCATCTACCTCTCTTTTTCAATCCCTCTCCGTCTCTCTCTCTGTCTTGTTCTCCCTCTTTCTCTCTCCCTGTCTTGCTTTCCCTCTCCATTTCCTTCTTCCTTAACCTGTCCCTGTCCCCCTCTCTGTTTTTATCTCTCTGTCTTTCAATCTCACTTAGTCTTTTTTTTCCCTTTCTTCCTCCATTTTTCTCCTTCTTTTTCTGTCTCTGGTTTTGTTTTGTTTTGTTTTGTTTTCTGTCACTCTTTCCTGTGTATACCTTTTTTCTCAGTCTCTTTCTGTGTTTCTAGATGTTTTCTGTCTGTTTCTTTTCTCTTTTTCTCTCATTCACTGTTACCATCTCACTCTCTTTCCCTTCTTTCACAAAGACCAGAACAAAAACAGAAAGACTTTTGGGAAGAATAAAAATGATGAAATTTTGCATGCACTAACTCTCACAGCTTAATCTGATACATAGAAAAGATTCAGAGATCCTTTATTAACCTCAGCTATTAAAAATGACTTACTCCTCTAGAGTTATGGTAACTTGAGTTTTTGCTGAATCTAAACAAGAGTAATACGGGTAAGGGATTAAATCCAATATTAATAACACTGGATTTATTATCTCTGCCATTTCACTTTTATAGAGATACCTGTCAAAAGAACAACTTAAAACCCATATCCAATTTATCTTTCACATTTCTTTCCCAATTCTTTTCTCATACACTCCATAGAAGATACAATATTGTATGTACAAGAGGCCATGATCTGGTTTTTTGAATATTTCTTGGGTAGGATAGCATTCCAGCAGACTACTCTATCATTATTCATAATGCTTGTTATATCACAAACCCATGTCCTTTTTTGGTCATGAATGACTTTTAGTCTATTTTTATAATTCCATTTCTCATGGACAAATTATTATTGGTAAAAGTGAATTCTATTGGACTGATAATTCAATAAACATTCATTAAGCACCCAGTATATGCCAGATAAAATGATAGGAGCATAAAATAATAATAATAAAAATGAAACATTAATTCATGAATATTTTTTTTCTAAACACTCAAATTACAATTTGATACCAAGCTAACTTTCTAGGTAGATTTCCCATTATTCTTTCCTTTATCCTAATTCTTCCCTCCTTAGTCCCTCCTCTCATTATATGTACATTCCAGTCAAACTAGCTAGCTGGCTGCTTTCCCATACATGGAATTTTATTTCCCACTCCCATATCTTTACACTCACTCCTCTGTCCCTTAAATGTCTAAACTTCCTTCATTTTTCAACTCAAAAGCCACCGCCTGTCTAAGGCCTTTTTTCTTATGTCACCACTTATATTCTGTCTCCCAAAAATTACTTTGCATTTACTTTTTATATAGTTCATATTGACCTGCCTTTGCGTATATTTGTCCTGCCCCTGGTTCCTTTAAGGTTGGGTCTCAGCATTGTTATCTTCATATCCCCACTGTCTAGCCCAGTTCCTTGTACATAGTGGACATTTAATACTATCCTTTGAATAGTGGATGAATGTTATGCCCCACCATGCCTTACTTGATTGTATTTAAAATCTGCCATAATAAGAAAAATTCTGCCCATGATATTCAACATTCTAATGCTAAGCCTCTTTGAATTTATCTAGGTTGGTCCTCAGATAATAAAAGCAGAGTCTGCACCTGCCCATACATAAAGCTTTTGTTGTTTGATTGGACCAGAAAAAGCTACAGGAGCATAGCCACTGAGAGTTCAGGGTCACTTCCTCACTGAGGTCACTCTACAATATGGCAGAAGAGTGAAACATTATGAAGTATTTGATATTTTATATAAAGCTGGTGGCAGAAATAGAAAACCAAATGCTTAAGTACAGATGTAGACTTTATCCCTATTGGATGACAAAACACTATTTCTCTCCAGTTCTAGTAGACATAGTAAATGCTTCCAAAGAGTTTTGCCCCCTTATTCTAGTGTCCCTGACAGTACTGGGCAGTGAGTTTTAATCCCAAGAAAGTAAGTGAAATGAGTTTAAGATAGGGTGAGATCTTTAACAGCTATCGTCTTGTCAGTATCTTAATGCTTAATTTGGACATACTCCTTTCCTACAGCACCAGGAAAAAATGAGCAGTGCCTTTTTGATGTGGGGTGTCAGAGTCACAAACTGAGAGGCTGACATCTGTAATTTTCATGTGTCAGAGTGATGGTAACTCGAGCTGACAAAATGAATTGCAGCTCAAAGGCTTCCTATTCATTTCATGGCACATCCCTAGAGTCGTAGTTTTTCTTTTTTTTTTCTTTTTTCAATTAAGACCATTCTTACACCATTACGGTGTTATTTTTAAGGAATAGGCAAGAGCTAAAAGAAAGCAAGGCTGCCAATGCGGTTGTGTTCTGTGATGCAAGAAAAACTCTTATCTGGTCTTCAAGATAGGGGTCTTTCAATACAAAACACCATAACAATAATTGGTTTCTAGCCTTGTTTGTCCTTTTAGTTATTTTTGATATGAAAAGATTCCTAACTTGGTAAACTAGAAGCCTGGATGCTAGTTTCAGATTCATCAGATCCATCTCCTCTGGCAAGATGTCAGCAAGATTTAAGGATCTCAGATTCATTATTCAGGAATAAAATACATATACCAAGATATTCAGATGTAATAAGAGAAGATCTGTAACTCTGAAAAAGGAAGAAACACCCTTTGAATGAATTCAGGTGTTGGGGAAGACCTGGGAAAATGATAACATTGTAACTAGATCTTGAAGAGGAAAAGAATTAAGCAGGCAGAATTTGGTAGGAAAGGGCTGTTCAGGCAGTAAGACCAGTAAGACTTTTAGCCAAGAAATTGGGGGATCTGTTTAGAGAATGGTAAGTTATCTATTTTGGCTGGACCACAGCACAAATGCTAATGAAGAAGTGTGCTGATTCCAGAAGATCCTTTGGGATTGTAGGGTATTTTGTTTTGATTTAAAAATTGGATCTCTGACATGAACCTATTTTTCAACATTAACTTCTTTCTTCTAAAGTCTATGAGAGATTCCTAGATAATTGAAGATTTGAATTAAAATAGTTTTTAACTTTACATGTATATGCGCATATATATACACATATATATGTGTATATACATACATATATATGTGTGTGTGTATATATATATATATATATATGTACATACATGACATTGTGTATATACCTGCCATACATACAAGAAAGGTGGAGGTGATATCTGAATTATCCAGGTAATTTTTCCAGAGTTGTTTTGAATCCTTGGAGACATGGTAACATCCTCAGCCAATGAGAACACAGAAGTTGACAGCATTCCTTCCTTCATGCTCACTTAGATGCTGCCATGTCGAATAGCTTAATGAATTCACATATATAATCAGTCCCAAGTGAGAGAAATAAGCCTCTTGCTTGGAGAGGGAAAACACTTTTGTTTCTCCAAACACATAACAGTCCACAAATAGCCTCCTTTCTTTTGAGCTGTGGTATTTAACACAGAATTGGAAGATTTATGAAACATAAACTTCCACTATGTAAAAGAGCTCTGAACCCAAATCAGAGAATGGGAAAATAAAACAAAGAAAAGGTTGTAATCAGCTTTACTACTGGGAATTGATTTCCATTTAATATTCATGTGGATAACTTTTATTTGTATCCATTGTAAACATTTATGTTCATGAAACTTTAACCCTTTAAAGAAAACACCCAGAAATATGAGGATGATGGCAGTATCAAGGTGAAGAAGAAAAGCAGAAGGGGTTCTAAGAAAGAGAGATGCTGTGAATAATGAGAGGCTAATATTCGAGTCCAAACTATGGTAATTAATGGTTCTATGTAACCCTGAGCAAATCATTACAGTTCTCTAATTTCTTACCTCTATCTTGGTAAATTTCAAAGTAATTTAGAAATGGGGATCATGGTTAAACAGTATCTGAGAAACAGAATTCACATCATTACTCCATGTAGACAAGAGCATCCTCCTCATCTGACTTGTATCAGGAAGAGATCTCTTTGGCTTCCTCTTTTTGAAATAAAATCAATCCAATGATGAATTCTTATTGAATGAATGAATGAAAAACTGAAAAAAAATGGATGAATGAAAATTAAAGCATCACTTTAGAACCAATTCAATTCCTTTTTGTTTTTTCTGTCCCTTACACAATCTCCAGGCTTTTTGTTGGTAGGCCTTACTTCCCAAAATGAAATCTGGAAACAGCAGCATAGGAATTCTAAATCCCTTAGGTCCTACTAGCAGCACTTTCAAAAGAATGAACTTATTTTTTATAGTCACAGGATATGCTTCCTTTGGGGCCACAGAGGGTCAGTGTATTAGTACAGTGTCTTCTAAACTAATTTGGCCCTGTACCACTTTGTGGCTTGCAATATATTGATGAGAATATATTGAGAGAGCACACAAATGCTTGTCTGAGATTGTGGAATTTCCCCAGGATACAGAAGCAGTAATGGGATGTTGTTGCTCAGTTTTTTAAAGTTATGTCTGACTCTTTGTGACCCCATTTGGGGTTTTCTTGGCAAAGATACCAGAGTGGTTTGGCATTTCTTTCACCAGCTCATTTCACAGATGAGAAAACTGAGGTAAATGGGGTTAAATGATTTGCCCTAGTAAGTATTTGAAGCAAGACTTGAATTCAAGTCTTCCTGACTCCAGGATTGGTGCTCTATCCACTACTGTGTCAACTAGCTACAGGTATGGTAACATTGCTTCAAAATGCACAGATTTTGAAATATAGTTTTAGAGATGGAAGGGACCATAAAGGTCATCTAGTTCCAATCTCCCATTTTCCAGATGAAGAAACTGAGCTAGAGAAAGATGAAGTAACTTTGCCAGGGTCATAAAGGTAGCAAGTGGCAAACTCAGTCTTGCTGAGTTCAAATCCAGTGTTCTTTTCTTACTCAAAAATATCACTTGTAATAAAATCTTTGTGACACATACAGAATCCAATTGGATCCTTGGGAATCAAAAAATGCCACTGTCATCCCCATTTTCTCATGGTTCCCCTATACATATTATATAGGACCTCAGGCTATAGTGGAATGGGATTGTTGTCTCAGGGCACAAACAGACCCAATGAGAATGTCAGAGAAGAAATTCAGCAGTTTACTATCTTCTTATAGTAACCTCTAAGAATTAGTTAACTTCATCTCAAGGAAGGAAAGGAATGAGATTATTGGAAAGTCCCTTCCAAAACTGGAGTTGTCCAGTCTCATTCTGTCTTTTCAAAGGGTCAGAAAATGTATTATGAGCTTTGTGAAGGCAGATGTATATTTCTTGTTTTTTTTTTTTTTTTCCCTTTTCAGTCTCTTCCACTATCTAGTATAGGGATGAGACTAGATTGTTTCTTTACCTGGAAAATGAATGATTTGGTTTAGATGAGCTCTAAGGATCCTTCCATCTCTAACACTATGATGCCATGGATCCAATTCTCCACATTTTGAAGCAATGATTGTTGAATGATTTGATCAGGAAAGGTGTATGTGTTGTCTCCTTTGTAACCAAAAGCAGTGGTTAGAACGAGGGATCTAATTGTCCCACTATTCTTTGTCCTGTTCAGATAGATTACATTTAAATACTGTGTTAATTGGGGCATATCAAGGCAGGGTATTTTGAGAAGGGTACTGACAAATTGGAGCAAGCTCAGAAGACAACATACATTTGGGTGAGTTAAAAAGAAAGTCCACTTTCATCTCAGAGGCTACAGCAAATTTGATTCGATCTCCTTAAATAATTATTTATTTTTTATGTTTGATTATTCCTCTATTTAAAATACTTAGAGTATCTTAACTGGATAATCATTGGACAGCCCAGAGACTCCCTTAGTAGTCATACACCAAGGGAACAAGAGTCATGCTCACAGGAAGTGGGACAGAAAGATTTGTGCTAAGAGATGAGCAAACATTTTATGGGAAAAGTAAGCACATGTGGGCTGCAATCTGTCTCTGGAAGGAGTAGCAGCATTGATGAGCTCCATCCAGGTATCCATGGAAGTATAGAAATACTTATAACAAACATAAGATTCTTCCCCACTAATTCAAAACACCACCTTGAGTAAACCTATCATAAGTTACATAGTAAGATCAAATTATTTCCCTTCAATGCATAACAATGTTTTAGAGAATACAGTTTCCTGTATGTTCTCAAGAGATCTTGGTTATAGTCTGGGCTTGACTCTGCCATTGACTTACTACAACTGTGGATACGTTGCTTTCCCTCCAAAGGGCCTCATTTTCCTTATCTGTGAAATGAGGAAGTTGGACATCTCTAAGGTCCTTTCCAGCACTGCAATCCAAACTTGCAAAAATAAAATAAATAAATAAAATACCTGCTAATATGAGAACAGAAACATAGTATTTCACTTTAATCTGCAATGCCACCTTGTGGTTATCAACAATGAAGACATCAGGAACAGAAGGGGTTGTAGGGTAGTGTGGTCCAGAAACACGGCAGCTAATGTTGAAAATGACCATGTCTCCCCTGACTTTTTTCTTCTCTTTCTTCCTGCACCTCCTTGAGGCCAGACAAATTGAAGATGATGCAGGATTTATTTTTCAGGTCCATGTTCTGATGCACCAGGAATAGTTGTCTTCCTACTAGAAACATGCGGAGTCTTTTATTCGTACATCACCTTTGGAGGCTGCCTGGAAGATTATAAATGCCTTGCCTCCATCACTCCACACTCCCATGTCCTTTCTTAAGTCTGGGGAAGTGATGAAAGACTGAAAGAGTCATAGCAGGATTCTGGAGAGATAGATGGGAGGAAGGGAAACCAAGGTTCTCATTTGAATCTCTCTCATTCACTTTGTGGATGAAGTGTCTGTTTTCAGCATCAATGAGATCTGAGGCTTTTGGGAGCCTCATGTTGATTTAACTTTTCTTCACACCTAAAGCTTTTAAACATCCTGAACACATGCATGTGTGGAGAGACAGCAATGTGCAGAGGAGAACAGCTCTCTTGTGTTGGCTTCTTCTAGTGCCATTACTGGTCTCAGCTGGGCATATGCCAAGCCAACACATATGAAGTGCTGTCATTGTTAAGATCATAGCACGCCTTCACAAGGATCTAGAAGTGTGAGTTCAGACATTTATTTGCAAAGAGAGCCAAGATGAATATACTTGAGTCTGGGGTTTTAAAAAAGGTGGGATTTATATATGTCAGCTTTGGATAATAGAAAACAACTGTATTTAGAAGCAAAATGTGGGTTATATTCTTCCATCCTGCATTGATTACTCGTATGATGTTGCTGAAGTCTCTGGGCCTTAGTTACATCATCAGTAAAATATAAATAGTTATACCTTGCCTTAATTGCAAACTCAATATGAAATAACCATCTGATGTGACTGCCAAAAGGATTACTTTAGATTTATTAATAGAAGTCTAGTGTTTAGAATGAGGGATCTAATTGTCCCCTTATACTTTGTCCTGGTCAGACAAACCACATCTGAAATACTGTGTTGACTCCTGGATATCACATTTTGAGAAGGGTATTGACAAATTGGAGCAAGCTCAGAAGACTTAAGAAGGAGAGGGAATTTGAAAGCATTTCATGAGAAATGAAGGAGCTGAGGCTGCTTAGTGTGGAGACAAGAAAATGAACATGTGATTGTTGTCCTCAGTCATAATAGGGCTGGCATAGGCAAGAAGTAGCAGCTTCTATATTGGCTCATAAAATTCTAATTATTAGAATATACAAGAGGCTATCTCTTGAGGTCTTCCAGCAGAAGGTAGATGGCATGTCAGAGATGATGCGAGGCAAGGAGATGGATTACACTTCAGAGTGATGTACCATTCCAAATCTTATTGAATAAAAGAAAATTTCTGTTTGCCCTTTACTTTTTATGATATGTGATTCTTTAAAAAAGAAAGAAAAGACAAATATTAAGACCAGAGACTTAAGGGAAAAAAATATACATTGCCCTATATAGATAGTCCAACTTTTTGTAAAGCTTTAGGGTTTTGAAGTACTCTATGTAAAATTTTATTTCATCTTCACAACAATTCACAGATATTATTACTATCTCCATTTTATAAGTGAAGATAATGAGGGTCACAGAGGGTAAAATATTTGTCCAGTGAAGCCCTACAGCAGAGTCTGAACTCAGTTCTTCCTAACTCCAATTTTAGCATGTTATTTCTTATGTTTGCATCAAAGTTTTAAAGGTACAAATCACTTTCAAAAATATATCTTATTTGCAATTCATAACAACCTTAGAAACTTGACAAGGTAGTTATTGTAATCAATTTACAGATGAGAAAACTGAGTCTTTACAGATGATAAAATAAGGAAAATAAAACCTAATGTCAAAAGGCAAGTTAAGGATGGTCCCAGTTGGCCTATTCTTTATGATACTACATTAAATGACTGATGATTAGAAGAGTGATGTGAGATAGAAATGATGGAAGGTCAATATGCAGTTAAGATTGGAAGGAAAGGCACAAGGATTAACAATCATGGTGGCAATATTCTTTTTACCAAGATCTGTCTTTGAATCTATTCATCTTAGTCCATAATGGATTAGCTGCAGTCAGAAGATGTTGGGAAATTCTGTCCAGTGACAAGAGATATGAGTTCAACACCTCAAGTTGAGCTGAGATGTAAGTTCTACTCAGATCCTAGCTTGTTCCCTGATGCCTTTAATCATATTTCAAAAGTTCCTCCACAATTTTTGTCACATCATCTGAAGAACAGTCTTATTGAAAATGTGAACAGAGCTTGAGATGGAACTTCTTTTTCTCATTTTCACTTCAATCAGCCAACCAAACCAAAACCCAGAACTCTTAAAATATGACTGTTTTGGAATTCCTGAATTCAAGATAGCTTAGGATACAAAGAAAATCAAAAACACAAAACAAAAAGAAAGTGACATACAACCAACCATATATCTCCATCTCTATATATAAATATACACACATATATGTACATACACAATAATTTTTCATTGTATACAAAGACACATATGTACATATTTGTGTGTATAAATACATATGTATATATCATATACAGAACAATCTCTGGGGGAAGGCATAGCAAGTGAGGAAGTAGCACAATGGAAACACTCAGTAAGGTATCCTATAGAACATGGGTTTTGAACTGAATTTTGAACAAAGTTAAGGAAGTCAAGAAGAAGAGACAAGGCGGGAGAATATTTCAGGGATAGGGGTAAGGATTGAAAAGACCTTGATTTTGGTTGGCTATCCTGACCTCCTAAAGGAAAAAAAAGAAAATAACTGGTAAATATCTACTGATACTTTAAACGAGTTTAACTTCCCTTTTCCTATAATCAAAACATAAAATATTTTAAAATAAAACAAGATGCAATTTAAAAACATATTTACAATGTATTTTTCAATTATGAGTCAGAATTCTTGGCAACAAAAATAGAGAAAATTCTATATGGGGGTCTTTAATCTATTAGATTTTTAACTTCAAATCCTAATGCCTTGGCTCACCCTGGAACAACAGAAATAAACTAGAATAAAATGGAAGTATAAGAGTATGTATGCCAAGCCATATGGATGGCATATTCTTATATATGACCAAAAAATGTCAAGTGGCAGTTCTTAGATTTTCTAATTAGTTAAAAAGCCCATGTCCATACTTCCCTGGGAAGAATACTTCCCAGTCACCACTTTCTCTGGGCACCTACAGCTTTGGGTCATGTTGGCTCTCATTCAGAGCTCCATATTTAATCTCTCAAGTTGTACCAATTTCATTTTGAAATGCAACCTGGCTTCATAAGCACTTTTATCCATCACATTTCTGAGGAAAATGGAAAGTAAGTTAAAGATGTTATAGAATATAAAAATAATTTGTGCTCAAGGATCCAAATCATCTCCTTAAATTGAATTTGAGGAAGTTCATTATTTATATGCAGAGATCATAGTCCAAGACCACATTCCTACCTCAAGGATAATCAGTTAAAGTAATTAGTCTTCCTTAAGTTTTTTTTTTTTCCCTAGTTTAGCTAAGTATCTTACCCATTTTATAGAAATCTAATTGTTTCCAAAATCTATCAACCATAACTAGGATGCTAAATAATTGTGGAATATTAAGGATTTATTGTGGTGCATTATCAGATTATCCTCCGAAGGCTTTGCACCATACATGGTTTAGGGCAAAATTTCTTAACCTGGGACTAAGAAATATTTTTCCTTTTTTTTTTTTTTTTTTTTTTTTTTTAAATTTAATAGCCTTTAATTTACAGGATATATACATGGGTAACTTTACAGCATTAACAATTGCCAAACCTCTTGTTCCAATTTTTCACCTCTTACCCCCCCCCTCCCTAAATGGCAGGATGACCAGTAGATGTTAAATATATTAAAATATAACTTAGATACACAATAAGTATACATGACAAAACATTATTTTGCTGTACAAAAGAATCAGACTCTGAATTATTGTACAATTAGCTTGTGAAGGAAATCAAAGATGCAGGTGTGCATAAATATAGGGACTGAATTCAATGTAATGGTTTTAGTCATCTCCCAGAGTTCTTTTTCTGGGTATAGCTAGTTCAGTTCATTACTGCTCCATTAGAAATGATTTGGTTGATCTCGTTGCTGAGGATGGCCTGATCCATCAGGACTGGTCATCATCTAGTATTGTTGTTGAAGTATATAATGATCTCCTGGTCCTGCTCATTTCTACTTAGCATCAGTTGTGTAAGTCTCTCCAGGCCTTTCTGAAATCATCCTGTTGGTCATTTCTTACAGAACAGTAATATTCCATAATTTTCATATACCACAATTTATTCAGCCATTCTCCAACTGATGGACATCCATTCAGTTTCCAGTTTCTAGCCACTACAAAAGGGCTGCCACAAACATTCGTGCACATACAGGTCCCTTTCCTTCTTTATAATCTCTTTGGGATATAATCCCAGTAGTAACACTGCTGGATCAAAGGGTATGCACAGTTTGATAACTTTTTGAGCATAGTTCCAAACTACTCTCCAAAATGGTTGGATTCGTTCACAACTCCACCAACAATGAATCAATGTCCCAGTTTTCCCACATCCCCTCCAACAATCATCATTATCTTTTCCTGTCATCTTAGCCAATCTGACAGGTGTGTAGTGGTATCTTAGAGTTGTCTTAATTTGCATTTCTCTGATTAATAATGACTTGGAGCATCTTTTCATATGACTAGAAATAGTTTCAATTTCTTCATCTGAGAATTGTCTGTTCATATCCTTTGACCATTTTCAATTGGAGAATGGCTTGATTTTTATAAATTAGAGTTAATTCTCTATATATTTTGGAAATGAGGCCTTTATCAGAACCTTTGACTGTAAAAATATTTTCCCAGTTTATTGCTTCCCTTCTAATCTTGTCTGCATTAGTTTTGTTTGTACAAAAACTTTTCAGTTTGGTATAATCGAAATTTTCTATTTTGTGATCAGTAATGATCTCTAGTTCTGCTTTGGTCATAAAAACCTTCCCTTCCACAGGTCTGAGAGGTAAACTATCCTATGTTCCTCTAATTTATTAATAATTTCATTCTTTATGCCTAGGTCATGAACCCATTTTGACCTTATCTTGGTGTACGGCGTTAAGTATGGATCAATGCCTAGTTTCTGCCATATTAGTTTCCAATTTTCCCAGCAATTTTTATCAAACAGTAAGTTCTTATCCTAAAAGCTGGGATCTTTGGGTTTGTCAAAGACTAGGTTGCTATATTTGTTGACTGTTTTATCCCTTGAACCTAATCTATTCCACTGATCAACTAATCTATTCCTTAGCCAATACCAAATAGTTTTGTAACTGCTGCTCTATAGTATAGTTTTAGATCTGGTACAGCTAAGCCACCATCATTTGATTTTTTTTTCATTAATTCCCTTGAAATTCTTGACCTTTTGTTTTCCATATGAACTTTTTGTTATTTTTTCTAGGTCATTAAAATAGTTTTTTGGGAGTCTGATTGGTATAGTGATAAATAAATAGATTAGTTTAGGTAATATTGTCATCTTTATTATATTTGCTCATCCTATCCAAGAGCATTTAATATTTTTCCAATTGGTTAGATCAGACTTAATTTGTGTGAAAAGTGGTCTGTAATTTTGCTCATAAAGTTTCTGATTTTCCCTTGGCAGATAGATTCCTAAATATTTTATATTATCAGTAGTTACTTTAAATGGAATTTCTCTTTGTAACTCTGACTGTTGGATTTTGTTAGTGATATATAAGAATGCTGATGACTTATGTGGGTTTATTTTATAACCAGCAACTTTGCTAAAGTTGTGGATTATTTCTAATAACTTTTAGCTAGAATCTCTGGGGTTCTCTAAGTATACCATCATGTCATCGGCAAAGAGTGATAATTTGGCTTCCTCATTGCCTATTCTTATTCCTTTAATCTGTTTCTCAGCTCTTATTGCTATAGCTAGCGTTTCTAATACAATATTAAATAGTAACGGTGATAGTGGGCAACCTTGTTTCACTCCAGAAGAAATATTTTTCATAACTGCATAGATAGATAATAACTGTCTTCCAATACAATTGGTCTACTTTATAATCCTTTTATTTTGTGATTCAAAACATTATTCTGAGAAGGAATTTTCATAGATTTTATCATACTGCTAAAGGGATACATAGCACAAAAATGGTTAAGAACTCCAGGTTTAGGAGATCAGAAACTTATCTCTACCCACGAAATCATCCTTTCCCCTTCTATGTTTGTTCAGATAATATCTATTCAGCTCCCAGATCAAGTCCTACCTTCTTTATCAATCTTCCCTTACAAATTGAACCCACACAGAATGCACTTAGGGAAGAATTCTGTTTTGAGTGGATATGTCTTGATTACTCATCTAAATAGTAAGGTCTACGAGGGTAGAGATGGCACTTTAGTTTTCCTTTTATCATTTTCATACTTTGAAAACTCTCTCAAAGAAGGGACTATATTTCTGACTTTTCAGATTTCCAAATTTCCAGAACATGATTGCTATATTGTAGTCTCACCTTGCAAACTTCCTCAGTGATCAGGGTCTCTAACTGGAATGTCCATATATCTTCTTGCTGTCTTCTCATATAGAAACTTTTTTTTTTTTTCTGAGGCTATTGGGGTTAGGTGACTTGTTCAGTGTCACACAGGCTAGGAAGTGTTAAGTGTCTGAGGTCAGATTTGAAATGTCCTCCTGACTTCAGGGCTGGTGCTCTATCCACTGTGCCAACTAGCTGCCACACCTGGGAACAGTTCTTTGCCATAATAGATCCTTTTTCTCTTTTTCCATTGATGAGTTCTACCCAGGGTCACCATTTTGGGTTGGTACCTGATTTAAATTGCTTAGCCCTCATTCTTTTCCAGATGTTCACATGACTTTCTGGAATTTAATACTATCTCATTATGTGGGTACCCCCATCCTATCTCATTTTCCTATTTCCTACTTTGCTTTTTAGCTCTCTGTTCTATATTACCTTTCCCTATTATGTTTTGTTTTTATTTGTATCCCCAGTGTTTAGCACAGTAACTGGAAAATAGTAATAAATGCCTTTGCCTATTGTCCTGTCTGCCTGTCCTTTTTCTTTTGTTTTTCTCTTTTTTCTTCTCCATAGCACATTATATATAAGCATTTAACAATTACTTTGAATGAAAGCTGAATTCTTGAATAAGCTCAAAAATGTTTGTTGATTCATTAAAACATATAGATGCAATCATCTTTAGAATCTAGGACATAAGATCAACATACTCTTCTTCAGGGGTTACTAACCCTTTTAGGTATGTTTTCTGGACCCTTTTGACAGTCTGGTGAAACCTAAGGACTCCTCTGAATTATGTCATGTTTTAATATATAAAATAAATCATATGAAAATATAAAGGAAACTAATTATGTTGAAATAAACATGTGATTTTTCTCCCATTCAAGTTTATAGAGCCTTGAAAATCAATTCACAGACATTTTGGGAAGGTGTGTACTCCAGGTTAAGAATCTCTGCATTACAGGGCTGGTTCAATATTAGGAAAACTATCAATATAATTGGCCATATTAATAACCAAATTAACAAAAACCATATGACAAAATCCAACATCCATTCCTATTAAAAACACTTGAGAGTATAGGAATAAATGGACTTTTCCTTAAAATAATCAGCAGCATCTATTTAAAACCATCAGTAAGCATCATATGTAATGGAGACAAACTGCAACCATTCCCAATAAGATCTGGAGTGAAACAAGGTTGCCCACTATCACCGTTACTATTTAACGTTATGTATTAGAAACGTTAGCTTTGGCAATAAGAGCTGAGAAAGAGATTAAAGGAATAAGAATAGGCAATGAGGAAACCAAATTGTCACTCTTTGCTGACGATATGATGGTATACTTAGAGAACCCCAGAGATTCTACTAAAAAGTTATTAGAAATAATCCACAACTTTAGCAACGTTGCTGGTTATAAAATAAACCCACATAAGTCATCAGCATTTTTATATATTACTAACAAAATCCAACAGTCAGAGTTACAAAGAAAAATTCCATTTAAAGTAACTACTGATAATATGAAATATTTAGGAATCTATCTGCCAAGGGAAAATCAGAAACTTTATGAGCAAAATTACAGACCACTTTTTCCACAAATTGTCTGATCTAACCAATTGAAAATATTAAATGCTCTTTGGAGAGGGCGAGCAAATATAATAAAGATGACAATATTACTAAATTAATCTATTTATTTAGCGCTATAGCAATCAGATCCCAAAAACTATTTTAATGACCTAGAAAAAATAACAAACAAAATTCATATGGAAAAACAAAGGTCAAGAATTTCAAGGGAATTAATGAAAAAAAATCAAATGAAGGTGGATTAGCTGTACCAGATCTAAAATTATATTATAGAGAGCAGTTACCAAAACCATTTGTATTGGCTAAGGAACAGATTAGTTGATCAGTGGAATAGGTTAGGTTCAAGGGACAAAACAGTCAACAACTATAGCAACTAGTCTTTGACAAACCCAAAGACCAGCTTTTTGGGATAAGAACTTACTTTTTGACAAAAAATTGTTGGAAAATTGAAACTAATATGGCAGAAAATAGGATTGATCCACACTTAATACTGTACACCAGAATAACAAAATGGGTTCAGATTTAGGCATAAAAGAATGAAATTATTAAATTAGAGGAACACAGGATAGTTTACCTCTCAGGACCTGTGGAAGGGAAAGGACTTTTTATGACCAAAGAGAACTAGGATCATTACTGATCACAAAATAGAAAATTTCATATACTAAACTGAAAAGTTTTTGTACAAACAAAACTAATGCAGACAAGATTAGAAGGGAAGCAATAAACTGGAAAATATTTTTCGTAAAGGTTCTGATAAAGGGCTCATTCCAAAATATATAGAGAATTAACTCTAATTTATAAAAACGTTTCTCCAATTGAAAAATGGTCAAAGGATATGAACAGACAATTCTCAGATGAAGAAATTGAAACTATTTCTAGTCATAAGGAAAAGATGCTCCAAGTCATTATTAATCAGAGAAAATGGAAATTAAGACAACTCTAAGATACATCACACCTGTCACATTGGCTAAGATGAAGGAAAAAATAATGATGATTGCTGGAGGGATGGGAAAACGGACATTGATGCATTGTTGGTGGAGTTGGAATGAATCCAACCATTCTGGAGAGTAGTTTGAACTATGCTCAAAAAGTTATCAAATTGCATACCCTTTGATCCAGCAGTGTTACTACTGGGCTTATATCCCAAAGAGATACTAAAGAAGGGAAAGGGACCTGTATGTGCAAGAATGTTTGTGGCAGCCCTTTGTAGTGGCTAGAATTGAAACTGAGTGGATGCCCATCAATTGGAGAATGGCTGAATAAATTGTGGTATATGAATATTATGGAATAATTACTGTTCTGTAAGAAATGACCAACAGGATGATTTCAGAAAGGCCTGAGACTTATCGAACTGATGTTGAGGAAATCGAGGACCAGGAGATCATATATACTTCAACAAAACTTATATATGACTAGGTTCTAGGACCTGGCATCCTAAAATCAGATCAACTAATATTTCCAATGGAGCAGTAATGAACTGAACTAGACGCAGAGAAAGACTCTGGGAGATGACTAAAACCATTACATTTAATTCCCTAATCCCTATATTTATGCCCACCTTGCATTTTGGATTTCCTTCCAAGTAATTGTACAATATTTCGAGTCGGATTCTTTTGTACAGCAAAATAAGGTTTGGTCATGTATACTTATTGTGTATCTAATTTATATTTTAATATATTTAAATCTACTGGTCATCCTGCCATCTGGGGGAGGGGGTGGGGGGTAAGAGGTGAAAAATTGGAACAAGAGGTTTGGCAATTGTTAATGCTGTAAAGTTACCCATACATATAACCTGTAAATAAAAGGCTATTAAATAAAAATTAAAAAAAAAAAGAAAAAAAAAGAATCTCTGCATTAGTCTCTGCAGTTAGTAGATCAAGATTTATGACTTGGGTAAGAAGCCTAATATTTCTCCAGCTATAAGATAAAGTGGTTAGTATTTTCTTAAACTAAATCTCACAATGCTACAAGATGTTCCGTGAGCTTTATCACTTCAAACCAAAGATGACAATTTTCAGGACACAATTCAGCAGTTTTATAGATACTATTCTTAAAAAAAAAAAAAAAAAAGGAAAGGAAAGGAAAAATAAGAAAGAAGTGAAGAAAGGGGAAAAAGTGTTATGTTTTGTTCCTATATCACCTTCATTTCCAGATATATTTCTAATGTCTTCTACCTAGAGATCTATACACTGTAACTGAGAAGAAAGGAGGGAAAAAGCAACTCAGCAAAACTCACTAACATATCAACAAAGGCTGAGAGCTCTCCATAGATACAGTCATCTAATTCTTCAAAGAAATGAGGAAAGTTGCTTGCAATTTTTAGAAACAATCTCATCATATTTTGATTTCATGTCCTTTTCTTATCCTACCATCCAATCATCAACAAAATAATCCTGGATTTCTCTTTTTCCTATTCTATATATCTTCCTTTACTAGTAGTTAGTTCCTTTCTTTGAGCAGTCCAGATTATAACACTGAAGCTCTCTGAGTCCTTTCCTTAGTTTATTCAATTTCCTCACCTATCCCTTTTTATTTAGTCCCATGCGTCTTCCTTCTCCTTTTCTTTCTTTCTTTCTTTTTTGCTGATTATTGGGGTTAAGTGATTTGCCCAGGTTACACAGCTAGGAAGTGTTAAGTGACTGAGACTAGATTTGAATTCAGGTCGTCCTGACTTCAGATCTGGTGCTCTATTCACTGCACCACCTAGATGCCCCAGTCTTCTTTCTTCTTAAACATACTTCTGATTTTTCTCCAAAAGAGATCCCCTATCCTTAATACATTAGAAAGGGTAATGAATTTGGAATTAAAAGTCTTGGGTTCAAATCCCAAATCTATCCCTTAATATGTGGCCATAACAATTTGAGCCTCAGTTTCCTCTTCAGTAAAATAAGGAGATTGAACTAGACCATCTCTTAGTTTCTGCCCAGCTCTGTTTTACTTAATTTATGACATATACCTCATAAGTTTGTATGATCTGATCTTAGTTTTATGGTGTGACTTTATTAATAGTACAATAATTGTCATCTTATCATTAAAGGAAATTATATTGGAGATTTTCTCATTGACTTTTATAATCTTCATCCATAAGATCTTTTTATAGATTTCTTTCCCCATCACTGAAATAGACCTAAGACAAATTGTTGACAAGCACCACTTGGAATGGTTTCAATAACAGTTTGTTTCATTAACGCAACGTTTTTTCCAAACTGTCTCCATCACTAATTATGTGACCTTGAACAGTTCACTTCATGCCTTTGGGCCTTAGTTTTCTTGTTTGTGAAATGGAAATAATTATACTTTTACTATCTAAGTTACACAGAGTTGTAAGAATCAACAGGGTTGTAAGTTGAGTTCATGGATATAATAATATTTAATAAACCTTAAGAGCTATGGAAATAGAAGATAAAATTAGAATCCTACCAAATTCCTATTTTAAACAGAACTAGAGAATGGTATAATGAGAACTTCTTGGAAATGGGGGATTTTTCCCCCCTTTTCTTTCTACTCTCAGAATTTAGCATAAAAACTAGGATATATTAAGTGCTTAATAAATGCTTGTCAAATAACTTACTGATGTTCCCCCTTTTCCCTTAATTCTTGCTCTTCCCCCCCAGGTACATATTAGCTTCTTCTTGATAATCTTCGACTCTTCCTTTTTCATTAGTATTTCCTACCATGATAAAAATTCTAACTCTAACTTTTATTTCTGTGGAAAAGTCCTAAGCAGTTTTTTTTTCTCTCTCATTCAATTGTTTTTTAGCTTACCTTCTATGCAAGGCCATCTGAAAATTTTGCCTAGTAGCTTAATTCTATTCAAGTCTGAATGTTGGGTTCTCTGTGTTTTCTGCATCCTGAAGCTGGTTGCCCACCTTCATCATCTGCTTAGAATCCTTGGTTACACAGTCAATACTATACCACACCAACCTAAACCACACAAATCTAGATCCAGGTGCCCTTGACTTTCACATGTGTGCTCCCTCCCATGGATCTCTGATTTCAGAGATTTCCTTTTAATTTCTTTTCACATACGCCTTGGAAATGGAGCTTACTCAAACACATTGGAGATGTTGTAGGCTGGTAAACTTCATTTGGTTTGCATCCAGGGAGAAAGACAAGAGAGGAGATCATGGAATGTGAGAGTTGGAAGAGACTCTGAAACATAGAAGGTTAGAACAAAGAACATATGATATTAGCCCTGGTAGGAAACTTAGTACATAGAAAGCCATAACAGTGAAGGAAGTTGGCACACAAATGTTAGAATATAGGACATAGAATGTCAAAGCTGAAAAGGAATTTAAAACACAGAATGTCAGAATCAGACAGAACTTTTAGGATGTAGAATGTCAGAATCAAAGAGAATTTTAGGATGTAGAATGTCTGAATTAGACAGGACTTTAGGACATAGAATGTCAGAATTAGGAAATAGAATATTAGAGCTGGAAGAGCTCTTTGGACATAGTGTTAAGATACAGGACATAGAATTGTCAAGTTGGAAGGTATTTTAGAATATAAAATGTTAAAATAAACAATGTCAGATCCAGGAGGAGATTTAAAATCATCAAATGCCTAAACATTAAAAACTAAATGTAATTGGACTATATTTAGAACTCGGAATGAAGAAGGAACTTTAGGAGATATAATATTAAATCACAGAATGTTAACTCTGGAAGTGACCTTGTCACTCAACTCTAGGCCAGCCCTCCCACTTTTACATATGAGGAATCTGAATTCTAGAGAAATAAAAATACACAGGTACTTTTGCTGCAGAGTCAAAATGCCTGTCTCCTGAACAGTCTAGTATTTTTTTCCTATTATAACATATTGGGCAGGGACAATTAGGTGGCATAGTGGAGACAATGAAAGGTCTAGAGTCAGGATGACCTGAGTTCAGATCCAATCTCAGACATTTACTAACAAGTGACATTGACCACTCTTTACCTCAGTTTTCTCATCTGTAAAATGTGGAATAATAACAGCACTAACCTCAGAGTTGTCCTGAAGATCATAATATTTATAATAGCAGATAATATTTGTAAAACACTTAGCACAGGAATTGGCTCATAGCACTATATAATTCTTAGTTACTATTATATAACTTTCCTAGATGTTGGAGCAGTTTAGTTTGACAAGTAAAGTTAATAAAACAAACAAACAATAGAGATTTCTTCCTACTCTTATGAATTTTTTCCATCATAGAAGCATAATTCTATGTGATTTTTTTAACATTTGTTTGCTCAAAGCATATGACTTCAGTTCCATGTAGAAAAAGTAGTCTTATTAGTAAATATCATTGTGTTGATATTTTTTTTTTCTTTTAAAACAAACCAACACAAAACAAAAATTAATTATGAGTCTCTTCAAAAATACAGTGGAAAGAATGAAGTCTTGAGGAATGATGGTCCAAATAGCATAATTTAAACATAGACACATATATACTGATATATAAATCACACGAAGAATAAGTAGATTTGGCCAAGTTTAGAGCCTATTCAATTCTCAGCCTAGGTTTTTCAAACCAAACCATAAACTCTAACCTTCTAGTGTTTGAATGAATTTATTCTTGGCAAAACTCAGCTGTGTATGTATGGATGTGTTTTTTTTTTTGTTTTGTTTTGTTTTGTTTAAGAATTGGATATTGAATAGCCTATAGAAAATCACATTTCATGAATCAAATCTGGGGATTAAGTTTTCTTTAAATGACACACAGGATTTAAAAAATAAAGGGGAAAAGTGTTTGGCAAAATACATTTGGGATTTATTGAACCTGAAACAAAACAAGCTCCAAATTCCTCAAGATGTTGGAAAGCACTCTCCCATCAAAATTATTTCATTCCTGGCTTAAGGGCATGGAAGTGCTAGAAGGCTCACAGATTACCTTCCTGTCTGGACAAGGACAGTAAGATTTGGAATCTCAGTTGAGGTGTGTGTGGGGGAACCCCTTAATGTGGGATTTGGAAGTGCGATATTCAGGTGTCTATTGGACTAAAGGTGCTCATTAGGCTCTAAAGGAGGTATTTCAGACAAAACCCAAGATGAAGGGGAAATGGAAAATGTTATCCTTTTGATTTTGGGGGAAATGTTTCTCCATAGTTAAGGAAGGTATTAAAATGATCTTTGATACTTTGTGATTCAATGTCTAAGTTCTTCTAACAATGAAGCAAGGTAAGCAACATGGTACAATGGTACATGAATTGCCATTTGGGTCTAAGTTCAAATTCCATCTCCCATATTTAGTCCCTATGTGCCTTTGGGGTATTCAATCTCCTGGGGATTTGACATTATCATCTGAAAATTGGAAGGGAATAGGGAAGGAGCTGGACTATGTGTATTCTGAGATCTTTTTTCAGATCTATGATATTTTGTAGTGGAATGTAGTTGGTTCTGGAGTCAGATTTAAATTCTCCACTAAACTATGTGGACTTCGGAAAGTGATTTCACTCTTAAGTCTCATGTTGTTGTTGTTGTTGTTGTTGTTTTTTCATCTGTAAAATCAGTATAATAATTTCATTACTTAACTCATGAAATTATGGGACTTGAATAAAGGACAGTAATTAAACCATGAAATAGTATGTCAATGTCAGTTATTAGTTGGGCTATATCTAAAGCCAGATTCAGATAACATTGCAGAATAAATGAATTTTCACTTCAGGGATGTGACTCAGTTTTTGAGTACCTTTTTTTATGCCTTATTCTCTCTTTGTAAGATTTTACCTTTATATTTAGGCATTTCCTCTCTTCATATTCTTTCTCCTTCCTACAACCGTGGTCTCAGAATGAATGACCTGATATCAGTTACTTACATTAAAATTTGAATGTAAGTCACTATTGCCCATCCCAGTGTATTTAATATCTATTTTTAATCCGATCTTTAACTATGGAATAAAAGACTTTGTTGAGGGCTAGAGAAATTTCAGATATCATTGAGTAAGTAGAAGAGGCATTTTGGAGGCAGAAAGGAACAAGTTTTTATTAAGTTCTTATCTTATAAGTTCTGTATCTTATACCTTTCTTTATCTCATGTGATCAACTCTGTGAGATAATTGTTATTATCACCTTCATTTGAATAAACTGAAGCAGATAGAGGTTAAATGACATGCTCAGGATCACTTAGCTATTAAGAGTCTAAGGTCAAATTTGAACTCAGGTCTTCCTGATCTCAAGAGGGATTTAATTGATTCCTCTGAGAACTTCCTGTGCTGGTAATTGTGCTCTTGTGAAAATAACATTGGACTTCAGTTGAGAAGAGCAAGGTTTTCCATCTTGCCCTAGGAACTGTTTAACTTTTGCTTTTACTTAACTTTTCTAAGTATCAGTTTCATCATCTATGAAATGGGGATAATGAAGCCTACAGGCTTTTGTGAAGCTCAAATGAGATAGCCTATCTAAAGAAGCTTGTAAATTTTAAAGCACTATGTAAATGCCAGCTATTTCTATTCTACTTGAACATAAAGTTCAAACATTTCCATGTTTGTCTCTTTTCCCCTATGAGACTATGAGCTACTTTTGAAGGGCAAGAACTTTGCTCTTAGAATTTAGCCATTCTGAATCATGAGCAAAGAGACTTGATTTGGTTTAGGTCAGACCAAAAAGGTCGGCAGAAGACGTACCTTCCCAAATAATATCAGCAGATGGAATTGAGACCAGTACTGAGACTGGGCCCCAAGAATAAGTGTACAGGTGGAGGGTGGAGCAGAGTAGAACAGACATTGTGGACTATAGTAGAAAAAGCACTGGACAGGTAGCAGGAAACCGGAGTTTAAATTCTAGCTCTGACAATAACTTTGCAGTCTTATTATTAACCCTCCTGAGCCTCAGTTTTTTTTTTTGTTTGTTTGTTTGTTTTGTTTTGTTTTTTTCATTATGATTAATCACACTGAGCTAGCAATGAGCAAAACGGATAGCTCTTTCCCTATTATCTGAAAGTCAAAAAAGTTTGGATCAGGAAGAAAGGAAACTGAGAAAATTTCTTTGGACTGGGCAAGTAAAACATTCTTGATAAAAAGAATTGTAAAATTGGTAAAAAAAAAAAAAAAAGGCTTGTTAAGTTTTTCCCATTTCTAATACCTTTTTGATGACACAATTCTTACATGATCCTGTATTTATATATATTGGCATATAAAATAGGCATGCAAATCAAACATTTACTGCTAATAAATCATAATTTTACAACCCTGATATTCAGTTACATTACCTCATAAGGGGTTGCAACTCACAGTTTAAGAAACTTTGCTCTTTGGTACATTGAATAGTTGGACTGAGATAAGGAAAGGGATAATGAATGCAAAGAAAAATGGAGAAAGGTCATATACACCACCTGACTGGAAGGCACCAAATTGTAGAATGTTTGAACTGAAAGGAATAAAGTTTTTAGTGAAAGGGGAAAAAAGAAATGGACAGTAGCTACAGGCAGCAGCAGCACAAAAGAGAAGGTTTTTTTTTTTTTTTTTAAATTTGTTTTGTTTTGTTTTTAAAGATAATGGATGTCTATGTTTTTTTTTTTTTTCCCAGACAGAAGGAAAGAGTAATTATAATGATAACTCAATTTTCTTCAATATTTTCTAGTTCATAAGATACTTTTTCTCATGAATGAGATGGTTAGTTCAATAATGATTATGCCCATTTTACAATGGTATTGTATATCATATTATATATGATATTATATATCAAGTTAGAGATGGAAAAAATCTTAGCTGTCATCTTGGTCATCTAGTTCCACCCTTTGTATTTCACAGAAAACAAAACTGACGTAGAGAGATTTAAATGTCTCACTTAATGTCACCCAAATAAGTATGATAGATTTTAATACCAGTTTTCTTTGGGTTTCAAGTCTAGGACTCTTTTTAGTTCAATAGAAAAGAGGAAGATGTTAAAGATGCTTACAGTAGATTCTCAAAAATGTAAATGATGTTATGGTATAACAGGGGGAAGAATATGCAACTTTGAGGTGAAAGTTCAGGGTCAGAATCTTCCTTCAGCTATCTATTACATGGTCCTGGACAAACCACTTTCCTTCTCTAAGACTCAGTTACCTCCTCTGTACCATTAGGTAATTGTACTAAATTATTTCTAAGGTACCATTCAGCTTCAAATACTGAAATGCATTTGGCACAAAGTTGCTAGTAGATAAAACAAAACGTTTCATCCATCAATAAGTACCTTTAAACAATGAGTTCTTAACTGCAGGTTCCTTTTGAAAGGAAAAATATCTGTAATTTGGGGGGGGGGTATGGTAAAGTAGGAAGAAGGGAAAGTCAAACAAAAGAATTCCTTAACAAATAGGAAAGTGTTCTTAGAAGGACTCATTCTTAACTTTAAGATTTAATAAGAAATGTTAGGTGCCAGACTATAATATAGCATTTATATGGCCTGTTGTCTATGTTCATTTTCTATCAGAATTCCTTGCCAATGCCACTCCTAGGCAGGAATGGATCTGACAATGATCTCAGAAGAAAACAGAACTTTAGAATTAAAAATGACCTGGATCAACCCCTTCATTTTACAGAGAAGGAAACAGAGGCCTAAAGACAATCACATAATTGTCCCAGAACTTTCTAGCAAGTAAGTAACAAAGCCAGGATCACTTCTGTTCCTTCCTTCCCTTTCAGGTAGAGCCACATAGGTAGGTGAATATTGAATATTTTAACATGTGTCAACTTGAGCCAAGCTTTCTCTCCTATCTCTCTTGTATCTGTCAGTGATAGTATTAGTCACCTGGATTTGAAAACTCAAAAGGATTTTTCACTTATACTTGAGTGTGTTTATGAATTTTAGGTGTCTATACACAGTTTTCATCAAACATTGCTTCATCAACTTTTTAGCACATAT
Organism: Sarcophilus harrisii; assembly: GCF_902635505.1. Lineage (NCBI taxonomy): Eukaryota > Metazoa > Chordata > Mammalia > Dasyuromorphia > Dasyuridae > Sarcophilus > Sarcophilus harrisii. The sequence goes on along the minus strand of NC_045427.1, from coordinate 437,795,515 downwards.
TGCTTCATCAAAATCTTGCGAGATACACGGGTCAAGGCAGGGCAGAGCAGAGATGAGATCCTTATTTGACAAATAAAAAAACTAAGGTTCAAAGATGTCCTACATCCCACTTGCTACCTGTGTTTACTTAGGTAAGTTCTGTGATATTCCTGGGCATCAATTTTATCATCTGTAAAATGGGAGCATTGGGCAGCTAGAGCACTGAGATTGAACTCCTCATGAGTTCAAATCCACACTCAGACACTTACTAGCCGTGTGAGCCTGAGCAGTCACTTAACCCCATTTTCCTCTGTTTCCACATCTGTAAAATGAGTTAGAGAAGGAAATGGCAAACCACTTCGGTGTCTTTGCCAAGAAAACCTCAAATAAGATTAGTGAAAAAGTCAAGCACAGTTGAAAAAAATTACTGAACAGCAAAATGAGAGTGTAGCATAAAATGATCTCTAAGACCCCTTCTAGATCCTACTTTGGAAGGAATCTAAGATATTATTTAGTCCAATACTCTTATTTGACAAATGAGAAAACTAAAGCCTAAAGAGAAGTGACTTGTCCAGGATCATGAAGCTAGTTAATAGCTTTACCTAATATAATGATAAATAAGAATCAGGCTCCATAACTTTTAGTTCCTTACCCTCATAACCACACTCAATCTTTAATCACAAAATAATATCATTTTTTCTTCTGGTGAGCTTAGATATTATTTATCTTTATTATCTTGTTTTAGAAAAAATAAGAAAAGGACAAACAAATTCTTTGAGCATATTGTATAATTGACACATGGGGAATTTAACTGTTTTACCCAACAATTTTTAAGGTAGAGATGATCTTTTCATCTATTAACTTAAACATAGGAGTGAAAGTAAAGATCTGAGATATTACCACCATCTTTCATCTTTACCCTTCAAATCATTGTCCAACAAGTAATATCAGTCATTTTATACCTGATGGAGGTCTATATTTTGGCTTAAGTCACTTGGTCATCTTGGTAATAATATTGGCAACAAATCACCTTTATATCAGACTTTAGGTTTATAAAATGCTTTCCTCATAATAGCTTTGTATAAGGTGGCATAAGTATTAATCTTGTATATGTGAAACAACTAAAATCTAGAACAATTTGATAGAGCAGGAAAAACATTGAAGATAGAATCAGGAGATATAGTTTTAGGCTTCAATTTCCTCATCTACAAAATGGGAAAATTGGTCTAGTTCACATTGGAGACAGCATTTATAGGATCATAGAGTTAGAGCTGAAAGAGACTTTGGAGTTCAGTGTTCTTCCTTCATTTGCTAAATGAAGTATCCAGAATGGTAAACTGACTTGCCTGGGGACACACGGTAAGTGACAGAACTTAGATATGAATCTGAGTCCTTTGGTACCAAATCAGTCATTCATTCCCCTCCCTCAGGCTCCTTTCATTATGATGATTACTCAAGTTTTAGTTAACTGGTCAAGGTGAGACTAGAACCCTGTTCTCAGACTCCAAAGTTGGATTACTTGCTATTCACTACATCAGACTATCAAACAAATAAATATCTTTCGATCTCCTTTTCAAGCTAGACTAGGTTGATTACTAATATGTGGGAACAAAATACATATGGTAGGGGATTTTGTGTATATGTGGAGGAAGGGAGGGGACATGACTGTGAGTATAGGCTTCCATGGATAACCTTACTTTCCAAAAAAGTCAAGGACAGGGGATACTAAATATGTTGCCACTTTGGTGGAAGAAAGGCTTTGAATTTTTCTTTTCATGTTTATACAAGGATTAGATTGCTTCATACTCCCCTTTCCTTTCTCAAGTGTTCCTTATTTATTCAAAATTACATCTGCTCCTTTTAGGGATAGACACCTGAAAGGGAGCTAGGGATAGCTCACAGATTTGACCCTCCCTCTACCTCTCCCCAAATACACACATGGTTGTGGAAACAAGCCACAGAATTAGACACCAATTCTTGTTTCTGGGAGAGAACTGAATTAAATGCCTTCATCTGCCAGAAATAACAAAAGTGATTAACCTAACTTCACATAATGGTCAGAATTATAGAAAAAATATGCAGGCTTATTAACATATTTATTTGTAAACTCATCAGCTTCTTTGGTGTTTATTTAAATGACACTTTACAGCTAACCAAGTTTAATACTTTCCAGAGTGGCTTCAGAAGAATGATAGTTCTTAGATTTGAGGTTTCAAATTTAAATACAGAACTATAATGAATTTCACAGGCCCCATATCAGTCATATGCTCTTTCAATATTGCCTTTATCCTAATCCTTATGGGAGACATAGAATACTTAAGGTAGAAGACGCTTTGGAGTACAACCAACCCATTTACTTTCCCCACATTTTTTGTTGGTAAAATTCACTTCAACCTCTTACACAGAAATGGATGTATAAAGAAGCTGTGATTTTAATGGATGTCTTGTTTCCAGGAAAACCCATATTTTCAGAATTGAATTTAATTGGCCCTGTCAGAGTTAAAAGGCATTCTTTAATTGGAGGTGTATTTATCAATCATTTTATAAGTGATTAAGAGGATTTAAAGGTTGTAGTAAAGAGAGATAGTGAATTTGGATGATGATGATGGTGATGATGATGATGATAAAGATAATAAAAATAGGAAGCATTTATATAATATTTAAGGATTGTAATTCATTTGTTCATTTATACATGTTATTTCATTTGATTCCCACAACTACCCTGTAGGGTAAGTGCTAATATTATCTTGTGTGTGTGTGTGTGTGTATGTATGCGTGTGTGTGTGTGTAAACTACTGACCCCCTGTCATTATGGCATCTAAAATATGATTTGAAATTTCAGTTCTTTCACTTTCTAGTTATGTGACTTGTACTAGATCATTAATCAATTAACAAGCATTTGTAAGTTGTTTGGTTATTGCCCTTCTTATCAAAGAGGACCAAAATGATATCATTATGTTAGGGTCGAGTTTCAGTGTGTTCAATTGTGGCTGATCAAACCAGTGCTCTGCCACAGGTCTATAGGAACAATTGGGATGGATTCTTGGTGCAACTTAGGTTTCTTCTAGACTAACTCAATCCTGCCTTGCTCATTAAATATAGTGCCTTTTCTGATGAGGGCACACCATACTGGGTGGTCCTATGCCAGTGTATGCCATGTCATATAATTGATTCTAAAGTTCTTAAAACTTTTTTTTTCTGATCACCTTGTAAGCACTTGCCCTGTATGAGTTTTCAAATATATATATATATATATATATATATATATATATATATATATATATATATATATTTATTATATTATATTATATTTGTCTCTATATAGAGAGAGACATTTGACATTTGAACAATGGCGTTATGTCACTGTGTCACTGAAGGGATAAAAGAAAAGTACAAATGTTGCTATCCTCAAGGAACTTATATAGTCTAAACAGGGAAACTATACATACATACATACTTACACATATATATGTAAACATGTATATATACACATTTGTACACAAATAGATGTATATGCATATGCACACACAGAATAGGTACCAGATAATGTCAAGAGAAGGATACAAGCAGCTAGGAAAGGAGAAAACGTTTTATGGACAAGGTGGAACTTGCTAAGCTTTGGAGGAAGGTGGATCCCTTTATAACTCCATTTGTAACATTCAGGGGTTGATCTAGGCTTCTTTCATCTCTAAAGATTTATTCCTATATTCATTGAACATGTTCCATGTGCATTATACTCCTGGGCGCACACACACACACACACAAATAACATATTCTTATTGCCCTCAAATACTTTGCATTGCAATTGGAATGATGTGAAATATTCAAATCATGACAATTGATCCTGTAAACAATATTATGTGGTAAGTGTCAAATGATTGAATAGACAGAAAGTGCTAAGGCAAATTTGAGGACAGAGACATCTCCATAGACTGATAGCCTCCTTCTATTGCATATTTAGCATCAAATTGCCCCTGTTATCTCCCTCATTTTCTCATCTATTTCTATTTTTTTTCTACTGTCCATAAACATATCCATCACTCCTCCATTTTTTTTTTTTTTGAGATGGTTGAGGTTAAGTGACTTGCCCAGGGTCACACAGCCAGTGTTAATTGTCTGAGACCATATTTGAACTCAGGTCCTCCTGACTTCAGGGATAGTGCTCTATCCACCGCACTGCCTAGCTGCTCTTCACTCTTCCATTCTTAAAAAAAAACAAACCTTTACTTGATCCACTCATGCTTTCTACTTATAAATATATAACTCTTCTTCATTTTCTAGCTAAAGTCTCTGAGAAGGCTGCTTACAATCTATGCTTCCTCTTCCTTTCACTTCCTTCTTAACTCTTTGCAGTCTTACTTCTAGACTCAACATTTAACTAAAATAATTCTTTCCAAAGTTACCAATCATCTTTTCATCTCCAAATGCACACACACACACACACACACACATACACACACACAATCTGTTTATACATGATTGTTTGCATGTTGTTTATCCTATTAGATTGTAAACTTCTTATGAGGAGGGACTACTTTTTTTTTTGCCTTTTTATTTATCCCTAGTAGCTAGCACAGTACTCAGCACCCAATAAGTACTTAATGTTTGTTGACTGGATTTTTTCCCCTTTTGTTTTAAATTGGGGTGGAACAATGATGGTGATGTCAAAAAAAAAAAAAAAAAAAAGGAAGAAAAAAGAGGTGGGCCACAAAAAAAAAAAAAGTTTTAAGTACAAAGACCTCAAAGATCTTAGAAAAATATTGTTAGATTTATATAAAATAAGAGTGAAATGAGCAGAGCTAAGAGATCATTGTATATACTAACAGCAATGTTGTTTTAAGAATCCCTTTGAGCAAATAATTAATTTTGATTATTTTAACCAAGGGCATATGAAAGATGATGTTATCTGTATCCAGAGAATGCTGATAAATAAAAGTTTATATAGAATGATTTTGTGTATATATACATGTGTGTCTAATGATAGCCATCTATAGGGCAAGAAGAAAGAAAAAATAAATTTACATGATAACTTTATTATATATTTAAAAGGAAAAGCAAAGCAAATGGTACAGAAGAGATTTGCAGTTTCTTGTGCAAATATCTTTTTTTTTTCAATTATATGGATATGCTTGTTTTATTCCATGAATTAAAAATGAAATAAGAATTTAAAAAAAAATGTATTATATCACTGAAACCAAAAAGTACACAGAGAACATGAGGTCCTGGAAAGCACTGTGCTTGGGTATGTAATAGAAGCTCAGTAAATGCTTGTTATCTTATAGACTAAGCAGGGAATGCTTCATGAAGGAGATGAAACTTGAATTGACATTCAAGGATATACAAGGATGATGACAATTTAGAATGGCAAGAGCAAGAAATCATAAGAGGAAAGATAAGGAAATGAGAATGAAAAAATTACGTTAAAGGGACAGTGAATAGATCTAGTCTTGCTGGTTTTTTAAAGCCCCTGTTTCTTTTTTTTTAAATAGTATTTCTTTTGATTAAATGTAAAGATAGCTTTCAATATTCATTTTTGTAAGATTTTGAATTTCACATTTTCATTTCTTCCTCCCTCCACCCTCTCCAAAACAGCCAGCTATCTAAGTTATATATGTACCATTATTTTAAACATATTTCCATATTAGTCATGTTGTGAAAGAAAAATCAGAACAAAAAGGAAATATCATAAGAAAGGAAAAGAAAGTAAATTTTTAGAAAAGTGAAAATGGCAAGAAAAGCCCCTGTTTCTTATTTTATGAGCCTTCTGTATTATCTCCACTTTTCACTTTTTCCTGGGGTTAGAATAGGAAATTATCTATGTTCACAGGAAACCTTGAATTCCTATGTTTTGTCTTTACCTATGTTTGAAATAGGCATTAACTAAGAAGAATATTATATCCTTGAAGGAAGAGCTAGTTTGGTTTATTTTGTCTTTGTATCCTCAGCACTTGTCTTGTTGATTTTCACGTACTTGTGACTTAATAAATATCTGTTGAATGAAAGCAAATCTAACATCATATTGCAAATTGAATGATAGCACAGTGTTGGTTGGTACCCAAGTTATTTCTCAGGACAAATAATTCTCGGGATAAATGATTGCTAGTTCTCCATTCCAGGGTTTTGCTTCCTTATCTGACCAAAATGCCCATGGCACTTGATAGTGCAAACAAGAATCTATATATTTGAATCCATAAGAGAACTTGGCAAAGCACTTTGGCAAAATCAGGATGTATATTGAAGGCCAAGAAATCCTTACAGAAACAGGGGAAATGATAGAGGTGTTGTGGAGGTCATGTTTCTTTTATTAAAATCATGTGGGACCTCTAACTGTACTACAATTTAGTTTGTCTCTAGATTGTTTGTATTCACCCTATCGTCACTTGGAGGAATTCTTTCAGAGAAAGGGCATAAGGAGAAAGCAGACTGATGGACAGGCCCTTCTACCTTGCGCTATGGGAACACAGTGTCCTTCTTTAATAACGAGAGAAGAGAGAGCCATCTGTACCAAGTAGGAGTTGAATAATATATTATGAAAATGATAGGCATTCTTTCCTGATACTCTCAAATGAAAAGCAAATGATACCTTCTTCAGAGTCCAATAATATCAAGCAGGGAAGACTCGAGCTAGTTCAAAGAGAAGAGAAGGCTTTTCAGAAGACAAGTGCAAGTGAATAATGACACATAGTATTTAGGATTGTTTAATTTATCTTCATATGTTAAATGTATATGTTAAATCTCTTTATATGTTGATTATCTTTCTATGTCAGATATAAACCTCCAATACATTTGAGTCCAATAGGATGCTTAAGCACATTTATATATGCTTAATCTACAAGATCATGTGGAGATGAAGGGAAAGAGGGAACTCCTTTCAAGCGAGTGATGGGAAAAAAAAGAAGTAAACAAACAACTTTATAGGAATTATAAGACTGCAGAGAATTAGAAGGAACTTCAAGGGCCATCCTGCCCAACCACTTTCACAAATGAGAAAATTAAGGCGCAGGAAGCCATTTTGGTGAGTTATTCAAAAGCAATCTTCAAATGGAAAGATTTGAATCCAAGACCTCTGATTCTAGAGGAATAAGGCCAGCTAAGGACCACTAGCAATTCTACACCAGTTTAATTTAACTTAAAACATTTATTTGGATATTTACATGAAGAAAGAGACACACATACACACAGAGAAAAAGAGAGACAGAAAAACAGACAGACAGACAGAGGAGACAGAGACAGAGAGACAGAAGACACACAGAGAGACAGAGATAGAAAGAGACAGAGAGAGTGGCAGAGACAGACAAAAGAGTCAGAGAGACAGAGATACAAGAGAGACAGAACAGAACATAGAATCAGAGAGACAGACACACAGAAAAAGAGTCAGAGAGATAGAGATACAGACAAAAAGAGAGACAGAGAGAGACAAAAAGTGATAAAAATAAAAACAAAGAAACAGTGATAAAGAGCTAGAGAAACAGACATAGACATACACACAGAGAAAAACAGAAACATATAGAGTCAGACAGACAGAAGCAAAGAGAGAAATAGAGATGGATGGAGAGAGACAAAGAGAGAAAGAGACAGATCGAAACAGAGATAAAGACAATAATACACATATACATATGTACATGCATACATATGCATGTATACATATACATACATATCACACAGGTTAAAAGGGAGTCAGGAGGGAGGAAAGTGGTAAAGGCTGCTAACAATGAATTTAGATATAGGATACATTTCTAAAAGACTTAATTACAAGCATGTTAGAAGAATGATCTTATTGAATTTGCCCAATAATCTTGTAAAATTACCTCCATATTGCAGGTAAATAAATTGAACTTCAGAAATAATGTGTGAAACAATCAAGGTCATTAAAAAAATTCACATCTGTAGTTTTATTGTTATAAATATTCTTTGGTGAAGAATGTTTTCTTTCCCTATAAATTGGCACCTTCTGTCCAATGTAGTCTCTTAGAGAGTCAATGAAAGGTATTGGGAGGTTAAGTCATTTAACTTACCAATGGTTGTACTAGGAGTTCATGTCAGTCAGGATTTGAACACAGACTTTCCTGATTTAAAGACTAATGTTTTCTCTATTACAACACACTGACTGACGTATGTCCAAAGTCATATAGGTAGTAAATGATAGATTCAGCAATCAAGTCTGGGTACCTTAATTTCTAGGACAATATTTTTTCCTTTTACCAAGGAAAAACCAAAACTATAACAAAATCCATGTCAGATTTCTTTCTACTCTTAAAAGTCAGAGGAATCACAGACACTGAAAAAGCCTAAAAAATTAGTCTTTTGCACAATTCCTTTCACCCAAATTCTGCCTCTCCTGCTTGCCTTCCCCACCCCCTATTCCCATTCTGATGCAGGCTAAAACTCCTTGATCCTAGAATAAAACAAATGGAAAAAAAGTCAAGGCAGACATTTGTGGGAAGATTGTCTGATGTGTGAGTCAGATGGCAACCCTGTGGGCTATCACCATATCTATGAGCAAACCAGCATTTCCCAACTGGCTCCACTGGTGCTCTGAACCATTTATTTTCAACCCCATTGGGGAACTAGGATCATTGTGTCCAAGGAGGATCAGTGGCATTTCAAAGAGTCCAATTGTTTATTTGTGTTTCTTTGAACATGAGGCTCTCTGGGATCACCTCAATATGAGACAGACAGCTAATCTCTGTGATGGCCCCAGAAGGCTAAGAGTTTTATTTAAGCATGTCATAAAATAATAATATATTTTTCCCCCTCAAAACCCCTCAAACCCCAACAAAACCACCCAAGAGAATTACAGCCCTCCACAAAACGGAAGAGAAAACATTGAGCAATTCAATTCAATTGCATTGTTGTTATTTTCTTGTTAAAAAAAAAAATAGGAGTCTAGATGTGGGAAATCAAGATCCTTTTTGTTTATTTATTTGTTTTTGTCATTTTTTTATTTTAAAGAAAGATCCTGTTTTGACAAGAAGTCATTAGGAAACAACTAAGAGTTTGCAAGTGAAACACTATTTCTTTACCAGCATTGAAAATATAAATTCATTCAATTTTCACTTTGAAGCAAATTTTGCACTATGACATCATCTATGTATAACTTGGAATTCTGGTATTTTATTCTTTGGTCTGGATCTGTGATCACATCAGTGTAGGGAACTCCCACTTTGGAAATATCCCCCATTGATGCTGATCATTAGCTCATTTGACACATATAGTGACAGTTACATAGCTGGACAGAGTTGGAGTTTGAATCTTGACCATGCTACCTCCCTTCTGTTTCATAGTTGTAGTAAAATACAATGCAAGCAGCAAATAAAAAAAAGGAGGAAGAAAGAATGAAGGAAGGAAAGAAGAAATGAAGGAAGGAAGGAAGGAAGGAAGGAAGGAAGGAAGGAAGGAAGGAAGGAAGGAAGGAAGGAAGGAAAAGAGTAAGGGAGGGAGGGAGGAAAGAAGGGAGGGAGGGAAGGAGAGAGAGAAGTTGGGAGGGAGGATGAAGGAAGAAATGGAGAGAGGAAGGGAGGGAGGAAGGAAGGAAAGTAGGAAGGAAGGAAGGAAGAAAGAAAGGGAGGGAGGGAGGGAGGGAAGGAAGGAGGGAAGAATATTTATTAAGCATTTATTATGTACCAAGCATTATGCTAAGCCCTGGGAATCCAAATAGAAAAGCATGACAATCATTGAAGAAAGAAAACTCACTTTAATAACAGGAAACATCTATATATTTATAGTTGTATATCTAGATGTATGTGTGTCTATATGTAATACATATATATGTATATACATACATATTTGTGCCTGTGTGTTTCTGTGTGTGTGTAAATAGTTGTAATTCAAATGGAAAGGCCTCAGGGTGTAATAGCAAAATGGATGACAATGTATCTTCATTAATATCATTACTTTTGATAAAATTGTGCACATTTCTTTTGTTGAACCATTTGATAATGCCAAGATAGTGAGAACTCCCTGGTTTTCAATAGTTGTGACTGCTAAGGAAATGGGGATTGCAGAACCTGGGGAGATTATTTCCTGGACAATGGCTTTCATATGACTGGCTGGAAGCAGAACCAGTGATCAGAGGCATCACTTCTATTCCTAAAGTTCTTGAATTTATCTGCCTGATTGTAGCTATTGATCATCAATTGGTGTTGGTTATAGTAGAAGGGATTCTAAAGAGATGAGATAGGGGATAGTACTGTTCTTCACAGGGCTTTTGGACTCAGAATCCTAGACTACTGAGGGAAAGTGGTTGTTTTACTGTCCTAGCTCATGCCATCCTCTGTCTTTTCCTTAAGGTAAATTACCACTTTTCGCTAGACTAGCTTGCCTGCCCAGTCAGTGGCAGTGTTGGTCGTTGTGTGGAGAATGACCCTGCTCCAATTGAATTGCTTCCCTAGCTGATGATTTCATGGGATGAGCTTTAACTTTATTTTTATCTTTAGCTTTATCAGACAGGAAGACCAAATGAATACTAGTGAAAGGCTGACCCAGTTCTACAAAGCTATGTGGAAGACTATAATTGTATTATTAAGGTAATTGACTTTTCTTCTCTTTTTAAACAAGAGATTTTCTGGATAGACAAAATAAGGCAAATACAAAAAAAAAGTGTAATATAACAACAAAAGGAATAAATAAAACAATATAATAATAGCTAACATTTATATAGTACATTAAGTTTTGCAAAGTGTTTACATGTATTATCTTGTTCAATTCTCACAATAAAAGGGGAAACTGAGGCTTGGAAAGGTTATGTGAGTTACTTAGGATCACTCAGTTATGAAGTATTTGAAACAGGATACAAATCTAGGTTTTCACTACTCAGCAACATCTAGTCCCAAAAAGTACCTAAAAGACAGAATTATTTCATTTTTTTCCTTCCTTTCTTCCTTCCATCCTTCCTTCCTTCCTTCCTTCCTTTCTTCTTTCCATCCTTCCTTCCTTCCTTCCTTCCTTCCTTCCTTCCTTCCTTCTTTCCTTCCTTTCTTCCTTCCTTCCTTCCTTCCTTCCTTCCTTCCTTCCTTCCTTCCTTCCTTCCTTTTCCTTCCTTTCTCTCTCTCTCTCTTTCTTTCTTTCTTTCTCTTCCTTCCTTTCTTTCTTTCTCTTTTTCTTTTCTTTTCCTTCCTTCTTTCTTTTCTTCTTCCTTCCTTTCTTTCCTTCTTTTCTTCCTGCTGTTGCTATTGTTGTTCTTTTCTTCTTGTTCTTCTTTCTTTCTTTCTTCTTCTCCTTTTTTTGTTCTTCTTCTTGTTCTTTTTGTCCTTGTTCTTGTTGTTGTTGTTGTTGTTCTTCTTCATGCCAATCAATGATCTAATGTAGTCATATCTTTTGACTCAAGGGATTGCCAAATGCATAGTCCTAGTGCAGGTGATTGACAATTTTTTTCTCTGATATTCTTCTACTAAACCTTGCTTTGCTTCAAAACTGTAAGTCTCTTTGTCTATTCACATCCTATACCACATAGTTTAAACTTGAAGACTGTTTGGTTTGTCCAAAGAGCAAATATAGGCTTGTTTGCCTAAAGTTTTATTTTGAAGTGACAGTTAGGGTCTGATTCCTGGTCTATCTGTACTTGAGTCTCTGTGGTTTATTTATTTATCTATTTATTTATTTTGTGCTTCATTGTGATAACGAATTACTTTGGGTACTTTAGGAGCTCTCTTGTAATAGGATCTTCATATAAATTGAATATATCAATTAGCATTATAGTTTCTTTCTGATATGTTGAGTTCTGTTCTTTCTTGTTTGTATTCTGGGCTGTACAGTCCTATACAGCACCTACAGTACCTATAAAGAATACGTAGAAAGGTTAAGTGTTACAAGTGACTAGTGTTTACAAGTAATAATTTTATCAAAACTTGCTTTACCATATTAGGGAATTTCATATTTTAAATTTGTACTCTTGGAATATAAGCTTTACTCCTGACTTTGTCAATACCTACCTGCATTAGGGCAAGTCACTAACTTCTCCAGGGCTCAATTTTATTTTCTGTATGATTAATAAATGTATATAAAAATATAATTTAAATGCCAAATGTTAGAGATAAAAATATAAAAGCAAATAATGCCTGTCCTCAAGGGTTTTATATTCTTATCAAGTGAAGCAATCCTAATAAGGCAATGGCCAGAGAAAGAACCTCTGGTTCAAAGAATTAGAAGAATGATGAAATGAGACTTGGTGATATTTCTAGCTCTAATGATCTAAATGCCATTGTCTATAGTAAATGAAAGAGAAAAAAAAATAGAATCATTTATTTTTCCTCCTGGGAGCAGAGTATTTTGCTACCTTTACCTAGCAGATTAAACCAAATATCAAAATCTCAGACAATGGAACAGGACTTCTGGGAATTCATCATATCTCACAGACATCAATAGAATTTCCACTTTTCTTTAACTCCCCAAAAAGAGGGTCTATGGCCAAAAATCTTTAATCACTTGCTGAATCAAACAAGAATTTATTGAACCCCCACCATGATAGAACCTCTATCAGGTACTGAGGAAACTAATACAAAGTGAGATTGTTTGGTCTCAATTGCTTATATTGCAAAGACTTCCAAGGTTGACAAAATCCTAGAGCAGAAGGGTCACTATTTTGTATGACTGATCAGCCTACCTTCCAACCCTGACTCTGTCCTTCAGTATTATGTGACTTAACCTCTTGGGTCTATGACCTCATCCATAAAATGAAGGCATTAGATGAGATTATCTGATATTTAAGATCCTTAAGGCTCTAAGATTCCTATTTTCTCTGAAAGGAGGTCAGCTGTTCTATAATGAACTCCAGGACACCAGTTAGATCTGCCTAACTGTTAGAGATCAGATTGGAATAATTTTTCCTCAAAAAGTTGACTTCTTTTGTGACCAGTCTTCAGAGATATTTTAGGGTCCTTCCTGACAGACTGATGTTTTTTGTTGAACTTTTACTCATTCCTTAGGTATTCCTTCCATCTTTTGTGTTTTTCAGTCAGGTATATTTACATTTATGTTCCTCATTTGGGAAATAAGTCCAGAATCGGTGTTTATTTACTTTCACTCAGGGCTTCCCAGATCCTGTTGTGAAATAAGAATTTTATAAATTGTTATGTTTAACTCCTGACAATGTTTTCCCTTTTCTGCTCCTTTTCTGATGACCAGCAGCCACTCAGCAAATCTAATGTCATATTCTGAGTATTTAACTATTCTTAGGATCACAGATTTACATCTGTTAAGGGACATGAGAGGTCATCCAGTTTAATCTCTTTCATGTTGCAGAGGAAACATAGGCCCAGAAATTAACCAATGTCATTCAGGTAATAAGTAGCAGAGTTAAATTTTCTGATAACTAATTCTGTGAGGGTGTTTTGGTTTTTTATTTTTTTTTAACATTTTATTGAAGCCCTTTTCCCCCCAACATGGCTATTACTTCTCAATGATTCCCTTTTCCTTTGATATAAACCTCCCTTACAACAGAGAAATAGAGTTAATTAAATAACATTGTGATCATGGCTAACAACATTTTATGCTAGAGCTAATTACTTTCTTCCAGAGAAAGGGAAAGATGTACTTTACCATCATCATAACTGTCACTTTATTGATCCCAGTAAAGTAGCATCAGGGCGCTTACAGAACTGGAGATAAAGTCAGAAAGATCTGAATTCAAATTTGGTCTTAATATCTATGTGACTTTCTAAAGTTTTGTTGTTGTTGAATTGTTTCTGACTCTTTGTGATCTCATTTGGGATTTGTTTGAGAAAGACACTATAAAGATTTGTCAATTCCTTCTCCAGCTCATTTTACAGATAAGGAAAATGAGGCAAATAGATTCAGGTGACTTGCCCAAAAGCTTGATTTTAACTTGTGAGGATGAATGAATCTTTGTGATGTCAAGTTCAGTACTCTATACACTGCACCAACTAGCTGCCTCATTTAAAAACAGGAATAATAATAGTACCTGCCTCCTACTGTGAGGATGAAATAAGATCATAATTTTAAAGTGTTTATCATAATACCTGACACTTAATGAACATTATTTAAAAGTAAACTATTATTTCCATTTTTTTACATTATTGTGGTGATTTCCTAAATTGTTCTCCTTATTCAGTTCACTTTGTTGCATCAATTCATACAAAGCTTTCAAAGTTTCTCTAAATTTTTTGTAGGTATAACTTCTTATATCGAAATAGTATTTGGTTATATTTCTGCTTAATATTTGTGATACCTGTTTTCAGATGTGCATCTGCTTCCTATCTAGTACTTTGAAACAACAAAAAAGTGCTACTATTAAAAGTTTTGCAACTACCAAGCTGGTCTCCAGGTTCCGGAATGGCTCAAAGAAGAATAAGAATTCCTGCGTCTAAGAGTTGGAAGGTATCCAGAGGTCCTCAAATCTAAGCCATGCTTGGACTTTCTATAAGAAAGTCAAATAATTGTCATATAGACTTTATTTAAAAAATTCCAGTGAGGGGAAACAGTTCATTTTCCTGAATTTATACATTTCCTACTGTACACATTTTCTAATATATAAAAAATGTCACCCTCACAAACACAGTCATAATAAAAAGTTTAAGCATACATATTATACCCTCTCCTATCTATCATCTATCTATCTATCTATCTATCTATCTATCTGTCTGTCTGTCTATCTATCTGTCTGTCTGTCTGTCTGTCTCTCTATCTATCTATGTATCTATCTTTCATATGAGCATAACCTATCACCTATGTCCCAAATTTACTCCTTTTTTTATCCTGCCTCTTAGAATCTGTAATTTTCCTTTCCTCAGAATCTGTAAATTCAGAAATGACATATTCATGGACTTAAAATCCACTCACTTCAGAAAGAAAGAAAGAAGTAAAAAAAAGAAGGAAGGATGAGACAAAGAGATTGAAAGACAAGAAAGAAAGAAAGAAAGAAAGAAAAAAAGAAAGAAAGAAAGAAAGGGAGAGATGGAGGGAAAGAGGAAGGATGGAAAGAAGGAAAAACAGAAGAAAAGAAGGCAGGGAGGGAAGGATGAGAAAGGAAGGAAAAGAAAGAAAGAAAGAAAGAAAGAAAGAAAAAAGAAAAAAGAAAGAAAGAAAGGAGAGAAAAAATAGTTATCAGAAGCATTTCCTCACACACACACAGAGCTGCTAATGACTCTGTCTCCACAAAAAATTCCTTGCACTTAGGTATTTGGTATAGAATATACACACATACACATATGTGTGCATCCACATGTATATATATATCTACACATATACATATATTAGCTCTTTGTGGTCAGGAGCAATTTCATTTTTTTGTCTTTTTAGTCCGACACACTGCAATGGTGGCTGCTAAATGGCAAATATTTAAAATATTTAAATACTTAAAAAAAACTTGTCTATAGTTTGGAAGAAGAGCTTCTCTCTATAATCTTATGTCTAAAAGAGATGTAAAGAAGCCATCTAAACCAAAGTATCTTAACGTGGGTCATTATTCCCTATGGGATCATATAACTGAATGTGGGGTTTGTGATAAATTTAGAAACAGTAAAATGTATCAAATATTCATACAAGATTTAATTCTTTATGTAAGAACAACCAAGAACATCCATCTCATTAATATGCAAATTTGCTTTCATCTTTAAAAATGGTAAAATTATATATCTATCAAAGAATAGCTTTAAAATAAATAAACAGTTGTATTTGCATGTGTGTGTGTGTGTGTGTGTGTGTGTGTGTATACATCCTGGACATACATACATTATATCATATCATACCATATATCATATTGTATATGATATTATATATATGGGGATATGTATGTATAGCTATACCATATCGCATATCATGTTATATCATATTACATCATATGTCAAATTATGTTACATATAAAGGGGAATGTGTATGTATATCTATATCTATTTATAGATAAAAGTTCAAAACTGCCCTAAGAGTTTTGGGATAATTTGTGTGTGTATGCATACATGTACGTATGGTAATGTATGTAAAGAGTCCACGTATACCAGCATACACAAATTTGATCAAGAAATAAAGTTTAAATATTCCGTATCGAGTAAAACTTAATAAAGCAAAAACATGAATATTGCAGTGAAAACTGAGTTTTTTTACTTACTGCTACTAATAGCTATCTGTCCCTTTATGATGTCTCAGTTTTTCCATCAGTAAAGCTAAAACAATAGAACAAATGATCTCAAAGTCCTTTTCCAACCTGAAAATTATATATATGAAAAATTACCATAGCTAATATTAATAATTCATACTAAGGAAAAGTCCAAAATATAAGAATGATTACTAGATAAACAAATTTGAAAAATCCAGGTTGCACATGGAGCCTGTGAGTGTTTTACTGAGTCCCTTGCCTCCTTACCATGCTGTTCCCTCTTCAGGTCAGACAAATATAAATAACAGTGTGCCTATAAATAGAAATGCTTGGATTGTCTACTTTCTGACCTGTCCTTTGTCTGTTCTTAGGGATAAATGGATAGCTATGGGGTACAGTTGAGAGTGTGATGAGGAAGAAAGGAAATGGATCCAGAAATTATGTATTCAGGTTTAAAATCAAGGAAAAACAAAACAAAATCAAACAAACAAAAACAATATTTTCAAATGTAGCTAAAACCTATTGCCTCTTGGGAAATAGTGCCCCCTTTAGAACTCTAATAAATCTTTACCAAGTTTAAATAACCATGATTTAATTTATCCACTTTCCTCTAAGCAATATACCATATTATTGTTGTTTTCTTAAAATAGCCCAACACCTTGGAATCAATAACAATAACTGGCAATTTAAAGATCATTAAAATTTGCAAAAAGTTTTCCATACATTATCTCAATACTATAGAATAACTACTACAAGGTATCATTACTCTTAATTTTCTTAATGAAGAAAGTGAAACTTCAAGAAATTATATGGCCTGACAAGGTGATACAGCTAATGAATGTCTGGGGTAGGATTTGAACTCAGGTTTTCCTGACTTTTGTTTTAGGTTTGGAATCAGAAGACTGGGGTTAAAATTCTTGCTTTACATTTTGCTACTTTTATGAGTCAGTTGATCTCTATGAGCCTCAGATTCCTCCTCTCTGAAATTAAGATAAAGAACAGATGACCTCTAAGATTTCTTTCTGGTGTATACCTCCTGGCATGATTATCCAGTGAAAACAAATAAACAGTTTCTTCCAAATAGTCCCTTTCCATCACTTTTCCTAGCATTGTAGTATTCAGGAAGGACAGTCCCTGACTCTTTCCAAACACCTAGCTCTTATTTACCTTTAATTAAAAGGGCTTTGGGCTTTTTTTAAAGTCCTATAAGCCCTGAGGATATCTAGTATTTTTTAAAAGCTCTCCAAAAAAAAAAAAAAAAAAAAAGAAAGAAAAGAAAAGAAAAGAAAAGAGGATATTTTGAGGACAAGTTGTTTAAGAACAAGGTTGCATGTACTTGGAACTCTGAGAATCATTTTGTGGCAGAGAACCTCTACTGGAGAGGCCCCTGAAGGGAAGCAGATGGCTCTGACCTGCATGAAGCCTCCAGCTAATGAAAGCCTATGAGAAATCAACACCCAGGCAAAAATATCTGCTCTGTTTGACTTCAGCAGCTTTTTTAGAAAGTCTCAGCTAACATATATTAATAGAAAATAGTTAATGTACCCCTAGTTTCCAATTGATATATATATATATATATATATCAATAAAAAATTATATATATATTTACTGGAGTCTCCTGCAAGAGCACCAGAACTCTGTAATGCTCTCTTTTAAGATGATCTCTTTTTTTGTTTGTTTGTTTGATGTTGAGTTTCTATTCTTTTAACCTTGAAAGCAATCAGTCAGTCAGTCAATCAACAAGTATGTTTTAATACTTAAGCCATTCCAGTCATTCTCATTCTAGTGATACAAAGGCAGAAATAAAATTGTCTCTTCTCTCAATGAGTTTATAATCAATTGGGAAAGAAAAGCACATACAAAATAAATGTGAGCTTGTGTTTTATTGTTTATTTTGTTTTGCTTTTAAAGAGATTATTAGCACTGAGGAAATTAGAAAAGACTTCTATATGAGGTTTCACATGAATACAGTTTGGAAGGAAATAAGAGATTGTAAAGATTAGAGATCTGCATTTCCCACATTAGGATTAAATTTCAGGCACGGCATGGGGGGCAACCGGAGCGAATTCATAGAGGTGGAAGGTGGATTGTCATGGATGACAAGCAACACAATGACTAATTTGGTGGAATCAGAGATTACAGAATAGGTTGTAATATATATTAATGATTAAAAGGTAGATTGAGGCCAAGTTTGTGAAGAGTTTTATAAACTAACAAGATCTATTTGATTTTAAAATCAAAAGGGTGTCATGGGACTTTAATGAGGCACAGAGTACCATGATCAATCACTTGGGAGCTATGTCTGTACAAGGTGGATTAGAGAAAGGAGAAATAAAGTAGAAAGACCAATTAGATTCTGTTCTAGTAATTCAGAAGCATCATGACCTATTGTGGTGTATCTATGAGCAGAAAGAAAGGAATAAGTATCAGCTATATTGGGGAAATGAGGATGATAAGATTTAGCAACTGATTAAATCTAGAGTTAAAGGTAATTAGAGGGGGAAATCACAATTGAATTGAATTGAATTTTGAATTGAACGTTGGTGACTGGAAGTCACCTTGATAACCTTGACAAAATAGCAAAAACCAGATGAGAGATAGATTTTGGAGGGGAAGGTAATAAGCTCAGTTTTGGATATGCTGAATTAAAATGTCTTCGGGATATACAGTTACACAACCTTCTAGGATACCTCAAAATTCCTCTAAACAATGGAATCTACATTTTGGAGGATTTTATTTTTGTTTTGGTCTACAAACTTCTCTGAGGAAACTAAAAATTATTCAAACCACTAATATATTCTGTATCTACTTATTTTATCCTGAAACATTAATTGGATAAAGGAATATAACAGATGAGTTTGATTTGAAGGAGACTTCTTGCCTGTACTAAGAGGGTGATACTATAAAGTATCAGAAGCACATAATGTAACAGCTCTCACAGGGATTCAGTTGCTTTCATTTGGAAGGGTGGTGGTAGTGGCAGATGGTTATAGGCCTAATATTTTATTGTTATATGTACCTTCTTATGTGAAAACTCTCTCAAATATAGGCAACCTATTGACAATTTAAAGTCAGACACTAATGTTTGAGACTTATTTGTGGTACATCACAAGCATGGATTTAATCTATAGGTTCCTGACTATAAAGCTGAAATTCTAAAAATTTTAATTTATACTTTCACTTATACCTTTCTGATGATGATTCTCAAATCTAGCTTTAACCTCTTTGCTGACCTCTAGTTTTGCATCTCCAATTGCCAATTCTACATTTTGAACTGGATGTCCTGTAGACATTTTCAACTCAACATGTACAAAGCTGATAAAATTATCTTTCTCTAAAATTCTCTTCTCTTTCTAACTTTTTCACCTTCTAACTATCGTTGTCAAGAGCACTACTATCTTCCCTCTCACCCAGGGACACAACTTGGGTATCACCCTCAACTCCTCATTCTCCCCTCTAACACTTTATCCTCTACACTTTATGTAATTTATTGCCAAATCCCGTTGATTTACCTATGGAACATCTCTCTTTTGACACTGCAAAGCTTCTTGATATGGACCCTAACAATCTTAAACTTACATTAATGCAACAGCCTACTGATTGGTCTGCCTACCACAAGTCTCTCTACTATCCAGTCCATTCTCCAATCAGGTGCCAGAGGGATTTTTCTAACATTGTACTAGAAAATATTGGCTTTAGCAATAAGAAAAGAAAAAGGAATTAGAATAGGCAATGAGGAAATAAACTATAGCTCTTTACAGATGATATGGGATCTACGTGCCAAGACAAACCCAAGAACACAATTACATAATTACAAAATGCTTCTCACACAAAGTCAGATCTAAACAATTGGAAAAGTACCAATTTCTCATGGGTAGGTTGACCTAATATATTAAAAATGACAATTCAAAGGGATCTTTCTAAAGTTCATATCTGACCAGAATACCACAATGTTCAATAAACTCTAGTAGCTCCCAATCATTTGCATTTAGTGTTCAAAGTTCTTCATCACCTGCTCCCACTTCAATCTTTCTAGTTTTCTTACACGTTTTGAGAGGATGGTCTTTCCAACCTCCTCCCCAGGTCATCCCCATCCCACCCCACATGTAGGTAGAGTTCTCGCCAATTAAATTAGCCTCCTTGCTGTTCCTCATATTAGACACTCTATCTGGCAACTCTGGGCATTTTCACTGGCTGTACTCTGTATCTGAAATGTTTTCCCATTTTATCTCTACCTCTTGACTTGCCTAGTTTCTCTCAAGTTCCAGCTAAAATCTCATCTTCTTACCAGAAGCCTTTTCTGGAATTCTCTTAATTCTAATGTCTCCACTGCTTATTATTTCCAAATTAGGCTGTATAGAGCTTGCTTGAACAGACAGTTCTGTATTATCATTTCAAAAATGTGAATTTGTCCCAACATGATTGATTTATTAGGGAACATTTTGAGCATAATGCAAATGAGAAAAAGAAAACACAGAAAACTGTACTATTTCAAAATAATTCAAAAACCACAACTCTTGTGGTACTCACTTTTACAAGTAAACTTTATTTCTTTGTCAAGAGAAAGTGTTGTATTTATTAAGGGCTGGTTTTAGACTACTTTTCCCCCTCTCTTACTCTTACCCCCTTCTCTCAGGCCTTGAGGCCTGAGTTACTTTGGAGTACCCAGAATAGCTTGGAGCACGGCCTGAGCAGCTGCTTGTCCACCCAATCAATCAATAAATGCTAATTAAGCTCCAACTATGTGTTAGGCACTATGATAAAAATGGGGATACAAAAAGGGCAAATTATAGTCTCTAACCTCAAGAGGAATTTTGTCATATTATGCCTTTCTTAACCATTTAACATGTATGAAACACTGTTACTATCTTTTTTAGAAGTTTCTTCTCTTAAGTCAATGGTAAAGATTTTGAGTATTATGCCTCTAACCCAATTTTCTCCAAACCTCAGTGCTTTTATTGTGAGATTTTGCATAGTAAAATGATTTCTGAATTGGCTGTACATAGATATCTGCATATTGTGCCTCCTATTAAACAGTGAGCTCCCTGAAGGAACTGTCTTTTGAATTTCTTAAAATCCCCAGCATTTAGTGTAGTTCTTGGCAACAAAGTTGTGGTGATAGGGTTTGGGACAAGGAAAGAGAATGGCAAAGCT
Source organism: Sarcophilus harrisii (assembly GCF_902635505.1). Lineage (NCBI taxonomy): Eukaryota > Metazoa > Chordata > Mammalia > Dasyuromorphia > Dasyuridae > Sarcophilus > Sarcophilus harrisii. Next base: position 437,774,334 of record NC_045427.1, on the reverse strand, counting down.
GTTGTAAATAAATAACCTGACCCACTTCAATCTAATGACCCAACCATTGAGGAACAAAATGAGTCATTTCCTCCATTTTCTGAGCTTTTCCATCAGACATGTTTCAATCAGTATACAAGGGCAAGAAAGTCTGAAACAGTTCAGTTGGCTCTGTTTGTGGCCACCTGCCAATGTACATGCTATATGGATTCAGAGTCCCTAGCAGGTCCACAGAAAACTAGCTAGAAGAGACATTCAATTCCTTTCATTTCCAGAACTTTCATCTCATTTCAATTCAATTCATTCAAATTCAATTAGCTTTTAATGAGTGCCTATAATGTTTTAGGCCTTGTGTTTGGTTTCAGAAATTCAAGGTCAAATATTGAATGGTCTCTGCCTATAGAGTTTATATTCTACTGGGGAAATTTCCTATAATCTGAAACAAGTCAGGAAAAACTTTAACAAAAATGGCGGGGGGGGGAGAATGAGTAAATGTTATATCTAACAATAGAAAGAGCCCTGAAATGGAAGTAAATGGACTTAAGTTCAAATTTTGCTGTTACATGATTGATGAATCAATGTAAATCTATGACATTTTGAAGGATTAATCATTCAAAAAGCAGATTTAATGAAAATAAGGATCTGCTTCAATATAAATTAGTACCAAGGAGAAATTTCTCTAATGGAAACTTTATCTGTAGAGCATTCTTTCTATATTCTAGACATCTAGACATTCTAGACAAGTCAAGAACCTGATTCAATTTAAATCTATCCTATGAAACACTTCTCTAATTACCAATGATTTTTTTTCCTGTCCAAAATGTATTATTTCTCCTATTAGAATATAAGATTCTTCCCTATAGAGATTATTTATTTTTTTGTATTTATATTCCCAATGGCTAGCGTGATATCTGGAATATAGTAGGTGCTTAATAGATGTTGGTTGATTGACTTACAATAACCATGTCTCTTCCAAGTCTCTGCTTCTCCAGATGAAATATGAGTATATTGAATTTTTTCAAAGGATGCTTATATGGCATGGTCTGAAGTTCTCTAACCATTTCAACTTTTCTCTTCTGTGTTTAAGTCTGTCAATGTGATTCTTGAAAGTCAGTTTCAAAGTTTGACCAAAGTATTTCAGATATAAACAAAAAGAATGGTGAATATATACATATTCACATCTCATATGTAATATATAAATTAATATATTTGTCTATAGATGAGCATACATATACATATACAGATATAGTATATGCAAGTATAAAACAAATATTGAAAGAATAAATGCAAATAAATTCAAAGTGGTTAAATATAAAGTGATTTGGAAAGGAGGGTTAGTAGCATCTGGGGAAGGAAAAATAAGAAAAAAGTTTCATGGAAAAGGTAGAGTTTATGTTGCATCGTGAAATTAGAGATTTTAGTCGAAAGAGTTATCAAACTGTGCATATCTTTTGACCAAATAGTATTTATACTGGACTTATATTCCAAAGACATCTTAAAAGAGGGATCTACATGTGCATAAATATTTGTGTCAATCCCTTTTGTAGGGGCAAAAAACTGGAAACTGAATGGATGTCTATCAATGGAGAATGGCTAAATAAGTTATGGTATATGAATGTTATGAAATGTTATTGCTCTGTAAAAAATGACCAGCAGGATGATTTCAGAAAGGCCTTGAAAGACTTACATGAACTGATGCTAAATGAAATGAGCAGAAACAGGAGATCATTATATACATCATTATACAAGGTTATGAGATGATTAATTCTGATGGATGTGGCTCTCTTCAACAATGAGATGATTCACACCAGTTCCAATTGTTCAGTGATGAAGAAAGCCATCTGTACCCAGAGAGAGGACTGTGGGAACTGAGTTTAGTTCACAACTTAGCATTTTTACTCTTTTTGTTGTTGTTCACTTACATTTTATTTTGCTTGTCCTTTTTTCTGGTTTGATTTGATTTTCTTATGTGGCAAGATAACTGCATAAATATGTAGGCATTATATTGGATTTAACAAATATTTCTACCATGTTTAACATATATTGGACTATTTGCCATCTAGGAGAGGGAGTTGGGGGAAGGGAGGGAAAATTAGAACACAAGGTTTTGCAAGGGGTAATGTTGAATAAATGTCCATGCATATGTTTTACAAAATAAAAAGCTTTAATAAAAGAAAAAAAAGAAAATAGAGATTTTTATGAGGCAACAAAGAGGAAGACATAAATTTTAGGCATAGAAGATGGGAGTAATGGAAAATAAATGGATGATGGAATACTATATATAAAGAACAAAAGGTAGTACTGTAGTGGGAATGATGTCCAAGTATGAAAAAGAAAAAATAAATAGATCAGAGTTAGAGTATAAAAGGTTTTTCAAGATAAATAGAAGGGCTTAGATTTTATGCTAGAGCTATTAGAAAGCCACTGGTAATTACTAAGTTATTGACTAAGAGATATTGAGTTAGACGGTCAGATCTTTGCGTTAGGGAAATTACTTTAGTAATAATGTGGATGGTGGATGGGGGAAGACTTGAGGAAAATGATGATAATCTAGGCAATAGGTGATGAGGGGCTAAACTAAGGTGGTGGCTCTGAGTAGGAATAAGCAATAAAATGGAAGAAATATTGTAGAGATAGAAAAAGCAAAATCTAGCTAGTGTTTTCCTATGTAGAACTAGCCATCTTTTGTTCTTGAAGAGGTTCAAAATGATATCACTATGTTAGAATCAATTTACAATACATTTGACTATAGCTGATCAGACCAATGTGAATTTAGAAAGCTCTACCACAAGTTGGACTCAAGTAGTTCAGGAACATTTGAGGTGCATTCTCTAAATCTGAGGATCTTACATTTCTTATGGACTTCTTTAGTTTTGCTTTGCTCATAGAGAGCAGCACCTGCTCTGATTAGGCACACCATGCTGGACAGTCCTGTGCTAGTGCTTTCCATATCATGCAATCAATTCCAGAGTTTTTAGAAGAGATTTTGATAGTGTCCTTGTATTGCTTCTTCTGATGCCCATCATGTAGGCATCTTGTATGAAATCTCCATAGAAGTCTTTGAGTAAAGTATATATTTAACTCCATAATATATCTATCACTATATCTATCAACATACACATATAAACAGATATAAATATATATATATATATATATGTATGTATGTATAAATATCTATATATATACACAGAGAGAAGAGAGACATACACACATACACACATACATTTGGTAATTGTATATTTGGCATTTGAACAATGTGGTCAGTTCAATGGAGTTGAGCTTTCTGTAGTAGAGTTGAAATACTTGGCAGTTTAGTTCAAGAAAGGAACTCAATGTCTGGTAACTTATCCTGCCAGATGGTCTTCAGAATCTTCCTAAGACAATTCAAATGGAAGTAATTCAATTTATTGGCATGTAACTGGTATACTATCCAGTTTTCATAGGCATACAACAATGAGCTCAGCACAACAGCTCTATAGATCTTCAGTTTGGTAGTCAGTTTAATACTGCTCCTCTTCCACACTTTCCTTTGGAGCCTCCCAATTACTGAGTTAGCTCTGACAATGCATGGGCTTAAAAGGTATTGAGAAAAAGAATATAAGGACTCTCTGGAGGTCTCTCTTAAGGATTTCAGAATTCAATGTAATTGATCAATTGATCAATTATATGGACACAGGACCTCCCCTCCCTGTCCCACCCCTCCAGCATGGTGTGCTCTCATCAGAGAAGTTACTGTGCTCTATGAGCAAAGCAGAATTGAAGTATTCAAAGAAACATGTGATGCATAAAATTAGAGAAGCAACCCCAAATAGTCATAGGGACTATTTATGTCTGACCTGTGACATTGGATTCTGAGCTCACATTGGTCTGATCAACCACAGTCAGACATGCTGTAACTTGACTTTAACATAGTGATGTCATTTTGGTCTTCTTTGAGTACAAAAGACAACAAGCACTATTTGGCAATAGACTTAGGGAGAAGAAGGAGAGTCAAGTATTCTCTTCTAATATTTGACATTTTTTGGAGAAAGAATTAGACTTGTTTTGCTGGGCCCCCTAAGTTGGTATTAAGAATGGGAGAAACAAATGCAGAACTTGGAGATGGACAGGTTTTTAGATTTTATGTCAGGGAAAAAAATTCTTCGTAATTAGAACTGCCTAGAAATGGAACAAACTACAATAAGAGGTAGCAGATCACCCTCATTAGAGGTTTTCTAGAGAAGCCTAGAAAACTGTTTGTTGGAAAAATGTTTGATTCTCAAGAAAAAAGATTGTCAATTTATTGTGAAAAAGCATTTTTGTAATTGTATTATTCCTAGTGGTCACCAACATCTATGCGGATTATGCCTCACTTCACAGAGAGATTAGACATTCATTGCCATTTAACTTGGCATTTTCCTTGCTTAAGAGAACCCATTCTTTCTGAATACCTACTTTCTCCCATGGAGAAAAAAAAAATTGACTAAAGAAAAATGGAGAAATATTTTTTCAAATTATCTAGGGAGGTTGTTGAAGCTGTATTAGTGGATTTGAGGTGACAGAAATAAGATAAAGGAGGGTAAAGAAAGAGCTATTCTGTTCACTAAATCTTCTTGTAAAGGCATTGGAATAATTTAAATAAAAAAAAACAATAGCTCATATACATAGAACAAGTCAGCACAATTTTTTTTTTTTTAACAAAACAATAACAATATAAAATTCTTAAGGAAGGGAATAGGAATGTTTCAACTAAAGGGACTGTCCAGGACCAACAAGGCAAAATAAACTGGTTTTAAACAAACAATTTGGCACAGAACTGCACAGAGAATTGTGAAACTCTGCAGAATTGCAGTTCCAATTTCCCTGGAATATCCTCCAGTCTAGCAAAACGTTTACCATTATTCATGTTAGAGTACAGGGCAGAAATGCAGACAATGGCAAAACAAATGCTCTCTCCTCAGGTTCCAGAATGTTGCTGTGTCCTGGAAATGTCTGTATTCACCTCCTTCCCTAGGCTGCAGCCTGCCTCTCTTCTTTCTGTTCACTATCCCCAAATATATGTCTTGCCATTAACAATAACTTTGGTTTTATGGGATGGATGATAGAAGTATTCAGGAAGTAACTCTGGTTACAATAAGCTTTTTTTTTTTTTTTTCTTGGCTATTATTATGAATAACTTCTCCAAATCATGTGGACCTCATACTGAGTTTAACAGGTTTCCTTCCCTGCTCTAAAAAGTGTTTCCCTTTTCTACTTAGATCATAAAGCAAAAGCTTACAGTTTAAGAAACCTTCTATTTCCCCCAAACAAGTCTCTAACTCTCATAATGTTCTAGAAAAAGAAAAAAAAAAACTGGTAGGTATTTAATAGTGTGTGTGTGTGTGTGTGTGTGTGTGTGAACTGATTAAGTGATAACTTAGATAAGATACTGGGTCATTCTTTCATATGTCTGCTTCCTTCTCTCTTCCAAATCCCAAATTATGAGTCATATTCTTGTTTTCTCCATCATCTAGTCACAAAATCGCAGAAGTCCAATCACTATAATGAATTAAGCACTTTAACCTCTCTTCCTATTATGAAACTGGTAATTTTAAAGGTGAATCTATTTGTGAAGACTTTAAAGGAAGCAATGTATTATGGACATATTTCTGGGCTTGTTGAGTATAAGTTATGCCATTAAATAATAGTATGACTTTAAGTAATTTCTCCTCTCAGACTCAATTTTCTCATTTCTAAAATAAAAGGGTTAGAGTCAATAATTTCTAAAGCATTCTTTCATTAATCAACAATTTTGAGACTGGGAGCTGGTTTTCAGAATAAAGTGTAAATTTTGGGGGGAAATGAATGGAAATAAGAAGACCAGTCAATAAGAAAGCTACTGTAATAAAGTAGAAAGATGTTAATGAGAATCTGGAATTGAATGATTGTGGTAGGAGAAGAGAGGAGGAAATGGAATTGAAAGTAGTGTTGGGGGAAAGGATTCATTAGGTTCAAAAATGAATTGGATATTGAGAGAGTGAGAGACAAGTCAATAGACATTTGGTAAGCTCTTAATATGACACCATACTAAGTGTTAGAGATATAAAGAAAAGGGGGAAAACCCAAACCTCTAGAAAGCTGGTTACTTATCACAAGGATTGTACATTCTAATGTGATTCTAATAGGAGTGGGGAAGGAGTTAAGTACATACCTGAGAAAATCAATGATAGCAATGATGTAACAAATTTGGATGATTAGATGAATGGGGAGTGACACAGACATAAATAGATAAGGAAGTCAAAAAAGAAAGGAATCAAGATATTAAGTTTAGCTTTCTCAATTCCTTCCACTGATTAAATGACAAGATCTTGAAATGCTTCAAGATACTGGTAGACTGACTGTGGATGTTTTAGATAATAAAATTTTCCTAAAATGTGGTGACTAACAGTATACAAAATACCCCAGATAGTATCTATTCAGGCCAACTGCAGTCTTCCTAGTTCAAGAATCTGTATATGTCCTAATGAGGACTATAATGGTATTAGATTTTTCCCTTGCCACAACAACACAGTTGACTTATATTGATCCACTTTACTCCAAGATGCTTACATCTTTTAAAGAGGAATTATTGCCTAACCATGACTTACTAATTTTTGTATCTGTGAGGCTGATTCATGTAACCCAAGTGTAGAGAAAAGAGAAGGAACACAATCTTGATGAGCAATGACATTGCCAGTGTGGGAAGGGAAAGGAGACAAATGAGGAACACTGAAAGGTAGGTAAAGAATCTATTGTTTATGAAATCAGGGGAGAAGTGTGTATACAAAAGAAGGCATAAAGGAAAGATAATAGCAGAAAAGACAGCAAGAAAGTCAAGGAGGATGAGGACTAAGAAACATCTATTTGGTTTGGAGAAGTGCATTTTTGCATTTTTAGAAGAATCATTGAGGCAGAGTCTAGATTGTGAAGGTTTGAAGAGAGATGATGGTGAAATGATGATAAGTAAAGATTACAATACTTTTTTTTTTAAAGTTTTGCAATGAAAGGAAGGAAAAAGGTGACCTTCCATCAAATTGGGCTTATGATGCCTCTCTCATAAATATTTTCTCATGCAAGTATTTTATAACTTCATCATATTCATATAGATTTGGTCCTTTCTTTTAGAATTCATATCACTTTTAAGTATGTCTATTAGCATAAAAATAAACAATTTTTTAAAAAGCTAGTATTTAGGAACATTGATTGGAATAGCGTGGATATACCAAATTTTGAAAAATCACTATAAATTGTTCACAATTCAACAAAGATTCACATATTCAAAAATGTTCAATATCATTATCATCCCAGTAATGGTCTTATCACTAATAACTCACATTTCTAACACTCTTTACAGTTTACAAGGCATTTTTCTTGCAACTTGTTGAAATTGTTAGTGTCTCAGATGCTCTCTTGTCTAAAACAATGATGTATTTGAAAGAAGTAGTTGGTATTAGTAGTATCCAGTTTTTATTAAATAGCTTATGTGTAATTTGCTCCACTTTCATGTTGGTCAGAAAATCTGTTTGTGTGTGTGTGTGTGTGTGTGTGTGTGAGAGAGAGAGAGAGAGAGAGAGAGAGAGAGAGTGCAAGTATTATTCTCAGGTAAATCAATAAAAATATTTGAAAATAATCACATGATATAGACTGTTTCAGAAAATTAATGTCATAAAAGCAATGGTGGAAGAGAATACTATTACAGTAACCTCCCATTCATTTGAAATACATTCAGAAAAGCTCATATTCATGTAGCATCCAAACAATGAATAAACACAAATACCTTTTTGGTAGTACCTTTATAATTAATATTGATCAAAAATGTTATGAGTCCCTAAAAAAATTGTAAACTGTTTGCTATATAAAAATGGAGGCATGACTTCAATCTTGTAAACTCTCCCACTAACCATGGTGATTGGAAGCCATACATATAAGTTCCTATATTGCCTGATAATTTTATTAAAAAAGATCTGTTTAGCATGCCAGGTGATTTTTATTCAGTGGACACATATGGTCATGGCTCCATAACTATTGATCTTTCCACTGTACCATATTTATTCCTACTTGACTAGAATTCCCTTTCTTTTTTATGCTACTTTTTACACCAAAATCACATTTGACAAGATCTACTTGTGTCCATCATATATTTCTCCACAGTTTTGATCTTTTATTGACTGGAGTGTTCAATGTATTCCAGGCATAACCTATTTCTGAAAAGATATCAACATTAAATCTCATGGTATATAAATTATTGGACTATCATTGCTTCATTAGGAAACAATAAATAAGATCTCATAGATATCTGGGAAGATTTGTTTAAACTGATACAAAATGAGGGGAGTAAAACCGAGAAAATGATGGATACAATTACTACAACATTGTAGACAAAAATAAGACTAAAACATAATTGAACTCTGTTGTAATGATAAGCTATGATCCTGGAAACTGGATCTATCTTTTCTAATGAAGAAGGGTCCTCTCTCTTCCTAACTGCCATTGCTTTGGATTTCCTTCTCTTCCCTGTTTTCATTCTTTTTGTGTGCTACAAGAAGAAACTAGAAAGAGAGACACAGAGAGAGAGAGAGAGAGACAGAGACAGAGATAGAGACAGACAGAAAAAGAGAGACAGAGAGGAAGGGAAAGGCAGGATAGGGGAAATCTTCAGATCGGATAACACGGTTTTGATGCTACAGTGGGCATTCTTGAAATCACCCCTTTATTTCACTGCTAGCTACACATTATGAATCCATCTATTGTGTCTATTGTAAAAGACAATTCAGAATCACAGGCAGTCAAGCAGAAAACATTAGAAGTTCATTTGGTTGTTACTTATGAGATGCTTATGTTACTCATCATCATACTGCACAATATTAAAGCAGAAGTTTCTCAAGTAGGAGGGAAATGATTATAAATTCATGAAACAGTTTCTAAGGAAAATGCTATCTTTTGGCATATTCCATTGTGTTATACATTGCTTTCAGCACTTCCCAGTATTGAAGCACAGAAGTAATTCTCAATCCCTTTTCAGTCAGAAATTCCCTTTATCTACTCATTAACTTATTTATTTATTATTATTTGTTTTTTTCTTCCTTCTTCCTCACTCTCTCTCCCTCTTTCTTCTTCCTTTCCAGCCTCCCTTCCTCTTTTCCTTCTTTTGTTCTTCTCTCCCTCCATTTCTCCCTCCCTTCTTTTTTTCTTTTCTTCCTTTTTCCTTCCTTCATTGCTTTGTTTTTTCCTCCTCCCTCCCTCCCTTCCTTTCTTCCTTCCCTCCTTCCTTCTTTTCCTTCCCTCCTTCCTTCCTTCCTTCTTTCCCTCCCTCTTTTCTCCTTCCTTTCTTCCTTCCTTCCCTCCCTCCTTCCCTCCCTCCTTCCCTCCTTTCCTTCCTTCCTTTTTTCCTTCCTTCCTTCCTTCCTTCCTTCCTTCCTTCCTTCCTTCCTTCCTTCCTTCTTTCCTCCAATCCTTCCTATTCAAAAGAAGCACAGTATAGTGAAGCTACAATGCAGGATTCAAATATGGTGCAGTCAAAATAACAATGGATTTGAGGTCCAAAGGCATGGATGGGTTCCTGTTCAAGTTATGCTAGTTATTTCCTATGTAATTTTAGATAATCTTTTCAGAGATTCTTTTCTGAGTCAAAAATTTCAAAAACATATGTACGTATTGAGTGGAAATTATTCAATGATATCAGAAAAATTCTAGACCAAAGTATCATAGATGTTTAAACAGGAGGGAACAAATACATATCATTTATTCTGACTCATGTTGCAACTGAAGAAACTGAAGTCAAGATAGATTGAGACCTCTAGCCTTTTTATTATTCCCTATCTCTTTTTGTTTTACCATTACACTTGCTATCCCCCATTACTTCTGCCCCATAAAATTCCTAGTTTCTTTCAATACTCAGATCTTGTATTATCTTCTACACAAACAATGCTTTTCCTGATTCTGTGTTATTGCTGACTCCCACTGGAAAAAAAAAAAAAAAAACACTTTGCTTTTATTTTGTCCCCAAAACCTTTATAGGAGTTTTAAGCTATTAAAGGTGCATCTGTCTGTATCTGTATCTTTATCTATAGCTATAGTCACCCACCCACCTACCCATTCATCCATCCAACCACCCATTCATGTGTGTTGTCTGTCTATTTGTCTGTCTATTTATCTCTGCTTTCTCCCTCAGGAAATTGTGAACTCTTCAAATACATGGCAGTTTTTAGCTTTCTTTATATCCCCAGTACTAACAGAGTGACTGCCACTGAGTAGGCAATGAGTAAATAATTGTCAATTGATGAATAACTTGCTCAAAGACACACAAACAGGAAATAACATAATGCTGCCTCAGTTCTGGGAAGGTTTAAAGATGGATTTTTTTCTATTCTTCTATATAAAAGTCTGATGGCTTCTCATGGCACAAAGGTGGCCTGGATTTCCAAAGGTGAGACTGCCAATTTTGGTGAAGGCCAGATTCTGTCAGATTCTACTGAATTAGAAGGAAATCCTGTAATCCTGGCAATAGACCTATATCTTCTGTTTGAAGACAAGTTTAACTCTTGTGGAAAGGATTTTCAATAGAAATTTGTCAGATAGGTAAATAAATCTTTGATCTTGGTAGTCTAGAAGCTAATTAAAATGAAGATTAAAAGTTTTTCACTCTTCTTAAATTATAGAAACAAACAACTTTGGATCTAGAATCAATATTGCAATATTCACACAATAATATGCAGTAATTTGAAACAATAACATATTTTATTTATATAGAGTTTTACAATTGCAAGTCACATCAAATAAATTATCTCATTTGCAATAGACTGAAATAGATATAGATTATGCTCACATAATGCTTTACTTTTAAAAATAACATCATTTTTACTTGAGTGAAGAATTACAGGCTGCTTCATTATAGAATTCAATTCAAAATTTCATTTTGAAACCAAGAATATTCTGAAAAATAGGGCCAGTTTGTATTTTCTTATTGTTGCAATTTATATTATTCATAGGATCATAGAGTTGTGGCCTTGAATAACCTGAGTCAATCTTGCTTAAGCACTTCATTTTCTAAATAATGAAACTGAGAGCCAAAGAAATTAAGAAAATTGCTGAAAGTCAAAGATAGTCACTAGTGGCATTTGAATCCATATCTTTTAACTCTAATTTCATTGCTGTTTCCACTATTCCACATAATCTCAATTCTCTTCTCCAGTTGAACTTGGAGACATAAATAATGTCAACTAATGAAAGATTTTGTTTTTGTTCATGACTCCATTTGGGGTTTTCTTGGCAAAGATACTGGAGTGGTTTGCTGTTTCCTTCTTCAGCTCATTTACAGATGAAGAAACAGAGGCAAACAGAATTAAGTGACTTGCTCAGGGTCACTCAGCTAGTGTTTAAGGAAAGATTTGAATTCAAATTCTTCTGATTCAGGCCAGTATTCTATCTACTGGGCTACCTAACTGATGTAAAAGTAGACCATAGCAAAGTAGGACTTTTCTTAGTGATTACTCTGCAGATTATACCAGAACATTTTCATAATTTTTATTTTCCCCAGCTACATGTAAAAATGCCACTTTTTAAAAAGTTATACAGGTACATTCATTTTTAAAAATATATTTCCTTATGAATTATGTTGAAGAGAAAAATCAGAACAAAGGTGGGGAAACAGAAGAGAAAAAAAAAACAGAAGAAAAAGGAGAAAAAAGTGAACATGGTGTGTGTTGATTTACATTCAGTTCCGATAATTCTCTATCTGGATACAGATGGTGTTTGCATCCAAAGTTTATTGGGATTGTCTTGGATCACTGAACTGCTGAGAAGAACCAAGTTGTCACAATTGATCATTACACAATCTTGCAAGAGCAAGTATACTTGTATACTGTATACAGTGTGCTCCTGGTTATGCTTATTTCATTCAGTATCAATTCATGTAAATCTTTCCAGGCTTTTTTAAAATCAGCCTACCCATCATGTTTCATAGACCAATGATATTCCATTACATTGATATACCATAACTTATTCATAAAACTTCTGAACTGATAGACCCAACTGATGACACTGCTTTGCACAGTTTGATAGTCCTTTAAATTTAATTCCAAATTACTCTCCAAAATTGTTGGACCATTTCACAATTCCACAAACAATTATACCAGAACCTTTAAAGGAAGGTTTCTTTCTTGGAATTTCTCAGAAATTGCAGAAAACATAGAAATGATGATCTCCCTTTGAAGCTTAGAGAATTTGAAACAAATTAAGAGCCTTCCTCAACATCACATAAGAGTTACAATCAGCTCATTCTGACTTTCAGATATTTTGTGATATTTTCTAGAAATAGGATACTTTTACTATTGTATTTGGTAAAAATAAATCTTCCAGATATCAAAAGGTAATTATCAGTGTTTTTCAGTCAACCATTCAATGTGTATGAGGTAATATTTTAGTTGATATCTCTAAAATACCAAAGTATTAAAGTTTCTCTAGTTGTATAATCTTCCATTTCATGACTGTATTGTTTTTCTTTGGTTTTTATCCATGGACTTATTCTCCCTGAGAACTGAATTTTCACTCTTCCTCCTTCTCTTTCTTTCTCTTCCTTAATAGTAACAGCTGTTTTTCATCATATCCCATATGGCTTCTGAGTTCCCCATTGGACCTAAGGAGTCTCCAATTTACTTACTGTAGACTTTCTCAGGTCATTAGTTCCTTTTTGTTAAGGATTTCCCACCTAATCTGGTTTCAGTCACTCTGCTGTTACCTCACTTGGAGTGGACACAAACAGCTTTCATTAGAACAAACCAGATTGGGTAGAATGAAGGAAGGAAAAGAATTCCAGATTTTTGGCATCTGCACACCTGCCCAAAGCATCTCACCAATTGAAGAAGTCTCTAGCCACAGATTTGGAAATTGTACAAGTCAAGTTCTCCCTTAATATCAACCAGGGTAGATATAGAGGTGATCAATATTGAATCCATCATAACATTTTTTCAGAGACTTATAACATCCATAGGGTCCCCTGTTTCCTGACCATGAACCTCAGACATCAATATACTCAAATGGGTCCTCAATTCTCATTGAGTGTGATTTATCTTCTCATGGATTTGAGGCAAAAATGAGATGCCTGGTCAAAACCATATAAGGAAAAAAATCTCATGTTGATCACCTAAGTAAAAAGCACTGTCAGATATCAATAACTTTGCAGATCTCTTTACAGAATTATAACCTTGTAACCTTAGACCCACATTCTATCCCTCAATCACTTAGGTACTCTCAGGAGTTAGTAAGTCATTATTTTCATATGTTCAATATGAGAACTTTGATCCAATTTGGACCTTTCTTAATATGGTACTTTCTTAATATAATACTACTTAATATAGTAGTTTCCAGTTTAGGATTTGAATTTTGACTGCCACATTGTATATGTTGTTCTTTTTCTTATCATCCCTACCTGAACTTCCATTGCCCACTCTGTTTGTTTTTCCTTTTCAGTTTTGTAAATCGAACATTGCCTTTATGTATTTCATTGACTATTCCTATAACTCATCTGTGGTACTTATGTACTTGTCCTCCAAGAGCCCCTTTGGCTCCTGGCAGTATGTTATAGTGTAAAAAATTTTGTGGTTGAAGTCAGAAAATTTAAATGTGAGTACTGATTCTGAAACTTGCTGTCTATATAGACTTAATCCCCAGGCCTTAATTTACTCATCTTTAAAAGAGAAATATTAATAATTGTATTATGAACTCCTTGGAGTTGTTGGAAAAGTACAGAGTAGATTCTCCACCAAGAATTTATTATCATTGAAACTACTTCTCTGAATGGAAGATGTACTCACAATGGCAGATGTCACCACAAAGGTACTTGGCCCTCTATCAATTCTTGAGTGCCTATGAAGATGGCTCATCTGCATTATTATGAGTTCTTAGGCATATGAACATCAAGATGAAGTACTAGATATTTTCTCTGATCCCTATGACTTCTCACATCTTTTCAAGGCAGAAATTATATATCAAAGATAATGCAACTTTAGCTGTTACCATGATCTAAGCAGAACATATGGATTGAGAGAAGGTCAAAACAACACATGAACTGGTGCTCACTTACCCTGAGCCCATTCAATTTCCTCCTAGCACTTCCACACTATCAGCAAAGAGGCTCACTAGCAGACCCAAATACCTGACAAAATACTACAAAATATACAAAATACAATCCAGCTCTAGAGTCCATTTTTCCTCTCTCCATTGCCATAGATATCTTGGCTACAGATTGTGGAATTTTGCTTGGGCAACAATATTCAGGATACCTGCAGTCCTTCAGGAGTAAAAACCTTCTGGTCCTACAAATACATAGAATAAGTATTGCAAAGTACTAAACAGCTAGAACTGTGGAAGTTAATCTCAAAACACTAATGTGCCAGTCTCTGAACTTCTAGTGTTTGGTCGGGAAAATAAGGAATAGAGGAATTGGAAGAGTACACAATGACAGGTCACTTGATGTGTGAGGCAAGGGGAGGGGAAGCATTGCAGGACTGCGGTCATTTCTGACCTCCCCAAAGTTGCTTGGTTGGTGAACTGTGAGTCATCAAATGTAGGATGCCTGAGATGCTTTGACAACTAGCCTCCAGGAAATCACAATCAGAGGTAAGTGAATCAAAAAGCAAATAGTAAAATTACTAAAGATCTTATAAAGATGAAAATTCAAAAACCTTGAATATACATAAATATATAGGAAAAGCAGTAACTACAGAAATATAATCTCAAGATAATGGTAAATGAGTTCAGGCTTCTATTAATAAATACTGCAAAACAAAGGAAAATGATGAAACTTTTAATAAGACAGAGGACCATTTGGAATATGAAGAAACCATGGAACCTCAAAATGCTGCTGTGAGCATTTCAAAAGAGAAATGAGCATTATGAGAGTGGAATTTATGGCCTATACAGAAAAAAATGGTAGAATAGGAAAATTGAAATCTATAATAACAACTCTCATCAAACAAACAAAATAAAGAATAATAAGTTGAGAATGAAAATATACAGGAGTGAAAGACAATCTAGAACATATTGATAATATTAAAATAAAATATACTTACTATTCAAACAAAATATACTGATATTGAATAAAAGATGCATAAAGATAGCCTAAGAGTCAGGGATCTCCTGGAAGAATATAACATGCTAAAAAACCTAAATACCATAAGGCAAGAAATAATACAAGACAACTGCCTAGAACTTCTGAACATAGAAAATGAAATTCCAATGAAAATCATTCATGGGTCATGTTCAGGGAAAAAACAAACAAAACCAAGGCTGCAAACTCTAAGACATACAGTGGTTAAATTTAACAATTCAATTTAGAAACAACAAATTCTATAAATGATGGGGAAAATAAATTCAATAACATAAGGCCATCCTGTGTCCACCAGAAAACATAGAAGAAAATTGATTAATGTGGTCCCAAAGATCAATCGAGCTCAAGATATAGCCAGGATCATGTACTTTGCAACTCTGAGCTTAACCATACAAAAGAAAAGATAGACATTCAGTGAAAAAGAGAAGTTTTAAACATTTTTAGAAAGTCAAAGCTAAGAGATCATTTGTCTTTTAAATTCCCCAAACAACAGAAATTCAGGAAGAGTAAAAAATATACACCATAGCCAAAGACAGAAACATCAAAAGAGGTCAACAGAAAGACTAGAATGAAACTTTTTTCTTCTATTAATGTTCACAAGGAGAGAGAGGTGTGAAACAGAAAGTATTCAGCAGATAACAGTGAAGAGGCATGCATGAGGCATTATATTTAGAACCCAGAATTACCCTATCTACAGATGAATCAACATTTTGCTTTGTTTTGTTTTGTTTAGGTGGGTGGGACTGTGCTGCAATATGGAAGGATAAATGAAAAAAGAGTAAAGTAGCATGAAGCTAAAAAACATCACATGCTGTATTGAGATCAACTAACTCAGGGGCTTGCAATGAGAAGTGTACTTGTGTGGTCCCAAAAAGAGAAGAAACTACAGAGTAATTCCAGAAATAATGAAGCAGAGTTAAAAGAATAAAAAAAAAAAGAAGAAAATGTAAAAAAAAAAAAAAAATCTCATCTGAAAAACAACCAAGCTAGAAAAGAGATCAAGGAAAAATAATTTAGAATTATTGCACTACCTGCAAACCAGTAGCAAAGAAAAAAGCCTATATAGCATATTTCAAAACATTTTCAAATAAAACTGATGCAATATCTTAGATCTAGAGAGTAAAATGAAAATGGAGAGAATATGTTGAACATCTCCAAATAAAATCCCAAACTAAAAATCTCGGAAATATTATAGACAAATTCCAGATCTTCCATGCCAAGGAGAAAATTTTGCAAGCAGCCAGAAAGAAATCATTCAAACACCATGGAGACATGCTTAGAATTACACAAGACTTAATAGCATCTACCATAAAAAAGTAAATATGATATTTCAGAAGATAAAGGAACTAGGCTTTAGAATAACCAACTCAACAAAACTAAATATAATCATTTTGGGAGGAAATGGACATATAATAAAATAGAGGCCTTCCAAGCATTTTCTTTTAAATTGTGCATACCTTTTGATACAGCAACAACACTACAAGGTCTGGTCTATACCACAAAAAGATCAAGAAAAAGGAAAAAGGAAATGTATGTAGTGGTGAAGAATTAGAAATTGAGGGGATACTCATCAGTTGAAAAACTGCTGGACAAATTATGGTACACAGTTATGATGAAGCATTATTATGGTATAAGAAATGATCGGGGGGGGGGTTTCAGAAAATAAAAGCATAGTAAAAACTATATGAACTGATACAAAATGAAGTAAGAAGTAACAGCATTGTTAATGTTGATTAATTTTGTATTAGTTGGCTACTTTGAGCAATATGATGACCCAAAACAGTTCCAAAAGACACATGAAAAAGGCTCTCGACCTCCAGAGAGAAAAAAAATCACTCTGAGTGCAAATTAAAGTGTTTACCTCCTTCCTCCCCCTTCCATCCTTCTTTCCTTCCCTCTTTCCTCCCTCTCTCCCTCCCTTTTGTACTCTCTCCCTTCCTCCTTCCCTCCTTCTCTCTATCCCTCCCTCTCTCTCTCCCTTCTTTCCTTCCTTCCTTCCTTTGATTTTTCTTTTCTTCTTCCCTTTTTATTTTGCTTAGTGATATGACTAATATGGAAATATATTTTGTCTGATTTCACATGTATAATTTATCAATCAAATATCATATAGTTTGCTTCTCATTGGGTGGAGGAAAAGTAGATGGGAGGGAGAGAATTTGGAATGCAAAATGTAGAAGAAAAGTTAAAAATAAGAAATAAATACATACTTTTAAAAGGAAAATATGATGTAAAGTTAGGTACACAGTTCTGCATTTATAGTAGAAAAGGGAAAAATCTTAATTTAAAGTAATATTAGAGATATATGAAAAAATTATAAACCTTATAAATGAGTCAAAGAATAAATTATAGGAAAAAAAATAATTGTGAAGTCTGAGCTAGCTCCATGGAGGCCTCAGGATCAGCCAGAGTCAGGATAAGCAAAATTCCTTGTTCTTTAGATGGAGAAGTGAAGTAGATGGACAAAACTGCCATAAGCTCCCATCAACCTCCCTTCTCCTAGTCCTCCTGAAAAGTGATTCTGGCTTGTTTCACACCACCTTCTAATCCCTCCTATGATTATCTGTATACACAAAAACATCTAGCCAGCACAGAATAGTGAGAAGGGTCATTTTTCCAAAGATATGCTAATAGAATCATTGTCCAATATAGGTAATTAGCCTTAAGTGCTCGGTTGTCTGATTCAAGCACACCTTTTAAGAGTTTCAGTCCTTTACATCTCCTGATTTCTTTTGTTTTAGAACATGGGGGGGGTCACACCATCCCTGACTTCTCAGGGAGGAAAGAACCCCAAAACAGAGGTGATCACACCCTCTCTGACTTTGCAAGAAAGGAGGCGAAAACACCAAAAAGGAGGTGATCACACCACCCCAACTTCTCTGGAAGGGAGGTGAAAGCACTAAAAAGGAGGTGATCATATTTTCCCTGACTTCTCAGGAAGAGATGAAAAACACCAAAAGGAAGTGGGGAGTCAAGCTAGATATTGTTAGCGGTTTTCTGGATTGAAGGGTCTTACTAGAAACCAGTATGCACAAACCCATTAACATGGGAGATATTATATAAGCACATAGCAATAAAGCACAGGCTATTAGTGATGACTCTCCCCACAGCCAGTGAAGTCTCAATGTGGTGTAACAACCATGAATTATACATGCAAGTAATGATATAACAAACAATATAAATCAGCATGGTATTGTAAAAGATTTCCAGAAGTCCTAGAAGGAGGGTATGTAAATAATAATCACATATATGTCTCCTTTAGCAGCCAAGAGATATTCCAAAACTAATCTGTTGTCCATTACTTTATGTGTCAGGGAATCCAATGATCCCTGCAAGTTTTTGAAGTCGTGTTCTTTTTATGTGCCAGGAATCCAATGATTCCTGCAGATTTTGAAGTCCTGCACCAGTCTTATCATTTCTCAGAGAATCCAGTGATTCCTGAGAGTTTTGAAGTCCTACAACAATCTTTTCATGTTCATGGAATCAGGGATTCCAATGATTCCTGGGTGTTTTGAAGTCCAACAATTTTTGATGTCCATGAGTCAATTGCCATAACTGCCATGCTCTTTCAGTGGTAGGCACAATCAGCAATGGAACCACTCGATGTTTCTTGGGTCTTCTCCTTCATTTCAAGGGTCTGCTCCATCTCTCTCCAATGGACAAGGCGAATACGGCTCATTGGCAACCATCTGTTTCCTTGTCCATCTAGAGAGATACAAGCAAACCCTCTCCCCCAAGCAGTTAACCTATCTGGTCCCTTCTATTCACCACTTTCTGGATCTCTCCACATCACCTGGAGATTACCTAAAGATAGTGGAGCTGCTGGCACTGGACACTGCCCTTCCAGTGGGTTTTAAAACCTGTTTTCTGGAGCCAGTACAACTTTGCCAAAAATCAAGAAGTTAATAGTATAAAGAGCTAAATTTAGAAGTACTCTAGGGTTATCTGTGGCTCCCCCTTTCTTTTGTTTCTAGAGGAGCATCTTAATGTCTCTTTCTCCTCTCTACTATTGCCTGTACTTGAGGATTAAAGAGTATGCCAGTGGTATGTAAAATCTGATACTGTGCACAAAAGTGTGCAAAATGTTTAGAAGTATATGTAGGTCCATTATTTGTTTTTATTTCTTTTGGCACACCCATAATTACAAATGCTTGTATGAGGAATTCAGTGACCACTCGGGCTGTCTCTTTTGCTGCTGGTATTGCAAAAATGAATCCTGGAAAGGTGTCTACCACAACATGGATAAAAGACATATGACCAAAAGATTTATAATGGGTCACATCTATTTACCAAATTTAATTGCTTCTGAAACCACAAGGTGAAATGGTCAAGCCTACTGTGCCTAGAGGCAAGGGATCCATAGACTAGAAAAGAACAGATTTCACCTCTCCATGGGGTATCTCAATTGTCCCAGCAGCATACAACTCTATTCTTCCTAATTGTAATCCCTTTCTCCCATCATGTTGCTTTCTGGCTGATTGATTGTGCAATCCCTTTCTACCATCAGATTGCTTTCTGGCTGATTGGTCATGTCCAGGTATGAACTTCAAAGGCTCTTTGGGTATAGCATTGACTTCCACCATGCCCCAAGGTATTTCTTGCCTTAGATCCTGGGGCTGGGCTCCTCATCTCATTTCCCTGAATCAGTCTAATTCTGATGCCCACTGGAAGCCTCTGTTGCATTTTGGACATGGGGCTTTGGGTCTTGTTCTCCCACCCTGTTTTCTCACTCTGTCTCTTTGCCTACATTGAGCTTTCAGTTGCCCTACTTTACCACATTGAAAACATTGATGAGTCTCTCTGGAAGTCCCTTGCCAAAAGGGACCCTGTCTTCCCATGTTCAGGTCTTGGGAAGTCTGCATCATAGCCTGGCTATAAAAGGTATCTGTCCCCACCGTGGCACAGCATCTTATGATCTCCTCTAAAGGAGCATTCTTGTGTAGTCCTAGTATAATTCTTCTACAAACTTCATTAGCATTTTCTTTATCAAGTTACCTTATCATAATTTCTGTTGCTATATTTTCACCAATAGTTCATATGACACCTATCTGCAGACATCCCACAAAATCAGCAAAAGGTTCATTTGCCCCTTGTGCTATTTTTATGAAAGCCTCTCCTTTGTCCTGGTTACTTGGGAGAAAAGCCCATGCTTTGATAACAGCAGCAGCAATTTACTCATATGCTGCTATGCAGTAATTAATCTGTACTGAAATTTCTGCATAAGAACCTACACTTGTTAGTTGGTCATAAGTGATTGGAGTATTAACTCTACTTTGACTATTTCGATGGGCTTGTGTCCTACAGAGCTCACTATATTCAGAAAGCCACAACAAGTTTTGTCCAGGTTCTAACTATGTCCTTATTATAGATTTCCAGTCCCTAGGGGTTAAGACTTCATAAACCAAATTCTGTAATAATATCTTAACATAAGATGATGTAGTCCCATAAAGAGTGTAAGCCTTTTTCAGGTCTTTGATGATTTCTAGATCAAAAGAAATGTATCTTCTACTTTTTTGACCTGAAGAGTTAAACTGTTGAATCACAGGTTACATTCTATTCTTAAATCAGCTGTATTCTGCCCTTCTTCTGTGGCTTTAAGTAGTGATTTTGCAATCTAGTCATAGAAGGGGGTGATTGCTGGGGGGAGGGGGGAGGTGCTGGTGATATCACTGCCCCTCCCACTGCTCCTCCTCCCTCTATCCCAAAGGTGAAGTTGATGAGGGGGAGGGTCAAGGACCTGGTCTCCTGTAGGTGGGGTTGAATCTGGGCTGTGAGAGTGAGAATCACCCACCCTTTAACCTCACTTAACTCCTCATGCCCTCTGGCAATATTGCCATTAATATGTCTTTTGTCTTCCTCTTTTTCCTCACATTTCCTCATCTGGCTGTTCTTAAAAACTTTTATTTTTTCTATAACTTGTGGGATTCTTTAAGGCCAATTGTATTAAGCTGTACATATAAAATGTTTCCTTGGAAACTGAATCAGGACCATTATCATTATAATATTCACATAATTGATCTCCTACTAGTTTCCAATTATCTGCCTCTATTTCTTCTTCCTTGAAGAAACAAGGGGCCATACTTTCCAATATATTCACGAGTCCATAAATCTGCTCGAAGTTACAATCAAACCCTGTCTCTTTATCAGTCTGAGTATGCTTCCTGTAGATCTTCTTCAGGATGGGGTTGAAGATGGGGGGGAGGATTCTTTTCCTAATATCTACCCCATTGCAGTTAGAAAATAGGAGTTACTAGTTTAGCTCTTAACAAAGTAAGTTCCCCGTTTGTCTGTTAAAATACTCACCCTATTTCCTAGTCACCTAGGACTTCTTCAGTGAAATTGGGATCCTTGGTTCACACATTGGATGCCAAAATGTGAAATCTGAGCTAGCTCCCTGGAGGCCTCAGGACCAACCAGAGGCAGGATAAGCAAAAGTTCTTGGTCTTTAGTGGGAGAAGTGAAGGAGATGGACAAAACTGCCACAAGCTCACCACCAACTTCCTTTCTCCTGGTCCTGCTGCAAAGTGAGTCTGGCTTTTCTCACACCACCCTCCAATCTCTCCTATGATTATCTGTATACACCAAAACATTGAGCTAGCATGGAATAATGAGAAGGGCCATTTTTCTAAACATATTCTAAGTGCTTGGTTGTATGATTCAAGCACACCTTTTACGAGTTTCAGCCCTTTACAAATAATGATTATATAAAAGGAAATGATAATGATGAAACATTATAATAAAATATCTATGCTTCAACTAAAGAGGTCTATAGGAGAAAAATCTTATCCTTATAAACATATATTACTGAGGATTACTGAATATGTGTTTAAAATATTACAAAGCCAACAATTGAATTTAAAATAAGGACAAAGCTGAAGGTTCTAAAATTTTAAATGGTCATAAACCAGAAACAAACAAACAAACAAAAAGACTATAAATTTAAAACAATGTGATTAATGTGATCAACAAAATAATGGCATGACTACATATAGAAATACAAAACATAGAAATAGAACTGTTTCACTCTGCCCTGCTTAGACCATGTCATAGATTACCTGGAAGACAACTAGGAAAGTAAAGGCCCTTCAAACCATGCTATGTTTTGACTAGTAATTTAAGTGGTAAATAATCTGTAATAATGGGAATGATAATTGGCTTCAAGGGTAGATATGAGCAGTTCTTCTGTGGTAGCAAAAAATTCGAAATTGAGTGGGTGTCCATCAATTGGGGTATGGCTGAATAAGTCTTGATATATAGTGGAATACAATTGTTCTATAGGAAATGATGAACAGGCTGATTTCAGAAAAGTCTGGAAATAGTTATATGAACTGAGGCTGAGTAAAGTGAACAGAATCAAGAGAACATTGTACATAGAAACAGTAAGATTGTGTGATAATGAACCTTGATAGGCTTTGTTCTTCTCAGCATAAGGGTGAGCTAAGACAATTCCAAAAGACTCAGAATGGAAAATGCTATCTATATCCAGAGAAAGAACTATAGGACTGAAGGCAGTTTGAAGCATACTATTTTCATCTTTTTTTTCTTTGCATGTTTGTTTGTTTGTTTGTTTTTTCTTTCTCATGGTTTCTCCCTTTTGTTCTGATTTTTCTTTCCCAATATGACGAAAATATGAAAATATGTTTAAAATCATTGTTCATGTATAATCTATTATCAGATTGCTTGCTATCTTGAGGATGAGGGGAGATAAAGAAAGGAACTAAAAAAAAATAGGAACTCAAAAAAAATTGGAATTTTGAAACTTTATCTTTACATGTAATTGGAAAAATAAAATATTATTGATTTTTGAAAGAGTAGCTGTGTTGCATAGTGGATAGACAACAAGATTTGAGTTATAATATAGTTTCAAATATTTAATAATTGTGTGACACTGTGCAAATCACCTAACTTCTATTAGCTTCAATTTCTTTGTTTGTAAAATGGGAATAATAATGATACCTACCTCCCAGTGTCATTGTGAAGATCAAATGAGAGTAATAATGATAAAATACTTAACTTAATATTTGGTGTATAAATGCCAAAAGTTCTATATAAGTTCTATGTAAATGTTTATTATTATTATTGGAAAGAATCTAGCTTTATTTACATTAGACTTAAAGTGCAGAAATAGGAGTATTGGATTGAAAAGTTAAATTTCAATATGGTGTATTCTTGTTAATAACTAGCACTATGAAACATAGTATGTCTTGGGAAAGTAGTAAGTAAGAAAAAAGAGCCCATAGAAAGAACTTTTTCTTTCAAACAAAGGTCAAATGACTATTTCTTGTGTATGTTGTTCTATGGGCTCTTTTTCAAGTATGGGTTGAACTTCAATTCAGGCTGACAAAAATCTCTTTTAACTCTGAAATTCTGTGATTCTGTCATCATTATATGGTGTCAAATTTTGGCTTTATTTTAGTTTTCTTTTTATCCTTTCTTTATATAATTATAGCAAATGTTTATTTTCCCCTCCTGATTCTACTTCTTTTACTTTGTCTTAGTTCATATAAGTCTTCCTGAATTTCTTGTATTGGTTAAATCCTATTGCAGAAACCAATTCTATTGCACTCATATACCATAATTTTTTGTAGCCATTCTCCAGGTGATAAAAATGCACTTTGATTCCAGGTTTTTGCTACCACAAAAATGCTGCTATAATAAAAAAACTTGTATATAGGGGACTATTTGTTCATGTTTGACCTCTTTGGGGTTATGCCTAGAGAAAATATGTTTAGGTGAAAGATATGAATATTTTAGTCATATTTTCCTTGAATAATTCCAGATTGTTTTACAAAATGGTTGTACAAATTTATTGTCTACCTACAGTGCAGCAGTACATCTAAGCTTGTACAATCCTTTCATCATTGACAATTTCCTGCTTCATCATCTTTTCCAGTTTGCTGGATATGGTATAAAGTCTCAGCTATTTTCATTTGCATCTGTGTAATGGATTTTCATGTTCATGTTCATTGACATAGTAACTTTTTCTATGTGTACATAAGACTCCAAATTGTTCACTTATTCCTTAATTGATAGTAATCTACTTTGTTCCCTGTTTGTTTTACCAAGACGAGTTCTATTATAAATATGTTATTGTATATATATTTAACAACCTCTTTGGGAGTATTTGTCTCATATTGGGAACTCTGAATTAATTGGCACTGGACATTTAATGTGGTTAAAAAAAGTCTTGAATTAAAACACTAAGTATTGCATGTAGTAGTAATACACTAGAAATGTTCTTGATAAATATAGAAGTAAAGTCAAGAAAATCTTTTCTTTCTATTATTTGATGTGGACTAAAATGCTAGCAATATCCAATATTATAGTGAATATAATATATAATATTATAAGTGAATAATATAAGTGAAAGAATTAAAGGGAATAGAGAAAGAAGAAACACAACTATGTCTTGGCATAATGAAAATGATTTTTTTTTTTCCTGAGAAATTCCAGAGAATCAGCAAAGAAAAAAGTCAATAGCTTCAACAAAGTTTTAGGCTACAAATAAAGCCACAAAAATCATCAATATTTTTAATGTAATAAAAAACTCTAGGAGACAGTAATATTAAAGAAAGTTCCCTACAAAATAACTGTCAATTGAAGTCAATCTACCAAAGCATGTTTAATATTTATGTTGATTTAATAACATCTTGCTTTAAGAATTAGTGAGCATTTTGCATAATCATAATAGTTGATCCATGCCAATATGATGAAAGTGAAAATCAATTTATGTATTTAACACTATACCAAAAAAGTGCAAAAGCAATACTTTACAGAATTAGATTAAATAATAAAACTATTTTAGATGGGAAAAAGGCCCTAGAATATCCAGGAGAAATAATGGAAAAATGTTAGGAATTCAAATAGACTTAGGACTTACTTTAAAATCTCAAGATATAGTATAAAGCAGCTATCATTAAAAACTACTTGCTATTAGATAAAACAATTAAAAAGTAGGTTGATGAAACAAATTAGACAAACAAGACTCAGAAATCATTAAATTCAACAACCTAAAGCAGAAAACAAAACTATTTAGGAAAAAATGTTTTTTATGAACTTCTAGGAAAACTAAAAGGTGGTCTAGTAAAAATTAAGCATAGACCAACATTTTATACCATAGCCTGTAATGGATTCAATATCAATATATACCATGTATATATTTTCTTAAATCATAGAATAAAAAGAAGAAAAAACAATAATATATTTTCCCATATATGATAGAAAACTTCTTTAAGATAACAAATAGAGAAACTTACAAAAGAAAAGATAATATTAAATATACAAATTTAAAAGATTTTGCACAAATAAAAATGGTAATCTAGGATAATAAAGGAAGAAATTAACCAGGGGAAAATCTTTGTATCTAAATATCTCTGATAAGCTTTTGATGTCCAAGATAGATAAGTGGTTAACAGAAACAAGTCTTTCCTTAAGAGACAAGGTGTCAAAAGATAGTCTTCTCAAGAGAAAAAATTATAATCTGCTAATTACTTCATGAAATAGTATCCTAAATCCCTAATAATAAAAGAAATATAAATCAAAATAATGCTAAACTTCCACTTCACAAACAGAAAAGTGGCAAAATTGACAAAAGAGAGAAGTAAACCATGTTGCATAAGTTACGGAAAGACAGACACAATAATAATTATAAGTAGATTTGTCAGTTGATACAATCCTTGGCAGGATGGGACTTGGAGAATATATTGTTTTTTGATAAACTTTCAAGTATAATTCTGGATCCTAGTTTCTTTTTACAAAAATGATGGAATTGGTTATCTTTTATTAATCTAGTGATTTATGATTTATAAAGAATTATGTTTATATATATATATATATATATATATACACACACCTCTACTCACACATACATATATGCGCACTCATAATATACATATATATGTGTGTGTATATAGGTATGTGTACCTATATACACACATGTATACAGACGCAGATAAATACATATATCAATAGATAGATTCACTGACAACTCTTCATGGAGAGACTATCTACCAATGCAGAACAACAGTATGTATTATTCAATTTATAATGTTCAAGAGTCATCTAAGGTATTGAGATGCTGAATGACTTACTAGGTTCACAAACTCGGCCTTGATTAGAGGTGGGATTTATATCCAGGTCTTTCTGATTTCAAAGACAGCTCTATATCCACTATAATTTTTTGCATTCTTACATCTATGATGTTCTTATAATGTTCCCTATGTAACAGAGGAAGAAACTTTGGAAAGACAAAGAAACTTGACTAAAGCCAAACAGTCAAAAAATGATGAAGAAATAATTAAGAATTAGGTATTTTATTTCCTAGGCCAGTGTTCTCTCCATTATATTAATCTCTTAGTTAGCGCTTGTTTTTCTTCCCTATTTCTATTTCTAAAAAGGACATTAAAATCATTGTGAGAATTAAAAATCAAAAATGATAAACTTTTGTATTTTTCAGTCCTGGAATATTTGGTATAACAAATGTTAAAGGAATTCCTTATGAATATAAAAGTAAAGCTCATCTAAGAAAGAATACCATTAAGAAACATTGTTAGAACTGTTGTCAGTGGCTAATATGGAAATATTTTGCATGACTGAACATGTATGATTCATATCAACTTGCTAGTCTTCTTAAAAAAGATGGAGGCACAAAATATGGAACTCAAAATTGAAAAAAAAAGTTGAAATTTTTTGTTTTCATGTAATTGAAAAAAATAAAAATTAAGTATAAAAAGAACCCTTGGAAGATAATATTTTAATAATACCCTTATGAGAAATTCAAGTTCTTGCATAATTGAATCCTTTATTTACAAAGGTCCTTGACTATTCCCTACCATATATTTATCTCAGGCAAACAAATTTCATTCAAGTCCTGCTCATTCCCACTTCTTTGCCTTGTTCAAATAAGCCCTCCTTTCCCCATTTCCATTGTCTTTTCACATCTCACAGATTCTTTAAGACCTACCCCACAGATCTCTTCTTCCTCTATTAAGCCTTGCCTTAGTTCATAATGATCTATATTTTTTCCCCCAAAATTATATAAGATAAGACTTGATTAGGGTCAAAGAGCCTTAGAAATGACAAAGTTCAAACTCCTCATTTTATAGATGAGGAAACCAAATACCAAGAAAGGGAGAGAACTTGCCTAAGACCAGAGAATAAGAAAGCAGCCATCAGTTTTTAAACCCAGGTCTTCTGACTCCAAATTCAATGTTATTCTCAGCATCTTATGGTTGAGCATCTTTGATTGCATACCATTTGTATTGTTTATTTATACTATTTCATATTTCCTCAAATGATTATAAGATTTTAAGAGCTTTTGTTGTTTTTCCCATTATGCCCCTTACATATCTTAGCACAAAATGGAGCCTACTAATTGTCACTCACAAATATTTCTTGACTTATCTTAATCTTCTTGGAATCTCTGTGCCATAGAAAATATTCATTGACTTATCTTAATCTTCTTGGAATCTCTGTGCCACAGAAAGGACAATATACATTTCTACCAAAGAAAGACAAATCCAGATGCATTCAGTATTTGGGAGAAAGCAAGCTACATAGTCAGAAAGATTCCAGTACCATAAGTAGTAGGCACAGTGGTGAAACCTTGGCAGGCTGGATAGGGGATGTCTGTCAGCTATTGGCTAACTTTTGGCATGGAAAATAACCTGGGAGTCCTCTCAAAAACACTCACCGAATACATTAGGTCTTGTTTCAAACATTAGTTAAAATAAACACACTGGTAGTTCGTTTTCTGATGCTTTTACTTTTTTGCACTCCAAATAAATCAAAATACGGCTCTCTTCTTTTTAAATTTGGCAAGAAATGCACCTCCTGCCTTTAGATAATAATGATGCAATGACGGTGATTAATACCATAATTATAGCCTACATTTATGCAGCTCCAGCTCCCCCAAAGGATTCCAAATTGAGCTTAGTATCGCATGCAGACATTCTGCCTACCACGGACTTGGAGGTACCTCAGGGGTAGAACCCAGCTGCTGAGCAGCCACAGTTTGCCTGGGACAGGAAACAAAAGAGGATACTCTATCCAAATGAAACTACAGACTGAAATTAGGGAGGCCATATCTAATTACCCCTGGCTCCCTAGCCAAGTTTAAGCCAGGGTAACACCCTGTGCTTGAAAATCAGCCCTGAGATAGCTAATAACCACAAAAGGAGCTGACATCTGTTTTCTATGCCCTCAAAAAAAGGGTGCCTGGTTATGGACCCCCTTCCCATCAGTCTAGGCTCTGATTTCAGTCAGGGTTTGATTTAGGTGGGAACTCAGATCTAAGAGCCAGTTTATTCTACTCCCCCAACCCTTTTAAAGGATAAAAATCACATGTCTGCAATTCTAGTGGTGTGTGTGTGTGTGAGAGAGAGAGAGAGAGAGAGAGAGCGAGCGCTCTCCCTTACCTATGATTTTATCTTCTCCAATTTTGAGGCCTTAAAAGAACCTTGGACATCATTAATCCAACTTTATAGATGACAAAACAAGGTCGAGGCTAGAGAAGTGATTTGCCAATAGTTATCTAGGAATTAAATCACAGAGCTGTATAGGCAAGTTTCTTGAGGACCAAATAAGAGAATAAAATAACTTTCCCAAAGTGATAGTAAGTGACATATCCAAGATTAAAACCCAAGCCTCTTGACTTGTACATCAGGGGAGCTGTCCATTATACTACACTGTCTTCTACCTACAAGGTTCAAAGCTTTTTCTCTACTATGTAGACAATCACCTAGCTAACTTAGTAACTTTGAATTTCCATGTGCTTAATTTTAATGGCATAAATGTAAGATGATCACATGTATAAGTATATGTAACTCCCAGTTACAGTATAGATAGAACATACATAAATGGCATAATGAATTTGATTAGCCCAAATCCTTACTTCAGAATGAATAGAAAATTACTATCTCAATTTACATAGTAATTTAATGTTTCCTTGTGATAAAAGTAGCAAAAATATAGTCAGATTTTTATAGATTGGGAAATATAGACATAGAGTATTTCATTGATTTGTCTAAGATCATGAGGCTAGAAAATGTGATTTGGAATGAGGATTATCCCTTCACAGTTTTCTACTACATTGCCATGTTGAAAAACCTTTCCTCTATGGAGACTTTTTTGAGGATAGAAATGCCTTATTAAATTATTCACAAGATCCAGTGTAATAACCTAGTATTTTCTCGATTAAGCCATTTGTTAATTAAATTTGTGAGAAAGTTAGAAAGTTGACTCTGTGTTCACACAAAACAAAGATTCATAACTGATCTATAATATGTTCATAAATTATTGGAGAGAGAGAGAGAGAGAGAGAGTGTGTGTGTGTGTGTGTGTGTGTGTGTGTGTGTGTCAGGGAAGAGAAAGAAGAGGAAGCAGAAAACAAGAAAGAGAGAGAGTGTGCATGTATGAGAGAAAGAGAGAGAGAGAGGAGAAGAGAAAAAAGGAAAGAAGTAGAGAGGTGAGGGGAAGAGAAGAGAAAAGGAGAAGAGAGAAAAAAGAGGTAAAAAGGAAACAGAAGAGAGGAGAAAAAGAAAAAGAGGAGAGAAAGAGAAGACAGAGAAGGAGGAAGAAAAGAGAAAGTGGAGAGGAGAGAGAGAATGGAGAGAGGAGGAGGAGAGAAAAGAGAGAATAAAGACAGTAGAAGGGAAAGAAAGAGAGCATTCAAAACAGAAAAGAAGAGGGGAGAGAAAGAAGAAACAGAGACAGAGACAAATACAGAGAGATGGAGATAGAGAAAAAGACAGAGAGACTTGCAGAGAGACAGAGACACAGAGAGAGCACACTACAATGTTGATAATCATAAGATTACAGAATCATGGATTTAGATCTGGAAGGGAATTTAGGGGTCATCTATTCCAAAACACTCCATATACAAATGAGGAAACTAAGATTTGAAAAAAAGATTGACTAGCCATAGGTAGTCAGGGTTAAAAGCAAGATTTGAACCCTATGATTCTTGCTACAGCTCATTTTTTTCATCATTTGACACTGCCTCTATCAGTATAGTGCAGTTCTAGAACCCTAGGCTATCCAGATATTGGGTAACTTTCTGCTACTTTAAAAATAAGGAAAATAAGTTTCAGAAATGTTTGGTCAACTGAAATTCTAAATTCTAAAACTGTCAATCTATATCTCCTCCTTTAAAGGTTCACTTAACCTTCAAGATGAACTCAAACCTGATCTGAAATTATTGGCAGCATTAGGGATGGAAGGCTCTAGTAAGATACTATCACCACTTTTAATATTCTTAGACTCTTCAAGGGAAAGTAACTGGATGAACTAGAGAATCTATTCAATTCTCTTTCCCTTCTTTCATTCCAAATCTTCCACTTCACACATCAGTCATTAGGGGAAGTTATTTAAGAATATAGCATTCAGAGCAATAAGGAGGTAGTCAAATAAAATCCTTTCATTTCATTTTACAGATAAGAAAATGGATAGAAGGATTTAAATGACTTGCCCAGTTACGTACATACTTGTTAACCAGCACAATCAAGAATGAAAATCTAGTTGTCTAGCTTTATTTTCAGAACTTTCTTCTTCTACTACACCATGCTGCCACTGATAATTTAGTTGATCAAGTCTCATTAACAAACATTCTTGTTTAAAGTCAAGGTATGCATATACAGACAATTGAAGAATTCCTATTGTTCTTAAGAATGACAGAAAGCACTCTCCATATGTTTTTCTCTTTATTTAATTTTTGACAGCCTGGGGTGTCTCTGATGATCTCAAAGATGTTGCAAAATTCACAAAACCAAATCCATTGTCATTCAAATTAATTAATAGGTAATTCATATTTCAAAATGTATCCCATATAACATATTTAAGGACAGTAAAGGGTGAGGGCAGGAGTTGGTCATAAAATCAAATAAATGAAAATGCACTGAGGGTCTAAGAAAGGTGAGAATCAACACTGTGGATGGTGAAGATAAAGTTTTTTTTTATGTTTTTTTTTAATAGCCTTTTATTTACAGGTTATATGCATGGATAACTTTACAGCGTTAACAATTGCCAAACCTCTTGTTCCAATTTTTCACCTCTTACCCCCCCCCCCCCCAGATGGCAGGATGACCAGTAGATGTTAAATATATTAAAATATAAATTAGATACACAATAAGTATACATGACCAAAACATTATTTTGCTGTACAAAAAGAATCAGACTCTGAAATATTGTACAATTAGCTTGTGAAGGAAATCAAAAATGCAGGTGGGCATAAATATAGGGATTGGGAATTCAATGTAATGGTTTTTAGTTATCTCCCAAAGTTCTTTCTCTGGGCATAGTTGGTTCAGTTCATTACTGCTCCATTGGAAATGATTTGGTTGATCTCGTTGCTGAGGATGGCCAGGTCCATCAGAACTGGTCATCATATAGTATTGTTGTTGAAGTATATAATGATCTCCTGGTCCTGCTCATTTCACTCAGCATCAGTTCGTGTAAGTCTCTCCAGGCCTTTCTGAAATCATCCTGTTGGTCATTTCTTACAGAACAATAATATTCCATAATATTCATATACCACAATTTATTCAGCCATTCTCCAACTGATGGACATCCATTCAGTTTCCAGTTTCTAGCCACTACAAAAAGGGCTGCCACAAACATTCATGCACATACAGGTCCCTTTCCCTTCTTTATAATCTCTTTGGGATATAAGCCAGTAGTAACACTGCTGGATCAAAGGGTATGCACAGTTTGATAACTTTTTGAGCATAGTTCCAAACTACTCTCCAAAATGGTTGGATTCGTTCACAACTCCACCAACAATGCATCAATGTCCCAGTTTTCCCGCATCCCCTCCAACAATCATCATTATTTTTTCCTGTCATCTTAGCCAATCTGACAGGTGTGTAGTGGTATCTTAGAGTTGTCTTAATTTGCATTTCTCTGATTAATAATGACTTGGAGCATCTTTTCATATGACTAGAAATAGTTTCAATTTCTTCATCTGAGAATTGTCTGTTCATATCCTTTGACCATTTTTCAATTGGAGAATGGCTTGATTTTTTTATAAATTAGAGTTAATTCTCTATATATTTTGGAAATGAGGCCTTTATCAGAACCTTTGACTGTAAAAATATTTTCCCAGTTTATTGCTTCCCTTCTAATCTTGTCTGCATTAGTTTTGTTTGTACAAAAACTTTTCAGTTTGGTATAATCGAAATTTTCTATTTTGTGATCAGTAATGATCTCTAGTTCTGCTTTGGTCATAAAGTCCTTCCCTTCCACAGGTCTGAGAGGTAAACTATCCTGTGTTCCTCTAATTTATTAATAATTTCATTCTTTATGCCTAGGTCATGAACCCATTTTGACCTTATCTTGGTGTATGGTGTTAAGTGTGGATCAATGCCTAGTTTCTGCCATATTAGTTTCCAATTTTCCCAGCAATTTTTATCAAACAGTAAGTTCTTATCCCAAAAGCTGGGGTCTTTGGGTTTGTCAAAGACTAGGTTGCTATATTTGTTGACTGTTTTGTCCCTTGAACCTAACCTATTCCACTGATCAACTAATCTATTCCTTAGCCAATACCAAATGGTTTTGGTAACTGCTGCTCTATAATATAGTTTTAGATCTGGTACAGATAAGCCACCTTCATTTGATTTTTTTTCATTAATTCCCTTGAAATTCTTGACCTTTGTTTTTCCATATGAATTTTGTTGTTATTTTTTCTAGGTCATTAAAATAGTTTTTTGGGAGTCTGATTGCTATAGCGCTAAATAAATAGATTAGTTTAGGTAATATTGTCATCTTTATTATATTTGCTCGCCCTATCCAAGAGCATTTAATGTTTTTCCAATTGGTTAGATCAGACTTAATTTGTGTGAAAAGTGGTCTGTAATTTTGCTCATAAAGTTTCTGATTTTCCCTTGGCAGATAGATTCCTAAATATTTTATATTATCAGTAGTTACTTTAAATGGAATTTCTCTTTGTAACTCTGACTGTTGGATTTTGTCAGTGATATATAAGAATGCTGATGACTTATGTGGGTTTATTTTATAACCAGCAACTTTGCTAAAGTTGTGGATTATTTCTAATAACTTTTTAGTAGAATTTCTGGGATTCTCTAAATATACCAATCATGTTGTCAGCAAAGACGGTGAGATAAAGTTAAGGAAAAAAAGAGACAACTTTTTTTTTTTTTTTGGTAAAAGCCATAGTATTTTCCCCTTGGGTAGATATGACCTATGTTTTTCTTTTTAGCAGCTGCACTACCCAGGCACAAAGGAATGGGCTTAGGTAGAAAATGTCATGGCAGCCTTGATTCAAATTGTCCTTATCCCTGGCACAGAGCCAGACCCCCTGCATTTGAGTACTCATGTCATTTTCCTCCCAGGTATGCACATAATTAAAATCAAAGCAGAGGTTACTTGGTGTCACATCTGTTCATACTTTCTGTGGCCATTGGAAAATTTTTGACTTTATTTTCCAAACGGGACCTTTTTTGAGAAATTCCAAATATAGGATGGCCAAGAGCAAAGCCTGGTATCCCTATTCAACAGAAAACATTTCAGTTTCAGCTTTTTGAAAATGTCTTTTGGCCTTTTTACTCAGTCTGTAATGATCCCCTTGACCCTTTCCAGGTGTAAGGTTTCAGAAACTTTAGGACACTGCATCTGCTTTTCTGAACAGGAGGAAAAAAAAAAAATTATATATATATATATATATATATATATATATTGTGTGTGTGTGTGTGTGTGTGTGTGTGTGTGTGTATTCATATGTTTGTGAATTCATATGGGGAAATCACATTATATATGGGTATCTGTGCTTACCAATGTTTGTATAATGTAGAGTGAACATGCACACGAGTAAATAACCATGCACATGAATATACGTTAATACACACATCAATGTTGGCATCTCTTTACATGCATCCATTTATGGTTTTATATGCTTCATTGGGTCCATGAACTTGTCACTGAAGGCATTCCATCTACTGTTGCAAATGACTAGCACAGAATCCATTAGTATTTTCAAATGTCTTTCTTTCCATGACAATGTAATTATATGTAAGCGTTCAAGCATGTTTACATGGATAGGCATGTGTATACATGTATACATTTGTAAAAATCATATCCACATTGATGTAGACATCACTCTAAAGCAACCTGGAATTTTAAAAAATTAAAAGTCTTTTATTGCTGTAATTTATTTTTATATCAGTCACTTTCCACCTACTTTCCTGGTTGAAAAATGTTTGTGTAACACACAAATGAAAATAAATAAACACAAACATACAATACTGAAAATGCTTCTGACTATAGCTGGCAAATTCTGTCTTTTGATTCTTCTCTTGTATGCCATGAAAAAAAACAAATCTATATACATTATAGCATCTTTTTTATTTTTAATAATAGCTTTTAATTTTCAAAATACATGCAAAGATAGTTTTCAACACTGACTCTTGCAAAATCTTGTGTTCTAAGTTTTTCTCCCTTCCCTCCTCTAGACATTAAGCAATCTGATATATATTAAACATATGTAATTCTTCTATACATATTTCCACATTTATCATGCTGCACAAGAAAAAATAAGATCAAAAAGGGAAAAAATGAGGGGGAAAAGCAAGCAAAAAACAATAAAAAAGGTGAAAATGTTGCAATCCACATTCAGTATCCACAGTCCTCTTTTTGGATGCAGATGAGTTTCTCCATCACAAGTCCATTGGAACTGGCATGAATCACGTCATTGTTGAAAAGAGCCACGTCCATCAGAATTGATCATCATATAATGTTATTGCTGTGTATAACGATCTCCTTTTTCTGCTTATTTCACTTAGCATCAGTTCATGTAAGTCTCTCAAGGTCTCTCTGAAATCATCCTGCTGATCTTTTATTATAGAACAATAATATTCCATAACATTTATATACCATAACTTATTCAGGTATTTTCCAAGTGATGGGTATGGACTCAGTTTCC
This sequence comes from Sarcophilus harrisii, assembly GCF_902635505.1. Lineage (NCBI taxonomy): Eukaryota > Metazoa > Chordata > Mammalia > Dasyuromorphia > Dasyuridae > Sarcophilus > Sarcophilus harrisii. The sequence continues at coordinate 437,739,325 of NC_045427.1, read as the reverse complement.
AGTTCCTTGATACTCAAAAAGGACCGTCTAGTATCTTCTTTTATTTTATTTTCCATTTTAGAAATCTATTAAATTGTTATGGATATGTATAATATTTATGTAATTTTTATTTTATTTCACTTCCTTTCAATTAATAAACATCAATTTTCTCTCCCTCACAGTTTTCCCACAAAAATGAAAACAAAAACAAAACACTGTAACAAATAAGCATAGTCAAGAACAACTAATCCTCACATTGGTCATGTCCGAAATTATATGTCTTATGCTACATTTTGAGTTCTAACAGAGAAGTGATGAACTCAAGATGTAAAAACATATATTTTGAGGCACAACCAGTGTGAGGATTAGTTATTCTTAATTATTCTTATTTGTTACAGTGTTTGTTCTTGTTTTCATTTTTGTGGGACAACTGTGGGAGAAAATTGATGTTTTGATCATCTGAGATAGGTATTGCTCATTGTACTCCAATTCCTTAACCTTTTTAAAGTTGTTTGTTTTTACAACATTGTTATTTTATATAGATTCTTCTCCTGAATCAGCTCACTTCACTCTATATCGATTCATGCAAGTCTTCTCAGGTTTTTCTGAAACCATTCTTCTTTATTTCTCCTGGCACAAGTATTTTATCATATTCCTGTATCACAATCTGTTCAATTATTCATTAATTTTATGCCAGCTTAAAAAAAAGTTGCTATAGACATTTTTGTACATATGGGATCCTTACTCAACTTGAAATTTTCCATTCTTTTGGTAATATAATTAGAAAATTTTCTAGTTTCAAAGGTTTTTTTTTTTTTTTAGAAAGTAATAGTGTTTTTTGAAAGCTTGCTATTCTGATTCTCCTCTATCATTTAATGGACTTTTTTTTTTTTAAAAGAGACTTATTATTCAGGGCTAGAAGTCATTAATATAATACAATTAAGCTCAATAAAATACAATATGATGATGTGTTATGACTAACTATAAAAACTGAAAATTTCATGCAATGTAAGAGAGAATATATGAGTGAATAAAATGATATCTACATATGAATGCTTGGTATAATATATTAGAAAGAGAACTAGAGTTAGAAGAATTGTGTTTGAACCCAGTCTCTATTACTTAAAACTTCTGTGGGACTCATTTGCCTCATCTGTAAAGATAAGAGCTTTGGTTTATCAATATCTTGATCCATTTCAGATTTTAATCCTATAAATTTTGTATTGTTTTCTTATTTCCTGTGTGTCTATATATGTAACCCCAGGCATATGTGTGTGTGTATATATATATGCACACATATACACATATATACACACACACACACTCATGCACACTTGCATACATGTGAATATACACACTCATATATAATACTCACATGTATATTCACATATATTTTATGTATATTTCTAAAGAGTCTTCTCCTGAATCAATTCACCTCACTTTACATTGATTCATGCAAGTTTTGCCCTATATATATATATATATATATATATATATATACACACACACATACATATACATGTATAGTTTTATATGTATGTGTGTATATGTATATAAAACAAGACTGGAGTGAGTATATATGAATATACTTGTTATTATGAAAGTCAATGCAGTTTTAAGCTTTAATAGCTTAAAATAGCTAAGCACATTCCTATATACTAAGACTACAAACCCAAACACAAAATAAGTTCTAACTTCAGGAAGCTTATCTTTTTATATGAGCAAACAATATATATGTAGGAATTAAATAAAAAAAATATATGAGTAGTAATTTCTAGGAACTGGCAATTTGGACAATCCAATAGAGGTGGTACTTGAAATGGGTTTTGGGGAAAGAAAGAATTTCTGGGAAGCAGAAATGAGTAGAACATCTCTCATGGCATGTGCAAACACTAATGTATAGAAAGTGGAGGAAGAATGAATGCTTTGAATCACAATCTACTTTGGCTCAAACATAGAATGTGTGAAACAAGTAATGTTCACCAAGTCTAGAAAAACAGGCTAAAGCCAAATTAGAAAGAACTTTCCAAAATAGCAGAGTTTCTTGAGCGTAGCTATATGGATTGGAGAAGGGAACAACTTGAAGAAAGGAGACCAATTAAATGTCTATTTGCATAGTCTAAGCAAATTTCAGTATGTAAATAGAAATGGAGAAAAGTCAGATGAAAAATTCTTTCCTCTTCAATCCCTTTCTCTACAACATGCTCTCCAATGTTTTTATTGCTTAAACCAGGGAGTTCTATAGAAATAAAGTGTTATGTTTAACATGTATGGGATTGCCTGCCATCTAAGGGAAGGAGTGGAGGGAAGGAGGGGAAAAGTTGTAACAGAAGTGTTTGCAAGAGTCAGTGTTGAAAAATTACTCACGCATATGTTTTGTAAATAAAAAGCTATAATAATAATAAATAAATAAATAATACATTTACAAAAAGAAATAAAGTGTTGGCAGCAAACTACCTTTGACACCCATCCCTAATTCTAGAACCATGAATTATGACAGTCAGCATTGCCATTGTTCCTAAGAGACTATTTCAGTATGTTATTGTTGTGTTCTGCTTTCTAGAGTCCCCAAGTTGGGGTGACAAAATGTACTGTGCTTTCTAGAGCTCCCATGGTGGGGTGAAAAAATATACATCTTAGTGGAGGAGTGATGAGGTGAGACTCCCAAGGATGGTTAAAATATGGAGTCTATTTATTTCCAAGGTCTTCCCCCTTTATATACCCTAATACGCATCCATTAAGTATATACTGTGCACATGGGATCACATGAACAATTTGCTATTGTATGTAGTTTGCCACCTGGTATCACTCTTTGCCACCTGATATCACTCTCACTCACAACACAGATTATCATCCCTTCCTGACTTCTCAAGAAAACTAAGAGTCCTTAGAGTAGATGGAGAGCCTAACCAGACATTGCTAGCAGGTTCCCTCTGGGTTGAAGGATCTTACACTTTACCCAGAGTTCCCCCACTATCTGTGACAATCTACATATTATCTTATACTGAACTTATCATCCTGTCATTGGACACTGTGGGCAATTAGGTGATACAGTGAATAAAATGGTGGGCTTAAATTAGGGAGATAACTTCCTGATATTAAATCAGGCCTCTGACACTTACTAGCTTCTTAATAGATTTTGGGAAAGTCACTTACCCCTGGATATCTCAATTTCTTATTTGAAAATGAACTGGAAAAGGAAATGGAAAGCCATTCCAGTATCTTTGCCAATAAAACCCCAATTGAGTTCATGAGTTGGAAGTAAATTCAGTGACTGAACAACAAATTAGGCACTATGTTTGTATATATGTATTTTACCCCCATTTGAATATAAGTTTCTTGGGAGCAGAAGCTGCCTTTATATTTGTATTTATGTTCCCATAGTCAAGAACAATGTTTGACATGCAGTATTCATTTAAGAAATGATATTACTTCATTAACTCATTAATTCATTTATATGTTGTGAAGGCATATTTGACATGACTTTTCCACTGAATGGATGCAAAGGGTAATGTAGAGAGAGGAATCAAGGATTACTTTGAGGTTGTGAACATAGATGACTTAGAATGCTGGGGCCTTCAACCAAAAAAAAAAAAAAAAAAAAAAAAAAAGGTTAGGAAGAGAAGGTTTTGGTTTAAAAAAAAATGATATCTGTTTGTAGCAGGTTTAGTTTGAAATGCCTATAGGATAAACAAGAGAAAATTCCCTGTAAGTATTTTGTGATACAAGGCTTCAAGTTAAAAAAATGGGACTGGGGATCCAAACCTAAGTGCTCTTTGCATAAAAGATGATGGCTGAATACATATGAAGCAAATAAAGAGAGATTGTCTCATGAAAACAGATAGTGTAGGGAGAAAATATCTGAATTTTGGTGGATACCCTCTCCTAGCATTCATCTTGCCCTTCTTATATACAATATAATGTAGTAGGAAGGAGCATTGAATATGAAATCAAGAAGAGGACCTAGTTTCTAATCAGGGGGATTATGCTCTATTCCCAACTTTGACTATACTTACCTCTTTGATCATGAAAAAGTCACCTGAAGTCTGATTTCAGCTTACTCATTTGTAAAACAGAGGCTAATGGCTAGGTAAATTATCTCTAAGCTGCCTTTTGCATCTAAATCAGATTGTCATGATTTGAATCTTACTTTATCCCTTTCAGCTCTGAATCCATGAAATTCTTAACCTACATAATACTTTTTCTTACAAACTAACTTTTCTTATGTATATATGTTCTGTCTTCTCAACCAAATTTTAAAATTTAAGATTTAACAAGGGATCATCATGTTTTCTATTTTTCTATGTGTTTCTTCCAGGGATAATTTTGATGTTGTATCCTTGGTTAAAGATGATAAAGTCTTTAGAAGGACTTAAATTGACTATCTAAATTATAATTGAACTTAATGAATAACCATTTGTGAAACCATGATATTAAAGAGTGAAAAGACCGGGAACAAGATGATATGAAGATCAATTCTGATGGATGTGGCTCTTTATAATAATGACATGATTGAGGCCATTTCCAATGATCTTGTGATGAAGAGAGCCAGCACTGTAGGAACTGAATGTGGATCACAACAGAGGATTTTCACTCTTTTGTTGTTTGCTTACATTTTGTTTTCTTTTTCTTTTTTTTTCCTTCTTGATCTGATTTTTCTTGTGCAGCACAGTAATATGCATAAACCCTTATGTACCTTAGTACAAATACATCACTACAGCACACTGACATGTGCCAACTGTAGAACCATTACATCACCATACTAAGTATATATGAACTAGAAAACCATTATTTCATCAATTACACAGAGTAAAACATCTTGTTGTATCTTTGCTTCAAGTATACTTTCCTCAGAGTTCCCCAATATCTGTGGTCCTCAACATCTCCCACTTTCTTTTGTTTTAGAACACAGCTGGTCATCCCCTCCCTGACTTCTCAGGAAAAGAGGTAGGCAACAAAGAGAAATGAGGAATCAAACCAGATAGTGTTAGCAGGTTTCCTCTAGGCTGAAGGGTCTTACCTGAAACAGGTATACATAAATCCATCAGCATGAGAGGTATTACACAAGCACATAGTAATATAACAAAGGCTAGTAGTGATGTAACAAACGATATGAATCAACATGAGAAATTATACATGTCCATAAGTACTAGGATAATAATCACATATGAACCTCCTTCAGTAGCTGAAAGGTAGTCCAAAACTAATTGTCCATTACTTCATATGTCGGGGAATCCAATGATTCCTGCGGATTTTGAAGTCCTGCAGTAGTCTCATTGACATTTTTTGATGATCATGAGTCAATTGTCATACACATTGGGTTAACTGCCATGCTCTTTCAGTGGCACATATAGTCAGAGATGGAACCACCTGCTGTTTTTGGGTCTTTTCCTTTGTTTCAAGGGTCGTCTCCATCTCTCTCCAATGGACAAGGTGAATATGGCTTGTTGGCACCCATCTGATTCCGCAAACCCTCTCTCCCAAGCAGTTAACCTATCTGGCCCCTTCCATTCATCACTTTTGGGATATCTCCATATCACCTAGTGATTATCTAAAGATAGTGGAGCTAATTGCACTAGACACTGCCCTTCTGGAGGGTTATAAAATGAATGGTTATTCAAAAATAAAAAAAAAAAATAGTATAAAGAACTAAATTTAAAAGTTCTCTAGGGTTACCTGTGGTTCCCGCTTTCTTTTGTTTTTGGAGGAGCATCTTGATATCTCTGTTTCTCCTCTCTATTGTTGCCTGTCCTTGAGGATTAAAAGGTATGCCAATGGTGTGTAAAATCTGATACTGTACACAAAAGTGTACAAAATGTTTAGAAGTATATGCAGATCCATTGTCTGTTTTTATTGCTTGTGGCACACCCATACTGCAAAAGCTTGTATAAGGAATTCAATGACCACTTGGGCTGTCTTTTTTGCTGCTGGTATTGCAGAAGTAAATCTGGAAAAGTTATCTACTACAATGTGGATAAAAAACAGATGACCAAAAGATTTATAATGGCTCGCATCAATTTGCCAAATTTCATTGGGTCTCAAACTATGAGGATTCTTCCCTGGAGGGAGCATAGAAGAGTGGAAAGAAAGGCAAACTGTACAGGCTTTTACTATGCTCCTAGCTTCCTCTTTTGTTATCCCAAATTGCAAATGTAAAGCTTGAGCAGCCTGATGATATTTAGAATGAGATTGTTTGGCTGCCTTAAATAAAGGAGTATTGGCCAACACGGTTAGAAGGCAATTTGCCTTTGAATTTCCATAAAAAGTAGGACCTGGAAGTCCATTATGAGAGTGGACATGCATGATATAATTCTTACCTGGATGTTTTCTCACTTGCTCTTGAAGTTCCTACAAATTTTATTTGGGCTGTGGCAATTCTTTGTACCATACCTAATGAATAAGCTAAATCAGATATGATATTTACATCTCCTGGATAATAAGAGCTAGCATGATTGCATACAATTCATTCTGCTGAGTGGGCTGAAAAGGAGTTCTAACTACTTTCTTTATAGTTAAGTCATGAGAGAATACAGCACAAATATTATGTTTGGATGCATCTGTAAAAATAGTTGGTCCTTTAAGAGGAACCTTAGAAACCTTTTCTTCAAGAACCCATCACCAATTATGGAATAGTGGGGTTATCTTTAATGGAGATGCTTGTGTATAATTTGGAGTCATGGCCAATAAAATTTGCTACTCTGGGATGGCTTTATAACATACATTAATTTGTGCATTGGTATAAAAGGTATATATCTTGTCAGGTCTTATCCCAGATAATTGTATTGCTCACTTAATGACCTTTAGTAAAATGCTAGCCACAAGCACTGGGTAAGGAGTAAGGCTTTGTTCTGGTTGTGCTGAGAGGTTCACCCACTCTATCACACTGTCTCCTTGCTGAAGGACTGCTGTGGGTGCCTCCTTTATAGCAAAAACTGACATTTCCAAGGCTTTTTGAGTAACTCTTTCAACCACATTGGATAAAGCCAGTTCAATCTCTTTAAAAGCCTCTTGAGCTTCTTTTGTAAGCTGGCATGATGAGTGTAAAGCAGTGTCTGCCCTTAAAATGTCATACAATGGTTGCAATCGATAGGTAGTCAAACCTAACACTGGATGCATCCATTGGATATCTCCTGTCAATTTCTGAAAGTCATTTAAGGTGTTCAACTTCTCTATTCTTAAAAAAGTTTTTGTACTATAAACACCTTAGGATATACTTCATATCCTAATCTTTGAATATTTTCTGGAGCTATATGTAATTTGTAGTTCCTTAGTGTTTCTATGGTCTCTTGTAGACATGCTTCTGTCATTTACTCCTGATGTGCACACCCCATAATAGATTGTGCTCTAGCCTTTTACCTTTACTCTGTAAATACCTCCTTGCTTTAAATATGTTTCCTGTAAACAACATATTGTGGGGTTCTGACTTTTAATCCAGTCTGCTATCCTCCTCCGCTTTATGGGAGAGTTCATCCCATTCAAATTTACGGTTAAAATGATTAATTCTGTATTTACTGCCATCTTGTTATCCCCAGATTATGTTTTTCTTTTACATGCCCCCCTTACCCTCTTTCCCAGTTTTGAACTTATGTGCTCCCACATGTATCACGCCGCTCACCCTGATCCCTCCTTCCCTTCCCTTTGAATCTCTTCCCCTTTCTTGTACCATTCCCTTATTACTCTTTTCCTTTTCTCTTTTCCTCTTCCCCTTTTTAATGAGGTGAGAGAGGATTTTCTGTAAAACAAGTATGTCAATTATTTACTCTTTGAGCCAACTCTGATGAGAGTAAGATTCACATAATGTTCCTCCCCCTCTCTGAGTTCCCTCAGATATGATAAGTTTCCTTTGCCTCTTTGTGGGATGTAATTTCCCTCTTTTTATTACCCCTTTCCCCCTTTTCTGACATTATCCCTTTTCCATTTCTATATCCCTTTTTATGTTATATCAGTAAAATCAAATTATACATGTAGTCTTTTTGTATATCCACAACAAAAATACAATTCTCAAGAGTTCCTTTTACCTTTTTTGCTTCTCTTGAGTCCTATGGTTGGAAATCAAGTTTTTTGTTTATTTCTGGTTTTTTCCTTAGAAACAAATGGAATTCATCTGTTTCATTAAATGTCCATCTTCTTCATTGGAAGAAAATACTTAGCTTAGCTGGGTAGTTTAATCTTGGCTGCATTCCAAGTTCTTTTGCCTTTTGGAATATCAATTCCAGGCCCTTCGATCCTTTAATGTGGAGGCAGCCAGATCTTGGGTGATCCTTATTGTGGCACCTCGGTATTTAAAATGTTTTTTTTTTTTTTTTTTTTTCTGGCTGCTTGTAATATATTTTCCTTAATCTGATAGTTCTGATATTTGGCCAAAATATTTCTTGAAGTTTTTATTTTAGGGTCTTTTTCAGAAGGTGTTCGATGAATTCTTTCAATACCTATTTTACCTTCTGATTCTATTACCTCTGGACAGTTCTCTTTGATGATTTCTTGTAAAATAGTATCTAGGCTCTTTTTTTCATCATAATTTTTGGAAAGTCCAATAATCCTCAGATTATCTCTCCTAGATCTATTTTCCAGGTCTGTCATTTTTCCAAGTAGATATTTCATAGTTTTTCCAATTTATCATTTTTTGGTTTTACTTGACTGATTCTTGCTGTCTCAATGAATCATTAGTTTTTATTTGTTCAGTTCTGATTTTTAATGAATTATTTTCTTCATTAGCTTTTTTTATTATTTCTTTTTGTATATGTACAATTGAGTTTTTAAATGAATTGTTTTGCTTTATGGAATTTTTTTCCATTTCACTATTTTTTTTTTTAGTGAATTATTTTCTTTTTCCAATTCACAGATCCTACTTTCTTGCAAGTTCTTTGTCTTTTCCACTTCACAAATCTTACTTTCTTATTCACAAATCTTACTTTCCAGAGATTTTTTTTACTTTTTCCAATTCATAAATTCTGTTTTCCTGCACTTCCTTGGAATGTTTTACCTTTTTCAATTCATATTTCAAAGCTTCTCTTTCCTTTCCCCATTTTGCTTCTAACTCTCTTTTGAGACTGTTAAGGGTCTCTTCTATGAGAGCATTATGTAAAAGGGGACAGGTAACATTCCTCTTCGGGGTATTGTCTGGTGACTGTTTGCTATTAGTCTCTTTGGGATTGCAGACCTGCTCTTTTTCTGTATAGAAGCTATCGATCATCCTTTTAATTTTTTTTTTACTCATTTTTTAAAGCCTTTAGGGTATGCCTTCAGGGCAAGGGGGTTACCAGCTTCCTCTGCAAAGCAGGGAGAGATGTAAATCGGCTTCAGGCAGCAAGGTATGGGAGTGCTCTGAGTGAAAGTTTCCCCTCCCCCAACTGGAGGTGATTCAGCACAGCCCAGCTACGGAAGTGCCCAGTGGAGAACCCCACTGTGTGGTTTAGTGACTGCCCCAGGCCAGAGGTCCTTGTGGGGCTGTGGATATTAGCAGCTGACCAGTGAATAGCCCAGCTTGGACCAGAAGTCTCTGCCTGGAAGTCTCTGCCCAGAAGCAAATCACCCTGCAAAAGTTCTATTGCCCCAGGCTGAGCCCCTCACTGTGCAGATTAGAGGCTGCCCTGGGCTGTGCCCCACTGCCATGCAGGTTCGCAACTGCCCCAAGGAAAAGCCCCATACTTCGATTTGGGGCTGTGAGCTTGTGCTGTAATCTGTGCTCACACTTCTGGTTTGGGGTTCCACTCTGTCTGCCTCTAGTTCTCTCCCAGCCTGTGCTGATCTTCTCCCTGACCCCTGAGGACAAACCTTTTCTGGCAAGATTCCAGATTATCTTTGGCTGGTGAGTTGTTGTACTTCTAATCTTTATGAGTTGTAGGAGTCGAGTGCTATTTTTGAGGCTGAATATAACATTGTTAGTGAGGGTATAAGAGGAGCTTAGAAAGTTGTGTGTACCTTTCTGCCATCTTGGCTCCACCCCCAAATTTGGTTTTTATAAACAACATATTACAGATTCTGGCTTTTAATCCAAAATGCTAACTGCTTTCATTTGATGGGAGAGTTCATCCCATTCACACTCACAGTTAAAATTACTAATTCTGTATTTCTTGCCATTCTGTTTTTCTCAAGTTATACTTTTCACTCTCCTTTCACCTTTTCCCTCTTCACTAGTATATTGCTTATGACCATCACCTTTCTCAATCTGTTCACCTTTTTTTTCAGCCCCGCTTCTTATCCCTTTCTCTTTTTTCTTCTGTTCTTCCTTCTATTAGCTTCCCTCTTTCATTCCCCCCTTTCCTTCTGCTATCTAATAGCGTGAAACAAATTTCTATACCAAAAGAAGTATGTATGTTATTCCATCTCTAAGTCAAATTTGATCAGATTAAGATTTAAACAATGTTCCTCCTTCACCCTTCTTTCCCTTAATTATAATAGATTTTTGCTGCCTCTTTATATAGTAAAGTTTACCCCATTTTACTTCCCCTTTTTTCTTTTCCCAATAAATTCTCTTTCTACCCCCAATTTCTTTTTTATATCATCACATTAAAGTCAACTTGTTACTACATTTCTAAGTATACCTCTTTTAACTGCCCTGACAAAGATATAGTTCTCAAGAGTTATATATATCTTCTTCCCATATAGGAATATAAACATATTAATCTTTTAAAATATTTCTTACATTTTTTATTTTTATGGATCATTGAGTCTTATATTTGAAGATCAAATTTTCTGCTCAGTTATGATCTTTTCATCATATATCATTTTAAATCCCCATTTCATTTAATGTAATTTCCCTGGAAAGATAATGAGTAGTTGCTGGGTAGTTGATTCTTGACTGCAATCTAAGGTACTTTGCCCTCCAGGCCCTTGATGTTTTAAAGTACAAGCTGATAGATCCAGAGTAATCTTGTGTGTGACACCTCAATATTTGAATTGTTTGTTTCTGACTACTTGCATTATTTTCTCCTTGATCTGATAATTCTGGAACTTAGCTACAATATTCATTGAAGTTTTCATTTGGGGATCTTTTTTCAGGAAGTTATTGGTTGATTCTTTCAATGCCTATTTTACTCTCTAGTTCTGGAATATCAGAACAGTTTTCCTTAATTATTTCTTGAAATATATTGTCAAAGATCTTTTTTTTTAAGTTCATGGGTTTCAGGCAGTCCAATAATTCTTAGATTCTCTCTCCTGGATCTATTTCCTAGTCTATTATTTTTCCAATGAGGTATTTTGCATTTTCTTCCATTTTGTCATTTTTTTTTTTATTTTATCAACTGATTCTTGATTTTGAACTGAATCATTCACTTCCATTTTTCCAATTCTAATTTCTAGTGAATTATTTTCTTCAATTAGCTTTTTTAATCTCATTTTTCATTTGGCCAATGGTACTTTTAAAAGATTGTTTTGTTTAGTGGATTTTTCCCCATTTCACAAATTCTCTTTTTTAAGGAATTGCTTCCTTCATCTTTTCCCCCCATTTCATCAAAATTATTTTAGGAAGTTGTTTTCTTCAATTTCTGTGCTTTCTTTTCTAAGGTGTGGGTTTTTTCTTCCAAACTTTCATGACTCTCCTGAAATATTCTTATTTCTTTTCCCCATTTTTCTTCTGTCTTTCTTTTAAGCTCCTTTTTGAACTCTTCCAAGAGAGCCTTTTGAACTGGAAACCAGTTCATATTACCTTTTGAGGTGTCATCTGCAGACAGTATGCCTTTGCTATCTTCTTCTGCACTTCTGTTTTGATCTTCCTTGTCTCCATAATAGTTCTCTATGGTCATAGGTCTTTTTGCTTTTTTGAAGTTTAAAGTTTATTTTTAAGGCAGATGGGAATATTGTACCAAGCTTCCTCTGCAAGGAGACAGGCTTTTTACTGACTGCCCTCAGGCCAGTTTTATAGGCTTCTTCACTATGTTGAGTGGCCCAGCCAAGACCCGCCTCTTATGGTTTAGGGACTCACAATTTTCTTCATGTAGTTGCATTGGAGGTCTCACTGCTGACCTGACCTTTTGAATCAGGACAAAGTAACCAATGCTGCTGTATTTTGGCTGAGAGCCTCCTGGTAGATTTCCCAGACCTTATCTTCACAGGGTCTCCCCATGCCATGGTTGCTCTGGGCCTTGTTTCCTCCTGCCCAATTGAAACAGATTTTTCCTAAACTCCTTTAACAATATTTTAAGTTTGAAAATTATTACACACATGAATGTGAGTTCTGTCACTCCAAAATCAGATCAAAGACTTTTTTGTATTCATGCTAACTTGACAATTATAATGCCCAGAAATGAACTTAATTGGTCAAAGTTAAGGACAATTGGCTTATCATCACTCTTTATCTGAACATTTTTTTTTCTATAAATATAGACTAAATCACAGTTTTTTCCCCTCTCATTTGAGAGAAATTAATTGAGTATTAGCCCTAAACTGAATCCATTTGTCTTGTGTAGATACATTTTATGTGCAAAAGCTGGTGGATAAAACATTTCAAAGAATGCTGGAGCTATTTCTGAATTCAGAACATGTACCCAGTCTTATGATGGATAATGTTTTTTTTTTTTTATTTCTCTGCATCAAAGAGAAAACAGATGTATGGTTTGAATTTATGCATAGCTTGACAATTGCTCACTAAAAGACCTTTAGTTAAATCAATATAGAAATTGTCTTGAGTTTCAGAAATGGAATTGTTATTGATAACCTAACCAGAGTCTATAAAAGTTAGTTCTATTGTGCATCACATTAGCACCTTATATCAGAATTCCCCTACCCAAAAAAGCAAGAGAAAAATGTAAGATGGCTTCAAGAAAAAAATTAGAAAAGGAGCATTGAATGCATATGTATGCTTATGCATGAATGCCTTTTTTTCTTCTGTTGAATTTCTATTCATTATATAAAACCAAATTAGAATTTCCTTTGTGCTATGGAACTGTCTCTGATTTCTTTGGTAAATGGGTGACAAATTCTAACCTCGTACCTCATATCACACTTTTTTATGACTCTATGATCCATATATCATATAAAGCTACATGGTATTACTGATTATATTGATATTATAGCTCTTCAAAGATAGAAGCAGATAGGTGGTACAGTAGATAAAGTGTTAAGTCTGATGTCATGAGAAATCTGAATTCATATTTGACTTGGACACCCATTTGTTGTGTGACTTCTGAGCAAATCATTTAATCTCTGTCTCACTTTCATTGTTGTAAAATGAGGATAATAAAAATAACTCATATCACAGAACTATTGTATGGGTAAAATGAGACATATAAATGCTAGGGATCATTATTATTATTAATCATAATTTCTAAGTTCCAGGAAGAGAGAATATCATCTAAACTTTTTTATCTTCCTCAGATTTAAAAACAATGTTCTACATATGTAGTTGCTCAATATATGTTTTTTGAATTAATAAATGACCACATTGTATTTGGTTAAAAAGTGCTATGATGTTACAAAATTATATGTAAGGACTTGGAAATAATCACTATATATAAAATCAATTCACAATCCAGCCTCTATCAGTTTCTGACAATGGACCAGAAGAGCTCCTTATAGAAAATGGCTGGGAAAGTTGGGAGTTGTTAACCTTTGAAACCTGAAAATTAGGGATATGTATAGATATTTTGATATCCCTTACAGACTAGTCAATTTATCAATTGGGTACTTTCCTTTCCCATTTCATTTCTTTACTCCATCACACCCTGTTACTGTATTTTACAGCAGGGATTGTGTTTTGCTGGTTTCTGTATCCCCAGGACTTCCACAAATATTTGTGATTACATTTGCCAGAATATTCACCTTTCTAGAATTTTAAGGTTTTTTTAGCCTTACAAGTTTATTTCACTGACTAGCATTACTCCACCCTAGGGACAGTTGCAGCTTTCAAGGACCAGCCAGACAGGAAGTCATCTTAATGAGCTTTTTCAATGAAAAGAATCCAACCATGTGCATTGAAACTGTTTATATAAACATGTCCTTGAACTTTGCGGATTGAAGCAAAGTAGAGAGATGACACACAGGAAAACATAGGGGATCCGTGATTTCTTTAGGATGGAAAAATGCCAGTGTGGAAACTTCCTCCCTTACCTCATATCCAAAATTGTCTATAACTTAATAGGTACAGCCTAGGGTGTTGCTTGAGGCACTTAAAGGTTAAGTGACCTGCCCAGGTCAAACAACTCATAAATGTCAATGGAGATGATTTTAAACCAGTAATTACAGATTCCAACCACCCCATACTGTCCACCATGCCAAGTTGCCTCTGAAATAAGGGAATTTAGGCAAGATATTCTTTTTTTTTTAATTTATTTTATTATAGCTTTTTATTTACAAAACATATACATGAGTAATTTTTAAACATTGACCCTTGTAAAAAATTCTGTTTGAAATTTTCCCCTATTTCCTCTACCTCTTCCTTAGTTGGCAGGTAGTGGAATACATGTTAAAGATGTTGAAATATATATTAAATTAAATATATGTATGCATATTTATATAGTTATCTTTCTGCACAAGATAAACAGATCTAGAAAGAAAAAAAAACCTGAGAAGGAAAACAAAAATGTAAGCAAACAATAACATAAAGAGTAAAAATACTATACTGTGGTTCACACTCATCTCCCATAGTCCTCTCTCTGGGTATAGATGGCTCTCTTCATTACTGAACAATTGGAACTAGTTTGAGTCATCTCATCGTTGAAGAGACCCATTTCCATCAGAATTGATCATTGTACAGTTTTGTTGTTGCTGTGTACAATGATCTCCTGGTTCTCATTTCACTTAGCATCACTGTATGTAAGTTTCTCCAGGCCTCTCTGAAATCATCCTGTTGGTCATTTCTTACATAATAACTTTCCATAACATAATTTATTCAGCCATTTTCCAATTGATGGGCATCAATTCAGTTTCCAGTTTCTAGCCACTACAAAAAGGGCTGCCACAAACATTTTTGCACATGTGCATCCCTTTCCCTCCTTGAAGATCTTTTTTTTTGGGGGATATAAACTCAGTAGTAATACTGCTGGGTCAAAGGGTATGCAAGTTTGATAATTTTCTGAGCATAGTTCCAAATTGCTCTCCAGAATGGTTGGATCCATTCACAGTTCCACCAACAATGTATCAGTGTCCCAGTTTTCCCACATCCCCTCTAAAATGTGTCATTATCTTTTCCTGTCATCTTAGCCAATTTGAGTGGTATAAAATGGTATCTCAGAGTTGTCTTAATTTTCATTTCTCTGATCAATAGTGATTTGGCACACCTTTTCATATGACTAAAAATAGTTTCAATTTCTTTGTCTGAAAATTGTCTGTTCATATTCTTTGACTATTTATCAATTGGAGAATGGCTTGATTTCTTATAAATTTGAGTCAATTCTCTCTCTATATTTTAGAAATGAGGCCTTTATTAGAATCTTTGAATATAAAGATGCTTTCCCAATTTATTGCTTCCCTTTTAAATCTTGTCCGCATTAACTTTGCTTGTACAAAAACTTTTTAACTTAATATAATCAAAATTTTCTATTTTGTGATCAATAATAATCTCTAGTTCTTCTTTGGTCACAAATTGCTTCCTCCTCCACAGGTCTGAGAGGTAAACTATCCTATATTCTTCTAATTTATTTATAATCAATGTTGGAATCTTTACAAATTGTTAAGCCATTAGAGTTGATAGAGCCAATAATTATCTAATTTGGCATGGTTCAATGATTGATTTGATCTTGGAAGGAGATGTTTTTTGCCGGAACTTGAAACAAGGTACTAAGTACAACTGATGGACAATAATGCTTGTGTTCACACCTCCCTTGAAGTTCTTAGGGCCAGAGAGCACTCTGGCAGATAACCCAGAATCCCATTCTCTCCAGAAGGAGGAGTTAACTTTTGGGAGATCATATACATAGAGGAAGCTCTTAGAGCTTGAAAGAATTTCTCCAGAACATTGACTGGGGTTGGAGAGGAGCACTCTGGGAGGAAGCCCACAAACCCTATCTTTGAGGCAAGAGAGATTCATTGCATCTTCTAACTTGGTGCTGTCTGGAGGCTGAAGAAAGCAGAGGCAGAAGCCAAGGACAAAGCTGCAAGAGCTCTTGGAACCTAGCAGAGAGATAGGCCTGAGCTAACCGGGCTATATTGAAGGACACAATAAAAGATCTGAACTTTTATCAGCTGGCTGCAATTTTGGAGTAATTATTTATTTGTAACTGAAATTAAGGCTGCCTCCAGAAAACCTCCCCATAGAAACCTGCTTTCTCCCAGAGAGAACTATTATTATTATTTTAAAGAAGAAAAAATACCAACAAATCTTATTCTTTATGTCTAGATCATGAACCCATTTTGACCTTATCTTGGTATATGGTGTTAGGTATGGGTCCATGCCTAATTTCTGCCATACTAATTTCCAATTTTCCCTGCAGTTTTTGTCAAACAGTGAATTCTTATCCCAAAATCTGGGGTCTTTGGGTTTGTCAAACATAGATTGCTATAATTATTGACTATTTTATCCTGTGAACCTAACCTATTCCACTGATCAACTAATCTATTTCTTAGCCAATACCAAACGGTTTTAATGATCACTGCGTTATAATATAGTTTTAGATCTGGTATATGGTGAGCTACCTCACCTTCATTCTCCATTTGATTTTTTTTTCATTAATTCCCTTGAAATTCTTCACCTTTTGTTCTCTCAGATGAATTTTTTGTTATTTTTTGGGGTCAATAAAATAATTTATTGGGAGTCTGATATAGCACTAAATAAATAGATTAGTTTAGGTAGTATTGTCATCTTTGTTATTTACTCAACCTGTGCAAGAGCATTTGATATTTTTTCCAATTGTTTAGATCTGACTTTATTTGTGTGGAAAGTGTTTTATATAGTTTCTGGCTTTCCCTTGGCAGATAGATTCCCAAATATTTTATACTATCAACAGTTAATTTACATGGAATTTCTCGTTGTATCTCTTACTGTTGGATTTTGTTAGTGATGTATAAAAATGCTGATGATTTATGTGGATTTATTTTGTATCCTGCAACTTAGCTATAGTTGTGAGTTATTTCTAGTAGCTTTTTAGTTGATTTTCTGGGGTTCTCTAAGTATACCATCATATAATCTGCAAAGAGTGATAATTTTCTTTTTTCATTACCTACTCTAATTCCTTTCATCTCCTTTTTCTTCTCTTGTTGATAAGGCTATGATTTTTAATACAATATTGAATAGTAATGGTGATAGTGGGCAACCTTGTTTCACCCCTGAATGTATTGGGAATGATTCCAGTTTATCCCCATTACATATGATGCTTACTGATAGTTTTAAATAGATGTTCCTGACTATTTTAAGGAAAAGTCCATTTATTCCTATCTCTCTAGTGTTTTTAATAGGAATGGGTGTTGCATTTTATCAATTTTTTTTCTACATCTATTGAGATAATCATATGGTTTTTGTTAATTTGGTCACTGATATAATCAATTATGCTAATAATTTTCCTAATATTGAACCAGCCCTGCCTTCCTGGTATAGGCCCTACTTGGTCATGGTGTATTATCCTGGGGATGATTTTCTTTAATATCTTTGATAATATTTTATTCAAGATTTTTACATCAATATTCATTAGGGGAATTGTTCTATAATTTTCTTTCTGTTTTCATCCAACCTAGTTTAAGTAGTAATATCATGTGTCTGTCATAAAAGGAATTTGGTAGTAGTCCTTCATTCCCTATTTTTTCAAATAGTTTATATGGTATTAGAGTTAATTGTTTTTTAAATGTTTGGTAGAATTCACATGTAAATCTATCAGATACTGGTGATTTTTTCTTTGGGAGTTGATTAATAGCTTGTTCTATTTCTTTTTTTAAAACGGGACTATTTCAGTAATTTAGTTCCTCCTCTGTTAATCTGGTCAATCTATATTTTTGTTTATCTTTCTCCATTTCACTTAGGTTATCAAATTATTGGTATAAAGTTGGGCAAAGTAACTCCTACTTCTTGCTCTAATTTCCTCTTCATTGGTGGAAAGTCCTCTCTTTTCAGTTTTAAGTACAACAATTTGAATTCCCTTTGTCTAATCAAATTTATTAAAGGTTTATCTATTTTGTTGGTTTTTTCATAAAAACAACTTAGTTTTATTTATTAATTCAATATTTTTTACTTTCAATTTTAGTAATCTCTCCTTTTATTTTTAGAACTTTAAATTTGGTATTTGATTGGTGTTTTTAATTTGCTCTTTTTCTAGCTTTCTTAGTTGCAAGTCCAATTCATTGATCTTCTCTTTCTCCATTCAATTCATCTAGACATATAAAATTTCCCCTTATTACCACTTTGGCTACATCCCACAAATTCTGTTATGTTGTTTCATCATTTTCATTCTCTTGGATGAAATTAATGTGTCTATGATTTGATGTTTCACCCATTCATTCTTTAGGATGAGATTATTAAGTTTCCAATTACTTTTTGGTTTATTTTTCCCTGGCTTTTTTATAGAATGTAGTTTTTATTGCATCATGATCTGAAAAAAAATTCATTGGCTATTTCTGCCTTTCTGCATTTGATTTTGAGGTCTGTATGTCCTAATATATGGTCAATTTTTGTATAGGTTCCATGAATTCCCAAGAAGAAAGTGTACCCCTTTCGGTCTCCATTCAATTTTCTCTAAAGATCTATATCTAACTTTTCTAGTATTCTATTTAACTTCTTTCTTATTTATTTTGTTGTTTGATTTATCTATTTCTGAGAGAGCAAAGTTGAGATCTCCCATCATTATAATTTTGCTGTCTATTTCTTCTTGCAACTCTGTTAACTTCTCCTTTAGGATTTGAGAGCTATACTACTTGGTGTATATATGTTTGATATTGATTGTGCTTCATTATCTATAGTACCCTTTAGCTAGATATAGTTTCCTTTATCTCTTTTAATTAGATCAATTTTTGGTTTTGCTTGATCTGAGATCAGGATGACTACTCCTGCTTTTTTCACTTCACCTGGAGCAGAATCTATTATGCTCCAGCCTTTTACTTTAACTCTGTATGTATCACTCTGCTTTAAATGTGTTTCTTGCAAACAACATATTGTACAATTCTGGCTATTAATCCAGTCTAGTATCTGCTTCCACTTTATGGGAGAGTATACCCAATTCACAAATACTAATTGTATATTTCCTGCCATCTTTTTATTCCCAGATTATACTTTTCTCTTTTCTTTTCTACTTTCCCTCCTCCCCAGCATTTTACTTATGTGCACCACTTGCCTCAAGCAGCCCTCCCCCTTTAGAGTCCCTCTCCCTTTCTTATACCTTTCCCCTACTCTTTCTGTTTTCCCTTCTATTTAGCCTACCCCTTCTGTTTTTGCCTTTCTCCTCCCACTTTGCAATAAAGTGAGAAAAGGTTTCTCTGTAAATCAAATATGTCTAATATTTTCTCTTTGAGCCAAATCTGCTGAGAGTAAGATTCACACAATGTTCATTCCCCTGTCTTCTTTCCCTCAAATATAATAGATTTCCTTTGCCTCTTTGTGAGATGTAATTTCCCTTATTTTATCACCACTTTTTCCTTAAAAAACAGAATTTTTGAAATGGAAAAAAATCATAGAACAAAACATCTCATTTAAAAACTCAATTGAACAAATACCAAAAGAAGTTAAAAAAAAAAAAGTAAATGAAGAAAATAATTCAGTAAAAATCAGAACTGATCAAATAGAAGTGAATGACTCAATGAGACATAAAAAAATCAGTAAAATGATTCACTATCATTATTACTATTGATAATATTAATTATTGTCAATTACTATTGATAGTAATTAATACTATTAATCAAGCAAAACAAAAAAAATGTAAAATACCTACTTGGGAAAACAACTGACCTGGAAAATAGATCTAGGAATCTAAGGATTATTGGACTACTTAAAAACCAAGATAAAAAAAGAGCCTAGACACTATTTTTTTAGGAATTCATCAAAGAGAACTGCCCTGACATCATAGAATCAGAAGGTAAAATAGCCATTGAAAGAATTCATCAAATATCTGCTGAAAGGACCTCAAAATTAAAACTACAAGGAATATTGTGGCTAAATTTCAGAACTATTGACCAAGGGGAAAATATTAAAACAGCTAGAAAAAAACAATCCAAATATCAAGAAGCCTCAATAAGAATTACCCAAGAACTAGCAGCTTCCACCTTAAAATTTAGAAGGGCCTGGAATCTGATATTTCAAAAGGCAAAGGATCTTCGGATTCAGCCAAGAATAAACTACCCTCCTAAATTGAGCAAAAAGAAGGGCATTCATCGAAACAGGTGAATTCCATTTATTTCTGATGAAAAGACCAGAGCTAAACAAAAAAAAAAAAAAAAAAAAAAAAATTGACCTCCAAATATAGGACTCAAGAGAAGCATAAAAAGGTAAAAAGAACTCTTGAGATATGTAATTTTGTTATGGGTATATATATAGAGTGCATGTATATTTTCATTTTACTGTAATAATATAAAGAAGAAACTAGAGGTGAAAAGGGGGAAAAAAGATATTCTTAGTAACAAAATGGATACACTTGATATCATGGAAGTAGCATACATACCACAGAAAAACAAGAATAATTGAAGAGTTGAATTATACCTTTATGGTTATACTTTACTTAAGATGTTTTGTTATGTATGCTGAATATAGAGCATTATGAAAAAAAGACTTATGAACTGATAAAGAAAAGAAAGCAGAACCAAGAGAATTTACACAGTGACCATACAAATGTAAATGGAAAGAACAATTATACATAATCAAAAGTGTGTGAAACAGAAACAAAGGTATAAGAATGACTTGAAAGAAGACACTCTCATCTCACCCATTTGCAGAAATGGGAAGTTTAGAAGAATTGTGCATTGCATCTATTTTCCAACTGTTTTATGTAGTGTTTGGTTGTGCTGATTTTTTTCCTCACTTTTTTTTATATCTTTTTTTTTTTTTTTAATTCATTCCTTATTAAATGGTATGTCTCTGTGAGAGGGGGAGTGGAAGGATACTGGGGAAAATTATGGTGATATAAAACTACATAAATAAAATTTATTTAAAATTTTTTGACTCTATGTAAGTTTACAAGGAAAATACTGAGCTTGCATAGTATCCTATCCCTTGTGGCAATGAATCAATATTTGACTTGGCATGTTTTATATATGGGGAGCATCAATAAGTCCCATTCTATGCTTTTGGCACCTTTTTCTACCAAATATTCCAGAATGCTGAAATTAACTGTCCACTTAATATTGGTATGGAGGAGAGGGAAGAAAGAAAAAAAATCAGTCCAAACAGCTAAAATGTCATTCTCTGCCGGTTAAGGATCAGATTATTTACTGCTGGATTGGTTGCAGGGAAGAAATGTTCAAAGATCATTAAGTTTAAACCCTTTATTTTACAAAGGAGAAAATTGAGTGCAATAGAGATCAACTGATTTAACTTATATCAATTAAAAGACAATTGATTTTAATTAGCAAATAGGACAAAATCAAGGCAGTATTTACATAAAGAATTTAGTATGTAGTTCAGGAAGTGGTTGGATTTTTGCTTAAGGTATTCTGGTTTATCCAGATAACCTAATTTATGACACCATTTAGAGAAAGCATTTGATTAAGACAATGTAAACAAGTTGAGAGTGTATTGAAAGTTCCACCCCAAATCTTTAATTAGTTATCTAAGCCTTTGTGTTAATTCTCCCTCAAGATAATCAAAGATCCATCAAGTAGAGAAACAACAAGGCTCATAAAAATAGAGCTAGTTTTTGAATCAGAACACTTGGGCTTGAATCCTAACTCTGTTTGTTTCCTTTGTGATCTTGGCCAGGTCACAAAGCTTTTATAGTCCTTATTTTCCTCATTATATTTGAAAGATGATGTCCATATGACCAATAATGTACCTTTCATACTTAAAATCTATGGTGTCTATCTAGATCTAAATGTAGACCCAAAACTTGGATACTTCATTAATTAAAAACCTAAATTACATCAACTATTCTGTTTTGTATGTTAATTTATTCTTTTTCAAAATTCCACTCTTACTTACTTAGCCACAAAACTATTTCTCCAGAACTTAACAATTCAATTTCTTTTCTGTAAGCAGAGTGGTATATAGGATTAAAAAACTGGACATAATAATAAAAATATGGATTTAGACCTGCAAGAGAACTTAGGTGTCACAGGTTCCATTTACTTAATATTGCAGAAAAGGAAATTCAGGTCCAGAGTTAATAAATGACACCTAGCATTCAAGTAGCAAAGTGCAAAATCAAAATTTGACCCTCATTCCTAGGGTCAAGTCACAAGACCTGTGCCTTTATGATTTACTACTCATGGAATCTTTCTCAGTCTCCTATTTTTAAATCTCTATTGTTTTTTAATGTAAAATAAAGGAATTAGATTAAATGGTCTTTTTCAGTTCTAGAGCTCCTTCCCTATTTCTGAAATTGATCAGAAATATATATATATATATATATATATATATATATATATATATATATAGTTATTTCCCTTCCTTCTTGTTCAGGGGATGTAAAGTACCAAAGTGGGGAAATCTCTGAATCTTTGGATTATCCAGTTTGATGGACTCAGCTGATAAAATTAACTATATAACATTCAAGTGATCTTTTTATTTAGTAGTGAAATGAAATATGGTTAAAAGTGAGAAAGAAAGAGGGAATTAAAGGAAGATCATTAATAATGATGCTAACAAGACATTTATATGATGAGGTAATGTTTACTATATACTTCCAAATTATTTCATTTGAGCATCATAACAATCCTATGACATAATTAGTGAAAGTTATTTTATCACTACTTTATAAAAGTTGAGAAATTTTAAATGACTTGTCTACAATTATAGAGCTAACAAATGTCAGAGAAAGGATTTGAACCCAATACTTCCTAATTTTTATCCAGCATCTTATCTGTTTCACCATATTTATTCTCCAAACAATATAGAATTTTCAAAATGCATACAGGAGACATAAGATGGGGCAGGTAATAAAAGATGAATATAAAACCATGGTGTGACCCTGTATATAGAGTTTCAGCGTCAGGAGTAGTTCCAAGGAATTAAAATATGCCCTTCTCCTATGTGATAGATAAACTATGACTAAAGAATGGTTCCTATACTATGAGATATGGTTGCTTTCTTATTTTGACAAACTTTTTATCTCTCTGCCACCATCGTTTGTTTTTTGAGGTTCACTGTATCCAGAAGTATTGTCCTATGCAGATCCATGTGGTGGTGATGATTGGCTGCCTCCCTATTGTACCTACTTTCTTAACAAGTTCAGAATCTAACCATCTTCCTCTATGACACATATGTTCACATATTAAAATACATCAGCATACATCTTGGGATTTCCTCAAACACCCTAGCCTACCAAATCATAAAAAATCCTCAATCCCATGAACTTGATTTTATTCTACCTCAGTCATGCATTGGGATGACCATGCTTTTAAATCTTAACATCAACAAGAAGTGGTTCATGTTAGTGTTATCTGATTTCAATGAGGCATCCATTTCAGCAAGATAATCCTTCTAATACACTTTTTAAATTGCTAATATGACAGAAAAAGAAAATGATAAGTGTTGGAGGGAATGTGGGAAAATAGGGATATGAATGTTTTGTATGTGGGGTTGTGAACTGATCCAACTATTTTGGAGAAACAATCTGGCACTAAGCCCAGAAAATTATAAAATTGTGCATATCCTTTGACCCAATAATGCTACAACTAAATCTGTATCCAATAGAGAAATAAAGGATAAGGGAAGATCTATTTATACAAAAAATATTTATGGAGGCTCTTTTTATGGTGACAAAGAATTAGAAATTGAGGGGATGCCAGTTGGGAAAGGGCTATATATTTTTATATATTTGTAAAGGAATACTATTATATTAAGAAATGATGAACAGATGTAGTTCAGAAAAAAGTTTACATGAACTGAAACAAAGTGAAGTGAGCAGAACCAGTAGAACATTTTACACAGCAACAGCAGCATTGTATGGTGATCAACTATGAGTGATAGCTATTCTAAGCAACAATCCAAGACCATTCCAAAAGACTAATGATGAAAAATGCTAACCACCTCAAAAGAAAGAATTTATGAAGTGTGAAAAGATTGAAGGATTCTATTTTTTACTTTCTTATTGAATTTATTTTATTCATCAATTTTTGGTTTATGTTTTCTTTCATAACATAAATAATATGAAAATGGTTTGCATATTTGCACACATGTAACATATGTAATATAAAATTCCTTCCTATCTCAAGGTGGGAGGAAGAAAGGGATTGAAAGGGAGACTATAGAATGAATTTAAAATTGTAAGAATACATATGAAAATTGCCTTCATACTCAACTGAGAAAATATTAATAAAAATATAATCTTTTTTCTTTCCCCTAATTGGCTCTTTACTATCTGTAGTAGTTTTTATAAATCCTATTTCCTTTACTTAAGGCTTGCACAGAAACCTTCCCATCAGAAACCCTTCAATAAAGGATTTTATCTTGTAATTTCCTGGAAAAAAAATGGTTAATTTCCCACAAACATCCTTTTCTTCCTTTTTCTCTCCCTCTTAAAATCTGTCACAAAATTATTACATGGCATATTTTATTTTCTCTTCCTTTACTGTAGGCTCTAATGAAAATATAGTCCTCTTTAACCAGACTAACCCTTCCCATTCCCAACTTGTAAACTGTGCTTTTGATTCCATCTCCCCTCATTTTCATTGACAAATCTCCCCCTCACAATCATTCTACCTATTTCTGATCTTTACTCTCTTTTTATTTACTCACAAACATGTTTACAAACAGGCCCATGTCTTCCTATCTCATTTGAGTCTATCATCTTTCTTCCTTTGCTTAGCAAGAATCCCAGAAATAAGCATAGGCACTAGTTGCATGTGCTTTCTTTACTCTCACTTCTCTGTTCTTTACAGTATGGCTTCTATCACCAACCTACCAAAACCGTTTTCTCCATAATTACTAATAATATTAGAACTTTAAGCTACTTTGGGGCATAGATCATTGAACATTAAATTTAAATGGACTTTTAGTAATCATTTCAAAGCTAAAAAGACATTAGAGATAATTTAGTTAATCACTATATTCATTTTAGAGATTGGGAAAAGAAGATTTCAATGAGCCAACCTAGATCACAAAGGCTATTGGTTTAAAAGCTGGGATTGAAACCCACATCTTTTAACACCAAATCCAAGATCATGTTCCTATTTTTTTATTGTTTTTATTGTCCTTATTTTTCACAAGATCATAGATCAAAATCTGCAAGGGACCTTAGAATTAATCTAGCTAATCTCATTTTTACAGATGGGGAGATTCTTTAAGTTATTTGTCTGAAGTCACACAAGCGGTTATTAGTAGAAATGGAATTTAAACTCAGGTTCAGTGACTTACAAGTTTAGTATTCTTTTTACTACATATTTCTACCTTCATTTAGACATAGAGTGATTTTCCTCAACTTGTTTATGTATTCCCTCCCCACCCTACCCCATCAAATAAATCCTGGTAGAAGACACAGATATGTAGTATTTCACATGCATCACAATTACCCTACTTGTAAGCTGAGAGAAGTGGTTGATGGAGTTAATTACCTGGGTGAACCCATTTTGCACAAAACAACAGTAGGAGTGGATCTTCAGTTTTAAATGACACAGTTTGGTTATGTGTATGGTAATTCAATGTACCAGATAATTTCTTGACTTTCTATTCCCCTATAAATCTCTGATGCAGTTGGATTTAGGTATTGTATAAATGAAATCTATTACAGAGAGAAGGATGTTTTCTGCTAAACACCATTTTCCTCCCCTATGCTTGTTTATTTTATGATGCATTGTCTGTTATGATCTTTCAATAAAAGCCTCTGTCTTGTACACAAGGCTTTATTCATGCCTGAAAGCACTATGGTAATTGTTTTTCTCCTCCACAACTATCTATCTCTTCCTTTACTGCCCTAAAGAGGCATTAACTGTGACTTCTAGAGATGAAGGGCAGTTTTTCTTGTCTAGAGCTTCGTTTCAGCTAGCTAATGGAAAAGATTAGGGTGATGTTAAATTATTCCATTTCTTTTAAAAATGGCACATAAAAGGTATTTTACATGGTTGCTTCATATCTGACTGATCAAGCCACTGACATTTATAAAGAAACAGGGATATTACTAGTAGTGTGCAGCAAGGCAAAGCATTTCTCTCATATAATTGATGTTTCCAAATTCTGCCAGTGCCACAATCTCTGGAGGGCTATATTCTGAGGCCCAGTGATCTCATATACTGGACCTCAGTTTAGGGAGGCCAGTCAGGATGTTGGATATGTTTTTGGAATTCTAAAAATGAACTGCTAAAGCATGATCTTATGGGGACCTGAGATGAATCACTAGAGATATGGATATTTGAGATCTCATGAATGAGTCTCTATAGACCCATACAATGAAAACATGTGATTGGGTCACAGAATTTGGACCAATGATCTCATGAGGACAGTTTCTTGAGATGATGTTGAGTTTTTGGCCAGGGATCAAAAATGAGAGGTTCCCCTCCAACACTGCCTTTATGCTCCTTAAGTTCCACTCTTTTGTCATATACTCATTGACTCTTAAAGTTGGATGAGCCTTTTGGGATTATCTCCTCAGATATTTTCATTTCTCAGAAGAGGAATTTGGAGGTCAAAGAAATTAAATGACATGCATAAGATTATTCAGAGTCAAATCAGTTTCTTGTCTCAGAAAAACTTTTTCTGATATATACATATATATATATCTACATGTATATATACATTAAATATATATGTGTGTGTATGTGTGTAGAGTAATAGCATAGGTGACAAATCATTGAATTTAGAGTCATAAGACATTTATGATATTTCAAACTGAAATAAGCCACTTCATCTTTATGAAGCTTAGGTTCTTCACAAAAAAATACTAAGTAAAAACTAGTTGCTATGATTCTTTGCAATTATTATCAAGGATTTTCACATATGTTTATTTCTCCAAGTAGATTGTAAACATCTTGAAAGCAAATGTTAGCTCTTATTTTTAATTTTAGATCCCAAAGAACTATGAGTGTATTATGCAGATAGACAGTACAGCAGCTGGGGTGTGTGGCCTAAAGTCAGGAAGATGAGTTTTCCTGAAATTACATCTAATCTCAGATATTTTCTAGCTATATGATCCTGGACAAGTCACTTAGATTTATTTATCTTAATTTCCTTATTCATAAAATGAGCTGGAGAAGGAAATGGCAAACCAATCCTGTACTTTTGCTAAAAAACAAACAAACAAACAAACAAACAAAAAACACAGTCAGTAGAACATTACTGAAATGACTGTACAACAACAAAACAAAGTACCGTGTTGTATCAGATAGATTATCACAACTGTATTTGAGAGACTGTTTTGTACTCTACCTCACTTGTTATCTGTGTAACTACAGAAGCATCTCTTCATTTGCCTGAGCCTCAGTTTCCTAATTTGGAAAATAGATAAGACAATATCAAAAGTAAGAGTAATATCAAACAATAAATGATGAGATGATAGATGATCACTAATAATAGAGTATAAGAGGTCTTCAATTCTTATTTTACTTTATTGTGTGTCATTGTGGGAGGGGAGAGTTAAAAATGACCTCTTCAATGGAAATGACGCAACAAAAAGTTATAATAAGAAGCTGATGTTAAAAGACAAATTTGAAAATATTGAGAGAGTACCTTATGTCTCTTCAATGTACCTGACCCACAAGAATACATATTGGATATTGAAGAAGTAGTATAGGTGATTTCTGAGTCAATATAAGTTATATTTGAAGGTTTGTGGGGAAAAAGGAGAGATACATGGTTATTGGACATCTTGAAATTGGGTGTCTTACAGATGAAACATTCCTTAAATGAAACATGCCCCCAAATCACTGCATTATCTTCCCATTACAAAAACAAAACAATAAAAGCAACATATTTGGTTTTTTTTATTCCCATGTTACAGTTATTGAGTATAACCATCTTCTTCAACTGTACTTACAATCTAGAAATCACTCTCAATTTCAGTTATTCTCATTCCCCATATTCAATCTATCGTTGAAACTTATAGGCCCTTTGTTTCCTCTGAGAGGGTCATCACGTTGGAGCAAGCCCTTTTCTCTTCACATTTGACTACAGAAGTAGTCTTTTGGTTATTCTATCTGGCTTATGTCTCTCTGCTTAGTTAAGGAAGTTAACTCAGTTATTGACTTGAGATTTCTAAAGAACAGACCTAATCATGAAATTCTAGTAATCCTTTAATATCTCAAGGATCAACATAAAATTCTGTTTGGCTCTTAAAACCTTTCATAAGCTTCCTCCTTCCTACCTCTTTATTCTTCTTATATTTTAACCCCCTTCATATATTCTGTGGTATTTCTCACATGTGATACTGCATTTCCCATTCCAAACATTTTCACTGGTATATCACATGCCTTCTCATCTACATCTCCTGATTTCTGGTTTCCTTTAATTGACAACTAAATTTCTATCTTGTGCATGAAGCTTTTTCCTGATCCTCTTTAATATTGAAGCCTTCCATCTAACATTATATGCAATTCATTATATGTGTTTTGTTTATACATATTTATTTACATGTTATCTCTGCCATTACATTGTAAGCCTCTTGAGAATAGGGACTTTTGTGCCTTTCTTTGTACCTCAGCATTTAGCAGAGTGATTTTCATTGTAAATGCTTACTAAAGTACTAAAGATGCTTGCATTTAAAAGGCACAAAGTAGGTACTTAATGATGATGATGAACTTGATAATGGTTCACAAAAAGTTTGGAAAAGGTCAAAAATATTTTGTTTATTTCTTTTTACATTTAATTTTGGTTTTAATTTTTTTCAATTTAAGGTAAACAAAAAATTAGCATTCATTAAAAAAATGAGTTTCAAATTCCTTTTCTCCCTTTTTCTTCTTACTTGAGAAGGCAAGGAATTTGATATAGATTATACATAATTAGTCATGTAGAACATTTCTATATTAGCCATATTGCAAAAATTCAGACCAA
This sequence comes from Sarcophilus harrisii, assembly GCF_902635505.1. Lineage (NCBI taxonomy): Eukaryota > Metazoa > Chordata > Mammalia > Dasyuromorphia > Dasyuridae > Sarcophilus > Sarcophilus harrisii. Next base: position 437,710,365 of record NC_045427.1, on the reverse strand, counting down.
AACATTTGCCAAGACAAAAACTTATTAAAGAAAGTAAAAAAAGATGTTTCAATGTGCATTCAGACTCCTTTGGAATTGTCTTGTATCACTATATTGCTAAGACTGGCTAAGTAATTTATAGTTGATCATCATCGCCAATATTGCTGGAACTGTCTATGTATAGTGTCCTCCTGGTTTCACTCAATTCACATTGTATCAGTTCATGTAAGTCTTTCTAGGTTACTTGTCATTTCTTTTAGCAAATAGTATAGCATTACAATCATATAGTACAAATTGTTTAGCCACTCTCCAATTTATGGGCAGTCTGTCAATTTTCAATTCTTTGCCACCATATAGAAGAGCTGCTATAAATATTTTTATACATTTAAGTCTTTCTTGTTTTATCACTTTGGAGTGCAGATCTAATTATGGTGCTGCTGGATAAAAAAATCTGTAGACTTTTCTAGTGCTTTGGACAATACTCCAAATTGTTCTTCAGAGAGCTTGGATCAGTTCACAACCCCACCAGGAGTGCGTTATTGTCCTTTAAAAAATATTCCTCCCAACACTTGTCATTTCCTTTTCTGTTGTGTTATCCAATTTGAAAGGTATGAAGTGGTACCTCAGAGTTATTTTCATCTTCATTTTTTCTAATCAACATCAATCTACAGCTTTTTTCCTAGCTTTGATTTCTTCATCTGAAAATTGTCTATTCATACCTATTGACCATTTATCAATTGTGGAATGATTCTCAGTCTTATATATTTGCCTCAGTTTAACATAATCAAAATTATTCATTCCATATCCCATTATGCTCTCTGTCTCCTGTCTTGTTACAAACTTCCTCCCATATCCAAATGCAACAGGTAAAACACTCCATGATCCCCCAATTTGCCCTTTCTCCCCTAATCTAACTTCAGTGGAGAAGTACTTTTGGAAGAGAGTGGTTGTAGTTGCTCATAGACCAGAGTACAGACCAGGACAACAATGAACATGTCTCTCCTTAGATCATATCACCTTGGAAAAATTAAGAGTCTGAAAATCCCCAGAACTTGCTCTGTAAGCAGCAGTATGAAAAAAATGAAAGCTTGGAAGAGTATCACTTCTACCTAGATGGAACAAAAACAAATTTTAGCATAAAGTTAAAAGTCAGGAAGCTGGAAAAAATGAGTAAGTAATAATAATATGATTATGGAAAGTTAGTATGATGGCATGGTAGATGAAAACACAAATTTGGAAGAAGTCAATCAAGTTAAAAAAGTTTTATGCAAAGCCTCACAAAAAATTGAATTAATCTTAGGTCCTGGAAGAGCTTAAGAAGAATTAAAAAAAAAAGAAATGCAGAAGAAAAATTGGGGAAAGAAATGAGAGTGATGTAAGAAAATGATTTTTTAAAAAAAAAGAATCAACAGCTTAGTAAAAGAGGCACAAAAATTACTGAAGAAAGTAACATTTTAAAAAAACATAAGGGGGCAGAGCGAAGATGGCAGAGAAGGCACACACAACTTTCTAAGCTCCTCTCATACCCTCACAACCAATTATTAAATTCAGCCTCAAAAATAGTGCTTGACTGGTAAAATTCATGAAGATTAGAAGTACAACAACTTTCCAGCCAAAGATAATCTGGAAAATTGCCAGAAAAGGTTTGTCCTGAGTGACTGGAGCAGATCAGTGCAAGCAGGGATAGAACCAAAGGCTAAGGTCCAGAGTGGACCAGGGATGGGGGTGGCCTCTGTGAATAGAAAAGTTATAGAGATGACTCTACCATAGGCTGACTGCTCTGCCTTGATTACAAAGAAATTAAAGCCAAAGGTAGAGGACACTTTAAAAAATTCCAGAACTTAACAAGATCTGGCTATACCCAACCAGAACCGGAAGTGACTCAGCACAGATTACATCACATCTGTGCAGCTGCATTCTACAGCACAGCTGGGGCAGTCACAAATCTGCATGAGAGGGGGGCATAGCTCGGCAGTAGCTTCTAATTTGCACAGTGCGGGGCTTGGCCTGGGGAAATAGAACTTCTGCAGTGTGACTGTACTTCCCTGAGCAGAGACACTTCTGGTCAGTGCCGGGCTATACATTGGACAACTGCTAATATGCACAGTCCCATAGTGGGCTTTGGCTTAGGGTAGTGACACTTTCATTGCTCAGCTATGGGTTTTCACTAATCCACACACTAGAGCTCTTCACTGGGCACTTCCGCAGCTCAGCCTTGTGCTACCTAAGTCTGAGTCACTTCTGGGGGGAGGGGGATTTTTCCCAAAGCACACCCATACCTCACCTACTCACTGCAGCGTGTTTGCAGGACAGCTATTGTCCATACATCTATCCCTGTTCTGCAGAGGAAGTTGGTAACCTCATTGCCCTGAAAGCAGACACTACAGGCCTTTAAAACAAATGAGTAAAAAAATCAAAAGGACAACTGATAACTTCTATACAAAAAGAGAGCGGGTTTTCAACCCCAAGGAGACTATTAGCAGTCTCCAGACAAAACCACAAGGGGGCATATAACTGGTTCCCATCCCACAAATCTCTCCTAGAAGAGACTATTAAAAATCTTAAAAGAGAGCTAGAAGAAAAATGGGGAAAAGAAAGAGAAGCTATGCAAGGGGGTAACAATTTCCTGAAAGGTGAATTGGAAAAGGTAAAGAACTCTCAGGCAGTGCAGGTAAACAGAATTTGTAAATCAGAAAAGGTAAAGAAATCCCAGGAAACTATGATTTGTGAATTGGAAAAGAAAAAGAACTCCCAACAAAGTAGGATTTGTGAACTGGAAAAAGAAAATAACTCACTAAAAAAATAGTGAAATGGAAAAAAAATTCCATAGAGCAAAATAACTCATTTAAAAACTCAATTGGATATATACAAAAAGAAGTAAAAAAAGCTAATGAAGAAAGTAACTCATTAAAAATCAGAACTGAACAAATAGAAATGGATGATTGATTTAGACATCAAGAATCAGTTAAGCAAAACCAAAAAAAAAAAAAAAAAAAAGAAAAGAAAAGAAAAAAAAGAAAAGAAAAAAAATTAGGGGAAAAACGTTAAATATCTACTTTGAAAACAATAGACATGGAAAATAGATCTAAGAGAGATAATCTGAGGATTATTGGACTTCCAGAAAACTATGATGAAAAAAAGAGCCTAGATACTATTTTACTGGAAATCATCAAAGAGAACTGCCCAGATGTAACAGAAAAAGAAAATAAAATAGGCATTGAAAGAATTCATTGAACACCTTCTATAAAAGACTCTAAAATAAAACCCCAAAGGAATATTGTGGCCAAATTTCAGAACTATCAGACTAAGGAAAAAAATATTACAAGCAGCCAGGAAAAAAAAACCAATTCAAATACCGAGGTGCCACAATAAGATCACTCAAGATCTGATGCCTCCATATTAAAGGATCAAAGGGCCTGGAATCTCATCCAAAAGGCAAAAGAACTTGGAATGCAGCCAAAAATAAACTACCCAGCTAAGCTGAGCATTTCTTCCATGGAAGAAGATGGACATTTAATGAAACAAATGAATTCCATTTGTTTTTAAGGAAAAAAACAGATCCAAACAACAACAAATTGATCTTCAACCATAGGACACAAGAGAAGGAGAAAAAGGTAAAAGGAACTCTTGAGAATTGTATTTCCGTTGTGGATATACATAAAGACCACATGTTTAATTTAATTTTACTGATATAACATAAAAAAGGGAAGTAGAAATGTAAAGGGGATAGTGTCAGAAAAAGGGAAAAAGGGAGATAAAAAGAGGGAAAGTATATCCCACAAAGAGGCAAAGGAAACCTATCATATCTGAGAGAACTTAGAGAGGGGGAGGAACATTGTGTGAATCTTACTCTCATCAGAGTTGGCTCAAAGACAAAATAATTGACATATCTGTTTTATAGAGAATCTTCTCTCATCTCATTAAAAAGTGGGAAAGGAAAAGGGAAAAGGAAAAGAGTAATAAGGGAAGAGTATAAGAAAGGGGAAGGGATTCAAAGGCAGGAGGGAGGGATCCTAAAGAGGGAGAGCTGTGTGATGCAAGTGGGGCCCATAAGTTTGAAACTGGGAAAGGGGTTAAGGGGGGGGCAAGAAAGCATAATCTGGGGATAATAAGATAGCACAAAATACAGAATTAGTAATTTAATCATAAACGTGAATGGCATGAACTCTCCCATAAAGTGGAGGAGGATAGCAGACTGGATCAAAAGTCAGAACCCTACAATATGTTGTTTACAGGAAACACATTTAAAGCAGGGAGATACATACAAAATAAAGGTAAAAAGCTGGAGCAGAATATATTATGCTTCAGGTGAAGTCAAAAAAGCAGGGATAGCTATCTTTATCTCAGAGCAAGCAAAAGTAAAAATATTGATCTAATTAAAAGAGATAAGGAAGGAAACTATATCTTGCTAAAGGGTAGCATAGACAATGAAGCAATATCAATACTGAATATATATGCACCAAGTGGTATAGCATCTAACTTTCTAAAGGAGATTTAAGAGAGTTGCAAGAATAGACACCAAAACTATAATAGTGGGAGATCTCAATCTTGCACTCTCAGAATTAGATAAATCAAACCACAAAATAAATAAGAAAGAAGTCAAAAAGGTAAATAGAATACTAGAAAAGGTAGGTATGATAGATCTTTGGAGAAAACTGAATGGTGACAGAAAGGAGTATACTTTCTTCTCAGCAGTTCATGGAACCTATACAAAAATTGACCATATATTAGGACATAAAGACCTCAAAATTAAATGCAAGAAGTCAGAAATAGTAAATGTTTTTTTTTTTTTCAGATCATGATGCAATAAAAACTACATTCAACAAAAAGTTAGAGGTAAATAGACCAGAAAGTAATTGGAATCTAAATAACCTCATCTTAAAGAATGATTGGGTGAAACAGCAAATTATAGACACAATTAATAATTTCACTCAAGATAATGACAACGGTGAGACATCATAATTTGTGGGATGCAGCCAAAATGGTAATAAGAGGAAATTTTATGTCTTGAGAGGCTTACTTAAATAAAATAGAGAAAGAGAAGATCAATGAATTGGGCTTTCAATTTAAAAAGCTAGAAAAAGAGCAAAGTAAAAAAGCCCAAACAAATACTAAACTTGAAATTCTAAAATTAAAAGGAGAAATTAATAAAATTGAAAGTTAAAAAAACTGTTGAATATATAAATAAAACTGAGTAGATTTTTATGAAAAAAACCAACAATATAGATAAATGTTTGGTAAACTTGACTAGAAAAAGGAAAGAGGAAAATCAAATTGTTAGTCTTAAAAATGAAAAGGGAGAACTTTCCACCAATGAAGAGGAAATTAGAGCAATAACGAGGAGTTACTTTGCCCAACGAATTTGCTCGACAACTTAAATGAAATGGATGACTACCTCCTAAAATATAGACTTCCCAGATTAACAGAAGAGGAAGTAAATTGCTTAAATAGTCCCATTCCAGAAAAAGAAATAATCAAGCTATTAATCAACTCCCTAAGAAAAAATCCCCTGGACCAGATGGATTTACATGTGAATTCTACCAAACATTTAAAGAACAATTAAGTCCAATGCTATATAAATTATTTGAAAAAATAGGGATTGAAGGAGTCCTACCAAATTCTTTTTATGACACAGACATGGTACTGATACCTAAACCCATGTAGGTTGAAAACAGAGAAAGAAAATTATAGACCAATCTCCCTACAGAAAATTGATGGTAAAATCTTAAATAAGACATAAGCAAAAAGACTACAGAAAATCATCCCCAAGATAATACACCATGATGAAATAGGATTTATACCAGGAATGCAGGGCTGGTTCAATATTAGGAAAACTATCAGTATATTTGACCATATTAATTTGACCAATCTTAATAACCAAATTAACAAAAACCACATGATCATCTCAACAGATGCAGAAAAAGCATTTGATAAAATCCAACATCCATTCCTATTAAAACACTTGAGAATATAGGAACAAATGGACTTTTCCTTAAAATAATCAGTAGTATCTATTTAAAACCATCAGTAAGCATCATATATAATGGGGATAAACTGCAACCATTCCCAATAAGATCAGGAGTGAAACAAGGTTGCCCACTATCACCATTACTATACAATATTATATTAGAAATTCTAGCTTTGGCAATAAGAGTTGAGAAAGAGATTAAAGGAAGTAGAGTAGGTAATGTGGAAACAAAATTATCACTCTTTGCTGATATGATGGTACACTTAGAGAACCCCAAAGATTTTACTAAAAAGCTATTAGAAAAATTTACACCTTTAGCAAAGTTGCAGGATACAAAATAAACTCATATAAGTCATCAGCATTCTTATATATCACTAATAAAATCCAACAGAGATACAAAGAGAAATTCCATTTAAAATAGCTATTGATAGCATAAAATATTTAGGAATCTATCTGCCAAGGGAAAACCAGAAACTATATGAGCAAAACTACAAAACATTTTCCACACAAAGTTGTTCTAACCAATTGGAAACATATGAAATGCTCTTGGATAGGGCAAGCAAATATAATAAAGATGACAATACTACCTAAACTAATCTATTTATTTAGTGCTACACTAATCAGACTCCCAAAAAACTATATTAATGACCTACAAAAAATAACAACAAAGTTCATATAAAAAAACAAAAGGTCAAGAATTAATGAAAAAAAAAATCAAATAAAGATGGTCTAGCTGTACCAGATCTAAAATAATATTATAAAGCAGCAGTCATCAAAACCCTTTGGTATTGGCTAAGAAATAGACTAGTTGTTCAGTGGAATAGATTAGGTTCAAAAGACAAAACAGTCAATAACTTTCATAATCTAGTGTTTGACAAACCCAAAGACCCCAGTTTTTGGGATAAGAACTCACTATTTGACAAAAATTGCTGGGAAAATTGGAAATTAGTATGGCAGAAACTAGGCATTGACCCACACTTAACACTATATACCAAGATAAAGTCAAAATGGGTTCATGACTTAGTCATAAAGAATGAGATTATAAATAAATTAGAAGAACAACTCTGTGATATCAATACACACTTGTCAGATTGGCTAGAATGACAGGGAAAATGTTGGAGGGGATGTGGGAAAACTGGGACACTGATTCATTGTTGGTGGAATTGTGAATACATCCAGCCATTCTGGAGAGCAATTTGGAACTATGCTCAAAAAGTTATCAAACTGTGCATACCCTTTGATCCAGCAGTGTTTCTACTGGGCTTATATCCCAAAGAGATTTTAAAGAAGGGAAAGTGATGCACTGAGATCCCAAGCACATGAGGCTAAATAGTAATTGGACCAGACCATATATTAATATATATGGTTGGAGAAGGAATGGCCCCCGCCTACTCTTTGTGCAAGTCCTGATGTGTTATATAGGAAATAATGATTTTGGGGTGGAGGGAGAAGGGCAGGGAGAGAGGCAGGGAGAGAAGGCTGGATGGCTTCTGGTCTGGCTGGCTTCTTGATGCAGCTGCTCACATTGCTAATCCCCTTCACCTCTGATCCTTCTTCATCTCTACTAAGAATAAAGATTGAAGATTTTCCCTTAACCTGAATTCCTGACTCAGGCTGATTTTAAAATACGCGGTCATCACAGGAAAGGGGACTGTATGTGCAAGAATGTTTATAGCAGCCCTCTTTGTAGTGGCCAGAAACTGGAAACTGAGTGGATGCCCATCAATTTGAGAATGGCTGAATAAATTATGGTATATTAATATTATGAAATATTATTGTTCTGTAAGAAATGACCAGCAGGATGATTTCAGAAAGGCCTCGAGAGACTTACATGAACTGATGCTGAGTGAAATGAGCAGGACCAGGAGATCATTATATACTTCAACAACAGCACTATATAATGATCAATTCTGATGGATGTGGCCCTCTTCAACAATGAGATGAACCAAATCAGTTCCAGTAGAACAGTAATGAACTGAACCAGCTAAACCCAATGAAAGAACTCTGGGAGGTGACTATGAACTACTACATATAATTCCCAATCCCTCTATTTTTGTCCGCCTGCATTTTTGATTTCCTTCACAGGCTAATTGTACACTATTTCAAAGTCTGATCCTTTTTGTACAGCAAAATAACTGTTTGGACATGTATACATATATTGTATTTAACTTATACTTCAACATATTTAACATGTATTGGTCACCCTGCTATCTGGGGGAAGGGGTAGGTGGAAGGAGGGGAAAAGTTGGAACAAAAGGTCTTGCAATTGTTGATACTGAAAAATTACCCATGCATATATCTTGTAAATAAAAAGCTATAATAATAATAAAAAAGAAACATAAAAAAATCTAATTAAGAGAAGCCCTTAAAACAGAATTGGCTGAATGGAAAAAGAGGTACATGATCTTTATTCTGCAACACAACTTGACATCTGGTACTACTAAGCCATCTTCCTTCACATTTCAAAAAATTAATTCCATCGATATTTTTGACTTTTTGTTCTTCCAATTGAATCTTAATTTTTTCTAACTATAAGTTATTTTTGGTAATTCAATTGTCATGAAACTGAATAAGTAAATTAATTTAGATAAATTGTCAGTTTTAATGTTTTAGTTCAGCCTATCCATGAGCAATTAAGATTTCTCCAATTGTTTCGATCTATCTTTATTTGTATAAAAAGTGTTTTGTAATTATTTTCATACAATTCCTGGGGTTGTCTTATAAGGGAGACGCCATATAGATAGATAGATGAATAGATAGATATAGATATATATCTCATAATGTCCCCTTGCATCTCTTTCTGAGCAATTGTGTAATTCTTTAATTGTCAATGGGCTGAGATTTTCGAAACTAGTTACTGCAGTCATCTCTAAGGCCTATTGCCTTCATGGTCTATGCTGAATTGGACTCCACTCTCATCCCCTTATCCCCTTGGAAATCCTGCATTTCCAAGTTGTCTTTGAGCTAGAAAATTCTTTCACTTCAGCCTTTTTTTAGATTCAATCACTCCAAAAATTCAACTTGAAGCACTATTTTAGCATTGTTTGAAGGTAAAATTGGGATAGGTCAGGTGAATCCCTGCTTTTGTTATTTTTCTTAGTCTATTTCTTGATTTTTAACTTTATGTTAAATGTGTGCTCTGCTTTCAGGATAGAGGGGGCACTGTCTGAGCTTTAAGCCATTCTTGTTAATTTTTTTAACTTTTTTTTTAAAATAATTATAACTTTTTATTGACAGAACCCATGCCTGGGTAATTTTTTACAACATTATCCTTTGCACTCACTTCTGTTCCAAATTTTTCCCTCCCTCCCTCCATCCCCTTCCCCAGATGGCAAGTAGTCCTATAAATGTTGAATATGTCACAGTATATCCTAAGTACAATATATGTGTGCAGAACTGAACAGTTCTCTTGTTGCACAGGAAGAATTGCATTCAGAAGGTAAAAATAATCTGGGAAGAAGAACCAAAATGCAAACAGTTTACACTCATTTCCCAGTGTTCTTTCTTTGGGTGTAGCTGCTTCTGTCCCTCGTTGATCAATTGAAACTGAGTTAGATCTTCTCTTTGTCAAAGAAATCCACTTCCATCAGAACACAATACAATATCGTTGTTGAAGTATATAATGATCTCCTGGTTCTGCTCATTTCACTTAGCATCAGTTCATGTAAGTCTCTCCAAGCCTCTCTGTATTCATCCTGCTGGTCATTTCTTACAGAACAATAATATTCCATAACATTCATATAACACAATTTACCCAACCATTCTCCAATTGATGGGCATCCATTCATTTTTCCAGTTTCTAGTCACTACAAACAGGGCTGCCACAAACATTTTGGCACATACAGGTCCCTTTCCCTTCTTTAGTATCTCTTTGGGGTATAAGCCTAGTAGTAATACTGCTGGATCAAAGGGTATACACAGTTTGATAACTTTTGGGGCATAATTCCAGATTGCTCTCCAGAATGGTTGGATTTGTTCACAACTCCACCAACAATCATCATTAGTTTTTCCTGCATCCTCTCAACATTCGTCATTATTTTTCCTGTCATTTAGCCAATCTGACAGGTGTGGTGGTATCTCAAATTGTCTTTTGCATTTCTCTGATTTATAATGACGGACATCTTTTCATATGGTTAGAGATGGTTTCAATTTCATCATCTGAAATTGTTCTTCATATCCTTTGACCATTTATCAATTGGAAATCGGTTTCTTATAAATTAAGTCAATTTCTCTATATTTTGGAAATGAGGCCTTTATCAGAACCTTTAACTGTGAAGATGTTTTCCCAGTTTGTTGCTTCCCTTTTAATATTGTTTGCATTAGTTTTGTTTGTACAAATGATTTTTAATTTGATGTAATCAAAATTTTCTCTTTTGTGATCAGTAATGGTCTCTAGTTCATCTTTGGTCACAAATTTCTTCCTCCTCCATAAGTCTGAGAGATAAACTATCCTATGGTCCTCTAATTTATTTATAGCCTTGTTCTTTATGCCTAAATCATCGACCCATTTTGATCTTATCTTGGTATATGGTGTTAAGTGTGGGTCCATGCCTAATTTCTGCCAAACTAATTTCCAGTTATCCCAGCAGTTTTTGTCAAATAATGAATTCTTATCCCAAAAGTTAGGATCTTTGGGTTTGCCAAACAGTAGAATGCTATAGTTATTGACTATTTTGTCTTGTGAACCTAACTTATTCCACTGATCAACTAATCTATTTCTTAGCGAATACCAAATGGTTTTGGTGATTGCTGCTTTATAATATGGTTTTAGAAAAGGTATAGCTAGACCACCTTTAGTTAATGTTTTTTTTTTTTTTTTCATTAATTCCGGTTGAGATTCTCTACCTTTTGTTCTTCCATATGAATTTTGTTGTTATTTTTTCTAGATCATTAAAATAGTTTCTTGGGAGTCTGATTGGTATAGCACTAAATAAATAGATTAGTTTAGGGAGTCTTGTCATCTTTGTTATATTCGCTCAGCCTATCCAAGAGCACTTAATATTTTTTCAATTATTTAAGTCTAACTTTATTCGTGTGGAAAGTTTTTTTTTTTTTGTAATTTTGCTCATATAATTCCTGACTTTCCTTTGGTAGCAGGATTCCCAAATATTTTATGCTGTCGACAGTTATTTTGAATGTAATTTCTCTTTGTATCTGTTGCTGTTGGATTTTGTTGGTGATGTATAAAAATGCTGAGGATTTATGGGGATTTATTTTATAACCTGCAACTTTGCTAAAGTTATGAATTATTTCTAATAGCTTTTTAGTGGAATCTCTGGGGTTCTCTAAGTATATCATCATATCATCTGCAAAGAGTGATAGTTTGGTTTCCTCACTGCCTATTCTGATTCCTTTAATCTCTTTCTCGACTCTTATTGCCAAGGCTAGTGTTTCTAATACAATATTGAATAATAATGGTGATAGTGGGCAACCTTGCTTCACTCCAGTGCTTCACTCCCAGTAAGATCTGGGAAAGGTTCCAGTTTTTCCCCATTGCATATGATGCTTACTGAAGGTTTTAAATATATGCTCCTGAGTATTTTAAGGAACAGTCCATTTATTCCTATACTCTCAAGTGTTTTTATTAGGAATGGATGTTGGATTTTATCAAATGCTTTTTCTGCATCTATTGAAATGATCATATGGTTTTTGTTAGTTTGGTTATTGATATAGTTGATTATGCTAATAGTTTTCCTAATATTGAACCAGCCCTACATTCCTGGTATAAATCTTACTTGGTCATAGTGTATTATCCCGGGCATGATTTTCTGGAATCTTTTTGCTAATATTTTATTTAAGATTTTAGCATCAAAATTCATTAAGGAGATTGGTCTATAATTTTATTTCTCTGTTTTCAATCTACCTGGTTTAGGTATCAGTACTATGTCTGTGTCATAAAAGGAATTTGGTGGGACTCCTTCAATCCCTATTTTTTTCAAATCATATATATATAGCATTGGAGTTAATTGTTCTTTAAATGTTTGGTAGAATGTAAATCCATCTGGTCCTGGGGATTTTTTCTTAGGGGGTTGGTTAATAGCTTGTTCTATTTCTTTTTCTAAAATGGGACTGTTTAGTCTATTTACTTCTTCTTCTGTTAATCTGGGCAAGTTATATTTTTGAAGGTATTCTTCCATTTCATTTAAGTTGTCGAGTTTATGGGCATAAAGTTGGACAAAGTAACTCCTTGTTATTGCTCTAATTTCCTCTTCATTAGTGGCAACTTCTCCCTTTTCATTTTTACGACTAACAGTTTGATTTTCCTCTTTCAAATCAGATTTACTAAGAGTTTGTCTATTTTATTGTTTTTTTTTTCATAGAACCAACTCTTAATTTTATTAATTAATTCAATAGTTTTTTTATCTTCAATTTTATTGATCTCTCCTTTTATTTTTAGAATTTCAAGTTTAGTGTTTGACTGGGGGTTTTTAATTTGTTACTTTTCTAACATTTTTAGTTGCAAGCCCAATTCATTGACCTTCTCTTTCTCTATTTTATGCAAGTAGGCCTCTAGAGATATGAAATTTCCCTTTATTACCGCTTTGGCTGCATCCCACACATTTTGGTATGACGTCTCATTGTTGTCATTTTCTTGGCTGAAGTTATTAATTATGTCTATGATTCGCTGTTTCAACCAATCATTCTTTAGCATGAGATTATTTGGTTTCCAATTATTTTTTGGTCTATTTTCCCCTGGCTTTTTGTTGAATGTAATTTTCATTGTATTGTGGTCTGAAAAGGATGCATTTACTATTTCTGCCTTCCTGCATTTGAATTTGAGGCTTTTATGTCCTAACATATGGTCAATTTTTGTATAGGTTCAATGAACTGCTGAGAAGAAAGTGTACTCCTTTCTGTCTCCATTTAGTTTTCTCCAGAGATCTATCATATCTAACTTTTCTAGTATTCTATTTATCTCTTTGATTTCTTTCTTATTTATTTTGTGGTTTGATGTATCTAGTTCTGAAAGTGCAAGGTTGAGATCTCCCATTATTATAGTTTTGCTGTATATTTCTTCTTGCAGCTCTCTTAATTTCTCTTTAAGAATTTAGATGCTACACCACTTGGTGTATATATGTTTAATATTGATATTGCTTCATTATCTATGCTACCCTTTAGCAAGATATAGTGCCCTTCCTTATTCCCTTTAATTAGATCAATTTTTACTTTTGCTTGATCTGAGATCAGGATGGCTACCCCTGCTTTTTTGACTTCACCTGAAGCATAGTAGATTCTGCTCCAACCTTTTACCTTTACTCTGTATGTATCTCCCTGGTTCAGGTGTGTTTCCTGTAAACAACATATTGTAGGATTCTGGCTTTTAATCCATTCTGCTAACCGCTTCCTCTTTATGGTGTGTTTAACCCATTCACATTTATGGTTAAAAGTACCAATTCTGTATTATTTGCCATCTTGTTAACCCCTTTTTATGCTTTTCTCACTTCCTCCCCCCTTACCCTCCTCCCCAGTATTAAATTTGTGACCATCACTTGCTTCTCACAGCCCTCTCTTTTTAGTATCCTTCCTCCCACCTTAGAGTTCCTCCCCCTATCTTACTCCTTTTCCTCACAGTTTCTGTATTCCCTTCTGCTTAGCTTATTCCTTCCCTTTTCACTTTTCCCTTCCCACTTTTCAATGAGTTGGGAGAAGTTTCACCATAAATCAAATGTCTAAAATTTTTCTCTTTAGCTCAATTCTGATGGCAGTAAGATACACACTGTATTCATCCCCCTCCATTCTTTCTCTCAGATGTAATAGGTTTCCTTTGCCTCTTTGTGGGATGTAGTACCCCCACTTTACCCTTCTTCTGGTACACTTTCCTTTGTACCTCTAGTTTCTAGAACAAGGTATACATGTATTCTTTATATATCTTTATAGGAGAAATATAGTTCCCGAGATTTCTTTTAACCTTTTTAGGTTTCTCTTGAATTCTATATTTGTAGATCAAACTTTTTGTTAAGTTCTGGTTTTTTCATCAAAAATTGGTGAAATTCACTTATTTTGTTGAGTGTCCATCTTCTTCCCTAGAAAAAGATACTCATTCTAGCTGGCTAAGTTATTTTTGGTTACATACAAAGTTCCTTAGCCTTTCGGAATATCATATTCCAGTCCCTTCGATCCTTTAATATGGATGCTGCTAAATCCTGAGTAATCCTTATTGTGGCTGCTCTATATTTGAATTGTGTTTTTTTTTTTTTTTTAGCCACTTGCAGTATTTTTTCCTTTATCTGATCGTTCTGGCATTTGGCCACTATATTTCTTCGTGTTTTGATTTTAGGATCCCTTTCAGGAGGTGATCAATGAATTCTTTCAATGTCTATTTTACCCTCTGTTTCTATGCCTCTGGGCAGTTCTCTGATAATTTCCTGGAAAATAGTTTCCAGGCTCTTTTTTCCATCATATTTTTCTGGGAGTCCAATAATTCTAAGATTGTCTCTCCTAGAGCTATTTTCCAGGTCTGTTGTTTTCCCAAGAAGGTATTTCACATTTTTCTCCATTGTTTGATTTTTTTTTGGTTTTGCTTGACTGATTCTTCTTGTCTCCTCAAGTCATTCAATTCCATTTGTTCGAAACTCATTTTCTTTCTTTCTTTTTTAATTAATTTATTATGATAACTTTTTTATTGACAGAACCCATGCCAGGGTAATTTTTTACAACATTATCCCTTGCAGAAGTGATTCTGTTCCGATTTTTCCCCTCTCTCCCTCCACCCCCTCCCCAGATGGCAAGCAGTCCTATATATGTTGAATATGTCACAGTATATCCTAGATACAATATATGTGTGCAGAACCAAACAGTTCTCTTGTTGCACAGGGAGAATTGGATTTAGAAGGTAAAAATAACCTGGGAAGAAAAACAAAAATGCAAACAGTTTACATTTGTTTCCCAGTGTTCTTTCTTTGGGTGTAGTGGCTTCTGTCCATCATTGATCAATTGAAACTGAATTAGGTCTCTTTGTCAAAGAAATCCACTTCCAACAGAATACATCTTTATACAGTATCGTTGTTGAAATATATAATATATCTCTTGGTTCTGCTCATTTCGCTTAGTAAGTCTCTCCAAGTCTCTCTGTATTTATCCTGCTGGTCATTTCTTACAGAACAATAATATTCCATAACGTTCATATACCACAATTTACCCAACCATTCTCCAATTGATGGGCATCCATTCATTTTCCAGTTTCTAGTCACTACAAACAGGGCTGCCACAAACATTTGGCACGTACAGGCCCCTTTCCCTTCTTTAGTATCTCTTTGGGGTATAAGCCCAGTAGAAACACTGCTGGATCAAAGGGTATGCACAGTTTGATAACTTTTGGGGCATAATTCCAGATTGCTCTTTAGAATGGTTGGATTTGTTCACAATTCCACCAATAATCCATCAGTGTCCCAGTTTTCCTGCATACCCTCCAACATTCGTCATTATTATTTCCTCTCATCTTAGCCAATCTGAAAAAGTATGTAGTGGTATCTCAGAGTTGTCTTAATTTGCATTTCTCCGATCAATAGTGATTTGGAACACTCTTTCATATGAGTGGTAATAGTTTCAATTTTATCATCTGAAAATTGTCTCTTCATATCCTTTGACCATTTATCAATTGGAGAATGGCTTGGTTTCTTATAAATTAGAGTCAATTCTCTCTATATTTTGGAAATGAGGCCTTTATCAGAACTTTAACTGTGAAGATATTTTCCCAGTTTGTTGTTTCCCTTCTAATCTTGTTTGCATTAGTTTTGTTTGTACAAAAGCTTTTTAATTTGATGTAATCAAAATTTTTTATTTTGTGATCAATAATGATCTCTAGTTCGTCTTTGGTCACAAATTTCTTCCTCCTCCACATGTCTGAGAGATAAACTATCCTATGGTCCTCTAATTTATTTATAGTCTCGTTCTTTATGCCTAAATCATCGACCTATTTTGATCTTATCTTGGTATATGGTGTTAAGTATGGGTCCATGCCTAATTTCTGCCATGCTAATTTCCAGTTATTCCAGCAGTTTTTGTCAAATACTGAATTCTTTTTCCAAAAGTTAGGATCTTTGGGTTTGTCAAACACTAGATTGCTATAGTTGACTATTCTGTCTTGTGAAACTAACCTGTTCCACTGATCAACTAATCTATTTCTTAGCCAATGACAAATGGTTTTGGTGATTGCTGCTTTATAATATAGTTTTAGATCAGGTACAGCTAGGCCCTCTTCATTTGATTTTTTTTTTCATTAATTCCCTTGAGATTCTCGACCTTTTATTATTCCATATGAATTTTGTTGTTATTTTTTCTAGATCATTAAAATATTTTCTTGGAAGTCTTATTGGTATAGCACAATTAGTTTAGGGAGTATTGTCATGTTTATTATATTCGCTCGGCCTATCTAAGAGCACTTAATATTTTTCCAATTATTTAAGTCTGACTTTAGTTGTGTGGAAAGTTTTTTTGTAATTTTGCTCATATAATTCCTGATTTTCCTTTGGTAGATGGATTCCCAAATATTTTATGCTGTTGACAATTATTTTGATTGAAATTTCTCTTTGTGTCTTTTGCTGTTGGATTTTGTTGGTGATGTATAAAAATGCTGAGGATTTATGGGGATTTATTTTATATCCTGCAACTTTGCTATAGTTATGAATTATTTCTAATAGCTTTTTAGTAGAATCTCTGGGGTTCTCTAAGTATACCATCATATCATCTGCAAAGAGTGATAGTTTGGTTTCCTCATTGCCTACTCTAATTCCTTTAATCTCTTTCTCGACTCTTATTGCCAAGGCTAGTGTTTCTAATACAATGTTGTCGATTCTCATCTTCAATGAAGTGTTTTCTTCACTCACTTTTTTATATCTTTTTCTAATTGTCCATTGAGTTTTTAAGTGAGTTGTTTTGTTTCATGGACTTTTTTTCCATTTCTCCAATTTTATTTTTTAGAGAGCTATTTTCTGTTTCCAGTTCACTAATTCTATTTTTCAACAATTTGATTTCTATCCACTCTGTCTTTAAATGAGTGAGATGACTTCTCCAGACTCTCTTGCCAAGCCTCATTTTCCCTTTCCCATTTTTCTTCTATCTCTCTTGTAAGAGCTTTTTAAATTTCTTCTATGAGATTCATCTGTGTTAAGGACCAGATGATATTCTCCTTTGGGGATTCACCTGGAGACAGTCTGTTTTTAGCCTCTTCAGGGTTTAAAGTCTGCTCTTTATCCATATAGAGGCTATCAAAGGTTAAGGTCCGTTTAAATTTTTGGCTCATTTTATCAGAGAAGAATCAAAGAAGACAAACTAGCAGAAAAAAAAATCAAATGCAGTCTGCTTTTTTGGGGGGGTGGGAGTGGGGGAGGACTGGGTGGTGTTACTGAGCTTCCTCTACAGACTACAGGGGACAGTATCGAGGCACTAGCAGGACAGACTCTGAGACTCTGAGAGCATGCTGAGACACTGTGGGGGAGGGATGGCCAGGTCCCAAGAGACTAGCTGTTCGGGGTTGTATTCTTCATCCCCTGTGTTTTTAGCTTCTCTGCTTTTCTACTGGCTTGCTGCCAGGGCAAAGTAATCAATACTGTATTAAAGCTGTCCCCACAGAGATGGATGAGATCACACCCCACCCTGCTCCAGTCTGCTCAGTGTGAGCTGCCTGCTGTGCTCTCCCTGCCACTGCTTGCCCTCAGCCCGTGCCCAGTCTAACCATCCCCACCCTGATCAAAACAGAACTTTTCTGGTGAGTTTCAAGGATGTCTTCTGTTGGTAATTATTTGTAGGTTTTTTTCAGTCAAGCACTAATTCTGAGGCTTGTCATGAAACAAATTCTGAGAGAAAATGTGGAGCTTAAGTAGATATGTGTGT
The DNA here is from genome assembly GCF_902635505.1 of Sarcophilus harrisii. Classification (NCBI taxonomy): domain Eukaryota; kingdom Metazoa; phylum Chordata; class Mammalia; order Dasyuromorphia; family Dasyuridae; genus Sarcophilus; species Sarcophilus harrisii. The sequence goes on along the minus strand of NC_045427.1, from coordinate 437,692,586 downwards.
CCTCTCTGCCATCTTGGCCGGAAGTCCTGGCGATGTATTCTTAAAGAAAAGGTTTCTAAGGTCCCTCTTAAAGGACCAACTATCTTTAGAGATGCATCCAAACATAACATTTGTGCTGTATACTCTCATAACTTAACTATAAAGAGAGTAGTCAGAACTCCTTTTCATTCCACTCAGCAGAATGAATTGTAGGCTATCATTCTAGCTCTTAATTATTATCCAGGAGATATAAATATAATGTCTGATTTGATCTACCCAACAGGTGGGGTACAAAGAATTTCCACAGCCCAAAGAAAATTTTTTTGCTTCTAATATATATCAGCTCATTAAGAAACTTTAAGAGCAAGTGAGAAAGCATCCAGGTAAGATTATATCTTGCATATTTACTCACATAGTGGACTTTCAGGTCCTATTTTTGATGGAAATTCAAAGGCAGATAGCCTTCTAATCATATTGGCCAATACTCCTTTATTTCAGGAAACCCAAGAATCTCATTCTAATTATCATCAAGCTGCTTGAGCTTTACATTTGCAATTTGGGATAACAAAATAGGAAACTAGGAGCATAGTAAAAGCCTGTATAGCTTGCCTATCTTTCTGCACTCTTACACTGCTTCCAGGGAAGAACCCTCATATTTTGAGAACCAATGAAATTTGGCAAATGGATGTTACCTGTTATAAATCTTGTGGTCATCTGTCTTTTATCCATGTTGTAGTAGACACCTTTTCAGGATTTACTTTTGCAATACCAGCAGCAAAAGAGACTGCCCAAGCAGTCACTGAATTCCTTATTCAAGCATTTGCAGTCATGGGTATGCCACAAAAAATAAAGACAGACAATGGACCTGCATATACTTGTAAACATTTTGCACACTTTTGTGCACAGTATCAGATTTTACACACCACTGGTATACCTTTTAATCCTCAAGGACAGGCAATAGTAGAGAGGAGAAACAGAGACATCAGGACGCTCCTCCAAAAACAAAGAAAGGAGGAGCCATAGGTAATACTAGAAAACTTTTAAATTTAGCTCTTTATACTATTAACTTTTTGATTTTTGACAAAGTTGCACTGGCTCCAGCAGACAGGTTTTATAACCTACCAGAAGGGCAATGTCCAGTGCAAGCAGCTCCACTATATTCAGATAATTGCCAAGCGATGTGGAGACTTCCAGAAAGTGGTGAATGGAAGGGACTACATAGGTTAACTGCTTGGGGGAGAGGGTTTGCTTGTATCTGTACAGATGGAGAAGGAATTAGATGGGTGCCAACGAGCTGTATTCTCCTTGTCCATTAGAGAGAGATGGAGAAGACCCTTGAAACGAAGAAGAAGACCCAAGAAACATCGGGTGGTTCCATCACTGACTATGCCCACCATTGAAAGAGCATAGTAGTTTCTGCAATTGACTTATGGACATCAAGAATTGTTAATGGGACTGATGCAGGACTGGAAAACCCAAAGGAATCATTGGATTTCCTGAGATATGATAAGACTGTTGCAGGATTTCAAAATCTGCAGGAATTTGGATTCCCTGATACATGAACTAATGGATAATAGATTATTATTTACAAACCCTCCTTCTAGGACTTCTGGAAATCTTTTACAATACCATGTTGATTCATATTATTTGTTATATTACTACTTCCATATATAGTTCATGTATGTTACACCACATTGAGATTTCACCGGCTGTGGGGAGAGTCATCACTAATAGCCTACATTTTATTGCTATGTGCTTGTGTAATACCTCCCATACTGATGGATTTATGTATACTTGTTTCTAGTAAGACCCTTCAACCCCTGTGTTTTTAGCTTCTCTGCTTGTATACTGGCTTGTTACCAGGGCAAAGTAATCAGTACTATAGTAAAGCTCTCCCCACAGAGATGGCTGAGATCACACCCCACCTCCCCCTTCGTTCTACTCATTGTGAACTTCCTGCTGTGCTCTCACTGCCACTGATTGCCCTCAGGCTGTGTCTGGTCTAACCATCCCCGCCCTCGAAAGTGCCCAGAAATGCACTAACAATATCTAGTTTGACTCCCCACTTCCCTTTGGTGTTTTTCATCTCTCTTCCTGAGTATTCAGGGAGGATTTGATCATCTCCTTTTTAGTGCTTTCACCTCCCTTCCTGAGAAGTCAGGGGTGGGGAGTGATCACCACCTTTTTGGTGTTTTCACCCCCTTTCCTGAGAAGTCAGGGAGGGCATGATTACTTCCTTTTTGGGGTTCTTACCTCCCTGAGAAGCATGACCACCTATGTTCTAAAACACAAGAAAGCAGGAGATGTAGAGAGCTGATACTCTGAAAAGGCGTACTTGAATCAAACAGCTGAGCACTTAAGGCTAATTATCTATTCAATGTGAGATAATGGCTCCACATACATATATTTATATGAGATTGTGATGTGATGGCTCTCCTCACCATTGCTGTTTGTTGAATGTGTGGTGGTGAGGTAATTGTAGGCAAGGATTGGAAGGCTGAGGGAGATGGTCAATGTTGCTCTGCTGAAGGAGGAGGAGGAGAGAGAATTCAGGTTCCGGACTCTAGAGTTCAGGATCATCTTTGGGAAGCCATGTGGCACTTGCCTGCCTCCTTCACTTTTCCCCCTGAAGACCAAGGACTTTGATTGATCCTGGCTCTGACTGATTCTGAGGCCCTCCAGAGACCTAGCCTGGACATTATATCATACTATGCCTCACACTTCACCCTTTTGGTATTATCCTCACTATTCCTAACATATTCCTCCAAATGAATAAGCCTTGACTTCCAAACACTCTTCTTCATTTATGTTTTTACAACTCTCTGTGTGTCAGAAATACCTTCCACTAGAATTTCTTACCAATTTTAAACAGCAAGTTCCAATTCTGCTTCTCCCTGAAGTCTCTTATGATTCCTTGATTTCCTTTTTCAAGTGCTTTTCAGTTATTCCTGAGTCTTTGTTTCCCAATTTGGGATTTTCTTTGGCAAAGATACTGCAATAGTTTGTCATTTCCTTCTCTAGTTCATTTTACAAATGGGAACCTTAAGTAAATAGGGTAAATTGCACTGGGTCACACAGCTAGAAAATATCTGTGGCCACAGGCATTCAGAAGGATGAGTTTTCCTAACTTTAATCTCAGTCCAGTGAATCATGTATATACCCCAAAAGTAATTTTTACTCTACTTGTTCCCTTTATCACAAGTCATATCTCATTATCCATAGTTACAACTATTTGTATCCATATGTCATCTCTTCTCTGGAATAATTTTCTGCCTGGCAAAATTCACATCTAAATTCACTAATTCAAATCTAAATCAAAATAGAAATTATCATGTACTCTTCACAGTGCTTATCCCTAGGTCTTGCCCATGGCAAATATTCAACACATGTTGGTTGAATGAAGGATAGGTGCTTGGAAAAAAATGCCACCATGTATTGCATCGTAACCACTGACCTCTCATTCTGCTGCCCTTGCAGAGGAGTGAAGGAAGAAAACTACTTAAGAGAGGCATCTATTTTACTTTTTCCTCTGAGTCAACTTTTTGTGACAGGAATGGCCCCTTCTCTGTCTTTGGGTGAGTAGGTTTTTTCCAAATTATTTCATAGTAAGATTAAGATAGAAATTGTAAACAAAAGTCTCCCATTAAAGGAGTTTTAAAAAAGATTTTGCAGAGGTAAGAAATTAAGACACTTTTAAGATGTTGTTGTTAGTTGCTGCCTTCTGATATTTGTTCTATGTTAGTGCCACAATCTTAAAAAAAATAACTTCTTTCCCTAGATATATTTCAAGTAGACATCTGAAATTTTTTGACTTTATCCAAAAAAGTCATAAAATCATCCCTGCATTTTTTTTTATTTTTGAAGGTATTTGGACAAAGTCTAGGAATTTAAAAGCTATAAGAATGAAATATATGCCCTATGCTTATCTATGAGAAGCAATGTAGTCAAGCGGAAATAATACTGGGGTTGTAATCATACAACCAGAGTTCAAATTCCATCTTAGATTCTTGATATTTAGATGTCCTTGGCCAAAGCACCTTGTTAAATCTCAAATTTCCTCATCTAAAAAGTTATGAATTTGATCTAATTAGCTTCTATAAAGTCCCTTCCATCTCTAAATCCAGTATCCTATGACCCTTTGATCCAAAGAAGAATCTTTAATCATAGTGTATTAGAAGTAGGAGTAGAATGTCACAGATAAAGGCAACTTTAAAAGAAAAAAAGACCAGATGTGGATGCCATTTTAGAACAGAGTGACATTGCTAAAAGGAGACCTAGCAACATAGACTGTTGGGTTGGAAGGACTCTTAGGATGTAGCAGCAGCAAAAACAACAGTAATAGAAATACTTCAAAATAACAGGGACAAATGTAGTATGTTAACTTCATTTTATAGACATGGAATATGAGGGTCAGAAAAGTTCATGGCTTCCCCAGGATTACATAGTCAGAAAGGGATAGGGCTGGGATTCAAATTCATGGTTCTACTAGTTACAAGTCTGCTGCTTTTCCACTCCACTACCCTGCCTTGCTTTTGAAAACTTGAAGCATCATAATAATGGGAGCTATTATCATATAATATTAGAACATAAAACATCATATCTGAGTGGGAAGGGAACATTTAGACTTTTATTCCATCACATCTTTTCAGAGATTGGATAAGTGTGACCTAGAAAGTGGAAGCCCCATAGACAATTTCTTCAATGGAAGAAAAGCTCATTTATCAAACAGAAATTTAATGGAGGAAAGAAAAAAAACCACAACCTTGAGTATCTTTCCAAAATTAATTAAAACTGCTGAAACAATAAATTTGGAAAAAGAAAAACCAAGGACTATTTGAATGGTAGCTAATTCTCTTAAGGAATATTTGATTATGCACTTAGAGTTTGGGATTGCCAATAGAAGAGAATGCAATGGTTGGCCTTTTTCATTTTAATGCACTTCTGAAGCAGAAAGCTCATTTTTCATTGCTAAAGAGAAATGCAAACCCTCTGGAAAGTACAATAGTTAAAGAGAAATAGGGCAGACTTCTTACAACCAAGGCAGCTGACAGTCCACATCAGAGAGAAGAGGTGGGGTATAGAATAGTAAGTCCAGTTTATTTCTCCCTTAGGGATATGATATGAGAAACCCTAAAGACTCTGAACAAATTAACAGTCCTTTTCCAACCCATGAGGTTTTATAGGACTTGAAGTTCCCATCCTTTCTTAGTATTTAAATATTGGTGCCTTTAAGAGATTTCTGTTCCAGGAAAAATAACTTTGGGGAGAAATACAGCTCTAAACTATGAATTTCATTCAACCAAAGATTGGCATAGATACACAGGTTCAAAGAATTAGAGGTGGGAGGAATAATAGAGATCATCACGTTTACTTCTAACTTTTGCATGTGGGAAAACTGAGGTCCTGCAATACCCTGTGTGGTTTGCTCAAGTCTCACAGGTTAAATAATAAGTAATCTGCTAACATAGCTTTAAATAGAGACATAACAACATATTTGGGGATCATCTTTTGAGAAAGTTGTCTTCTTCAGGTTCTAATAATGAGGTACTGGGAGTTAGGCCCTATTTGAAAATTAAGAGTTTGGGAACTTAGGCTTTAATTAATAACTGAAGCATTTATTATTTACTACACAAAATGGGGTGCTATGAGCTAGGGGTATAAATAGAAAAGAAGATGTCTGCTTGGGGTTTATGACTACTCCTTAAGTATTGAAACAAACCACTTGCCTATCAATATCTCAAAACAAGGCTCTGGAATGGATGTATATGGGCAGACAATGCATATTTTCCCATTTCCCTTTAAAATTCTCTTTGATTAAAAAATGGAGGTATCAAGTTTGGATCAAGGATGTTGAATTAAGAAATTTCTCAAGAATGTGTTTTTTGTAGTGGGTCCCTAGTGAAGCCCAATTCACTCATCCCCATATAAGACTATTAACTCCAAAGTAAAAATATGTGTATTAGATAACATGAACTATTGCTGACCCACAGATTATTAATAAGTCCAGCGAAATTATGTCAGGTCCAGCAGCACCTCTTACTCTAAAAGCTCGTCATACCCCATATATCAATTGCACATTGTATTCCCTTCCCCTTTTCCTCAAGCCTAATATTACAAACAAGATGAAACCACAAGAATTATATTCAACAGTGATGCAAGGGTTATGACAGAATCCTGAAGACAGCAGTTCCAGATGCAGAGGTGGTGAAGGCCTCATGGGGTGGTAGTGGGGGGAAGCTCACATTCCAGGAAACTTCTGTACATGGGCCAATTATTGAGGGTTAAAAATGAGAGCTGTTTAAAAACACATGGAACCTGCAATGTTTATAATTGAGTCTGATCTCTAAAAAAACATGTGTCCAGATTATCCAAATAATGTCATAAAGCTGTATCCATCTAGACAGGTGAGTTGGAGACTTGGGTGATGAAGTGAATTAGAGCATTGGTATTAGATTATTTCAAGGGAGAGAGTTCCTATTGCTTCCTTGATACAAGTGATGGTTCAGGGGCCCCAGTTCCATGGAAAATGGAATCTATGATAATTTTATCTTTGCATGTTTGTAGATGACACTTAAGATTTTTGCAACTGAGTCATGTATCATTAAAGTTGTCAGAGATCTCAGAGATCATTTTGTAAGGGAGGAAACTGAGGACTAGAGAGTCAAGAATATACAGCTAGTTAATGGCAAGGGAGAGTTCCAATCCAGAACTCTTGATAAATAATCCAGCTCTCTTCACCCCAAAGCAAGCAACCACTATGGAATCTCATTATTGAAATGTATAGTTGCAAACTGAGAAGACAAATTCTTGTAAATTCAAATAATCTTATACCAACATCAGAAAATCTCAGATTAAACTGTTTTTGAAGCCCAAACTACTAAATAATTGAACCAACTTTTCATTTCATTTTGAAAGAATATCTGCATAGGTGGTTTGACTACTCTTATGTGATTTAAAGGATGAGGAAAATTAATCAAAATAAGTGATCATTTGCCTAAAATATTAACTTTCAGCCTCAAATACACAAATTTCAACAAATTTGTCAATGTTGTTTTCCTTCAGTTATGGTTACCACCTTTGATGGGATGGGCTGAAAAGTAGAGTGTTTAGAATCATGTGGGCTCTTGCACCTAGAAGTAAAAGTGACCCCACTCATCACCTAATTCACTATGCCTCATTTTGCTCAATTCTATTTTTTCCCCTTAGTGAACTTTTGTTCCTCTTTTCCTAATTAGCCAATTTTGCTTTTTAAGGAATTCTTCTTTTCATTAGCTTTTTGCATTTCCTATTTACCATTCTCAATTCTTTTTCTAATTTTTCCTCTATTTCTTGTACTTGATTTTTAAGACCCCTTTTGAGCTCTTCCATGGCCTAAGCCCAATTCTTATTTTTCCTGAAGGCTTTGTATGTGGGAACTTTGATTTTGTTATCATTTTCTGAGTGTGTGTTTCTGAGAGTGTTTTGATCTTCCTTGTCACCATAGTAACTTTCTATGGTCAGAAACTTTTTTTGATTGCCTACTCCTTTTTCTAGCTTATTACTTGGCTTTTCACTCTTTATTAAACTAGGGTTCACTTTCATGGATGGAGGGTGCATTGTCCTGAGCTTCAGGGGTTTTGTGCAGCTTTTTCAGAGATCCTTGACCACAAGCACTCTTTTTTGTCTTGGAATTGTTAGAAATATCTGCCCCACTGTAGCTGTAAGATCTAGTGTGCTAAAGCAACAGAGTCATGCTTTGCTGGTGCTAGGGTCAGGGCTGTGACTGGGGATGTGTTAGCTTGGCCTGCACTGGGATTGCACACCCAACTCCCACCTAATTGCCATAGATCCTCTCTGCTGACCTTCTAAGTCTTCCCTGGTATTCCTTGACAGACACAGAAGCCTTCAATACTGCTGCTGATTCAAAGGTCCCACCTTGTTCATTCTTAGGCTGGGTTGGGACAATGGCTACTGGGATTGCATGCTGAATTTCCACCCTGGTTTCATAGACCTGACTTTCCAAGTCCTTTTTGGTGTTTTTGGACTAAGTGGTCTGGAAGCCACAAGTAATGCTGCTTATTCAGAGGTCTTGTTTTGCTAAGGCTGGGTCTGGGCTGGGATCTGGGCTGCACTATGACAACCTGCACCAGGACTGCACACTGGTCTCCCATCCTAGTGTCATAGACCTTTATGCTGAACTTTTAAGTTGCCTCCAGCTGGATAATGTTCTACTCCACCTTTTGGGGTTTTCTGATGCTCTAAAATTTGTTTAGAGTCACTATCTAAAGGAATTTGGAGCTGTTTTGGGCAGAGGAGGGCCAAATTCCTGCCTTTATTCTGCCATCTTGGCCCACTGTGCATCATTTTAAAACAGAAAAAAAAAAAAAAAACTAGGGCCAAAAGATTGAAAAACTTCTGTAAGTTTTCATAGGTACTTAGCAAAAGAGCAAGAACTTATTTCAAGACCTTTGCTAACAATATCAATGACATTTCTATTGATCAACACTTCCCATATCCTGTATCAAAGCTTAGAAATGAATAGCTCATAATAATGCAAATCTGTCTTATATCTCATCTTCCTTTTAAAGCTTTTTGCTCAATAGTGCTATGGTTAGGAGTAAATGTTCCTTTTTTATATGTAGATGAGGAAGCTGAGATTCAGAAATTTTAAATGAGTGGCTTTAAAAACAGAACAAAAATAGAAAAGAATGTTATAGATTTTAGAACAACCAGTGTCCCATGGCATAGAAGAGCTTACTGATTTGAAATATGAATGTTGGTGATCTCTAATAGGACAAATTTGACACCATAAGTTAGTATGGTAAAGCTGAAAGAAACTCTTTAAAAAATTGCACAAGAGAAGCTATTTGATCTAGCCAACCATTAGAACCTAAAGCTAAAAAAGCTGACAAGGACCTTAGACTATATATACTTTGAATTAAAAGGAGTCTTAAAGCTAAGGATTTTGGACCAAGAAAGATAAAACATCAGAACTGGAAGAAAAATGAAAAAATTCAGCCCAGACCCTTGATTTTATAGAAGAGAAATCAAAGACTCAAATGGAGGATGACTTGGCAAAGATAACATGTATGGTAATGATTGAACATGAACCCATGTTCTCTCTCCCAAATGAGTTTTTCCAAGATACCTCACTGTTCCCCATCCTCCATTCTTTATATATATACTCCATTGATACCAATGACCCTTTGTCAGAGATGGTACAAAGAGCTGATTCATAGAATTACAGCATCAGTAGTAACCCAGAGGCCATCCAGTCTGATTCATATCTAAATAAAACTCTCTACAAGGTCCTGGACATGTTCCTCCATCTGATTTTTAGATACCTTCATGAAGACTAAATGACTTCTGATATCTTTTCCAATTACAAAATTATAGGTATAAAGACAATTCTTTTCCTAAACTATTTTTTTCAGTCCAATCCATATGTGCTCATCCTATAAGTATGTATGGCAAAAGTAAGCTGGGTATGTAGACACACCCTGAGGGAAAAGGGAAGGGCCAATGATAATGTTTCCCCTGGGTGTGCCAGCATACTTAGCCCAAGCTCTCTGTATCTGCATGCCTATGCTTCATCTCTGATCTATATGTTAAGAAGAATATTCACATTCCCGTTCCTCACTCAGCCCCCCTTCTCACCCAGCCTATATCAGAAGTGAAGGTTAAAATTAATTCTAGTGCACCAAAGGCACTAGTTCACTCCTCTACCTCCCCTCCCTCCAAAAAGAAAGATAAATTAAAAGCAAACTTTTTTTCAGGGAGGAAAAATGCTACATTTTGCCCTATTTAAGGGAGGTTGGAGTTATGCTAATCCCATCTCTATCTATACATTCATACCAGACTCCACAAACCCATCTTTTTTTTTTTTTTTTTTTTTTCTGGAAATGAGGCTAGGTAGCTCTTGAATTCATTTAGTGTGTGTGTGTGTGTGTGTGTGTGTGTGTGTGTGTGTGTTCATGTTTTCCCTCTTCAGTCCCTTCAATAGTAACATCTTCCATATGTTTATGATCCATTGTGTGAAATAAGGAACTTGGGCAGAGCTATTTATTCCAAAAGGATTGGGATGGCAGCCTCCACTCCGGTATTTCCTCACATTTGACAGCTTGAATTACAGGCCCAGGGTAACTTTAACATAATCCATTCATGTTGAATGGCTTTTGTTTATTTCATAGTAGTTCAAAAATATAAATATTTACAAACCCATAATACAAAATCTCTTACTGAAAGGATCTCCAAAGCAACAGCCTCATATAAGAGAGAGATGCTTGCATTAAAAGCAACCTAAAAGTTTTCCACTGACATAGCCTCAATTCTCCTGGGTGATGCATGCTCTATTAAATGTCACTGGAATCTTCATGAAATCATTGGAACTTATCTTTCCATGTGTCAGTAAATGAAAGAGAAAAGAGAGAGAAGGAGTGGTGAAAAAACATATTTCTTAGCTCTGACACTTATTTGTTGTGTGACCAGGGGCAAATCATTTTATCTTGTTGATGTCTAGTTTCTTCTTCCATAAATTGGAGAAAAGATGCTCTGTAAATCTTAAAACATAGAAATGTCAATTATTACTATTTTACAAATTCAAATATCTAAATCTTGGAAAAAGGCAACATTGGGTTAGGTAAGGTGAAGAAGAGTTGCAATTAAGAGTTCACTAGGCAGGAAGAAGGTGGCAGACACTGGAAGGCAAGGTTCCTAGAAATAGAGTTCCAAATATCAGATCTTCCACAAGGTTTCAAGCATAATGTCAATAGAATAGACTACAAACAGCATGAATATACAGAAATACCATGTATCCAGAGTCAAAAAAGTCCAGTGTTTAAATGCTGCCTCAGACTAACTGGGTCATATAAGACCCTTGGGGTTATCAATGTTTCAATTTTATCATATATCAAATAAGAAAGTTAGACTTAATGGCCTCCAAGTTCCCTTCTAATTCTACATCTATGACTCTATGTTAACTGAGGCAAAAAAAAAAAAAAAAGTTGAGAGTAATTCAAATAGACACAAGAGAGCCAAGTAAACAGAATATTCAGGGACCAGGGTAGCTTCAGTAACAGGATTAAGCAAAGAAAAGGTATTCTAAAAGGCACTCATTTTTTGATCAAATATTTCTGTTTTGTTCCATAATCTCTCAATATAATAAATGAGGAGAGGAGAAGAAAGAAAAGGTAGAGAAAAGCAATATTTGGAAAGAGGAAGCACTCTTTTTTCAGGAAGTATTTATATGAAAACAGAAGTTTACAAAGGTCAGGTCCAGAAGTATTTTGTACCATCCTAGAAGTTAGAAATAGAAATGAGACTGAGATTGGGTGTCACATTTGAAGGAACAGACTAGATTGTAAGGGTAATGAAAAAGGACGAGATCTGGGAAGGCAGTGAAGTCAGGATGGTGGGTATGCCTGAGGGAACAAAAAAGGAAAACCACCCACCCCCAAAAAAACCCCAGAGAATCCTAAAATAAGCCACATCCTGGGGAATCTGTGGTCAGCAATACGCAAAACAGGCTTGGACTCTAGAAGTTTTATTGGAGACATTATCCTTGAGTGCGGCCAAAAAATCTTCAAAAGAAAAAAAAAGAGAAAACCCCCAAAAAAGTCTTTACTGGAGCTTAGAGAGTGAGAGAAAGAAGGGATGAGGGGAAGAAAAAAGATTTTAACTGTAATAATTTTCTTCACCTTGACTAGAAGCTAGTATTACACAGTTACATTACATTTGACTCCATCTTTTTTACAGATAAGGAGACTAAGATCCAGGAAAATAGTGACAAATAGGGGAAAAAAATAGTAGAATTCTCTCTATTTAAAGCAATAAGCATTAATAATATTCAATAAGCATTTATTAATCACCTACCAAATGGAAAGTATTCTGCAAGGTACTGGGGAATGTGAAGACAACTAAAAATAGTTCCAGTCCTCAAGGACTAAAAGATGCCACTGGAAGATTCCAGCAAATAAACTACTAAGTGTCTTCATGATAACATGAGGGGAAAAAGCATATATCAATAGCTAATGAAATATTGAAAGTCTTTCAGACATAGAATATAGCATATAAGCTAAGATTTCAAAGATAGTTAGATATTCCAAGAGATAGATGTGAGGGAGGAGTACTTTAATGGAAATTGGGAATATGACTATATACAATGGCACAGAGACAGGAGATGAAGGGCTAAGGTGGGTTAACTATAACTAGATAATTTTGTATGTAGAAAAGAAAATAATGGGCAGTAAGCCTGGAAAAATATTCTGAAGCCGTATTCCAAAGGATTTTAAATATCAAGATGACATATCTGCATTTTATTTCAAGGATAATAAGATTCCCTATTTGGACAACACAGCTCTTCTCTTTTCTTTCCTTTCCCTTTTTTCATTCTATTTCCCTCTTCTCTCCTCTTCTGTTCTTTCCTCTTCCCTCCTGTTCTTTCCTCTTCTCTCCTTTTCTTTTCTTTTCTTTTCTCTTTCCATTTCCTTCCTGCTGTCCATATAAGATTGATCTTTATTCTCATCTGCTGATATTCTGCACAAAGAAATGTAAATTTTAATTATTGAAACCTCACAAGATATTTTAAGCTTTACTAGATAGATATTTTTCTTATTTTTTTGAAAGGATCACGTCCTAAGTCCATTCTGGTTCTCATTGATTGACCAATAATAGATTCCAGACCAAACCTCACTTGGTCATTGCTTGAACCCTGATTGGCTCCCCGTGAATATAAATTGCAATTATTTCTGTTTTGGACAGAAATTCTGAAGATCTTCCCCTATCAACCTGATATAAATACAAATATAAATATGGCTATAGATATATATAAAATTTGGCTAGTAAAAGAGGTCTTTCTCTAACCTTAGTCACTGATTGGGTATTGTCTCAAACTGTGTCCTGTTACAATCAAGGTCATTTTCAATCACTGTGATCTACATCTTACCACTGGACCCAGATAACTCCAGACATGTCTAGTTGTCTTCCCTATGATTCTAGACCTGTACACTCCACCAATTGTGACTGCAAAATCTTATCAAAAAGCCTTATTTGGTGTCTATGTAACAGAGAACTAACCAGCAGAGAGGAATAAAAAACCCTACTGAAGGCCTTAAGAAAAATGAAAAATATAGCAATGGCTCAGTATACAATCAAAGAAATGGACTTGGGGAGAAGAAATTACAAATTAAATAGGGCATAAATCAATTCAATATTAATTTATTAAGGGTCTACTTTATACAGAGAATCATTAGAGATACTTTACAAAGGGAAAAATAAAATTGAGTTAGTTGCCTTTCTCTGTGATCTGGAATAAGTCATGACTTCCCTGGATCTATTTCCCCAATTGTATATGAAAAGGGCTGGACTAGATGGCTTCTGAGGTCCTTTCTAGTTCTAAATCTATGATGCTTTGAACTCATCATATCTCATGTGTTCTCACTCAACTAAGCTAGATCTAAAAAAAAAAAAAAAAAAATAAGTGTCCTATTTTCCTAGAAGAATAAAGCATGATTGACAAAGTAATTTCATGAGGTAATGAGCCCTAATTACTTGAGAGGGGGAGAAGGCTCAGACAGAAAAGTTCTCAAGTAGGAGATGGTACTTGAGCTGTGCTTTAATGAAATTCAGGGATCTTAACAGTCAAGAGATGGAGAAGAATGTCTTCTAGCCACAGAAGGGAAAAATGGAATGCCAGGTAAGTTAAGGTTGTCATTAATCTAAGAAAATCAGTGTCCTGTGTTTGTTTCACTCCCCCAAATTAATAAATTCATAATATTTATCATTGAAAATAAACTTAAAGAATCCCTGCTATTCTCCATCTTCCTTAGCCTCTCATTTTGCAGAAATGGTAATAGGGATAAGAGAGGAATTGACTTGACCAAGTCTTCATTACATAACAAAAGAAGCTATGGAAAACTATGAAACGTGCAAATGTCAATAGAAGTATAAATAAGCACAAAGTCTTGTTTTCAAAGATATTATTTTTTAAAAAAATATTTTCATAAGCATTTATATAGTACCTCCTATGTACCAGTGATTGTGTTAAAATGATTGACAAATATTATCTTATTTGATCCTCATAATAACCCTATACTTTGTATGGTTCTTTTATCTCTATTTTAGTACATAAATGTTATAATGAAAATAAAAATATTAGTACACAGAAGATGTACAAACTCAGAAATAGATTCTGGCCACACATCAACTTAAGAAACCACAAATTAACATTATCCATGTTGTATTCTATTTTTACTTATTTTCTTAAATATTTTACCATTATAAATGAATCTGGCTCATGGTTTTTCTTAAGGTTTTTTTAGTCTATAAGTTTTATGCCTTTGTCCTAGAGGATTACCTGGAAAATCAATGTTCTAATCTCCTGAATTCATAATTTTATAGTATTTATCACTGAAAGTAATCTTAGGGATCCTCTTTTCTGTCATCTTCAAATTCCCTAAATCCCTTATTGGGAGGAAAATAGTTGGCTCTGGGGCTCTTATTTGCCTAATGTTTTGCAGCTAATATATCCCAGAGATGAAATCTTTAAATCTTCTTTACTCTAAAGTTAGTGCTTAAAATCATAGAATCAAAGATTTGGAACTGGAAGAAATCTTAGAGATGCTCAAGTTCATTGCCTTCACTTCAGAAATGAGTAAACTGGGACAGGAAGACATCAAGTTACTTGCCCAAGACCATACAACTAATAAAACTGAATTTCAATCCATATGTTCAAGACTTCAAAACTAGTGTTTTATCTACTGCTGCATGATACTTGTAGATACTAGAACAGGGGATGAATTTAAATAAATTATGACTGGTTATAAGGGAGAATATTACAAGCAGAAGAACTGAAGGGGGGGAACTTTTAAAGATCATTAAGTAGTCCAGGATAGCCAATTTATATGTAAACATCAGGAATCGTTGATTCCTCATATGGTCTGTATCTTGATCATTGATGATGTTATTGTTGATTTGTTACTTTCTTTGTCTTCTTCTTTATTTCTATGCTCAGATTCTACTATGCTCAGTTTTTTTTTTTCATAATCTTATTTCATTTATAAAAAAGTTCTGAGATCCCAGGGGATTCTCCCTCAAACTTTTTTTTTTTTAATATTATTTTTTTCTATTTAGAAAACAAATTAATTATTTCTTTTAACAGTGACATTAAGATAAACAATTAACCTGTTTATAATTTGCTTTGGAATTTATATTTCTTTTTCCCAAGGTATTTTAAAGAAGACTTTTGAGTTGTTAAGAATTGATAGTCAAGAAGAATGAGTTGGCAATTCATAAGAATTTTTTGAGTTTACCAATCTATTAGGTTGTATAAAGGAGCAAGACTTAGCCAACATTGTTTTTACCAAAATCAAACAAAACGGTGAGATTCTGTGAAATCTTTGAAGAGGAATGGAAATGCATACCCAATTTATGAATATGCTTATTTTTTTCTTTCCCTCTCAGTGTGCATTATAAAACAAATTTGAATAAATGAATGAATTTTGCAGACCCTTTTCAGGGAAGGAATGATAGTTAGGAAGATAGCACCTTGAATGTTCACAGAGTATCATTCTCATTTGGACAGTTCTATTGTCCATTTGTTTTCTTATTTGTCCTAAAGAGAGTGGATGTTAAAAAATGTGGTGTTTATTATACTCTAGCTAATATAGCTAGACAGTCAGTGGGGTAAATGATAGAGTTCCAGACCTGGGATCAGAAAGTCTTATTTTCTGGAGTTCAAATCTGGCTTCCAATATTTACTACTGTATGACTCTGGGCAAGACACTTCACCTTTTATGCTTCAGTTTTCTCATCTACAAAATGATTTGGAGAAGGAAATGGCAAATCACTCCACTGTCTTTGCCAAGACAATCCCAAATAGAGTCACAAAAAGTTGGATGTGATGAAAAATTACTGAACAAAAAAAGGCTAATGTATATACTTGTAATTTAGATGAATCCTTTGGACAGGAGTCATAATTCTTATTTTACTGATAAGGAGAGAGAGTCCTAGAAGTTAAGAGACTATATGGGTTTTTCATAGCTCAGATTTTAATACTACTTTAGTGATTTTCAAAGAACTCTGCATAACAATCTCTATGTGACTGGTAGAAATGAGGTTGACATTTCTGTTTCACATCTGAAGAAACTAAAGCTCAGAGAAGTGGCATAATATACCCATTGTCACACAGCCTGAGGCAAAAAATGACACCTTTAACTCATACTGGTGGAGTGGGACAGTACGCTGATAATATGAACTGATCATCATGAACTATAAAGCCTGAGTTCAAGCTGATGAGATTCCTGAGAGCTTGGGAAATTCATTTAAACTCTCTGTGTCTCAGAGAAGTCCTCCTCATTTGTGATGAGAGGATAGACCTAAATAATATGTAGATGTATTAGTCAAGCTAGAATAGTCATTTGTCACACTCTCAATCATTTCTCTATATTGCCTGTTTTCCTAGAATATCATCTTTTTATTTTTATTCTCTTTCTCTCTCTCTCTCTCTCTCTCTCTCTCTCTCTCTCTCTCTCTCCTTTATTTCTCTCTCCCTCCCTTTCTCTGTCTCTTCCCCCTCCTGTCTCTCTGTCTCTGTCTTTTCTGAAGTTCATCTCCTACCTGATAGGTTACTATATCTGTGAATGTTTATCTGATTCCCTAGACCACAAGTGATCTCTACATTCTGAGATCTCTTATGACTCTTTGAAGGCTCTCATCTTGCTCTAAGCTGATAATCCTAAAATACTTATGAACTCCAAATCTAGTGTTCTTCTCACTATGCCATGTTCCACATGAACCAGGGGTAAAGCTAAGGTAAGTACTCATGCCTTTTGACTCTAAATTCAGAATTTTCTCTCTTAGAGTTTATTTCTTATGCTACAGAAAACAAGAGAAAATCTTTTATTATTCCAGGGCCCTTTCATTCCAATATGGGTGTGTTTTTATATAATTTCGAATCACTTTAAATTGAACATTCAACTAACAATTTCAAGTTCTTTCTACTTGCTCAATATCTTATGTTTCATTTCTCCCCGCCCCCGAAAAAAGCAACTTAAATATATTTCCTTGAAAGTAATTTATGAGGACTTTTTGACAAGGTTCAAAAGGGTAGCTTATAATATATCCCTGAACTGCATGCTATAATCTAAACATTGAAGGAAACCTTGGGAAGGCAATTCCCCTAACAGTTTTCACAATCCTTGAAATCTGCAGTATCTGCAGTTGAAATTCTGGCCCCAAAGACTCAACTTGCCTTAGAAATGAAATTTACCAAAGTGATTATAAATTTGTGGCTTATCTGCTTTACATTTAATACCCAAAGAGAAATGAATACATCTACAGCTTCAGAAAAAGGGAGGAAAGCCAGGTCAGTGAAGCTGTAAGCTCCAGAGAAATGACTCTTCTCATAGAAAGACTTAAGTGATATTAGTTACTTTCCTCCTTAGAGGGACAAAGATTGAAGGAAACTCTAAGACAGGGGATAGGGTTGAAATACAGCTAATCTCATTTTAAAAGACTGGCTGGGAGTCACATGTCCCTTTATCCAGGCTACCCCAATCACAGCCAAGTTCCACATGTCCCTGACTGCACATTTTGTGTGTGTATATTTGTTTGAGTGTGAGTGTGAATGTGTGTGTGTGTGTGTGTGTGTGTGTATACTCTTGAAATCAACAGCCCTGCTGAGTCCTCAGTGAAGTCAAGAAAGATTGGGAAAATATGGAATGTTTTGTTTTGAGGTGAGCTTCTCCAAAGCTCATCAACCAAACCTACTTCCTTGGGAAAACAAACAAACAAAAAACACCACCACCACCACTACCACTAATAACAAAAATATTTTTCTCTATGCCTCTGTAGACTTTGTAAAGAAGAAATTTCTTGATTGGTGACCTCTTCAAATGGCAGCACAGAGGTGAGGGATCTGGAGTTTAGCAAGTATTTATTTACAATTTCTCTAAAAATAAATTTTGAAAAATCTACAATAACAGCAGCAATAATAAAACATCACCATTAGGCAATGTGGATAAATGATAATAAAATAAAGCATGGGATTAGAACAAAGGAAAAATGTCATTTCACCTATTCTATTTCTCATACCTTTACCCTGTTTGAAAGACACCTGAAAGAAGGAAAGAACTCATTAAATTTAGAATATCTTATTCATTCATTCATTCACGCAACAGTTATAAAGGATCTCCTATGTGACAAGGGTCATGCAAGGGATTGGGGGGATTGCAAAGATAATAATTACCTGTTGGTTGTCCTCAGTGCCTACAAAGAAAAACGAGTTGGGGACCCAACACATACCAAGCACTTATAAGATCATAGAATCAAAGACTGAAAGAAAGAAGTTTAAGAAGGCATCAAGTACAATCTCCTCACTTTGCATATGACTTAACTATAATTAACAAACATTTATTATGCAGGCACTGTGTTAGATTCTGAAGACACCAGCACATGAGGGATATAGACCCATAACTCTGACTCACTTTAAATCCAATTCAAGGGCAAGTCAAAGCATCACTGATTATGTCATTAGTTTTCTTCAAAACCAAAGGACAAGAACAAACAAGTTCTAATGGCTTAATGTTGGTGACAAAATACAATGAGAAGTAATGTGGTTCATAGAAAGAACCTTGACTTAGGAATCAAAGACCTATAATACTAATATTAATAACAATAATATATTAGAAAATTGATGCTTTCAAGTTTGAGGTCATGCCAAGTCAAAGGTGCAATATCTGTTGCTTTAAATATCCTAGTTCTTGAACTGGAAGGGGACTCAAAGGCCATCTAGTTCTGACCTCATTTTACAGCATAAAGAATCTGAGTCCCAGGAAATATAAGGGACTTTACCTTGCTACACAGGTAGTAAGTATCAGAGGTAGAAGCTGAATCTCACTCCTCTGGTTCCATAGCTGGTGCTCTGTTCTTGATCCTATTAGTCACCAAGATCATGTACAGGTTTCAGTAGCACCTTCAAGTTCCATTATTAGAAGATATGATATGATTTGAGTCAGGTTTAGATTTCTTGGACAGTCTGAGAGAAATATCCTTTTTTTACTGTTTTATAATCCTCATCTCTAACTAAGATCCCAATTGGGGGAAAAAAAGAAACTCAAACTGGAAAACAAACCTCAGTCAAACATTTGGAAATTATATCTTTCAAAGAATTTTGGAAATATCAGGATGTTGGACTGAAATTTTTTTTCATATTAATATTTCACATGATATAGATTAATCTGTTGAATGAGCACTACCTTGAAATAAGTAGTCACCTTAATTCTCTATTCAAATGCTCTTCCACCTATCTCTATGAAGTGCTGGGGGCAGGGGAACAGGAGGAAAGGACATTGGATAGGATATCAGAAGATCCAGGTACTAGTCACAGCATTGCTGCATTTAAGCAATCAGACCTCAGGGAAACACTTTATCTCTTTGAACCTCATTTTCTTCTTTCAAATAGAGATAAAAATACTTGTTCTGTCTACCTTTCAAGGTTGATGTAAGGATCAAATGGCAAGATATATGTGAAGGTCCTTTGAAAAGTGATATCACTTCAGCACCTGGCTTCAAAATACCTTTCTATCCTTAGTATAGATTACTCTCCTTTACATATTCTATGAATCAACTAAACTGATTTACTTGCTCTTCCTCACACATGACTTCCTATATTCCATTTCTTGTCTTCCCACCTTTGAACTGAGCGACTTCTATGTGCCTAGAATTTACTCTCTCCTTTCTTCTATCTCTTAGAATCTCTAATCTCCTTCAAAGCTTAAGATAATGTGAAAACTTTCCTGATCTTCCCAGATGCTCCTGCCTTTCCCCACACCCCCGCAAATGGCTTTTTTATTTTGTACATATTTCTTGATATATGTATTATCTCCTACAGATGAAAGCTCTTTGAAAGCAGAAATTTTTTATTCTTACTTCTCTATCTTTCAGGGCTTAGCATAGTACTTAGTAAACAATAGGTTCCTAATAAATTTTTGTTCATTGATTGGTATGGAAATATAAGGTCATGTTATATTATTTCTTTCTAATATTAGTATGAATCACATAGTTTGAGCAGATTTGTGGGTGTATTTTCAGTTCTGTTGAGTTTCATAGGAAGTTAACTAAAACTCATAATGCTACACACACCAGGACATTTGTTTCCTTTGCTGTCTACATAATCATTGTCTTTTTTTAATAGGCCAGATTTCTAAGGAATTTTGTGGGATTTGTGGCTCCTTCATCCCCAGGAAATATTCTTGGTGTAACTCATGAATAATGTTTAGGCATATCCTGAGAACAGGAGGATCTGAATTTGTGGGAAGTGACAATTTAGTCCCTTATATGGTAAATAGACTTTGTTAGTGCCAAGGCAAGAATTCTCAGATACACACAGTCTGTGTGGTCTGATAACACACCACTAATGTAGGTCTAGGATCTTTGTAGGATGCTTCAAATATAGAGAAATATATAGGCTCCTTCGTGTATTCTGGCTTTTCTTCCACTTCCTGCCTTCTAATTGTGGGTGCTCTCACTACCCCCATTCCCAAACTCCACTCCTTGCTCCTGTACTTTTTTCTCTGAATTCTCTTTGTGGGGGAAATCATCCTTTCCCATAAATGACAGTTGTCATTTTCAAGTTGATTACCTTAAAATCTAGAACAATAGTCTCAAACTTTTACTTGCATTATTGTTCTATGTTTACAACTGTCAACTGAGTATAGGGAGGAAGAAGTAGAGTATAAGTTTTAGAGAAGTGACTCTGAAGTCAATTCTTATCTCCTGTCATTCTGTGCTTCTGGATAAGTCACTTATCGTCTTACTATACCAGACAATTCTCTGAAACTAGAAATTAAAGAAGAATTGCTGAATTACAATGGTAGAAGGATTTTCCAACATCAGTAAAATCACAGGTCTGGAACAATTGCAAAAGAAATGATGTGTTGATTTGGCTGTCTCATCAATGACAATCTAATATGTTCAAAATGAAATCATCCCTCTCACTGTCAGCCTCATGATACAACATATGTATTCTGTATAAAGAGGCAAAGACAATAATACACATATAAACATGCACAAATATTTGCATGTCTATCTGTATTTCTCTATAGACACAAACACACATATATATTCAGCATTTTCTCAATCTGAAAGGCTCAAAACATGGTCATCTCTTTGACTCTACCATTTTCTTCATTTTTCATATTGCATAGTACCCAAGATCTGTAAATATTTCATAGAATCACAAACATTGAGAGTTAGAAAAGATCATATGACCATCTAGCCCATTATGTACCACACTGTTTTCCAGTGTAACATTCCTAATATATAATTGTCTAGCCTGCTTGAATATTACCACAGAGAGAATTCACCCCCTCTATTAGCAACTGATTACAGTTTTTGACATTTCTTATTGCTACAATGTTTTTCCTGATCTTAAGTCTAAATTTATGTCTTTGCCTCTTTATATATGGAGTTAACTAAATCAGAACATTCTTCCAAATACTTGAAGATAGCTATAATGTCTTATTCAATTTTTTTTTCCTAGCCTAAACATCTCTAGTTCCTTTAATCAGTTTCCATATATCATGAAATTAAGGCTCTTCAACATCTTGGTCATCTTTTCTACATTATCCAGTTTATTAATTTCATTCTTAAATTCTGGTTCTCAAGACTGAACAAAAAAAAATACTCCAGACAAGGTTTGAGGATGGCAAAATGAAATAGAACTATGATAGTTCTAGAAACTATAACCCTCTTAATGAAGACCACGAATGAGTTAATTGCCCTCCCACACCAGCTGGAATGTCATACTAAATAATACATTTGAGTGTGTAGTCCACTAAAACTTTCAGATCTTGTTCTTCAGAACAACTTCTACCTATATATGCCTTATAAATATTATATTTGTGAAGTGGGTTTTATTTACCCAAATATAAGACTTGACATTTGTCCATATTAAATTCCATGTTAGAATCTTGCTGAATCCTATTGTCATTTGGAGAGTTAGCTTTCCATTCCAGTTTTGTGTTGGATATGAATTTGATGAGCATACCATCCTTAACCAAGTCATTAATAAAATGCTAAGCGGCACAGGTCAAGTACAAATCCCAGAATGGGTATTCTACTAGAGATTTCTTCCCATACTGATAATGCATCATTAACAATTTCTCTTTGAATCTAGCCTTCCAAACAATCATGATGCTACCTAATTGTGTAATTGTTTAATCTCCAGAGGAATAGTTTAAGTTATTATTCTTCTTTTCTCCAACTCATTAGTTTAGTAATTCTGATAATAAAGGCAATAGAGTTATCTTGACTTCTTCTTAAGGAAGCCATGATGGCTCTTTGTATTTACCACTGCCCTTTTTTCCAATATTAATCAATTATTGCTCTTCTGAAATTATCTGTGAATCATAGAATTCCAGTGCTTCCAGTGATATTAGAATTCAAATTTACTGAGTATAATCATAATAATATTCATTAATTTATAGGATGCAAAATGGAAAGGACCTGATAAATTATTTAAACCAAAGCCTTTATTTTAGAGATTAGAAATTTGTGGTTGAGAGAAATTGTGTGACTTGATTGTTTATGATCACACAATTATGTAATTATTGGTCAAGATCTGAACCAAGCCCCTTATGATTGTAAATCCATTGAGCTTTTTCTTTGTTCATTCCCCCTCTTCACTGTACCACACTATTGATCTAGTCTTATATTCCCCCAACTGGAGTCTGCACAATATCAATAGTGATTTTATGAGAAAATGTTTTTCTTCTAATTTACGAGAGGAATCCTCAAGCCAAAATGAGATTATGTACACTTCAGGTGTCCTTCTTTTATTCAGCCTTAGCTTTAGCTACTGCTCCCAAGTCTAAAAGTCTTAATGTTTCTTAGGAGAAGAAATAGTTTGGAAAGAGATTGCTACCTTGTCTAACTGCTGGGAACAGCCTCTTTATATTTAGCTCTCTCTCACACTCCTTTCCACCAGACACATATACTGTGTAAAATATAATGTAAAATAATGTAAAAGAAGAGAAGACACTGGCTTTTGCTTCAACCTGGTAGTTTACCTTCATAGACACTTCATCTGTTGCTCCTGCATTAACTAATAGCATTTAATATATCCACCCCTGCATAACTCAGGACCTGGATTAAGAAGTTCAGCCTTTATGCATTCCATCAATATATTTCAAGCCCCCAAAGTTTCCACAACTATGTTTTATAATTGAATGGAGGTAGAAAAATCTTGATTTTTTTTCCTATTTACATGGTGAGTAAGATTTATGGCGGAGACTTGATCAGAACTCTGATTGGTGATCAATGCATTTTTATTAATAGATCAAAATCTTTGTTGACAATCTTACTTTTCATCAAAGTTCTGAGAAAGGTATAAATACAGAATTCAATAGGGGAAGAGTGTAACCTAGATTGCCTTAGGCAATTACCAAAGTTCTCTCTGAAACAAAGTCCATCTCTTTATGTAGTCATTTTTTGGGGGGGCGGGGAGAGGAGTAATGGATATAATCCTAAAAGAATTGAAACTGAGGACATCCTAAAGGGAAATAAAAAATGCATAGTGAAAGTGAGCAGACAGAAAGCATTAAAGTATGATAATATCATCTGAGAATATATGATTGAAAAGAAATACGGGAAGATAATGTGATTGAAGATAACCAGTTTACAATCATGTATTCTGTCAGCATCCTCATGGTGGATTTCAGATATAATTTCATTAAATTCACCTCATTTTACACTGTGATACATAGAGGGGAAATTATTTTTTTCAATATATAATTAGTAAGCCTTAGTGCTTGAACTGGAACCCAGTTTTCTTTTAAATCTAAAACTTTTTTTTTTTTTTTTGCTTTTTTTTTCCAAACTATATCACACTTTTTCCTTTAGTACCTAAATTCACAAGTTTCCATTGATGGAATATTTTCTGAGCTCAGAACAATGTTTTGTTGTATATATTTTGCAACTGAATCTGAGCAATCTAAAGGCAGGAGCTAACTCTCATTCCTTTTATATTTGCCACCAATGCCACTATTGGAATCTATACATGTTGACACTCTGAAGATGTTGATTGACTGCTTAGAGTTTAGCCATGAGAGAATATAGGAGGGTCAATACCATAAAATTCCTTTTCTGAATTCACTAGAAGAGCCACATCATTTTTTGTGCATATGCATGTACATATGTGTTTACTTTATCAATAGATCACATGTTCAATTTGAGAAGAGCTTATTTCTATAAATTATGCTAGTCAACCTCATCCCTTAAGGTATAATCCATATATTAAGGGAGCATCAATCTCAAGACATAAATTAGGTCTTTAATGGCAGGTTTCTTGATGGTTATACATATAGAACTGTCATGGTGGTTAGTCAGATGGAAAATTGGAACATGAAGAACAAGGATGTGAGGCCCAAAAGTGAATATTTGGATAGTGTAGTCAGATTTAACATTGACAGAATGATCAGTGCTTGAGGTATACATGTAAGAGACTTACAAGCTACTTAGAGGAGAATGAATAACAACATAGTGAGATTTTTTTTAAAAAGGTATATATGATATGATCTATCTATATATGCATATAAACATATATGTATGTATCATAATGTTTTCTATTATATCTAAACAGAAATATGCTCAAAAGATAGGAGCTCTAGTCTCAGTTTTATTACTAATTACTAGTTTCAATTTTAAAAAGTTGTTTTCCATCAGCTTCCTTGCCTATTAATAAAATGGATGAACTTCCTTATGAAATTAATGAATCACTAGAGGAGTTTAAACAAAGGTCTGAAGCAAACACTTTTTTAATATGATTTAGGTAGGATTCAAGCTGCATATAAGGTATGGATTTGATATTCTTTGAGTCCCTTACATTGCAGAATTTTGTGACTTTACAATTTCCAGAATCCTTTCCAGTAATACCATTCTTTATTTTAATTTTTTGTTTTAGAAAGTCTTTAATCTTTAACATCTTGCATTCCATGTTGTACTATTTTCTAAATAACTTTCTAGCTCTGAAATATTGTATTCTAACATTCTGCATCCTAATAATCTAATCTAACTTTATTGCTCTATATTCTATGTCCTTGCTGTTTATATTCTAATGTCTTTTCCAGTTCTAAAATTATGTGTTACATTTTTGCATTAAATACTCTGATTTGTTCTATATTTAAAATTCTATTTAAAGTCCCTTTCATTTTAACATTGTTCATTATAAAATCCACTCCCGCCTTAACATACTATGGCTTTATGATTCTATAATAATCTTTTACTTCAGTCTATACCCAATACCTCCAGGGGATGAATAACATCATGCATGCCTGTAAGTCCGATTTAACAATGTTATACATTGAAAAGGAAATAGAAGGCATTTGCTTCTGACCTCTGTGTTTATAACTAAAGGATATGATTTGAAACACAGATTTACAGAAAGAAATCCTCCTTGAGTAGTTTGTGGAATATTTATTTTTATTTAAAGACTTTCTTGTTTAACAAAAAAAAAGTTTTCTATTATAATTTAGCACTTCAGATAATTTATTTAAACTATTTTTTTTTTTTGTATTGGAGGGATCTCCTTATAAGAGTTAGGTATTTTTTGACAGGTCTAGTTGCTGAACTTCTGTTTAGATACTAATTTAAATGAATAGTTTTTTGAAGGGCAAGTTTCCCTAACTTCATTCCTAAAAGTAACTTGGATAAAATCATGCAGTTATGATAATCTTATGAAATTGAATAGACTATTTAATACTTGCAATATGATATTTTCAAAAACTTTTGAAACTAAAAGGAAGAATAATTTGAATTGATATAATTATATATATATATATATATATATATATATATATATATATATAATGATATAAAGTCCCAAAATATATAACAAATCACAAACACATTAATGCAAAAAAAAAAAGTGGATTTTCCCTTTCCCTCTAAGTAGAATAGGGGAAGAAAAGTTAGGCATATAAAGAATTTATCTAATTCTCATTGGTCCTTCCTGAAGTATACACAGATAAGGGTAAGATCTTCATGTGAATCAATGACTTGTATGTTTACCGAATCATAGACTGCATAACCTCAAATATGGGAAGATAATGTGGGTAGATCAGCCCTTAACCTTTCCACCCCTTATATTTAGAGCAAAACACAAATGACGCTTTCATGATGGCAAGTGAGAAGTCCTACCTACTGCTAAAATAAAATATTTATTTTAAATATTATAAGACCAAATATTATGTCTCTTAAAAGCTTCAACTGTTTGTAACAATTTGTATTGTGACCTACATAAGGTAATGTTGGAATATACAGGAGAGCTGTTAAAATACACGGGAGCCACCTGACAGTGGCTGCTGGAGATCCAACCCAGAATGGGTCTCTGCTTGAGAGAAGATGATACAAAGAGACTGAGAGGCGCGAATAGTGTTGAACATCTCATCATTTTTCTAATCATCCAACCTAACAAGCATAGCATCATTCTATGTCTTTCAGCTATCACCACCACCACTACCACTCCATATTTAATCTTATAATTTCTCTTTCTATAATTTCTCTTCCAAAATATACTTCTCTCTACTCATTTCCACCACCCTAATTCAAAGCCCTATCACCTCTCACATATACTATTAGTCTTCTATTTGGATTCCTAGGCTCAAATCTTTTCCCACTCCAATCCACCCGTCACAAAAATGCCAAAATGATTTTCCAAAAGTTTATATGACTGTTTTACTACCTGTTCCTTTTCTCCCCACAAATTTTTTTCTACAAAATACAGTGAATCCCTAGTAGTTCCAGAATCAAATATAAAATTCCCCTGAAATTTAAAGCACTTCACAATGTAATCCCTTTTTCTTTCCAGTTTTGATATACCTTACACATGTCTATACATTCTATTATCTAACCGCACTGAGTGCTACTCCATACATAGAGCATCCCATCAACCATTTCTGTGCCTTTGTGTTAGCTGTCCCCTATACCAAGTATGTTATAGTTCCTTGATTATATCCTTTAGAAGTCCTCAACTCAAGAATTACCTTCTACATGCAAACTTTGATTATTACCCTAGAAGCTAATGCACTGACTTCCAGTTCATGATGAAAGTTTAAGTCTCTCTCCGCTGCAACAAAATGTCTTTCCATTACATAATGCTGTCATTTAGTCTGCTAATTATGTATGCTAACAGCATCTATAAGAGCCACAGTAGTCAGACAAAAAAGGATGGTACTCAACTTGTCCCAGGCACTAGGATGTCAAGGGAATGTACTTAGAAAAGGTACATTCCAGGTGTTCTCTCGTATGCATCTCCATTGGGATAGATATGAATATAGGTATAGTCATAGAACTATTTCCTCTTTGTTAAATACTTTTGAAAAGATCCACAGAGATTGAACAGGGAAATAAGCTGCCCATGCTCACTTTGTCTGAAGTTCATATCACAAAAGCAGAAAATGTAATACCAAAAAGGCCTACATTGGGAATCAGAAGTACTTCTTTAAAAAAAAAATAACAATAGTTGCAAAGATAGTTTTCAACATACACCCTTACAAAACCTTTTCTTCCTAATTTTTCTCCCTCCTTCCCCTTTTTCCCACCTTCTCTTATTTTTTTTTCCCATTTGTCAATGAACAAATTGAAGGTCAAGAGTGGATCAGGAACTTATCCAAGGTTATATGGATAATAATTGGCAGCATTAGGCTATGAATCACAATGATTTTATTCTAAATCTAGTACTGTTATCAAAAATGGCCACATTCTACAGTGGATTGAACCATTTTCCTCACTTCTCTATAGCACTATCAATAACTTCATAGCAATAGAAAGTGAGTTCTTACATAGCTTAGCGTCATTCTTAATTGCAATGGATTTCTCTGTCTTTCCCTTTTCTTCCCCAACACATTTTTCCCTCCAAGATAAATGGTGGCACATCCCTCCATGTATATTTATCATTCCAGCATTCCAATTTTCCCAACCCATTGCTACAAGGCACAACAATAGCTCTTAGGAAACTTCCCTAGGGAAGAGAGTTCATGATAATTTATGCCTCCATTGGGAGGGCTGGGGCAGGTTGATGAGTGCCAAATTCTTCAGCTGCCTGTGTAAATTCATGAAGGTCTTCCCATTGTGGGTTTATGACATTCTGACCCCTATTTGTGGGACATATTCTCAAGCTCCATAATAATAGGTACAAGAGGATAATTCATCTTGGCCCAAGTACCATTTCACACCTGAAGAGCATTTTGAATTATTCACATGACTTCTGGACATCTTTTAAGACACCCTGCGACAAAGAGGGGTTGTCATTATGTCATGTTTGTATGTTCTTTGTTTCTTTGTGACAAAACACCATCCCCTAAAATGCATAATTAACTCCATTACTCAGAAGAAAAGAAAAATAAAGCCAGACAGAAAGAAGGTAATCTCTGGTTCTCCAAGGTTAAATGATATTAACTGTATGTAGAATGGAGGAATGACACACTATTTTATTTCCCCACTAAATTTAAAACCAAAAAACAGCACAAGATAAGTCAAACCTCTAAACTGGATCATTTGCCCTCCTTGCAATAAAAAGGAGGATTTTTTTGAAAATTAAATTAAAATCACAGCATATGACAGCAAGAAATGAATAGGTTAGAAAAGGAAAAAAGAAAATATGAGATTGAGAAGATGAGCTAGAAAGAATCTAAGATACAATGGCTAATATGCCAATTCTGATGAAGACAGGCCAGTCAGAAATACTGGAATTGCAATAAAAATTGCAGAAAGCTGAAAGATAAAGGAGAAATTTCCCCCAGTTTGTGCTCAGTCCCTGCTGTTTACTACATCTGGAGGTCAGGTCCCCGGAATGATGAGACATTTCATCAGTGCCTTTGCAGGATTTTGGACCACTTAGTTTTCTTCTTATCTGAAAAAAGGGAACAGAGAAAAGAAAATATTCTTTGGGATTAACACTTTCTATTGAATTGAAACACGGAGAATAATTCTGGAATTAGAGTCAGTAGGAGAAACATGTAGATACTCGCTTCACCCTTGTAGCCCTATAAATCCCATATAACTACTCGTAAGGAGTATTTATAGTCTGATTCCTGTTCCCTCTTTAGTGATCTTTTCTATCTTTCCAAGTAGCCAGAAGGTCTCTGTAAGGTGTAATGTGGTCCATCCCTAGGTTAAATTGTCAAAGAAGTGAACTTTGTTTTCCACATATGCCCACTTCCACTTTTCATTCTGTTTCTCCTAGGTGTCCAATGTCTAGGGATACCATTGAAATTTTCTAAATGCTCATGTGGCAGTGCTGACTGTCCTAAGCTTAGCACTCTCACTAATCCAAATTACCCAGCACTGACTTAAGGCCTTTCAGTGGAAAGCCATAAAATTTAGGACTAAAGATAACTTGTCTATCACATAATTCAGTATTCTTTTCAGATGAAACTGAGGTTCAAAAAATGCAATTATTTGTTGAAAATGAGGAAATAACAGAGGAAGGATGCAAATCCAACTTACCTGCAGACAAATCTAATATTTTAAGGGGTTTCCTCACATAGCATCAATTTATAAAGCTGGAAGAAAACTGATATGTCACCTATTCCAATCCTTTTTATTCTACAGATGAGGAAAACGAAGCGCAGAGAAATTCAATCACTTTCCTCTGTCTAATGACAGAGTGACTAGTATCCAAACAATATTCTTTGACTTCCAGTTGAGTGATTAAAGTTTACGCCTCTGTTCATTGCACCAAAATTTCTTTCCACTATATAATGCTGCCATTTAGTCTGCTAATTCTGTATGCAAATTAATCTACAGGGATGGGACTCTACTAGACCCAGGCACCAGCATGTCAGGAGAATGTACTTGGGAAAGGTACATTCTGAATTTTCTCTGATAGGCATCTACATTGGGATAAGATGAAGAACTCTGGATATGAAGATAGGGATAGTCATAGAGCTATTTCCTCTTTGTTAAATACTTTTGAAAAGGTCAACAAAGATTGAACAGGGAAATAAATAAGTTGGCCATGCTCACTTTGTCTGAAGTTCATACCACAAAAGCAGATAATGTAATACCAAAAAGGCCTAGATTGGGAATCAAAAGTAGTCCTCTATTTTTTTTTTTAAATTAGGCTTTTAATTTTCAAAATACAAAGATAGTTTTCAACATCCACCCTTGCAAAACTTTATGTTCCAAATTTTTCTCTCTCCCTCCCTCTTCTCTCCTGTCCTCTAGACAGCAAGTAATACACATGAGCAATTCAGATGAAGTAGTTCTATAACTTCCTAATTATGTGAGCTCAAACAAATCATTTCTTCTCCACAGGACCTCAATTTGGGGCCTTCATTTCTTTATTTTTTT
The DNA here is from genome assembly GCF_902635505.1 of Sarcophilus harrisii. Taxonomy (NCBI): domain Eukaryota; kingdom Metazoa; phylum Chordata; class Mammalia; order Dasyuromorphia; family Dasyuridae; genus Sarcophilus; species Sarcophilus harrisii. Next base: position 437,662,280 of record NC_045427.1, on the reverse strand, counting down.
TAATTAATATTTTAAAATGTTTAAAAAATTCTTATCTAACATATAAAGGGGAGGATAAAAATAAACAAAAATACTTTCTAAACTATAATGTGCTATACAAATGTGAGGGATTTTTAATAATCATTAGGCTTGAGAGGAGGGAAAATGTCCTTAGATCAATCTTTCCTGGAATGCTTTTTATGCTTTTACCACATAACATCAGAGAAAACAGGTAATTAGTTAGGTTGAAAAGAGTAACTATGACAGCAAGTCGACCACCACCAGTTTGCACCATACTTCATTTATTTGAATGCAGGCTTCTTTTGTAGAATGCTTAATGCTATCTGTCCTCAGCACTATATTACCACTCTCATTTGAAAAACATTCCATCCCCTTGAGTCAAAGTCACCCAAAAACCAGGATAGAGAGGATTTGATTTTAAAAAAGGACAGTTAAATTAAATTGAGCCCAAGTGCTCATAGAATTCTAACCTATCAGAGCTGGAAGGGATTTGTGAGAACTATCTGGTTCAACCTCATCATTTTTCAGATGAGAATACTGAGGTTTATCGAGGTGACACAGTTCTCCCTAGTTAGTGTCAGGATTGGGACTAGAATTCTTCTGTATTGATCCTTTGTCTGGTGCCTTTTCATCAATATATAAGGAATTTTTTTCTTCCTTTCTGCTTCTCTTATTCTCCTGCTGGACTTGGTCTCTTTTATACACAATGAACAGATCTTGAAGTCACAGACTCCACATACTTTTCCTTGAACCTAATAGTTTACACTTTAGTCCTCCTTTCTCTGGCTTCTCCTTTCCCCCCTCCCCTTTCTCCTCTTCTAGGCCCAGGTTTAGAAATATGGATCTGCTTGGGAAACCTGAGCTATTTGAGAATGCTCTTTGGGGACCCTACCCCCTGGTCTGAGGAGTTAAGTGCAGATGAATTTAGAAGTCCCAGGATTACATCTCAGATGCATTGCATATGGATTTTTAGATTTACACAAATGCAATTTGAGGCAGAATGTGTTAGGGATCTGGGGGGGGGGGAGTGGAGTGAGGGGATGGAGTTTGAAATGATTTCTCCTCACCAAATATGAACACTGGCTTTGCTTCATACCAATGCCACTGAAGTGACAGTGCCCTCCAGAAAGGCTTGGGAAACAAATTCAGAGAGGGACCTTTGGGACTATTTTCTCCTTGGCAAGGTCACTATTAGAAACAGTAATATTCAAAATGACAGACTCATACGAGGTAGCATTGGGAAAGACCTTCTTTCTTAGGTCACTGAACAGAGTTCACTCTGCTCTTGCCAACACAGGATCGCTCCCCATGGGGTATTTTGATTGCTTACTCTCTTCTAATTTTAAATGAACTAACTGAAGAGGCTCTTCACCACTTCCCTTTGGAAACTATTCCACAATCTAATAGACCTCACTGTTTGGAACTGTTTCCTGGTATTTAGCCTAAAGAAATAGGAAAATGAGGAGGGGGAAATGAACTATGGCCTATGGACACATTTGTCAACCACAGTGGAATGCAAAGGACTAAATATTCTTTTAAGACAGTCAGGGTGTTCATTTGAAGATTTTTTTTTTGTAAGAAATTAGGGGCTGTTGCCATCTAAAGTCAAGGTAATTATCTTAAAATGTTAAAGCTGAAGGGATTTTAGAGGCCATCTCATCCAACTCACTCATTTGAGACAATCTCATTCCATACTCTCTTTTTTGAGATGAGCTGTTCTAGGTCACACAACAAGATTAATAGATAGTATCAAGACTCGATCCCACGTATTCAGATTCTCATTCCATTCCATTTTCTATTTTTCCATTAACATGTTTCCAAGGACACAAGATAATACTTTTTTAAAAATTCTTCTATAAAAGCTTTCACTCAGCTTTCATTTGAATACATTTCATACTTATATTTTAAAATAAAGGTATCTGATTCTCAATCTTTCACACAAAGGGGCCTCTCTGCTCTAATATATTTTATTGACCCCATAGTGAGAGATCTTAAATGCCCTCATTGCCTTTTCATATAAAGCATTGATGATGGTATTAAAACAAATATGTTATCTGGGAGTGGAAAGGCACTCAAGTAAAGGACACCCAAATCTGTGTCGTTATTGTCACTGAAAAATTGATTTTCTTTCAACATGCTGCTACTTTTCCTTGGCTATATATTTCCTACGCCAAGGAAATTCTAAGCATTCAAAAGTTCACTTTTGAAAAGTAAACAGTTGGGTCAAACCAATAGTATCAAACTCATAAAAAATGGGTCTCATATAACTTTACACAAAGAATCCTTTCAGCTTTATATTGACAGTTTTTAAGTATATTGCTATCTATATTTTATGTGATTTTATTTACTTTGTTAACTATTTTTAAAGTTGCACTCAGGAGTGTTTTTTTGACACGTTTGAGTTAAACCCCATTTAAAGTCTCTTCCAGAGCTCTGATTTGAAAATAAACTATATTAGTTTGATTCTGACTTTCTGGAGCATACAAGATTCATGGAATTAATGAAACATGGTGGTGAAGTGGTTGAGTGCTCCTAATCAGGAGAACCTAAGTTCAAATTCTGCCTCAGGTACTTGCTAGCTCTGTAGTCTTAAACAATCACTTAACATCTCTTAGACTCAGTTTCTTTGGTTATAAAATGAGGATATTAGTAGCGTGAACATACAAAGTTGTTGCAGGAATCAAATGAATATTATGGGGAAAGGATGGTGCAACTATTAATTCAAAAGTCTTTACAAATGTTACCTATTATTGTGGAGTGAGGGCAATCTTAGATGTCATCAAATCAAACCTTCTTGATTTTAAAAGGGGAAACTAAGGTCCAGAAGTGGGAAAAGACTTATGCAGAGCAAAGATTAGACATCAGACTTCCAGTAACCCAACCCACTGCTATTTCCAAAATATTATTTATATATCCCTATTCAGAATTAAGGTAATGCAAGAATGAAGAGTTCTACCATTAGAAGAAACAGTTCATCTTCATGTTTCAGAAGCAGAAGTCAAGGCAAGAACAACCTTTATCTTCCATGGAAACAATAAAAGAAACTTTTATTAACATAACATCAATTGCAGTCACAGTATTATGGAAACAAACAAGCCTTAAACTATACAGCTTAATCAAGAAATCTCTCTGCCTTCTGAACTCTGAACATTTTACAGAATTCTAATAAAAGAGAGTGATTGGTTGGTTGTGGGTGGCAGACATAGGAATTCATTGGGCAGTAAGCTCATGGTCTATCAATATTTCATTCATTCTTGGTCAAAGAAGGTTCTTATTCAAAGGTAAAACAATTCTGCCACTCATTGATAGTAATTATCAGACAGAAAGAGCAAGCACAACAGGGTACTCTCCGAATGCAAACCAGATGTTTTCAGTTCCTTTACAACTGTAATCTAAGCCTGCAAAGAAGAAACCAGAAACCAGGAGAAGAATAGACAGAAATGAAGCCCACAAACTGAAAAGGCATGAATGGCAATGATGAACAATAGAACATGATAAATTAGTACCACTTTCCCCTGAAGTTGGGTGCAAAATGGAAGTAATTAAGAAATTATTTTCCCAATCAGTATCTAGGGAACTTAGGCTGAATGTCTGGATACCTATTTTCATCAGTGGGAAACTGACAAGGATTGATGAATACTCTGTTTTTCAATGATGAAAAAGCTGTGGAATCCCACTATAACAAGAGTGTCCCTGATAGGACCAATACCTGCCTGACTAGCTGCTGAGGTTCTAATGGGCTTTTGTTCTAAGTGATTGCTATGTTTCAGGACATGTGGATTGACCCCTGAGTTAAATATGATTCCACACAGCAATGAACAGTTTCTACTGTGCTTCTGGAGAAATGTAGAAATTGGAGTTGTAAGATTTAGATATGAATCCTTAAATGATTTGATTCATCTCCAATTCCTCATTTTACAGATAAAGAAACTGAGGCTCAGAAAAATTTAAATAACTCTTTCAAAATTACACAACTAGTTAATGAGAAAACTGATAATTGAATTACCTTCTTACGATAATTAAATGAATTCAACAGTGAAACACTGTTTATATCTCCTTTCTTATAATTGAACAAATGCAGTAGGTGATATAGTGGATAGAAAGTTGGTCCTGGAATCAGAAAGGTCTTAGTTCAAATGTGATCCTAGACACTTTCTAGCTGTGTGAACCTGGGCAAATCATTAACCCCATTTATCTTAGTTGCTTCTCTATAAAATGAGCTGGAGAAGGAAATGTCAAGCCATTCCAGTATCTTTGCCAAGAAAACCTTAAATGGGGTCATGAAGAATTAAATATGACTGAAATTACTGAACAACAAAAAATAACTGGAGAAATTGTTACAAGAACAATTAACTTAAAGATTTCAGCCTTCCATTTAAAATGATCAGTAACTCAGAGAAAAGTCTAAAATTCTCCATTCATCTCACTTTCACCTGAAACCCAAATGAGCAAGAAATTGGCTGGAGGTGTGACTGTCACCCATATGTACCCAAGTACAGTATTTCTTGAGCCCCCATTTCCCTAGAAAAAATAAAAGTCAATGGTTTTAGATCAAATATAGTGATAAACAGAGCAATATGTTGTATATTGTGATTCTAAAATCGATAATAATACATTTGTTATAGAAGAAAGAACATGAACTTTTAAATCAGAAGATATGGCTCTAAATCCCACCACTGATGCCACTCATGTAGCCTTGCACAAATAATTCATTTAATGTCCTTGGAACTCAGTTGCCTTGTGTACAATAGTAAGATATTAGATGTAAGGACCCTTCCAGCTCCAGAACTTTGCCTTCATAATAAAATGACTAAATACTATACTTTGTAACCTTGGATTCATTTTTCTTATTTGTAAAATAGAATGGGAATATCACTAAGATTTTATCTTGTGTAACATTTTATGATTCACATTCTAGTAGGCTATGATCTCTTCCACGAATTTATGCTATTTTCTAAGTTCCTTCCCAACGCCAATATTCTATATTCTAAGATCCCTTCCAGCCCAAACCAATTATTTGCAGTTCTTCCTAAACCTTTCTTTCTATAGTGAAAGAACTACTCTTTGGTAACATTTGATTATCTGATGAAATGAATTAATCATTTCCCTTTCATTGTGAATATAGGTATATATTCATGTTGGAAGTAGAGATGAACTAAGTGAGGTCTTTATGCTACAATGTTTGTCCAATATATCTCCCAAGGTTGTCGTGAGGATTGAATAAGCAAATGAATGTGTGTATTTTGTAAAAATGTAAATGCTACATATTGATTAACTATTATTGTCATATGAAGAAAAGTTTAATAATATACATTTTTTTCAATTAACAACACAAGTCTAGCTGGCTTTCATTCACTTTATTAAGATGGAGAGATCCAGTGAGATAGCCCCTTTCCCTCACTTTATGGAAGTATAATCATTAGCAATTCTAAAATTCTCCTGAAAGCTATCTCTATATAAGGTTAGAATGGAAATTTTGTTTCCTGATTTTTTTCCCCCTTTCTATTCTGTACACTTATCTTTCTTGAATATCAAAATACCAAACTCTGAGCATTATTATTTTATTCTAGTCAGCCATGTTGTCCAGAATTGTGCTAATAGTACCCTAAGGTCAATTCAGATAGACTCTATGGACCTCATTATATTGGGGATTTCCCTTTAAAAACCCTCTTCATAGTTGTGCACAATTCAGTTTAGGTTTCCCAGCATATGTTGGAAGATTGTTCTCCTTCTGCCTTTGTTGCTTCAGCTCAGTCCTTGTCCTGGCTTTTGCCTTCCTTTTATGTCTTGTCTTGTCCATATATGTGGGCTCCTTGAGGGCAGGTATAGTCTTTCTTTCTACTTGTATTTTTATTTTTATTTGTTATTTTATTTGTATTTGTCCCAACTCTTAATAAATACTAATTGACTGGCTTTCATACTCCAAAATCATTCTTCTTTGAACTCAACTACACTACCTATACCAGCCATGCCTATTTTAGATGTATTTTTTAAAAAGTTAAAAAAAATACATATATCTCAATTGGGGCTTCTTTCTTACTCACTGGAGTTTGAAATAATTTTGAGAAGCAACCTAAAGTCATCCTACATGGTCATACCATGTAGTGAGGAATGTTATTGTGCTCCATGCCAGCTTTGGGAATTCTCTGAAATCCGGGACTAAATAAGCAAGGAAATAACATAATCCAGATAGAATTTCTCAAATTGGCTATAGTGTCCCTTTTCTGTCTGGTTTTTCCAACACAGTCTTGGCTAACCCTAAAGGGAATGTGGTTACAGTTAATATCTCTGCCAGGAACTAAGAAAAGATGGGCAAACCTCAAGCCATGTAGAGACATGGGTTAAGTAAGGACCCCCAGGCTCCAGATCCATAGATAATGTGTCTTAGTTTTCAAGAAATCCTGTGTTTCTAAAACTGACCAGTCAGTTGGGCAAAAGAGACTTATCTCAGGACATAAAATTACTACTGTCTAGTGAATATAAATGTTCTACTAGCTGTGGTTCTGCCTTAGGTTATCATGTGAAGATGCCAAAAAGGTAGGCTCCTTTCATGTTTAGTTGGTGCTTGGGAAGGATGTTTAAGCTCATTCTTGCCTTGTCCTAACTGGTACATTAAGCTTTTCACAGAATTAGAAATAACAATAATAAGTCAGGTTGGCGTGTCTTCTTTCATGGGAAATCTGATATTCAGAAACTTGAACTCAGAGATCACATCGGTTAAGGGGTGATTTTTCATATTATAAAATTTTTCTGTACAAAAGGATTTGCCCCAAGGGTTCTTTTAAATCTTTAGCTCCCGTGGTATAGTTTAGTGTTTGTTTAGAGCTCATTCCTGGCCATAAAATGTAGCTTAGAGATTACTGATGCTGAAACAGGGGCTTTTGTGGCAGGCAGGGAACAGCTTGGGATCACTGGAAACACTGGGCAATTTATCAAACTTGAGGCAACCTTAGCTCTTCCTCCTCTTATATTTTGGGCTCTGTTCACTGTCCATCCTTACTAGTTTTGTATGAGATGTAAAATACCCCTCCATCTCCACGCCCCCCACCCCCCCTTTACACATACACACATCTATCCATTAATCAAGAAACTTCTACTGTATTCCAAATATTATGCTAGGAGCTATATTACACAGATAAAAACAAAACAACATTCTGTCTTCAGAGATATTACAATCTATCAGGAGATACAACATGTACATGTATAAAACCTACATACACAAGCATACATGCACAACACACACATATGTATGTTTATGTATATGTGCATGTGCATATAAAATATACACATATATGAAACCATTTAATTTGGGGGAAGGGAAAAAAGCATTAGCAGCTGAAGTAATTCGGAAAGTCTTTATGTGAGCAGTGGTGTTTGAACTGAGTTTTGAGAGAAACAAGAGACTCTAAGGGGAGGATGGGATGAGGAAATGCATTCCAGACACGGGGGGAAAACAGTATAAATACATGGGGATAGAAGATGTAATGTTATATATGAGGAATAGTAAAAAAGTCAAATCAATTAGCCAAAACATTATGTTAAAGATATATGTAATAAAGTCAGAAAGGTAAATTTGGACCAGGTTGTTATCGTTCATATGTTTCAATTGTATCTTAAGCTTTGGGATATCATTTGGGATTTTCTTGGCAAAGATACTAAAGTGGTTTGCTATTTTTCTTTTCCAGCTTATTTTTTATAGATGAGAAATTGAACAAAGAGGGTTAAGTGACTTGTTCAGGGTCACACAGCTGATGTGGGTGTCTAAGGCCAAATTTATATATAGGAAACTAAGTTTTCCTGACTTCAGACCTAGCTGTCCCAAGATCAAGTTTTGAAGGGCTTTAAATAATAAACAAGGACTCTATATTTTATCCTAAAACACAATAGAGAACCACTGATGTTTATTGATAACACACATACTTATTCATATAAAAAGTGAATTAATTCCAGCTTCATGGAATAATAGGGGAAGTATATTCTCTTCATCCATTTTGTTTTTCCATTGTGGGAGTATAGATATTTACTGCTAGATGACTTTAGTTCTTATATAAGAGTGTTTAGTATTTCTGGACTTGAAGCAGTTAGTATGGCATCTGTGAACAGACACATCAGAAAAACTTTGTACCTAATAGGAAGCCTCTCTAGGGTTTTATGTAGTGTGCTTGTGTACACACATAACAGGATGAACCTATAGGTCCTCCCTCTCCCTTTCCTTCTCCCTCTCCGTCCCCCTCTCTTTTTCCTTCCCCTCCCTCCTCCCTCCCTCCCTCCCTCCTCTCTCTCTCTCTCTCTCTCTCTCTCTCTCTCTCTCTCTCTCTCTCTCTCCTCCTCCACCTCTTTTCCTCCCTATAAATATCTATGGCTACTGGCTGCACATGTCAGTAAGTGAGCCTGAAATGAGATCTCAAGACCCTTGATTTTCTTTTCCCCTTTGTGTTTTTCCCCCAAGTGCAGGTGACTAAAACATCATTGAAAGAGATTCATGTTTCAATATTTGCTGGCCATATCAGACAACTTTAATGTTTTTGGTTATCTAATGAGAGGTGCTTTCTCCAGCCATACTCTTTTGGAAAGAAATGACCACCAAATGAGGACAATATATATGTGCCTGGTTTACCTTGAGTGGATTTCTAGAAACTGAGGTGAAAATAAAATCTGTTCAGCCAGCCCCAAAGTTTGCTAGGAGTCTTACTTTCTGAGAAAGTATAAACAAGATGATATGCTTCTATGAGTCCATTGATTACATCATGTATTTTGTTCCTATGCATCCTTTATTATGAGCTACTGCTTCATAGAAATTATCTGTCCATGTATGCACGCTTATAGATTTTTTTCTTTGTGTTTCTTTTTGCCAGAGGAAATAAATGTTTTATGTGTGATACTCACTACTTTCTATAAGTAGTCTAAAAGAGATCATACTTGTCCCTTTCACAAGAAATTCTGTCTATGATCTTAAACTAAGTTTTAATTAAGAGATTTTCTCTGTTTCTTTGGGGTGGGTGAAATAAACTAAATTGTGGAAGGAAACAACTGACAATTTAGATGTTTGCATTTGAGTCCAAAGTCAGAGATACTTTTGAGAGCTAGGCCCTCAAACTATGGCTGAAATATGGCATATTTGGGGAGCTTTGGAACTGATTCTAACCAACCCCAAGGACATTTCAAAATCTCAAATAGGTTTTGAGCTCACCTCAATTTATTTATTTGTTTTATTTATTAAGCTAATTAGCCAGTGTTATTATCAGGTGAATTCAGAATTTCATTTGGATTATCCTATGATTTTGCAGGAATATAATGATGATGCTTGGGATGTCCTGTATACCAAGGATCTGGTATGGAATGTCTGAATTGCCCTGTGCAATGGGCAAGGAATCTATTGCAGTCACGTAAGGGTTATCCTTATGTTCTTTTAGGGATCCATGGAGAGATTTTTACCCTGGAAAATTTATTTTCATATTTGAGAATATAAGGGATTATTTTAAGTCAACCCCGAATCTCCAGTTCCTATTAGAAATCTCTCACAAGCTCTGGGGTCTCATTTTGGCCTAGTCTTTCCCTCAGAAAGGGGGAGCTTGATTAACATTTATTTCTTTTTAAATTCACTTTTATTATTTATATTTTTGTTTCAGTTTTATTCATTCCTACTTATTGTTGTTTTCTGAATGATTCTCATGAATATTAGGTATAGAGTAACCTATAAGAAATTTGTAACCTTTTTTGCATTTGCATAATTTTTCATTTGAGAGTGATCTAGTCCTACTGACCACAATAGGCCTCAGATCTTGCCCAAATTGTTAATTGTGTGATTATTTAGGAACCTTTTGGAATGGATTTCAGAGATTTTGCCTGTTATTTAGAAAGTCCTTAAATACTCCTAGAGAGAGAGAGTTGAATGCTCATTCAGGTCATAACCTACAAAATAAATCCTAGTCTCTCTTCTGAGCTACATTCTCACATCACCAATTGGACATTTGGGCATTTCTAACTAAGTGTCCCATAGGATTAAATTTGTAGGTCTGGAAATAATTTACAAAGAGAAGATAAATGAACTTATGTGAGCTGACAAGATTCTCCTATGTAATCATATAGAAACAAAAGAAAAAAAGCCTGAGGATAGAGCCTTGGGGATAGTAATCTAAGAAGATAGAATCAAATGGCCAGTTTGCTTTCAGATATTGATGAGGTTTAGATTTGAGGTACCCAAATGAAATTAGAGTTACTGGTGGTCAAGCAGTTAAATAAAGTCTAATGAGGTCTAATGGCGGGGCAAGGGTAGGGAGTTCTGAGGATTCCCTTCTGGTGGCGCAAGAGTCCCCTGTAAAGGAATTTACAGACCAGAAAACCTAGACTGATAAAAGAAGTTTATTATGGGGATTGGAAGTAAGGTTAAAATCTAGTCTAGTTAAGGAAATAGGTGTGGGTAAAGAGAAGAGGGTACTGGAAACCATATTCCAGTGGACACAGGCTCTTTGGGATGCCAAATATGGCACAGCTGGCATGTTTAGAACCTCTGCAAAAAAAGGTTTTAGTTTGGCTCTTTTATAATAGGAGGATCTGGCTACCAGCTGAAGGGGGTTCATGGATGGAGTCCCAGATTGACTCCTAGCTGGGTTTCAGCTAGGGTTAGAATTTGAATTGAATTCAGTGGGTTTCAGGACTGAGACAACCCCACTCAGATAACAAAGATGAAACTGTGCTTGGGTGGAGTCCCCTCACTGAGACAGAGTTGAAGGAGTTTTCTCCTTTAAGTATTTTCAGTTTTGGGGTTCCCTCTTTATTATTAAAGATTGTATTTACCTGGATTAATAAAATATTTTTTTAAAATACTGATGCTACTTTTGCTTCACTTTATTTTGTTTATGCCCTTTTTGTTCAATATGACATTTAGAGGAAGGGTTAGACTTAGATTCAGGAAACTTCAGTTTGAATCATAATTTGGTTCTAATACCTAATACCAGTTTAACTTTGGATAAGTCATTTCTCATCTCTGAGATTCAGTTTGGGTACTTTATAGTTCTACATTCTTTAATCCCAAATGTGATTCTCTGTCTCTGTCTTTCTTTCTGTCTCTGTCTCTATCTCAGTCTCTGTCTCTTTATGTCTGTCTGTCTGTCTGTCTGTCTCTCTCTCTCTCTTTGTCTGTCTCTGTCTCTCTTTCTATACACACACACACACACACACACACACACACATATCTTCTCTCCTCTCCTTCTTTCTATATATACAATATCTACTGTCCTGTAAATGCAAATTGAGATGTACTTCATTTATTAATGTGAAATAGTCTCAGAACAATGGTAATGTACTTAAGCCAGCCTCAAATGACCTATTTATCAATTCAAATTTAATTGATGCTGAAAGTGAAAGTTACTGGAGTGATGCTTATCATGCTGAAAAAAACTTAGGGTGACCCTGAAAAAAACCTCTCAAAAATTTGCTCTTTTGTCACCCCACTTCCAGCTCTGTGCATTGACCCCTGGATCATGCTAGCCTAGAACAAAGTTAAACTAGGAAAGGATTCGTGCTATTGGAATTGTTTCAATCAACCTTAGGAGTTTCTTTACTAAAACCTTCATTTTTCGGCAAATGCTAAAAATAGCAAATCATTCTGTCAATCTTTCCCTCCCACCCCACCCCCACTTCTACTTCATAGACTACATCAATGTCTTCACAGACCATAGGGAATAAATAACAGGAGAAGGTGGGTTCAGTAGGTTTCTTAATAACGCCCTGCCGGTACTGCTTGGCATGCAGCCCCTTCCCAAGAAACAAAAGCCTTGCATGCCACTCATTACAACTGCAGTTACCCCAGGCAGTCCTTCCCAAATGAAAACGGTCCAATTCTCTGGAGTCTCAAAAAGAAATCAAGAGGAATATAAACATGAAATGAACCAAATATACAGTGTATGTGTATGTGTGTGTTGTGATGTTTTCTTTCTTTGTTTTTGTCATCATCAAGACATTATATTAATACTGATACAGAGGAAAATGCATCTCAAATGAGATTTCAAAAAAAAAAAAAATTGGTGGGGAAAATTTTAAGGGAGAGGACACTGACTTTGACCCAGTTAGGCCCTTGGAGGATTAGGGTGGAATGGAATGATTCTGAGTGTTTTTCTGCTCCTCTATTGGAAGTAAAATAACAACATAAAAATACAGGATCTAGAAGAGCCAGCAGGAGGATAAATACCAAAGAAACGATGTAAACACAAACGCAAATTTCCCTAGTGAGTAAGAGAATGAAGAATTTGTTATTTATCTCTTTTTGCAATCTATAAAACTGAGCACGAATCCTGAACCCTATGGGTACGTTTTCAATAAATAATCAAAGGATTGCAAAACAACATATCAAGATCAGTTGAAGAAAACATTAAGAAATAAGAATTTTGGTCACCCATTGATTGTTCACATTTAAAAAAAAATCAGTTTCCATCAGGAAGAATAGGCCAATTGATAAACTGCACTGGGAGCTGTAATCCTACAACCATTTTACATTTTACCTTAAGTTGCATTATTGGAGTTCCTTCCCTGATTAGTACCTGACTATAACACTATCCTCTGTAGCTTGGAATTCAGTGTAAGGCAGAATCTGTTGACTATGGACCACAGCCAAGAGGATTTATAACAGTATGGACGAGAAATATCTCATTTTGATATTTTCAACCATATCATGGCTCTTTATTTTAAACACAAAGGGTAGAGGTATTATGCACTACTCTAATAATCTTAATTTTTTTCTTTTCAATTAATAAATATTTATTTAGTCTTCTTCTTACCTTCCATCCCCGCTGGAAAAAAGAAAAGGAAATAAAAAATAAAAGTCCTATTATAAGCATAGAGAATAAAGCAAAACACATTTCCACATTGGTCATATCTAAAAATTTGTGTCATTCTACATATTTATTCTGTCACTTCTTGTCAGAAGATAATTGGCTTCATCATTCATTCTCTGGAATCATGACCAGTCACTACATTGGTCAGAATTCTTGAAAGTCTTTAGAAGTTGTTTTTTGGGGTTATTTTTTTTAGTAAAATTATTTACTTTTAATATAAATTGTTTATTAATCATGTTGGGAAAGAAAAATCAGACCAAAAGAGAAAAACTATGGGAAAGATTAAAAAAAAAAAAAAAACAGGAAAAAAGCAAAGCTAAAATGTGATGGTTTACTTTCAGTCTTTTAGTTTTCTTTCTGGATTCTGATGGCATTTTCTGTCCAGAACTTATTGGGATTGCTTTGGATCACTGAACTACTAATAACAACCAAGTCTTTCATAGTTGATCATCACACATTTTTGCTGCTATTGTGTATAGTGTATTTTTGATTCTGCTTGTTTTGCTAGCATCAGTTCATGTAAATCTTTCCAAAATCAGCCTGTTCATCATTTTTGTAGAATAATAACATTCCATTACCTTCATATACCACAACTTGTTCAGCCATTCCTCAATTGATGAGCATCTACTCATTTTCCAATTTTTTGCTACCACAAAAAGAGCTACTATAAACATTTTTGAACATGTGGGTCCTTTTCCCTTTCTCTCCTTTATGATTTCTTTGGGATGCAGACCCAGTTATGGCACTTCTAGGTCAGATTTGTTATTTTAAATAACATTCTTGTTATTGCTTGTTATTAAATCGTTCTCTTAGATCTACTTATTTTATTCCTCCTTAGTTCATACAAGTTTTCCCAGGTTTCTCTGAAATTGTCCATTCTTGATTTTTTATACTACAAAAATTTCCCATTAGATGGGGCAGCTAAGTGATGCAGTAGATAGAGCTGTGGGCCTAGAGGCAGTAAGATCTGAATTCAACACCAGCCTCAGACATTTACTAACTGTGTAATCTTGGGCAAAGCACTTAATCACTCCAGATTTTTTGGCAAGAAAACCTCAAATGGGCTCACAAAGAGTCAGATGTGACTGAAAAATGACTCTACCACCCAGGTCATCTTGCCTTCTATCTTGATATTATTGTTATCTCACTTGTTTATACTGGACTTTTGAGCACCAGACTTTCCTAATCCATGCTTCTAGTACCTGGTAGAAATGAATTCATTCACCTCTAGAACTCTTACCCTTAGAAGTAAAGAGTGTTGAGTGAATATATATATTTTTAAGAGAATATACCAATTGGTGGCAGAGCAGACATACATAAACCCTTCAGCTAGCCTTTCAAACCATTGTCTACAACCACTGGTTCTCCTTCCCTTCCTGATTCCTGCTTCTGTTTTTGTTGTTGTTGTTGTTTTCTTTTTCTTTTCATTTTTCTTTTTCTTTCTTCTTTCCTTCCTTCCTTCCTTCCTTCCTTCCTTCCTTCCTTCCTTCCTTCCTTTCTTTCTTTCTTTCTTTCTTTCTTTCTTTCTTTCTTTCTGGTGTGGACAAAGTAAGCAAACCAACAATAACATTGTTTTTGGAAGGGCAACCAACTGACTGTCTTATTGATTAACTTTATGCATGAGACTTTCCAAGCCAAGCTTCCTTCCCTATGTAACAGTTCTTATCATCTGTTCTTTTCCTCTATTAAAAAGTAAAATCTTCAAGGAGAGGGACTATCTGATTGCTTCTAGCTATATTCCTTATATTCAGCACAGTATCTGGCACAAAATAAACGTTTAAGTATTTTTTCATCTATGAATTCATTTATGGTAGCTCAGAAGATAGTTTGCTGAGTCTGTAGTCAGGACAGTGACTTCAAATGCAACCTTAGATTTGTGCTAACCAGATGACCCTGGGCAAGCTGCTTAATCACTTTTCGCCTTATTCTCTCAACTATAAAATGGGCATAAAAACTTCAAGACTGTTCTGAAGATCAAATGAGATAATGTGGACATAATGCTCTTAGTACAGTGCCTAATACATAACAGGGACTATATAAATGCTTATTCTCTTCCTCCCTCCTTCCCTACCTCTGCCACTGTGTCTAGATGTTCTGCTACTAAATAACTACTTGACCTGAAATAAATCATTTCCCTTCTGTGGGTTTCAAATTCTTCTACTGAAATGTGAGTTTGACTACATTGTTTCTAAAATTCATAATATCTCAAGCATTATATAAGTTAACATTCCTTCTATTGATAACATTTTGTATATTATTTGGTTTGACACAAAAATATTCATTAAGGACCATTGAAGTTCCAGGAATTATGCAATGGACTATGAATACAAAAACAAAAACCAAAACAAAAATCCATCCTGCCCTCAAGAAGTTTGCATTCACTAAGAAAAAATAATGAGTATACTAATAAATACAAAAATAGTGCAAAATTATTGAGCTCAGGGGAGGAAACCCTCCTAATCAGGATATCAGGAAAGGTCTAATGTGTGAAGTAACTGGATCCAACTAAGGTGGACCCATACATGGATCTAAGGAGTCCAAGAGGCAATGATAATGAGAAAAAGAAATTTAAGATCTCTGCCAAGGACAATCTGTGCAAAGGAATGAAACAAGAGACACAATGCCACATATGGAGTATGGAAAATAGACCCTTTTGGCTAGAATATAGAGTGTATAGAAATATGAAATCAATCTAGACAAATGTATCAGAACAAAATTGTGAAGAATTTTAACCACCAGGAGAAGAAATGCATATATTATCTTAAGGGCAATAGGGAGATATTGAAACTTATTAAGCAATGGAATAACACAGACAAATTTGTGCCTCTCTCTCTCTCTCTCTCTCTCTCTCTCTCTCTCTCTCTCTCTGTGTGTGTGTGTGATCATATGACAGGGAGGATAGAATTGAAAAATGTTATCAAGATAGAATCAATAAGGATTTGGTCATTAAGAATGATGAGAGTGGAGGGGACAGATGAGAATGAGAGGAGCATTTAAGTTGAGAACCTGAGTGAATTTAAAGATTACAGTACTTTCAAGAGAACTAAATAAATTTGTTGGTTTGTTTTAGGATTCTCAGAGTAATTGGCCTGATGCTTGGTGTTTTCCATATGACACACCCACATACCCTTCCTTCATTTCTCCTTATCTGTTCTTTATACAACATTGAATAAAATATAGAAAAGGCTACTTTAAGATAATTGTTGTGGACAGCACCTGAACCTATGAGGAGCTGAAATAGAAGAAAGGATAGGGGTGAATGGCTCAAGGAAAGCTTTGGGGACTTTGGAAAGAGATTAGAAACCCAAACATAAAACAGGCTGCCTTCACTCTCTCCTTATTTTTTTTTTTTTTTTTGCCTTTAGAGCTTTTAAGTTTCATTCCCTATTTCAGTGGGATTTGGAGGATTGGATTGAAGCTGTGGTAACAGGAGGGCCTGAGGCAAATTCTTATCCTGCTGTTTCCCTGCCAAACAATTATAATCTTGCTTGTCCACCCTCCCCACCTCCCCATCCCCATTGATAGACACTATCTAAATGCAGCTTGCATTCCTCTAAAAGCACAGGCTGAGTCTCTTCCTACTTCACTTATTTCATAGTCTACATTAAGGTGGTATCTATAGCTTGACAAAACATCTCCTTCAAAAAGCTCTTATTCAGGTTTCTCCTTGGATTTTTTTTTTAACCTGAGAGAGATGGTAAAGCCTTTCAAATCAGAACTAAGTCATCATCAAAAAATGTGCTAGTTACTACGAAAGCTGTCCTCAGACCAGATTAAGCAGGGTAAAAGCTCCTGGACCCAGTGACAGTTGGGAAGTGATTCAGGAGGCAGAATTTGGGGAAGAAAAAGTGGATCCCTCACTTGATATTTTAAAATATATAAATCCTTAGGCTGAGGTACATATGATTAAGTAGCACACATGTCTCTACCAAGGGAACTTGTAAAAACATTATCAAAGGTAAAGAATGATTTCTTCTCTCTTCCTATCCCCTCCTCTCCCCATCCGGACCATTTTTATCACTCTGTCTTTGTTTTTCAAATCTGTCCATGACTTTTGCTATTCAGGTTATGGAATATTCCCTGTGCCATGTTACCTCAAAATAACTTCCACTATTGCATGCTATTAAATGCTGCTTGAAGCAGGAAATTGGTGATTTTCAGTTGACATGGAATGGAAAATTGTTTAGCATCAATTGATACTGCATGGGTCCATTTATGCTCAATGAATGCAAAATGGTCTGGTACGCAGGAAGTATTTAACATAAGTGAGCTGACATTTATTTGACTATCAGGGGATAGTCCAGGAAAAGTACTGGCCAAGAAAATTTCAGGAGAATACTGAAGTTGTCACTAACAGGTCCAGATTTTAGTTGCATATGATGCTACTAAAGAAAATAGCTAAGACTTTCGGGGGTTTTTCAAGTTGTGCAGTGCTTTACCTGGGAACCAGAAAGGAACCTATGGAACCTAAGGATTTGTTTTCATGTAATTATTCTCCCAGTGTCATTATGAGTAGCTCTTAAAATTTCAAGATATCCAACATTTTGTATAGGGCATCTCAGAAAGAGAGAGAGGAGTAATTGACCAATAAATTTCCTTCATTATCTCAATTTATAATCTCACTCTCCATCAAAATGTATGTGTTTTGTGTTCCATTTTCTCATGACCCAGCTAATTACTTGATTAAATTTCTAAGTTATTTGTGATAGTTAACATTTTATGTCACTTTGTAGTTGCAATATTATTTGACATATATTATTTCAATTGATCTTCACAATAACCCTATGGTATAGATAGGAAAAGTATTGTTTCCATTTTATAGATATGGAGGTAACATAGCGATGTAGTCACTAAAATAATAGTATTCTGACTCCAAATTTAATGCTATTTTACAGATAGACTTTTAGGCTTCTCCTTCCCTCCTTTTCTCCCCTCTCTTCTTCCTTTCCCCCCTCTCTGTCTATGTGTCTCTGCCTCTCTTTGTCTCTCTGTTTCCCTCCCTCTCTGTCTCCCTCCTCCCTCCCTCTTTCTCTCTCTCTTTTTCTCTTTGTCTGTCTGTCTCTGTCTCTCTCTTTTAATATTTCAATCCTCCAAAGACTAATCATTCCATTAATTCCCTCTACAATTATCAATTGCAAACCTTCCACAATGATATTAGAATATTATTATGATCTTTGGGCGTTGGGAAAAAAATATATCATCCTGATGGACAATCTTCATAGATTGAGCTTTTTAAAGCTTTTCTTGGCAGGTCTTCAAATGACAGGCAGGCACATCATGTGCTCATTTTCAAAAGTATTCTCAGCTTGGTGGAAATGTCCAAGGCTTGCATTCAATTGGTAAAACTCCCCTCAACCCTATGATAAGTGGTCAGTAGAGGAATTTAGTAAAGGTAAATTGACACTAGATAAAATTTATAGAATGCATAAAATTCCATGGTTTCAAAATAAATTCAATGACATCAGCTCCTTTAGTCTTCATAACAACTTTGCCTCAGGATTATCCCTAGTTAATAATGATAATAATATGAAAAAGGAAACTGAGGCATATATAACTTTTACTTAAGGCCAGAGGCTAGTGAATCATAAATAACAAAGGGTAAATGTGTTATCCCATCCCAGAGATCTTTGTACTTAATAACAGGCCTTCTGGAGACATCTTTCCTTAAACCAAAGGCATGAATCTGAAAGAAAGATCTCACAGAACTCAAAGAACCACCACACATTACAGATTGTTGAGCAAAGACAAAGAGAGGAAGCTCCCACTTTGTTTTTGGAATGAATCTGAGGAGTTGAGGTTCAGAAAGAATACAAAAATTCCATTCCAAAAACAAATTAAGGAAGACAAGTAATCACTAAATCACTTATAATCAATTCTACCCCTTCAGGCTGTGACACTGAAGGCTGAACTGAATTACTTAGTATGAGGTTGCCTGACTCAGAAAAAAAGGCAAATACAAATCAGCTCAGCTTTATGCAACAAAAGGGAATCATGGCAGGGGAGGGTCAGAATCAGGTTTTAGTAAAAGCCTGCCTTTTCTCTGGGCTTAGTAAAGACCCTTTTAATTTGCTGGAGGAAAATGCCATGTGGATTGGATTGTATTTTCACAAAGAGGAGCCTGATCCTTTATTGGGCTTGGCATTAGGAAGATCTGGATTTGAAAGCTGCTTGAAACTCTTACCAACTGTATGAATATGGGGCAGTCATTCAGTCTGAAGAGAATAAAGTCCCCAGTACCTACTTCAGAGGTTTGATGTGTTAAATGAACAAACATGTAAAATATTTTGCAAAAGTTAAAGTGTTACATAAATATAAACTTGTGTTGCTATCAACAAACAAAAAGGTTGTGAACAACGAGAATATTAGCATTATCTTCAATGCTTTGATCTCCCTATATATCCCATAATCTTTTGTCTTGATTGTTTTAACAGTCTCCCAGTTGTTACAGTATCTCATTACTTCAGTCCATCTTACACATCATGATTGCCAAGACATTTTCCTTAATGCAAATCTGGATGCCATTCTCTTGCTCATTTAACTTCAGTGGCTCCCTATTGCTACAAGAATTAAAAACAAACAAACAAACAAAAAAACTCTTCTGAATAGATTTTTTAAAATTCTTATAGTCTGGGCCTAACTGTTTTCAATTTCAGTGAACATCATTCTCTCTCCTGCACTCTGCCATCCAGTCAAAATGATATAATATGATTTTGTGGTCTCCTGATTTTAGGGGGGGCTTCTGTTCTAACAATGACTCAGAAGTCCTAAATCTTCTGGCTGAGTCTGCCTCAGGAAACTCCCACATTCAAATCTGTCTGATTCTGAATAGACCATTCCTCAATCACATAGCTTCTGGCCTCGGGATAGTCTCACAGATCAAACTTCTGAGACAACAATGAATAGACCACTCCTGAATTCATTACTGATTTATAATCTGGTCAAGTGATTAATCTGGTCAAGGAGAACCAAATTCCACAGACCATTCCATCATCCTACCTATGGATCATAGAATTAACATGTCAATGATAGAAAGATGGATAAATGCTTCTCTTTGCTTCTGTTTCTTTGCTGAATTCTCTTGGAATTCAGTCCATTTGTAATAGTGTTATAATAACAATAAACTTTGCCCCTTGTTTAGGAAATGGGTTCAAGCCTGCAAATTCTTTTAAGATACCTCATGACACTGATCTGTGACCCCACACTTTTGGGGTCCCCATCCCAACCTCAACAAAACTACTCTTGTTTCTGTGCCTTATACAGTATGCCACAAACTCTCTCCTCTGTCTCTCTTCTTCTCTCTCTGTTTCTGTCTCTATCTCTATATGAATCCATCCATACATACATATATATGTGTATTGTATATAGGGAGTCCTTAATAGTATATCTATCATCTATACATAAACATAGAGGTTGAAACAATAAAATTTAATAACTCATTGCATCTATGGGGTGAGGGAGATGAGGTAGCTAGAATTATGCTAGGTTTCTAATAGTTACGAGTTCTTTATCCATTAATGTAATAATAGCTTATATTTATATAATTATTAAATTTTTTGCAAAGTTATTATATGTGTATTTTCTCATTTGACTAGCTAGACTATCTTCTGGGAGGTGATACACAGCAAGAAAGTAGGGTCTTGATCCAGATCTGTAAAATGGTTAGGATTTGGAAAGATGAAGGAAAGAGAAGAGAGACAGGGTATGTTAAGGGAACATGGAAGCAGCTAACCTAACCCTAATTATTAGGGTAACAAATGACAGCTCAGTACAATAAAGAGATTGTGAATTTTGGGGACAGGATCAGGTTTCAAAACCTACTTCTGCTGCTTACTTCCCATTAACAAGCTCAGCAATTTTTTAGAGCTTACTGGTCTTTGGTTTCTTTATCGATAAATAGTTGAACTGAGCTGGAAAGGTTAAAGTTGAGGCCCAGTTTCACAGGTTTATATTTGAACACTTTCTCTTTCTGCTAATTGATGGATGGCTATCAACATTTTAATAATCTATGTTGAAAATGTTATGGAATATAGTGATAGTTATAGATAAATGCATGAAACTCCTTGTGAGAAGAATCATTTCATTTTTTTGCACTTGTACCCTCAGCTCAATATCTAATAGGGATTTCATAAGTACTTATTCATTCTCTGAATCCAATGATACAACTGCTTCATTTCTCAAGTATTGAGTAGAAATTCCAGTTTGGAAAGAGAATAAATTCTCTTGACTCATGTCCTCATATGAGAAAAGGATATTTAATGTGAAAGGAAACACATCTCACAATCAGGAAGACATTCAAGGCCCTCGATTTTCAAATTATTTCCCATCTAGGTTACAGGTTTGAGTAAAATTCTGTTCTCTTTCTTCTCCCAAAGATTTCCTGGATGTGTGATTTGTGTGAACTCTCTTAAGTTTCAGGTCTTGTTCTTCCTCCCTTCAATTACTTTGTAAGGATAGGTTTCCTATATGAAGGTGTTTCAGAAGATCCTTTTTTAAAAAGCAGATATTTGACCTGGAGGGAAGAGAAAAGCATTTCAGAAAGTGAAAGAGTGATTAGAGGGATATGAAAATGAATGAAGAAAATCATAAAGAGATAGAGAAGAGGAAGAGGAATAGAACAGTAAGGAAGAATGAAGAAAATTGGGTATGTCATATAGATATGGGGGAGAAAGAAAAGGTCAGTTTGAGGAAGGAAGTTTGAAAAGACTTTTTAAGAGGTTAAGAGATGATGACAATGATGACAGAGATTAAACATTGGATGGCTATAGGAAGGGTCATATCTAGTAAAGACAAAATTGAATATATGATCATATAACATTAGTAGTGGAAGGAACTTAAGAGAACATCTGGTCCAATCCTCCATTTCAAAGAGATACTGAAGAACAGAGGATTTAACTTATCTGCCCAAGGTCATCTTCCTAGTATGTCAAAAATAGGACCAAAAGCCAGCTCTTTCTCTCTCATAGCCTTATGATTACATTTTGTATTTGCAAACATTATTTTAGTAACTTTCTCCATAAGATAAGGAATACCAGGGTTCTTTTTTCTCTTTTAACAATTGAGAAAATAGAAGCCTTTAAAAGGTAGCTGACTTATCCAAGGTCACAGATGGAATGAATTAGTGGCAGTCAGCATTAGGAAATAGATCTTCTCACTTCCAGTTTAGATCTTATTCTCTTGTTCCAACCTCTTCCTACTAACACCAGGAAATCAGGACTTATGGAATTTGAAGGCAATATTTTCTGTATGCCCAGTATTAAACCAACAATCAATACTGATCATAGATTAACAGGTGTAGGACTCGAAAGTCATATAGATAACCTTTTCTTCCCATTTTTCTTTTTCTTTTTTTTAAATCATCTGTAAAATTAAAAATCTTTATTAAAAGTCATTCATGTGTTGGTGGCAGCCCTCTTTGTACTGGCCAGAAACTGGAAACTGAGTAGATGTCCATCAATTGGAGAATGGCTGAATAAATTGTGGTATATGAATATTATGGAATATTATTGTTGGGTAAGAAATGACCAACAGAATGATTTCAGAAAGGCCTGGAGAGACTTACATGAATTGATGCTGAGTGAAATGAGAAGGACCAGGAGCTCATTATATACTTCAGCAACAATACTATATAATGATCAATTCTGATGAATCTGGCCATCTTCAGCATGAGATAAACCAAATCAGTTCCAATGGAGCAGTAATAAACTGAACCAGATACACCTAGAGAAAGAATTCTGGGAGATGACTAAGAATCATTACATAGAATTCCCAATCCTTATATTTTTGTCCACCTGCATTTTTGATTTCCTTCACAGGCTAATTGTACACTATTTCAGAGTCCGATTCTTTTTGTACACCAAAATAATGGTTTGGACATGTATACTTATTTTGTATTTAATTTATACTTTAACATATTTAACATGTATTAGTCATCCTGCCATCTAAGGGAAGGGGTAGGGGGAAGGAGGGGAAAAATTGGAACAAAAGGTTTGACAATTGTCAATGCTATAAAATTACCCATGCATATAACTTGTAAATAAAAAGCTATTTTAAAAAAAGTCATTCATGCCATCCTCCAGTTCCAAATCATTGACGATAATAGACATGCCAAGAAATTTGAAAAAAAATATAAAGCCTATTTCTTCTCTGTACTACATAGCCCAGTGGCATATATGGTTGGTTCAAAAAAGTATTCACAGATACATCCAGTCATTCTTCTTCCCATTTTTCAGATGAGAAAATTGAGACTCACAAAAGGGAATGAAATGACCCAACATTGCATAAATGGTAAATGTAAGAGAGAGGATTTGATTGTTGGTTTTCTGTGTTCAAAATCAGGAATAGT
The DNA here is from genome assembly GCF_902635505.1 of Sarcophilus harrisii. Taxonomy (NCBI): domain Eukaryota; kingdom Metazoa; phylum Chordata; class Mammalia; order Dasyuromorphia; family Dasyuridae; genus Sarcophilus; species Sarcophilus harrisii. Next base: position 437,639,105 of record NC_045427.1, on the reverse strand, counting down.
AAGTTCTGAGGTCACAAATCATTATCCATTTTATAGAGAATGTTTTTGTGCTAGTTTCAACTGCTATTAGACAGTCTGGAAAACAGATGAAAGGTGGAATGTTTTTACACATGAAAATATATGAAGAAAATATATTTCATAAATTATTGCTTTATTTGCTAAAGCTTGAAATTATGGGATAAGAAAGGGATAAAGTGGGAGAAGGAGAAACTGATTGTAAAGACTGATTAGAAATCTCCAATCATCTGGAGTCAGCTTTGTGTCTATGTGCATTATGTGGAATGTAGTAAGGAAGAGGAGGAAAATAAAGAGTCCTGTATGGATGTTGTTATTATTCCGAGTAAAAATCTTCTTTGGGTGCTTTATTGGTGTCTCCATTATGATTGCATGAACACTATGGGACAGCTTCCTAAGATATTTCTGTAACTGGTTAGTGGCTATTCGTCCCCCTTTCTCCACATTGGTAAAGATTTTCAATAATGAAAGATAGAAGGTAAGAACAGAGGAAGTAACATAATTAACTACTGAAAGAAATCTTGGTTATGAGATCTTTGGTAATATAAGGACATTTATTTCATAATAATTCTGGGATGATCTCTCTATCCATGGGGAAACTTGTTACTGAAATTATATTCAATCATGGATGATGTATGTAGATTCCAGGCTAACCACCTCCTTTGCGTAATGCCCTTATTGTGACAGCCCATAAAGTGAATTAGGTGTTGAGAGACTAAAAAAAAAAAAAAAAGAAAGAAAAAGAAAAAAGAGAGAAACTGGGTATTTAGCAATGAGGGCACAATGAAGTCAAACTAGCAAACAATAATCAGAGATCAAAGGAAGATGGTACATGAATGTGTGTAAGATGAATACTATAGTAGTTTATACATCCCATAAGATAATTTGCCAATAACCCAGAATCAGAATTTTTCTAAACCCAAGGGAGAACTTTCTAATATTAAGAACTACTCATTAATGGAATGGATTACTTTAAAAGGGTGGTCATTTTGCAGTCACAGGAAGTACTCAAGTTGAATCTAGATAGTCCCTTGTTAGGGATGTCTGGTGCATATTAAATGTGTGTGTTGGTTACTGATGTTGTAAAGAAGATTCCTACTTCATGTAACAATTGGGGAAGAGGTTCTCTGCAGTTCCTTCTACCTCTAAGAATCTATAATTCAAGTAATATTTATACCCCTTCAGACTTCCTTATTCTTGGTAACTGATCTGGGCCTCTGAAAGATGAGTTCTTTTTGTTCTTGTTGTTGTCTATTTTTTATCGCCCAAGGAAAGAATGGCTCATGCAATACATTTGTGTCACTTCAGAATTCCTTCTTGTAGACTGTGAGCATGAAGAAGCATAAAGCCTGGTGCCTTAGATAGAATTGGGAGTTAAGCTAGAGAACCTCTAAAATCCTTTCCAATTCATGTTTTTGAGGATCTTCTGCCTAGATAATTTTTATAGTCCTTCCTGTTTATAGTTCAGCAATTCTAATACTGTACTATGCTTGCTTCTCTTCCTTTTCGACACACATATGCTTGTTCAAGCTAAGGAAACATCAACATCTCTGACAAACTTTGGGGAAATGGCTACATAGGAATAATTGGTAGCAAAGTCAAGTTTCTGTAATGATTCCAATTACTGAGGGTGGAGTGGGGAGGGAGGGACAGAGTAGAGGATCATTTCATTGATAGTTCTGAGAAGAAAAAGGAGGAAGAAGAGAAGGAGAAAGAAGAGGAGGAATAAGAGAAGAGAGGAAAAAATGAAGGAGGAGGAAAAAGAAAAGGAGATACAATTCTTACCCTCAAGAACATTGCAGTGTAGTTGGAAGACAGTCTTGATATACAATTTAGGAATTATCTAAGATAGAATATAATTAAGCATTAAGGTGCTGGAGGTCCTTCAGACATATAAGAGGAATAAGACTTTTAAGAGAGAAAGGGAGAATTGAGAGAGAGAGAGAGAGAGAGAGAGAGAGAGAGAGAGAAGGAAGGAGGAGGAGGAGGAGGAGGAGAGGAGGAGGAGGAGGAGGAGAAGGAGAAGGGAGGGGAGAGAGAGAGAGGGGGGAGGAAGGAGGGAAGGAGAGAGAGAGGGAGGGAGGGAGGGAGCAAGAGAGGAGAGGGAGGGCAGGTGGGTTAGAAGGAGGAAGGAAGAGAGAGAAAGAGAGAGAGAAGGGGTATGAAAGAAGGGGAAAGGGAAAGGTAAGAAGAGAAAAGAAGAAAAAAAAGAGGAGGAGGAGGATAATTATTAAGGGAAATTTAATGGCAAAGTGAGACTTGAGCTCAGCCTAACAGAATGAAAGGTTTTGTAGAAAGGAAATTATCGAGGCCATGGAAATAGAATAAATAAGTGCAGTATAATATACATGAAAGAACAGAAGGTATGTGGAAGAAGTTTGGAACAAACTTTGACAATAAGCACCTCTAATAGGACAGCACAACCCAGTGAAAAGAGTAGCGAGAATTAGAGCTAGAGGATTTGGATTCAAGTCTCACCTCTAATACGTGTAATCTATGTAATCTTGGGCAAGTTATTTAATTTTCTTCTGTAAAATGAGGGAATTGATCTGTGATGTCTCTTCTCATTGCAAATCTATGATCTTAGCTAAGAAAGTATTTTCAATTGAATTATCTTTATGCAATGCAATTTATACTATCCTGAGAGCAGAATGCAAGCTCCAAAGATATCATACAACCCAACCACTGGAAAAAATGACAGTGGCTCATGGGAATAATGTAATAACAATGAGTCAGAACTGGACCCTTTCCCCAAGGGTTGGTGTATCTAGGAAAAAACAGGCTCTCATTTTTCAACTGAGTAGCACAATGAAGACAGACATTTAACATGAGGGAACTTCTAACCCAAGAAGACTAATCCTCTGTCTTCTCTCTTGAATTGGGAGAACAATCAGACTTTATGTGGTGATCAGGTGCCCAGTGAAGCCCTAAGAGGGCTGAAGTGTTCTAAGGCTGTCAGAAGAGGAAAGCTTGATGACAGCTTTGCTTAACACCTTATGAGGAAATGCCTTGCCAGAACGATTGAAGGGAAAGATAAACAAGCCCCAAGACATGGTCTTAAGGAAGCTGCACCCAATTTTCTGGAAGTTCCCAGGGCAAAACATGCCTCTCCCTCATAGGAAATGCACAGCACAATAAGCTTAGTTCTTTCCAATGAAAAAGGTTTATAACCTCAATTCTGTGGTAATGAGGTCAGACCCAGTCACATAAACAGGATGTCAGAGCTGGAAGGGATCTCAAAGGTCATAGAGGCTACCTCATACCTGACCTGCAATTGTCTCTATAACATACCTGATTTTTGAGTGTCTAATCTAAATTTGGAGCCTTCTAGATATGGGGACTTTTAGTACCTTCCAATAATATACATTCTATTTTTTGTCATTCAATCTCTCCCCCCACTTCCCTCCCTCTCTCTCTGTCTCTCTCTGTCTCTGTCTCTCTCTGTCTTTATCTCTTTCACTCTCTCTGTCTCTCTGTCAATTTTTCTACCTCTCTCTCTGATTCTTTATGACCTCATTTAGTGTTTTCTTGGCAAATATACTGGAGTAGATTGTTATTTCTTTTCCCACATCATTTTATAGATAAGAAAACTGAGGCAAACAGGATTAAGTGACTTGTCTAGGGTCAACCAGCTAGTAAGTATCTAAAGTCAGATTTGAACTCAGGAAGATGAGTCTTACTGATTACAAGTTCAGCACTCTACTGCACCACATAGTTGCTTCTCCCTTCTACATTGATATAGCTCAGATTGTGAGGACACTTTTAGTGATCATCATTCACCTGAAAACTGATTCTTCTCAACCTTAACTAATCGCTCCTCTATGTGCCCTTTGGGATCAAATAGAACAAGTTTAAGCTGTCTTTTAAATGACATCACTTCAAATATTTGCAACAGCCACCATGTGCTGTTCATATCTTTGCCCCTCCCTAATCCTTTTTTTACATATTCTCCAGCCAGCTCATCACTGACCATTTCCCACTGAAGTCTTCTGTGTCTATGCCATTCTTCAACTATGGTGCCCTGCACTGAATATATACTTCAGGATTATCACCTTTATGTTTTTGAACATTGTATTTCTGTAAATGAGAGAATGAAGCAAATCAGCCCAAAACAGTTGGACACCAAATAAATGTGAAATGGAACAGATTTTTAATATTTCTATAACAATTTACTTTCCTCATTGATGGCTAACTAACCACAACCATTTGACTTATAGCACTTTATAACTGATATACTGAGTAAAGGAAAAGGCACTTAAGAAAATGAACCCACAAAAGATTGGGTGGGCCTCTTAATATATAAAGAGAAGAGATTCATATTAGAGGTTACACAATTTTAATGGTATTCAGAATTTTATTTTCCAAATACAGCAAAGAGATGAAGTGCGGCTAATGTACAGAGTGAAACTAAGAAGAATCAAACTTCAGTTCCTCCTCTTAAACAGGCTGGTTCTGTGTGACGGCAAAGTAACTGAATCTAGTATCCTTTACCCTTCTCTTAGACTATAAACTGCTTAAAATATTATAGAAACAGCTTTCTCATCCAGAGTTCCCTATATCAATGAAATTTTAGATTTAGTCCCCAATCCTAGCAAATCCAGAAAGATCCTCAAAAATTAAAACAGGGAATGATGGTTTTGATAGGCTACCATAGATGCATAATTTATCACCCATTAGTCAACGTATTCATGACAACCATCTCCCTATTTATCTGGCTCAGAGCACAGACTGCCACTGTACTCAAATAGAAACTGTTATGGTTTGTTTTCCTGTGATGTAGCCTCTGGACAAATGGGATCAACTCAGCCTTTTAAAAAGGCACCAAGGAAAGTATTTTTACCAAGAAAAAAGGTAAAAAGGAGGAGGAAACAAGCAACTATCTACCATTCCATATGTTTCCTTTTCCATGGATATTCAAACGGTTTAAAAATCCAGGCACAGCAACTTATTCTGTTGCTTTTCTGAACCATATTAAAATGTGCTCAACTCCATAGAGACAGATGTGAGGTATTTTTTGGGATGCCTATTCATACAGAACCTTTAGTTGGTTATTACTTTGTACCTTCCCATTACATAGGCTCAACACCAAGATGAATTTCACTGAACAAATATGCAGTATTTGGTTTAAACATGAGATGCCAAAGTTCTTTGTCTTGCTGAGGAATGAATGTTTTTGCAGGATAGAAGCTAGAAAAATAGAAGCTTTTTTATTTTCAAATACCTTCCAGAACTAATAAGAAATGAGAGGCACTTATTGCTGTCACAACCACTGTATGGAGCAAGATGAATTTCCTTTTTCTCAAGGGAATAGCAGAATAATTTACATAGCAATTCCATTTCTGGGTTTGGCAAATTCCAAATCAGATCATGTACCATTCCTATGTAAGTCTTTCCTAATCTCCTGAAATTACTGTGTTTTTAGAGAAGAAAATAAGCATTTATTAAGCACCTACTATGTTCCAGGCATTATACTAAAGCCTTTGCAAGTATTATCTCATTTTATCCTTATAAAAACCTGGTAGGTAGGTGTATTATAATTCTCATTTTATAGTTAAGGAAACAGAGGCAGACAGAGGTTGAGTGATTTGTTTGGTGTCATATAGTTAATAAGTTGAAACATTCAAGTCTTCTAAACTCAGCCATCTAAAAACCCGGTTTTTAATTGCACCTACTTATTTGAGGACAAATTCTTACCTCACTAGGATGTAAACTCCTTGAGGGATGGGTACATTTTCATTTTTTTGTCTCTATGCCCCCAGTAACTCAATCATACATCCTGCCATATTTTAAATGATTCATAAATGATTGTTGCACTAAACAGAATTAGATTTGAATTTCAATAAGGCCAGATGTATGCTGTGCTATCTTCTGTCCATAATTCTTTCATGGAACCATAGGTCTAGAGCTGGAAGAGACCTTAGAAACCTTCTAGGCCAGTGGAATGGTATGTTACCTTATTCCTTGTTAGATCTTCTCCCTAAGGAGAACATGTACTTTTTTTTTCCTGAGGCAATTGGGGTCTAGTAACTTGCCTAAGGTCACACAGCTGGGAAGTATTAAATGGAGAGGTCAAATTTGAACTCAGGTCCTCCTGACTTCAGGGCTGTTGCTCTATCCACCGCACCATCTAACTGCCCCATATGTACTTTCTAGTAAAGTGAGAACGCCTCCTAGTTTATTAGGAATAGAGTGTAGAATAGCATATGCAAATAGAAAATATCATTCTGCTTTGATGTGAGGTGGTGTATTTAATGGGTTGGCAGGTGAAAAGTTATCTGGGTCTCCTAGTAAATCTGGTGAAAAAAGGGCTAAGAGCAGAAGTACAAGGAGAAGGAATATGAAGCCTAAGGCGTCTTTAATAGTATAGTAGGGGTGAAATGGGATTTTGTCTGAGTCTGGATTGATTCCTGAGGGATTATTAGAGCCTGTTTCAAGGCTTGGGCTACAAACTTAAACAGAAAAATCACTAAAATTCCACATACAAGTGCTTTCCTTCATGATATTTTGAGTTGTTTATCCACATTTTACAGATGAAGAGGCTAATACTTAGAGAAATGGTTTGTCTACCTCTTGTCATATAACTGATTAATATCTAAAGGATGACCAGCAGATTGGCTAAGATGACAGGAAAAAATAATGATGATTGTTGGAGGGGATGTGGGAAAACTGGGACATTGATGCATTGTTGGTGGAGTTGTGAACGAATCCAACCCTTTTGGAGAGTAGTTTGGAACTATGCTCCAAAAGTTATCAAACTGTGCATACCCTTTGATCCAGCAGTGTTACTACTGGGATTATATCCCAAAGAGATTATAAAGAAGGGAAAGGGACCTGTATGTGCACGAATGTTTGTGGCAGCCCTTTTCGTAGTGGCTAAAACTGGAAACTGAATGGATGTCCATCAGTTGGAGAATGGCTGAATAAATTGTGGTATATGAATATTATGGAATATTACTGTTCTGTAAGAAATGACCAACAGGATAATTTCAGAAAGGCCTGGAGAGACTTACACGAACTGATGCTGAGTGAAATGAGCAGGACCAGGAGATCATTATATACTTCAACAACAATACTATATGATGACCAGTTCTGATGGACCAGGCCATCCTCAGCAATGAGATCAACCACATCATTTCTAATGGAGCAGTAATGAACTGAACTAGCTATGCCCAGAAAAAGAACTCTGGGAGATGACTAAAAACCATTACATTGAATTCCCAATCCCTATATTTATGCACACCTGCATTTTTGATTTCCTTCACAAGCTAATTGTACAATATTTCAGAGTCTGATTCTTTTGTACAGCAAAATAACGTTTTGGTCATGTATACTTATTGTGTATCTAATTTATATTTTAATTTATTTAACATCTACTGGTCATCCTGCCATCTAGGGGGGGGGGGGGGGTAAGAGGTGAAAAATTGGAACAAGAGGTTTGGCAATTGTTAATGCTGTAAAGTTACCCATGTATATATCCTGTAAATAAAAGGCTATTAAATTAAAAAATAAATAAATAAAGGATGACCAGAACCAGATTATTTTTCTCTCAGACTAACTTCCTTTTCCCCTCACACTTTTGTGGAATAATTACTGTGTATAAGACATTATTGGGAATAATAATATTTTTGAAAAAAGAACAAGACATCTCTCAAATAGCTTCAGATGCCATTGGAAAGACAAGGACTGAACTATTATCATTAATCTAGAACAGTGATGTCTTCAGCGTATACTAATGTTTAGTGGACATATTTTCTACCAATTCAGAATACCTCTGTGTCTTAGAATCTCTAGTTAATGATTATCTAACATGACAGAAAAGGAAAATTACCAATGCTAGGTTGGATATGGAAAAAATGAAACACTGATTCACTATTGATGGAGTTGTGAAATGGTCCAATCATTCTGGAAAACAATTTAAAACTATTTCTGAAGGACTACAAAACATGTTGCATGCCCTTTGATTAAGCATTATCACTACTGGGTCTGTATCCTAAAAAGGTCAAAGAAAAGGGAAAAAAGTCTATTTGTACAAAAATTTTTATAGTGGCTCATTTTGTGTGACAAAGAACTTGAAATTGAATGCTCATCAATTTGGGCAATGGTTGAACAAATTGTGGTATATGATTGTGATGGAATACTATTGTACTATAAGAAATAATGAAAGGCATAGTTCCAGAAAAAAAATTACTTGGGAAGATTTACATTAATTGATGCAAAGTGAAGTGAGAAAAACCAGGGAACATTGTACATAGTAGCAGCAATATTACAGTGACAATCAAATGTGAAAGGTTTAAACTAATCTAATCATGACAACTATCAAAGAAAATTCCAAATGACTTATGATGAAAAAATGCTATCTACCTTCCAAGAGAGAGAAATGATGAATTCTTTATCAAGAATGAAACCATTTTCCCCATTCTCTTTATAGTTTTAGTCTTTTCTTGCTGTGTGTGTATGTGTGTGTGTGTGTGTGTGAGAGAGAGAGAGAGAGAGAGAGAGAGAAAGGAAGAGAGAGACAGATGGAGAGAGGGAGAGAGAAGAGAGAGAGAAAAGACATATAAAAATATGTTTTGCATAACTTCACATTTATAAATTATATTGCTTGCCTTCTCATTGGGTGGAGGAAGGATAGGAGGGAGGATGAGAATTTGGAACACATTTTTAAAAAGAATGTTAAACATAAATATATTTTCAAAACTCTACAAAACTTCCTCTGAGGTTTGGATCTAGCATCACCTTCTAAGGGAAGACTTTCCTACTGCTTACAGATACTAATATCTTCTCTTTAAAGTTATCTTCAATAAACATGTACATGCATACTGTCTCTCCCTATTAAATTGTAAGTTCCTTTTGGGCACTAAATTTTTTGTTATGTTATTCTTTCCCCAAAGCCTATCACTGTGCCTGACATATAGGAAGCAGTTAATAAATTCTTCTTAGACCAATAGAAAATTGTTTTGCAACTTCAGGTCTTAGAAAGTTGTTTGGAATCACCAAAAGTTTAACATGTAATTTTCCCAGTGTCACACAGCTGCTAAGTGTCATAGTTGGGACCTAAACCCATATCTTCCTGAATCTGAGATAGTATGTGTATTATTGCACACTACCCTTCATATGAAGGATTCAATAACAGTGCAGAGAAAAATATTTAAATTTTCTTTTAAAATAACTAATATTAATATTATTAGCACTAATAAATATAGTCCTAATAATTGATACTTGTATGGCACTTTATAAGTGATTTTGATGTGAATATTGTTATCTCTACTTTACAGATGACAGAACTAATACTTGGACTGTAAAAGTTCATTGACTTTGGCAATATAAACTAGTGATTATCTGATATTTGAACCCTTGATTGTATTATTGTCCTTTCTACTCTACCACAGTTGTAGTTAGGATAAGGAGACTTGATGGAAGAGAAGGATTTCAAGGGTACATAGGTTATGCCTGGGCCAAAAAAGGGGGGGGGAAGGGAGGTGATATTCAAGGGAGTTGTATGAACAAAATTCAGAGGTAGAAAATTCAAAAGCTATTCTTGTTTCCCATAACTCCTAGGACAATGCTAGACCTATAAAAGATATTCAGATGAAACTAGTTAAAGGATAATCTATTGAAAATGCTTTAGATAAAAACCTCAAAATTATTACCTGCCACTTTTAGGGATTAAAGCAAAAAAGGTTTTGTTTTGCTTTGCTTTATTTTATTTTATTGTGTTTTTCACCAAAACTCAATAGCATGCTACACACTATGCATGTTTGAAAAATGGAGAAATGATCAGTGCTACCTTCTAGGCAATGACAATCTAAGACTAGTAAATCTAAAATAAATACATGCAAAGAAAAATAATGGGTGTCAATAATGTTAGAGAACACTGATTTGATTAAAAGGGGAAAATCACCAAAATTAATCTAGAATAATTTAATATATGTTGAGTGATTCAGAATAAGGGAAGAGAGCAGTATAACTGCAAATATGGAATATGTGTGTGTTTGTGTGTTTTGGGAGAGACCCATAAGATGAAGACTTTATCAGCTGAGCTATAGTGGGAAATAAAAAGGAAAGTACTTTATCATAGAATATTGAAACTCAAAAAGCTCTCATAGGTCATTTATTCTATCTTCTACTAACTGTAGGAATCTTTAGTAGTCATTAAGTTTCTGCTCAAAAAATTTGAACTTAGGTTTTTAGAAAGTTCAATAGACATTTAATGGTTTAGTCATATCTTAGAAGGAGAAGGATATTTTGATTCAATAGATCTGGATTTGAACTCTGACTCTAATAATTATTAGTCTAATTACTTGAGGAAAGACATTTACCCCTTCCCTTAGAAGGTGGCTTCAGTTTACTTACTTGTTCAACAGGAGGTTGAGGAGCTAAGTAATGTGGCATAGCTAATAAAGTATTGGACTTAAAGTCAGGAAGAACTAGGCTCAAATGCTCACTCCAATACTTAATGTTGATCTTAGAGAAATAACATACTCCCTTAACCTCAGTTTTCACATTGTAGAATTTACACAGAGCACTTATTTTACAGGGTTTTTTGTGAGGCTAAAATGAAATTATACATACATATATATTTATCAATATATGTGTGGATTAGATGATATAGCATGTCCCAAAAGTCTTATAGAAGTTTTAAGTTATAATTATTTTATAAACAAACATGCTACAAATAGATTAAAAGTTTGAAAGACTAACTTTTAAAAATCTAAATGTTGTTTCTTATGAAAATTAAAATGACCATTGTTACAGGTCATATTTGAACTTTGTAAAACTTTTATCATCACTGCTCAGCAACTAGAAGGATTGCATTGGTATGCTAGCCTCAAGATCATGCAAAGAATGGGAGTTTGATGTACATGATGGTTTTAATGTGACTTTAGGGAAAAAAAACCATAAATCTAATGTCAACAGTTCAAGTGATCAGTATGGCAAGAGATCCTTCTCTAATGTTCCAACATTTTGGAAAAGTGTTAGACAGAAACTATTATACACTCAATGCATAACAGCATGGTGCTCTGGCTTCCTAAACCAAAATTTCATTATCTAAAATTCACAGATCTAAATAATTGAAGTAATTCAAATGTAGATCATTGAACTTTCAAATGATGATTTTGGGAAGTTTGTAGTTTTTACATTTCTGAAGTCATTAAAGCTTAAAACTACACTGCAACTTTGGGGATATGTCTCTATATATAGAGAGAGCTTTGTGAACCTTAAGGAGTTTTGTAAATGCTAGCTAGTATTGAAACTAACATATTTGTGCATATACATACAGCATTTTAAGGCTTCTAAATAGCTTTACCAGCTTTTTATTTGTACTTCAAAAAAATCCTAGGGGAGATCAAAACCACAAGTACTATTATTTCTATTTGACAAATGAGGAAACTGAGGCTCAGAAAAGTTAAATCACTTACCCAATGTTCTAAAGCTAGTGTCAGAGTCAAGATTCAAGTATAGGTCTTTTTAATTTCAAATCTTGCTCACTATTCATTACAGTACTTTGCCTGGGTAATTGCTAAAGTCTCCTCTAACTCAAACAATGTATGACTCTACAAAATGTTATAATTCACACTGGACTTACCTTACAAAATAAGATATCAGCATAAAAGTCTTTTAACATAGGTTTTTAATAATAAAAACATAGCAAGTGATGTTGCTTTATGATCTTTTTTCTTTGGGAACTCTACTGATTTTAACCTTATACTTTCCTACAAGTAAGTCTTAGGAAGAAGAAATCCCATCTACTACTTTCTCCATAAGGGATATTTCCCTAGCATCTAATTTTTCTTTTTTACAAATACTAAATCAATGAAGTTAAAATAAGTGAGAAATTCCTTCTATAAGGTATTTTCCCCTTACAAAGCCTCCAGCTGCTGAACTCCTAACAGATGAGTATGTTTACAATGAAAATAAACTAGACTGGATGACCATGTATTAACACACTCATTTTAAATGCATAATTAGTTAAGAAAAAAAAACTATGCGATTGCCATACTAAGATTTTCTGTTGCACAAAATTTGACCACCAATATTTTCACCAATAAGAAGATCCAATAAATATGCCTCGAAAAGGGTCATGAAGAGTCAAAAGTGTCTAAAAAAGAACTGAGCAACAATAACAATATCAAACAATGGTATTGTGGATAGAGATTGTCTTGAAATCCTATAGATCTGGGTTTTAGTGATGAATTTGACATATAGTAGCTATGTCACCTTAGACTTTAACATCTCAGGGCCCCCTATGCAAATTGCTAATATTTTACATTGCAACTGAACTGTCATCTGCATAAATGGAGTGATTTCCCATATTAGTACATTTCTATAAGACTAATATCACAAATCTGAACCAAAAAGAAAAAAATATTGTGAGAGGGACGATATGGAATAATGAAAAGAACATTTTAGATTATAGAATTGAAGTCCAGAAATTTTTGTTCCTTGAGAATAGTATGAAGAAATAGAAGCCTAAAGCCAGATAAAGAGATTATAAGTAGCAGAGGTAAAACTTGAATTCAATTCTTCTTATTCCAAAACCTATATGCTTTTCACTAAACCAAGTTGAGCACTGATTTGGAATCATTAGACATAAGCCCATACTAGGATTATCCTGGACACATTATCACTGAGATTCAGTTTCTTCATCTCTAAAATGAAGGAAGTACACTGCAAATTTTTTAAAGTTATTTGAAATCTTCTGACTTTCTTAAGATTTGTAATGGTATAGGAGAAGATGAGTCAAAAAAAAACATAATGAAACTGAGAAAAGACTGGTAGAGAACCCAACGGTAATTGTTATAGTCAAAGTCACAGAGAGTATTGAACTCAGGTTTCTATAATAAGGAATGTAGTATTGAAGGTGGGGAGACTAGAGAGAATGAAAGAAAAGATCTCTATAGAGAGATGAACTATATATATATATATATATATATATATATATATACACACACATAACTATCATTATAGTGTAAGTATAAGTGAATTTGTAGAGCTTGAAAAATGACAGGTCCAGCAATTTTGTGCACTGGGATAATCACATGGCAGCCGAACTATTTCAGGGGTTCATTTTCATTAAATATTGAGTGCAGAGAGTAGGAGAAGTGCCTACATTATTCATCTTTTCTAAAGAATAATAGGAAAAATAGACTAGGAAGAGTGACCCATTATGAAGATAAGGAAGGATATAAGGAGATAAAGATGAGGGACTTATGTGTTAATAGAAAGAAGATATATAACAATTTCTTAAGGAGGTTAGTAAATTAAAATCCATAAAGCACTGGATTGACCCTAGAAAATGGGGCAAATCAGGTTAAAAAGTCCGAGAGAATTTGTTGTCATTTCCCCTCCCAGGAAGAATGAGCACCATTGTGTTGATAGTTCAAACAATTATAAGGTAGTTAATAGTAAGAGCTAGCATTTCATTTAGGGCTAGGCAAGAAAAATCATTCTCTGGGACTGGAAGCTCTAGACTAGAGTCAGGAGTCAAGGATATGGGGGAAAAAAGCCAGAACATTCTCCTTATGCTCTTGAGAAAACATTCAAAACAAGAACATTTAGCTTGAGGGTATTCATTGGCAAACAACATGTGTTGGAAAAGATCCATAATAGGGTTTTGAATAGTTGGGACAGTATTTATCATAGAAGGAAGCTATGTTAGGGATATAAGCCTGGGCAATGCCAGGTGTGAATGATGCTTATTTAGATTAAACTTCCTGTAAGAGTTTAGAGAAAAAGCCAAGTTACTGTCACAGAGCTGCCACTCTTTTTTTTCAAATTTAAAGTCAACAAATGTGTATTAATCTCCTGCTATGTACTGGAGGAGAAAGGGTTATAAAGAGGAATGAGACTCAGTCTATCCCTTCAAGAAGCTCATGGAAAAGTGAAAAGAATTTGACCTTAATATAAAATAGATTGTGATGAGTATTAAAGTAGACATTCAAAGAGAGGAAAGGAGAATAAGATATATGATGGAGTAGTAAAGAGTGGTCAGAAGGGGCAGCTAGATGGCACAGTGTATAGAGAACCAGCTCTGAAATCAGGAGGACCTGAGTTCAAATCAAGTCTTAGACACTTAACACTTCCTAGTTGTGTGACCCTGGGCAAGCACTTAACCCCAATTGCCTCGGGGGGATAAAAAAAAGATCGATCAGAGAAGCCTTCTTGGAGAAAGTAGCACCTAAGCTGGGCCTCAAGGGAAAAAAAAAAAAAACAAAAAAACAAGCAGAGGTAGGATAGAGTGGGATAAGGTATCAAGAATGGCAGAGAATATTTCAGTCATAGACAAATGGAAGTGGGAAAAGCTAATGTGAAATTAGAGAATTATATATAGTCTTGATTAATAAAAGTGTCAGTCAGCCAGCTAGTGCTTTATGAGCATCTATTATTTACCAGGCATTGTGCTGGAGATAAAAACAAAGAGAAAAGGGAAAATTAAAAAAATAAAGTAAACAAAACAGTCCTTCTCAAGGAGTTCACAATTGAATGGAGGAGACTACATTAAAACTATGTGCAAACAAGATACAAATGGAATTAATTGAAGGCAGTCTTAAAGGGAAGGCATTAAGTGTTAGTATTGGTGTAGCCCATACACTCTTCACCCCAACTCATCTTTTCTCTCTTCTTCCGTTCTTTGGCCTCCTTCTTTGCCAGTCTCCTGGCCTGTTTCTCCTCAGGTATTTCAAAGGCCTTCCTCAACAATTTTTGCTGCTTTTTCTCCTTTTTTTTAATCTCTGTTGCTCCAGGAGGCTCAATTTCTTGTCCAGACTCTCTTGAGGGCTCTGAGAGAAGGGTGATGTTGAATATCCTAAGGTGGGTGATGTGCAATCATGTCTTCTCTTGTGACCCCTTTTGAGCTCACTCCCAGAATGTAACAGGGAAGATTCCCAAGATTTGGCTCCTGACTTTCTTGGGCTTCCATGGTCCCTTTCAGAGGTCTGATATTTCTTGGATTTCCTCCTATGTAGTTCTTGCTCGGAATCTGATCCCTATCTCAGCTCTGAGTTCTCCCTCTGCTCCCCTGGTCCCTCTGGCTTCTGGAGTCCTAGATCTCTGGTGCCTTCTCCTGGGCAGCCATGACCTGCAAAGGTCCGAGGCCCAATTGTGCCTGGAGTTTATTGGTGTCCTTGATGCTGAGATATGAGCCACCTCCAAAACTGCCCTTGGAGCCATTGGCAGCTTCCGAGGCCTCATCCCTCTTCTCCCTCTTCCGTTTTGGCTGGGTCTGGCTGTTCTTGCATCCATGCCGGCTCCCGCTGAGGTCTTTGACTTGGTCTGGGAGGCGGCTACTTCCCTTCTGTGCCCCGAGGTCTCGGCTGTGCTTGCACGGATCCCAAGGCCTGCCCTCATCACTGCCGCTGCCGCTGCTGCTGCCCAAGTTTCCGCTGCAGTGTTTGTGCTTCTTATGCTCGTGATGCCACGGACGTTCCGTAGGTCCCGGCTCCAAACTCCCCGCTGTCCCCATCCTGGTACTGGTCACCCACTCCTTCTCCTTGAAGTGCTTCTTTGAGGAGTTCATCACAGCTCGGATCCCACCGAATCCCAGTTGCAGTTTCCACAGGGCCCTGAAGAACACTAAGAGTCCTTCGGGTTATGGAGCCACATGCACTATAAGCATAGGGCATACCCTTCAATCCTCAAGGTCAAGCAATCGTAGAAAGAAGAAACAGAGACATTAAGACACTCCTCCAAAAACAAAAGAAAGGGGGAGCCACGGGTAACCTTAGAGAACTTCTATATTTAGTTCTCTATACCATTAATTTTTTAATTTTTGATAAAGATGCACTGGCTCCAGCAGACAGATTTTATAACCCACCAGAAGAGCAGTGTCCAGTGCAAGCAGCTCCACTATCTCTAGATAATCACCAAGTGATGTGGGGAGATCCAAAAAGTGGTGAATGGAAGGGACCAGATAGACTAACTGCTTGGGGAAGAGGATTTGCTTGTATCTCTACAGGAGGAGAATGAATCAGATGGGTGCCAAAATGTATTTCACTTTATCCATCAGAGAGAAACAGAAAAGAGAAAACTCTAAACAAAGGAGAAGATTCAAGAAACATCTGATACTGAAAAAGCATGGCTGATAATGAGACTGTTAAAATAATTTTAAAATCTATTATTGGATTCTTGGCACATGAACTAATGGACAATGGGTTCCTTTTGGACTATTTTTAGGACTTATAGACATGTATAATTTTGTATGTTGATTCATGTTATGAAAAATTGTTTACTTCAAAGGAATTATTGAATTCCTGGCACATGAACTAATGTGTAAATGTGTAAATTCTCATATTAATTCATGTTATTTGTTAACATTACTACTAGCCTGTGTTATATTGCTATGTGCTTATGTAACTATGTGTAATGCCTCCCATATTGATGGATTTATGTACACCTTGTTTCAAGTTCTCACCTCCTTGAGAAGTCAAGGAGGTTATGACCACCTATGTTCTAAATCAAAAGAAAAGGGGAGATGTTGGAATCTTTACAAAGTGTTAAGCCATTGGAGTTGATAGAGACAATAATTATCCAATTTGGCATGGTTCAACATGATTGATTTGATCTTAGAAGGAGATATTTTGGGACAGAACTTGAAATAAAGTACTAAGTACAACTGATGGAAACAATGCTTGTGTTCACACCTTTAGAGAGCTCATAAGTATCTAAGTACTCAATGGAGTTCACACGTTTGGGAGAATTCAGGGTTTAGAAAGAGATATCTGAATTCACACCTTCCTTAGGGCCAGAGAGCTCTCTGGGAGATAACCCAGAATCCCTCTCCCTCCAGAAGGCGGAGTTAACCTTTGGGAGATTTTATATATATATATACAGGAAGCTCTTAGAGATTGAGTTAGTTACTTGAGAGAGTTTATTGGGGAGACTTTACTTGGGAACACTCCCAGGGGTTGGAGAGTTGGAGAGGAGCACTCTGGAAGAAAGCCTACAAGCCTTATCTTCAAGGCAAGAAAGATTCATCCTATCTTTTACCTTGGTGCTGGCTGGAGTCCGAAGGACAAACCTTTAGATTTGGAGACATTTGGGCGGAGCTTTTGGAACCAAGCAGAGAGATAGGCCTGAGCTAACCGGGCTATATTGAAGGACACAATAAAAGATCTGAATTCTTTTATCACCTGGCTTTGTTTTGGAAAAAGAACACCACAATTAAGTTTGAAGAAAATTGTAAAGATCTTGTTACAAATGGTGAGACTTTAGCTGAAACTTAAAGGAATCCAGGGAAACTAAGAGGTGAAGATGAGGAAGGAGAATATTCATTATAGAGTGCCAGAGCATAAGGGATCTATGTTTTAGAGTCCAAAGGGAATGGTCATCTACTCCAACCCTCTCATTTTATAGATGGGAATATGAGGTTCAGAGTGATTGATTAAGTGACCTGTCTGCAGGTTGAGGTCATACTGGTTGTAAGTGCTAGAAGTTAGAATTAACTTCAGATCCTTGAACTACCAAATCTATATGCTGACTCTATTCCAGTAAAAATCAAACTAATAATCACTCATTGAGTGTTTATTTATTGCTTCTGATAATGTGAACTAAAGCTGGAAAAGTGGTTCAAATCAGACCATAGGAGGTCTTGAGGGTTGAGCTAAGGCATTTTCTATTCTTCCATATGTAATGGATGTGAGGGGGTAAGAAGGAGGAGGGAGAGAAAGCAGATTTGTGAATGAGAAGAGGAAGCCACTCCTTCCCCACTGCAGAAGGGGCAACACAATAAAGTAATTCCCATTATGTTTTAAGCTTGTTTGCCAGAAAATTTAGTCCCAGCTATGGTAGTTATTTCATATTTGGTAGGGATTATTTCTGGTTTTGTCTTTGTATCTTCAGAACTCACAGTTCCTAATACATAGACAGTAATTAATAAATGCTTGATACTTACTTGATTAACTTGGGGAAATCTTTCAGCTCTCTGGGGTTCAGCTGTCATATCTGGAAATTGAGGAGGTTGGACTTGATCTTCTATAAGGTCATTCATTTCTCTGAATCTTATAGTCCAGTCACCAGTTGAATAAGACAATGACATTTTCTTTTTTTAATTTTCATTTTATGATTGTCTTTTTAAAAAAATATTCCCTTCTCCTACCAAGAAAGAAAGATAGAAAGATATAGTAAACAAGAAAGAAAGAAAGATATAGTAAACAAACAAACACACACACAAAAAAAAAAAATCAGTGCATGGTTTCTAACAATACAGGCAACGTCACACCCATAATGCCCATTTTGTAAAAAGGTACATTCTTCAAGTGTTGAGAGAAAACTGCATTACTGAATTTTGTTTTTTTGTTGTTGGTATTCTTATTTTTGTTTCCAATGATGTAGTCATTGTGTACATCATTATTCTAGTCCTACTTATTTCACTATACATTGACTCATGAATTTTCCCATACTTCTTTAAATTTTTCATGTTCATAATTTTTTATATTGCAGTGATATTTCATAACATTAAAATAACAAAATTTAATTAGATAGTTTTTGAGTTCTGCTAGTCCAATATATGAAGTGGTCAATGATCTCATAATATGAACTGAGGCTTGCAGTAGAAGGCTTTCTAGTCTAATTATCTATACTTTGCCAGCTCATGGGGCCTCCTATTTCAATGGTATTCATCCTTTTGTGTTCAGACATTGTCCAAAGTAAAAAAAAAAAAAAAAAAAACCTAAATTAAGACATCTGGACTCTAATGCAAATTTTACTATTTATTCACATTGTAATCTTTGGTAAATAACCTATCTAGACTCAGTTTCCTCCTTTGTAAAATAGGAATTGTGACAGAGTAGTTTGGGGGCTTGGATATTAGCTGCAACAAGTGTTAAGAAGCATGGTATATAGAATGGATTATAAAAGGGTAGAGAGGGGACTATAATTCAGATTTCTTTCTGGGAAGATTGAGCCTTAATAGGATTGATTAACAGGAAGATTGAGTTAACAGGAAAACACAGGATAGGGAATGAAATAATATCATAAAAAATCAAAAGAGCAACAGAAGTGGGATTGAAAGAACTAAAAGACAACTTTAGTATACTAAGATCCTGGTTTTAAAGGTAAGGGTCATTTAGTTCAATCTATTCCTTTTTACAAATAAAGGAAATAGAGATTAAATGATTTTTTTCCAAGGTGATCCCAAATCGTTTGATTTCAAATCCAAAGATTTATTCATAGGTCTCTCCTTTTCTAAGAACTGTAATTTATCTAGAAAATTTCAATTAGAGTCCTTAAACCTGACACACAAATGTTGGAACAATAAAGGAAAATACAATGTATCACTGTATATAGATTGTAAACTCCATGAGGACAGGACCACATCTTAATTATTTTTGTAGTTTCCCTCCTTTCCATTCTCTTTTCACATACTAATGTGATATCTTACTGGGACCATTTTTTCCTAGTTTACAAAGTACTTTCATGGCAACAACTCTTTGAGGTACATAGCATAAATGTCAGTTCTCCCATTTTGTAGGTGAGGAAGCAAGCAAAGAAAGATGATATTACTTATCTAAGATTATATAGATATCAAGTTTTAAACTCCTTGGACAATAAATTGAGTTCTCTTAAGATTTTTTTTTTTTTTTTACTATACTTCTTGACTGAAAAATAATTAATGGATCAATGATGAAATGAATGAATGAATAATTGTTCTTCATGGGATATGGGAAAGGATTATTAAGTGCTCTTCCATTTCCTCATTAGTTGAGCAAGTGTTTCTCAAAGCATCAATAAAGTTTGGCAGTAGAGACAGAGAAGTTGTTCATCCAATTGGGCAGAATGGGAACAGCCCTTCACGATTCCTAGTAACTCTTCTTCAGAGCGCAGAATACATAGTGTGGCCACTGCCATGGGTACAGAATTGTGGTGCCACTGCACCACCTACTGGCTGGTCTCAAACCTTTGTTCCCGTCTACCCAAAGATTACTCTGGTTAATTCTCTTCCTGCATGTTGTATAGGACTCAGTTCTATAGAATAGCTTAGGGCTGGGGCTGGTGACTTTGCTCAAATCATGTCAGTCTACCTCTGCTGCTTGGTTTATTTATTAGTTCTCATCCCTTTATTCACCAAAATTACCCAAGATAAGTGGGGCATAAGAAGTGACATAAAAGATATGATTGAGCATCCTCTGCTGGACAAGGAGGTAGGTAAATCATTAGTGCAACCAAAGGATAACATGATGCTAAATCAATATCTATTAAATACTAAAATCAAACAAAGCAGTGGAATGCCTTCAGCCTATTGGTTTGAATCCTCTTTTGGGGAATATGCAAAGAAAGATATGAAGGAGAATTTTGTAAGATGAGGAGGAAAAGGTCACTTTCTGCACTGTGGAGTGAGTGTCCATTTCATTTGTATCTTAGATTTCCTTTAGCCTTGAAATTTTAATATCTGGGATGGAATACTTAAGAAACACCCCAATCATCTTCTACCTAGCACTACTAAGTCAAGGATCTACAGGGCAATTTCTATATTTCTTAATTCCCCACTTTGGATATTTTACTCCACCTGAGATACCCAGTGAATCTCCCTCAAAGTCTCTCACCACCCCTACTATATATAGATGTATGTGTGTGTGTGTGTATATATATATATATATATATATATATATATATGTCTGTATACAGTATATATGTTTATAAATGTATATACTGGTGTATATAACATGTGTGAATAGATATGTTGAACTTTATTGTTTAGTTGTTTCATTCATGTCTGACTTGTCACGATCTCATTTAGGGTTTCCTTTGCAAAGACACTAGAATGATTTGCCATTTCTTTCTCCAGTTCATTTTACAGATGAGGAAACTGAGGCAAACAGAGCTAATTGTAAGACTTGCCCAGGGTCATACAATTATTGTGTTTGAGACCAGATTTAAACTCAGAAAGATGAACCTTCCTGATTTCAGATCCAGTATTTTAGACATTGCACCACCTAGCTGCCCATGCGTGTGGATATTTACATATTATATCTATAGCTATCATATTTCATATATTACATATATGTATCATATAAGTAGAACAGAATGTGTGTGTGTGCCTACACATGCATAATATAAATACCCTCAGGATAGGATATCTTTCTCTCATTGTCTCCTTAAAGTAACATTCAATTTCTGTATTTTATGTATTTACTGTATTTTATGACTTTTTTTTAAGTCCAGCAGGGGACTGGTTCTCTGATTAAAAGGAGCTAAAACATCAGTACAAATCCAAAAAGATCTATATTTTGGACTGAAACCCAGTTATGTGATTTAGAACTTACATGACCTTGAAGAAGTCACCACATGTCTCTCTGGAGCTTAGCTTTCTCAACTGTCAAATAAAGAGATTGTCAGAGATGAGATTGAAAGCAAGAGTACCTAAAGATCAATGAACTAGCTTTAAGTAGAATGTGTGTGTAAAAAGCCAAAAGGAAACGAATTATGCTTCATACCTTGCTTGTAATTTTTAAAATAACTGTTTCTTTTAATCAGATTTATTTTATTTTCAGGTCTGTAATCTCTTTTTTCCACCTTCCTCTCTTCTCTATTAAAAAAGCATGAAAAACAAAACTCATTGCAAATAAAATAAGCAAAAAAAAATTCTGCATTGGAAATGTCTAAAAAAAGGAGAAAATGTCTCAAAGTGTACTTTGAGTCTATCAGCTATCTCTCTAGAGGCAAGTAGCCATATTTCACTGTGCTTGGTCATTGTGTTAATTAGAGTTCAAAAGTCTTTCAAAGTTATTTGTCTCTTCCAATTTATTATTATTGCTTAAATTGTTCTTAAAGGAAACAAGAGCAATTTTGAAATTTCAATTTTAGGAACCAAGATAAAGGGATAATAATAGGTCACATCTATGTGTTTCTTTAAAGAGTACGAAGCATCATGCAAACAACATGTCTGATTTTCACAACCTAATAAAAGTAGATGTTCTTATTGTCTTTTAAGAAAGAAAGAAATTAAGGATCAGAGAAATAAATGACTTGTCCAGGCTCATGAGGAGATAAGTATTAAAGCTGGAGTTTGAATTCCTGATTCAAAATTCTGTCCCTTACACTAGATTGGCAGTGATTATTTCTTCAACTATAAAGATGAGGACAAATCGGACCTCATATTTTAATATGGAACATAAGGATAATTTTCAAAAATATATGATCGTATACAATTTGTTTAAAGCTTGAATTCTTAGGAATGATTAAAGTTTTAGGCTTGGAGCCAGAAACTCTTTGATGTGAATCCTGTTTCCAATACTTCCCTGTTGTAACCATGATAGCATCTCTTCAACTTTGAGCCTCAGTTTGCTACTCTATAAAATGAACAAATCACTAGTTGTACATATATCTCAGAGCAGTGGTGAGTCTCAAATGAGATCACAAATGTAAAGCACCTTGCAAATCTTTGCAAATTGGTCTTCTTCTTATTATTCTATAACTAATCATCTGTATAAGGGATGTTCTGGCATTGATGAGTGGATAGATCTGCTTAGGGTCTATCAAATCATCTTAGCTACCCCTAAAACCAACCCTGGGAGGGAGGTTATGCCCTTGAGAAACTTATAAACTATTTTGCTTATTGATAAGGGGAGGGGATGCTGTTGGATTATATGATTATCAGAAAAAAAAAAAAAAGCCTTTGCAGTAAAATGATGAAACAAATCCCAAAGGCAATATCATTATTCCTTGGATCACAGACTTTCCTGAAAGTTAAAGAAAACCAAGCACTTTTTCTCTTTTTTGCTATATATATATATATATATATATATATATATATTCATGGACCTCGGTTGTAGGGAGAAAGGTCCATTTGGAGATAGTAAAAAAAAGTCAAAAATCACATATTTTAAAAGAAATGTAACATAATAACTTTCAAGAACATCTCACAAGTCTCTCTATTGAAAGAAGGGAGGCCCTTGGAAATTTGCTTTAATGAATAGATAAGAATTACCTGTAACCATCTTATCAACTCCTGACATGAAAATTCTACTTGAAATGATGAGAAAAGATGTATGCTTGTTCAAGGCACTTCCATTTTCCCTTTTGCTATTTTGTTTGCACTGCTAATTTGCTTTCTGAATTCCCTTTCTCTGATAAAGCAAAGGTAAACTTTAGCTTATTCCTTGTCCAAATGATCAGAAATTTAAAATTAATGAGCTTTTACTTTATCTAAGTTGCAGAGAAGTTGAGCAAATTTGTAAGGATCATACTTATTTTTCTTTTCCTATTCTTATTAGTATAAGAATAAGATTATTCTTATACTAACCTCTGTTTGTCTGTCTCTGTCTCTGTATGTCTCTCTCCTTCTTTATGTCTCTCTCTTTTCTTCTCTTTCCCATTATATTCTCTCTCCTTTTTTGTCTCTCTCTTTCTCTCTCCCTGTCTCTATCCCTCTTTTCAATCTCGCCTTTTTCTTTTCTGTGTGAATGCATCCATACACATGTGCACACATGTGTGTGTGTCCATGCACGTGTGTTCCCATGTGTGTGCATCTGCACACACTCTGGTTTGAATTTTCTTTTTTTTCCTCAAAAGTATTTTGTTTTTCCAAATGCACGTAAAGATAGTTTATAACATTCATTGTTTTGCAAGATTTTGTGTTCCAATTTTTTTTCTTCCCTCCTTTACCTTCTCCCTCCCCAAAACAGCAAGCAATCTAATAAAGCTTATACATGTATAATCCTTTTAAACATAATTCCACATTTGTCATGTTGTTCAAGAAAAATTAGAGCAAAGGGGAAATATGAGAAAAAAAAAACATCAAAGAAACAAACAAAAAGGTGAAAATACTCTGCTTCAAATCTGCATTCAGTCTCCATAGTTCTCTCTCTGGATTCAGATGGCCTTTTCCATTTCTGGTCTGAATTTTCAAATGATACTCTGATATACCTCTCTTTTTTTATCAAAGTGAGCAGAAATAAGCATGTCAAACCTGGTGATTTATTATCATTATTCCATTTCCAGACTCATACTAACTACCTCAGAAACACTATAATAATTATGGGCCACATATTTAATTGGAAGGGATGGTAGAGAAGAAACTATCATTTTCAACAACTTGGTTAGTTAAGTAGGGTGAAGCTGAATTTAACCTTTATTCTGGCTAGGTTATCCCTAGTGATCTTTATGGTGTACCTTTTAAGGGTGGGGAGAATTGGAATGCTGGAGAAGTAGTAAATGCCTGTAATCCCTGCTACTGGGAGAATTTAGGAGTTCTGATCTGCAATATGGCTAATATAGATTAGATATCTCTACCATTTCTAGCACTAATATGGCAAGCTACTGAAGAGACTGGGAACCAAATTGTTGAGGAGAGGCAAATTGGCCCAAATTGGAAAAAGAAAGCAGGTCAAAGCTACTAGCAGCAATTGGATACAAATTGGTAATGGGGGCTGTAACTGGCCACTTTACTTCCAGTTTGGATAAGATATCAAGAGCCAATTATCCAAGTTGATAATAATGTAAACTCTCTACCCTCCATTTGTTTGTCTCCTTTTAAATCATTCTGAATATATAATATTTTTATGATGACTATATCTTAATGTAGTCTGTAGAATACACTAATTCTCCAAAAGATCTAAGATTCCATAGACATGGATATTCTCTTTAATCATGAACATTGGAACCCATCCTTGCTTGCATGTCTAGTAAGATTTCCATGTTTGACTTCCCAAAAATTCTCTACCATGGAGTCTACCCAGTGTTTAGCATATTTTAGTCCTTCCTCAATTTTTTTTAAATTTTCCAAGATCCCAGTAGAACAGAAAGACTATCAAGTACTCCTGCTCTTGTCAAACTGTCAGTTTTTCTTTGTTTTTTACATTACATTTTTGATAGTATTTTTTACACAGCTACTCTTATGTCAATTACTAATTTGCTTTGTGTTTCCACCTGCTCGGTCCCATGTACCTTTCCATGGTTCTTGGAAGATACTTATACTTGACTAGCTAAATAAATGAATGAATGAATACACACATATTTCTGAGGCTGTAGTTTCATGACTCACAAGCATATAATATCACTGAAAGAATATTGGGAATAAGGAGATGAACCTTTGTTTCACAAGAAACTTGGCATGACTAAGTTTTGTTCTGTGCTATAATCAATATAATGCAAAGAGTAATAGATTCGGAATCATAAGTTTAGATCCTGGCTTGGCTCTTTGCTACTTATGTGACATTGGACAAATCACAACATTCCTTTAGACTTCAATGTTCTCTAAAATAAGGGATAACAATCTAAGTTCCCTTTTAATACTATTATTCCATGGTCTTCCACTGTAGGTTTTTCCCCATAATTTCAGTAGGAAGAATATGCTAAATATAGCTTATCTATTTTACCCATGTATTTGATGAAGGATCTCATTATATTCTTTTTTTCTCTTATATTTTTATTTTAATTTGTTGTGTGATAAAGAGGAGGGTGAGAGGAATTAGGGACATTTAGTATTAAGGAAAAAAGACTTAATAGTCCCAGGATATATCTTTAAATATTTGAAGGGACTCCAAGACCACTTGTCAGCAGGGCTGTGGAAGGGATTCAGATTGAGGCCACATAATGACTTTTAAGCATATGTCTAAAGTTCTTCGATTCTGTCACTTCTCACTTATCTGAATTCTCATTTGAACACATTATCCTTTTGCTTATAAAATCATAGACATCAATATGGAAGACATTTTAAAGGCCTTCTAGTCTAACTACTTCATTTTACAGCTGAGGAAACTGAGATCCTTCCCCCAAATTTTAGGTAACTTGACTAAACTCACCCAGTATTGTAATAAGCAGCAGAGGAAAATTTTGAACCTAGGTCTCCTCATTATCATGATGCCGTCCTTTTTATATTTCAGTTTGTATTATATTTATGTAAATGTTTCATACATATGAACATACATGCATGCTCCACACACATACACACATACAATCAATCTAGACCACCTTCAGTTACCTAAGAATAAGCTTCTTGGGGGAAGGAACTATGACTAATTCTTTGAATATTCCACAGTGCCTAACACAGGTCCTTGTGTGCTTTAGACATTGAATACATTTTATAAATTAATAAATGAAATGATAATGAATATCTTTTCTCTATCTCTGATTCATTTCTTCTTTAAGATGTTTCAAAATTCATTCACTTATATAATGGAAGATTTACAAACTTCTCTCCAGTATTATTCCCAACGTTACCGGGTTCTACAACCATTTTCACTTGTTTGTTTGTTTGTTTTTTAAATCAAGTTCTTCTGGATAGTCTTATGTTTTAAATGCTCAAATGTTGACTGCCAAGTCTCTGCACACAAGGGGACACCCCAGGAAAGACCAAGTCAACTGTCACACTTTGGGGATGGATGCAGCATCCTGTTTTAAGGTACATTTGGCTACACCCCTTTGTGTGAAGAATAAACATTTTGTTTCATGGCAACTGCTGTAACAAATGCTTCCTTCTACTTGGAAACATTTGTCAGCAAAATAAATGTTTGCTTTTGAAATTTCCGCTGGGCCTCTGCTGTGACCAAACAGAACTTACACACACAATGCCAGGGGTCGCCTATCTGTTTGTACCTGTGAAATCCATTTTCTATCATAGACAAACCATACTCCACCCCTGCTGGTACAGCCTGGATATGTTTTTAAAATATGTGGGTATGTTTGCTGTTGTCTAGCCATCTGTGCCCAAAAAGAACTCTAGCAAGATGTTTTCCTTCCTTTCCCTCAGAAAACAGATTTGTTGTTGTTGTACTTCACTTACTTGTTTTAGGAAACTATGTGTTTTTTTATTTTGTTTTGTTTTTGGTCAGAAGGCTTTTCCTAAGTACTTTTCACCTTCTTCATCTCTACTCCACCCCCTTGTTTCGTTTTCTTTTTCATTTCTTTACTTTACTTCTGAAAATGGTCTTCTCTTCCATTTATCTAAGCTCTTCCCCTTGTAAGAAAATGTTTTCCCCATTCATGAACCATTTAAATCGGTACCCACTGATGGCTTGGCTCTAGGAGGCCATTCTGGTGATATATACCAAGGCCTCTGTCAGTTTCCTTTTGAAGGCACTTCTTGTCCCTTTTAGCAGGGTACTTATGGATTGTTGTTTGAGGCCCTTCCAGCATCATTACCAAATAAATCTCACTCACTGATCACTTTGACTCATAAAATGTGAAGCATTCATCAAAATATTCAGTGTCAAAGGAGGCTTCTGTATCCCTCTTAATGTCCCAGGATGTGAAATTTGTTAGCTACAGTCCTGAATGTCCCACAATGCATACATTGTGTATCTATTGGAAAAATGAGTGGTCTCATTTCCTTCAATTTACAAGCCAAGGGAGACCATAAATAAGCTTCATCTTTATCTCTACCCCCTCTCTTTTGTAGATGGGAGGCAAACTTGTGATTCATAACTTGTCAAAGGGCAACATTTCATTTAATTGCTTCTGGATACTTAATGCAAGAAGCAGCTTAAAAAGGGAGAAATACAGATTAAATGCCACTTCCCATCCCTACTGTGATCCTGAAAGCCAGTTGCCTTAAGAGGGGATAAAGAGTCCATTTGTCCTTATGGACCTGAGTATTTTAATCACAATCACTTGATCAAGGAATTTTGAGATAGAAGGTCCTCACACAGAGCTGTAAGCAACTAACACTTGGGCAAGCATCCTAAAATGTTCCCAAGAAGAGTAGGAGAAAGACATCCTTAAAGTGACTTTTAAAGAAAAATTCAGTTGAGAAACCTGGGGAGGCTGAAGAACAGGGGAAATTCAGGAAGAAAGACCTCACACAGAAATTTCAGATCTGCCCCTTCAGAGAGAGAAAATCTGGGACAAGACCCAGATACCCTAGATCATAATGATTATTTTTAGAATAAATTGTAGACTGGGAAAAGAGCAGGGGAACATCAAAACAGGCAACAGATCACCTCAGATTAGGCCACAAAGTGTACATTTGAAAGAATGAAAGCTGCCATTGGGTAGCTTCCTATCTTTATTATTGGTAACTATTTAAATGCTTGTTTTTGCCTATTGAAAGGGTACAACATTCTGTATCCTACAAAGTAACTCTTGTCACTTTGGCACAGAGTACCAGCTAGACCTATCTAGTTAATATAAATAATTGTATTTTATACCCCAGTAAACTAAAGCTCTCAGAAGCTCAACTGACAAAAACAACACAACTAATAACCAGTCTTGAACCCGGGCTTCCTGACTTCAAGGCCAGTGCTCTTTGCACTAGACCACATCACTTTCTTGTGGCCTGAGTATTGACCCAAGGTTGCTGCCCATCTAATGTATCCCTAATGTCCTCTCAACCCTTGCTCCTTACTCACAGTGGGAATGAGCAAGGCCAGAATTCACTTTGTGGATCAGAAGCTGTGAATATGCTGGGTCTCCAAGTATTTCAGCCACCACCACGAGTCGACTGATTTAGTGCAAACAAACTGGCATTGCTGTAAGGTGAAGTCACTGGAACTCTAGCCTTGACTGTGTCTCCCAGAAAGAAAACAGTGTGGTGTGTGTTTCTCTCCAGCTCACATTCCTCCCTCTCCATTCACTTCCCACTATGCTTGGACTGGGCTTTCCTAAGGCTGTAGGGATTGAATTAAAGGCACAAGCTCAAGCACATCAAAGACTCCATACAAAACCTGGGTGCAATCTTCCAAGGAAACATGTTCCACCCTTGGATGGAGGAAAGTCATTGAGAGGGGGTTCTTTCAGATGGCATAGTAAATAACATTTCATGTATATTAATAACCTCAAAATGAGACTTATTCTCCACTTGTGGCTCAGTGTCTACATTAATATAAATGCATACAAAGCCGGTGAGAGGAAAGGCTCTCTCTGTGTTTATGGCAGTTGGAAAGGAAGATCTAGGCAGAGTCCTAGGTGTTTGGAAAGCATGTGTTCTTTCATTTAATCATAAACTCAGTCAGTTTACAAACCTTCTGTGTGCAAATCTCTGGGCTGGGGCATAGTTTTTTTACATATGTTGCACAAGCCCATGTTTGTGGCAAATGAGATAATCCCTCCACTCCCCCTGCAATTCTCAGCATAAAAAGACAAACTGAAGACAGGGTTTGGATGAAATATGTCCCCTGTCCTTATGAAGTTTATAGTAAAGTCAATCAATATTTATTAAGTGCTCACTATAAGTATAGTAGTGGAAAAAAAAAAACTATAGTATAGTATAGTTTACGCTAGCATATAATGTGTTACATACCATATTTTAGGCCAATAGACAACATAGCCCAAGTTAGGTCTAAGAGATTTGAAGCTAAGTAGAAGTCCTACTTTTATCCTTGTTTGCATCCTGGGCAAGTATTCTCAGAAACTCTATTTTATAGGAGAGGTACAAATGTGCTTGGGCTGATAAAGGGTACAACCTCACCCAGGAGTGAAGGGATTTGGGTAAAGGCTAGAATGTGTAAAGAATGATTATGTGAAGTTAAGTTTGGAGAGGTAGGGTCAGGGTGGACTGTGGAGGGCTTTTAAATCTTGTTAAAAAGGACAGAACTTTTAGTCACTTTCCCACCAAGAGAGATGTCTGAAGGATTCTCAGAGCTGGGCAGCCCTTTGGTTCAAGGAGGTACAATCTTCCTGAAGTTGGTCATGAGCCCTCAGGGAGAGACTATGGAAAGGCTGTTCAGGAAGCATCTCTTCCCCCTGGCCTCAGCTAACACATGTTCTTCAGTTTATAAGGGAAGATCAAATGAATAGTACATCTCCCTGAGGACTCCAAGCGCCTCACATAGTTTTTTACATATGTTGCACAAGCCCATGTTTGTGGCAATCGAGATAATCCCTCCACTCCCCCTGCATTTCTCAGCATAAAAAGACAAACTGTAACTTTTTAAAAAGAGTCAGTACTAGCCTAAAATCAGCAGCAGAACAGAGGCCAAGGAATCCAAGTGAGCTCCAGTTTGGGAGATTCATTAAAAGGACTCTTCAAAGCTAAACATTTACTGAGATTTCTAAGTAATGCAAAACTGGATGTGATAAATGGCTTGAGGAAGGATTGAATAGTTATTTATTAAGGACCAGTGCTAGTCATCATGCTAAGCACTTTGCAAATATCTCATCTGATATTCATAATACCCTTACTAGGTAGGTATTAATTACTCAATTTTACAGTTGAGAAAACTGAAGCAGACAAGTTAAATGAATTTACCAGGCTCACAAAACTACTGAATTTCTGAGGCCAGATTTGAATTCAAATTTTGCTGCTGACACAAGGCCAGAGTTCATCAACTGCTCACCCAACTCAGTCACAAATCAGTGCCAGTGGCTTCTCAATTTCTGTCTCTGTCTGTCTATAATTATCTGTCTCTATTTCCCTCCTACTCTCTATCTCTGTCTTTCTGATTCTGTCTCTCTCTCTGTCTCTCTCTGTATCTCTGTGTGTCTCTCTGTGCATCTCTTTCTGTTTCTGCCTCTCTGTCTTCATCTCTCTCTCTCCCTCTCTCTCTCTCTGTCTCTGTCATTCTCTGGCTCTCTGGCTTTGTGTGTCTCTTTCTGTCTCTGGCTCAGGCTCTGGCTCTCTCTGGCTTGTTCTCTCTCTGTCATTCTGTGTCTCTCTGTCTGTCTTTGTCTCTGTCTTTCTCTGTCTCTGTTTTTCCCACTGTTTTCATCTCTGTCTCTCTCTGTCTGGTTCTATGTGTCTCTGTCTCTCTGGCTCTCTCTGGTTCTTTCTGTCTTTATCTCTGTCTCTGTCTCTCTGGCTCTCTCTGTCTCTCCTGCCTCTGTCTCTGTTTGTCTCTCTTTGGCTTTCTGGCTCTCTGGCTCAGTGTGTCTCTTTCTGTTTCTGTCTTTGTCTTCATCTCTGTCTCTCTCTGTCTGTCTCTGGCTCTCTCTATCCTTTTCTGTCTCTCTGTCTCTTTCTGTCTTTGTCTTTCTGTCTCTGTCTAGGTCTCTGTTTCTCTCTCTCTCTCTCTCTCTCTCTCTCTCTCTCTCTCTCTCTCTCTTCTCTTCTCTCTCTCTCTCTCCTCTCCCCTCTCCATTTTCTCTTTCTCCCTCTCCTAAAATCACATAGGCAGTGTGTTCACTAGTTGTAAACCAAAAGACTTTCTAGAAGCATATTTTTAAAATCAATGACTTCACACTCAAATCAGTCTTATCTAAAGATATGTAATGTTAGAAACCACAATAAAACATATTAGAGAAACTTATAATGTAGAATGTTAGAACAGAGACCATAAAATCTTGGAAGGATCTTAGAACATAGAATGTTGGAGATAGAAGAGACTTTGATCAGAACTGTAAGGAACTTTAGAAAGCACATAGAATGTTAATGCAGCATAAGACCTAAAATAGTATCCAGCCTAAGCATTTATAGAAGAGGAAATTGAGTCTGAGATTGGGGGAATAACAAGATGACATGGTGAATTGGTAGCAGAGAGTTTGGGGTAATACTGTAGTGTCTAAGAAAAGGGAGAAGATTCCCCAAGAATGCTGGAAAAACTTATGACAACAGGTACATGTCTCTCTTATATTAATCTAATTCAAAACATTACCAGATAAAGAGGAATGATGATATTAAGTTCAGGAATTCAAAGTTGCAATTACATTAAAAGTCAGACAAATGGTTTCAAACAGTTTCCAAACTAAGAAGGGCTCCTGAAGCTAAAAATATAAATCAACATTTGTAACTCTTCTAGAAAACATTTCATTCTGTTTTACACACACAAACCCAGACTAATCTCTGTTCACTTGCCATGTTTTGGCTTGTTTCCTTCATATGTTAATCATGGCTATGACTTTTCGCTGTGATAATGATAGACAGAAATAAGACATTTCTCCCAAGCCTCTCTTTTCCTATGATTTCCTCCATTCTACTCTATCCTTCCTTCAGCAAATTTCAAAGTAGGAAATAGGAAATGCAATTTTAGTCCAAATTTTGTTAAACTGTGGGACAGTAAGTAAATGATTCTCCCTTTTTTGATCTCTTCCTTCTTCTGTACCATGACAGTGCTAGATGAGATAAACTCAGAAAAAGGCCACCCCAACTTGTCACTCTTTATTCTAATATCCTTTAAGATAAAGTCACTTTTGGAGCTCACATTCTATGTTCTAAAAGCTCTTCCAGCCTTCAAATTTTATGAATTTATGACTCAAAACTCAACTATGGCTCTCAGTTTGAAAAGTTTAATCAAATGACCAGGAATTTTCCCCACATAAAAATCTAACCTATTCCAAATAGCTGTTTAAAATGTTTAGGATGTTTACCATTTTGTAGGCAAATTCTATAGGAGCAATTCTTAAAACACTGGGTTTTCCCTGTGCTTTTAAGGTATTTTAAAATTTCTATTAATATCGTATTTCTATGTTCTGTTAAGAATATTCACAAATCATAGTTTTATCAAAATTCAATATTAGCAAGGTATATATATCTATATACACATATACATACATACATATATATATTACAGATTTAGTATGTGAAAACTATTTATTATAGCATACTATTCTTAACCATTATGAAAAGCATAATTTTTAGCACAAAAACAAACAAACAAAATGGATTTAATTTCAGTAATGTGGACTTCAGATCCTACTTCTGTTATTTATTATCTGCATGACTTAAGGAAAATGCATTTCTGAAGGCCTTATTTTCATCAAAATAATTGTAGAAGATCAGGGACATTAAACCTGGGACCTATGAAATTGTTTGCCAATATTTTTATCCACTGTATTTATATATACATATAATCAGTTTGGTTTTTTTTTTTGTAATCCTGTGAATTTTATTTTATGCATTTAAGAACATTATTCTCAAAAAAGGTACATAAATTTTTAATGAGATTAAGGTTTCTATGACAAATAAAAGATTAAGAACTCTATGGAATAGAAGGTCTGTAAGGTTCAACATTCTATAAATCTTGATTATAATACAATCCTGCTTCTCCTAATACAGAAAATAAACTAAAATTTAGATAGGTGAAGTGAATTGTAATTAGTGGTAGAGGGCTGGTCTAAAACCTGGGTTCTATCACTACTCAGACAATGATCTTTTCTTTACATTAATCCTCCTCCTACTTCCCTGACCCCATTTTGCAATATTTACAAAGTTTAAATTCAGGATTGAATTGACTGCCCTTACCTCCCAGTGTGGAGGTAGGAAAAAAGCACATTGTTATCATGTTTCAGGAAGGCTGATAATTCTTCATGCATTTAAGACAGTCATGATAAAAATGTGTTATCTTTCTATGTTAAGGAAAAATCAGGAATGTCTTTCCATCTACATTATCGGGAAAGATAGTTTCCTCCCCCATTACCCTTGCCTACCACCTTTTAAAAACTACTACTTAATTCAGATAAGTCTCTGTTTATCATTTGTCTTCCCTTCCTCCATAAAGACCTTTATTCCTTTGGTTGTAATGGAGAGCTTGCTTGGCTAAGTTTAAGTGGAATAGAAGTATATTTCTATAGAAATATAGACATAAAGACACATTCCCTTAATGCTTTTTCTTACCTGTGTACTTACTTTATTTTTCCACATCTTTCATTAGTCCTGATGTTCCTCTGCTTGTACCTATTTCAAATTTCCTCCAAGGCTCTCTACTTTTTATCTATCAAATCTCTCTTATTAGCCCATTATATTTGTCCAAAAAAAAAAAATAAATAAAGCCTCTCCTAAAACTTTTCTTCAAACATAATTCAGAAATATAAAGAGGGAAAAAGTAGAAAAGGTTGAACATAATAAAAAAACAAACTAAATCATGTTTCCTTGATTAAAAAAAAAAAGAAAAACAAATTACAATAAGATTGGAGTTAGAAAGGGAATGGATATATAGATATTTATTTGCCAGTCAAGTGATTAACAGTTAGGCAATTAAAGGCTCAGTAGGAAAGACAGATTTGAATGTATGTCAATTCCCTAACTTTTTGATCACATATCTGCTCAAAGAGATCTGATAATTTATCCTAGTACTTATAAAACATTCTTCAAAAGTATGGACTCTTAACCTGGGATAAAATTTAATAGATGGATTTCAGGATTTGTGAATTTGAATAGAAATAAATTATATCTTTATTTTCATTAACCTTTAACTAAAAATTAACTTTTCCTTTAATAAGAATGCAGACAATAATATATAGGGATTCATAAGCTTCACCACACTGGCAAAATGGTCCATGACCAAAAAAACAAGTTAAAAAACTGTACTCTAGAGCATTTTCCAAGCTCTCTGATCAATAGTCGGACCCCTCAAGGTAAAGTGACTTCTTGTTGTTTTTATTATTCTTTTCATAATGTAATATTCTGAGTTCCAAAGATTTTTCTAAGTCTGACATTCTTCAGCTTTCAGTGTGATATTGAATCTCTTTAGCCTCAGGCACTAAATTCATTAAGAAGAACTCAGTGAGGAATAGAGATTATGATGAATCCTGACAGTGAATTTTTCAGAGAGCCTGCAACATTGGGCTCACAGATGACAGAGGAATATGGATGACCAAGAGAGAGAGAAATAGAGACTAGCTCACCAGAAGTGTTCTGGAAGTTAGACCTAGGTAGGCAAGAGAAAAAAGACCAGAATCAGCTAAATTAAGGTATAGCAATTAAGTCTAGGCTGTCAGATCTTGCATATAGTTGGGTTAACACTAGGGATTTGACAAGCCTCCAACAGAAGAAAGTGTAATCCTGGGCCTGGTGCCTAGAAGGAAGGTTCCAAGTTGGGAGAAGATCTAGCTTAAACCTAAAAAAGGCAGGCCAGATTGGCGCCAGTGAGTCAGTACAGCACTGAGATCCAAGGGCTTAAACAAGAAGACCCAGCAGGAAACCTTGTGACCAGAGCAGAAATTCAGACCAGAGTCTGTATTTAATTAGGAAGTCAAAGTGTAAAGAGTACCAGAAAGTGGATGATTTGTCTTCCTTAACCTGATTTCCCAAAGTTTTGGTCTTAGTAGTATGTCTGCTTATGTTCTTAATACTCAAGTGGAGCAATTCATGTTTATATACTGTAACTCCTGAAAGCATATCACCCAGAACGATCAAGAAAATAAGGGACAATAATGTAGAACTTTAATATTTGTTTAGTACTTTATGAGTATTATTCATTTTAACCATGCAATAGCCTTGGAAGGTAAAGTACTATTATTATCCCCATTTTTCAGATGAGGAAACTCAAACTGAAGTTAAATAACTTGCTTAGAGTCACATAGTAAGTGACAGTAGAGTTGAATTCAGGTTTGACAGAATTTATGTCTATGGTTTATCCACTTCATAACTTAACTATTCCATTTTAATTGTTCCTATTTTAAAGATGAAGAATCTGAGGGATTAAATGACTTGCTCATAGTAACACAAAAAATGTCTGAAATAGAATTCAAACTAGATCTCCTGATTTGATATACTAGGCCATAAAAGTCCTTACTCCAGGAAACTATATAAAAAGGAACAGATAGAGCTTTGTCCTGAAGGTCTAGATAGGCATGGTTCAGAATGCCAGAGGATGCCTAAGAGCAGAACCAGTGATTAGGACTAATTAATTCTAACTTTTGTTATCCAATCATTTTAACTTGTGCTCAACTTTTTGTGGCCCCATTTGGGGTTTGCTTGTCAAAGTTTTGCCATTTTCTTCTCCAGCTTATTTTACATATGAAGAAACTGAGACAAATAGGATTAAGTGACTTGTTCAGGATCACACAGCTAGTAAGTGTCCCAATAAGTCTTCCTGACTCTAGGCCCAGCATTCTATTTCCTGCACCACCTAGCTGCCCCCAAATTCTGACTGCATAGTGGATATAATCAGTTCCTTGATCTATTTTTATACTATGTAAGTGGAGAAGGACTACAAGAGGTATATGTGGTCAGAATGACTTCAGAGGCCTCCGTAGTCAGTCAAAATATGTCTAATACACTTTAATTTTCAAACATTTCATACTGCTTAATAGTTTTCTGTAATTTTGTCTTCTGTCTTGCTAAAAGTTGACTTTCATCAGTAGCCACAGCACAGTATTGATTTTTCTCTATTGACCAATCATACATTGCAGTATAAATATTTATGATGACTGAACATAATAAAAATGAGTTAAATACCACAGAGGAAAATAAAATGTAAATGAAGAAAGCATTTGTGCTTGGTGATACATCACTGGATAATCTCATATTACTCTGAGAAGCACCTAACTGCTTTATAGAAGCAATATTGTTATTTGTTTTAATTAAAATACTTTCTTTTTTTTTTCAATTACATAGTTTTCAATATTCATTTTTATAAGATTTTCAGTTCCAAATTTTTCTCCCTCCTTCCTTCTCCTCTCCCTTTCCCTTCCCCTCTTAGCAAACAATCTAATGTAGTTTGTATGTGTAAGAATTATGTTAAAAACATTTCCACATTAGTCATACTATGAAAGAAGATTCATACAAAAGGGAAACAAACAAACAAACATGAGAATGAAAAACCAACCAACAAACAACAAACAAATCCAAAATAGGAATAGTTTGCATCAATCTTCTTCCCTTCCCTTCCCTCCCCTCCCATCTCCTCTCATCTCCTCTTGTCTCCTCTGAACTCCTCTATCTTTTCCCATGTTGTTTTTTTCTCGTCTTTTCTTTTTGTTTTTTTTCCCTTTCCCTTGCTTCTCTCTTACCTGTGCATGCTCTGCCCAAAGGAATTTAAATTTTGACCATTAAAATCTCACAACATATCTTGGGCTTTACCAGCTAGATTTCTTTCTTAAGGACCATGCTTTAAATCCAATTTACCCAGGTTCTTATACTTTGACCAAAAAAAAAAAACCCAGGCTGAGCACTACTTGGGTATTGTAAATAGCAATTGTTTCTATTTTGGCCAAAAACACTGAGTGTCTTCCCCTCCCATATTGATTTTTTTTTAACTAGGTAAAAAGGGCCAATTTCTGCTTCATTTGTTATCCTGCCTTAATTACTTATTAGGCATTTTATCAATCAAACTCAGACTTGTTAGAAACAGAAACATAAAAAGGCCAAAGTCTAGAACCACTGAGAAGAGCTAAATGTATCATAATAGATTGTTACAAAATGTTGTTACTATGTACTTTGTTCCCCTGGTTCTACTCATTTCACTCTGCTTCAGTTCATGGAACTCTTTTCAGGTTTCTCTGAAATCCTGCTGCTCATCCTTTTTTTATAACACAATAGTAATCCATTACATTCATATGTCACAGCTTGTTTAGCTATTCCCCCAATTGATAGGTGTAGTGTTCTTCTCTAAAATATAATGTTCTCTGGGAACAGGTTTCTCAGGGCTTCTGGAGACAGCCTTAGTTTCAGTTCAATGTAAACACCCTAAATGCAGCCAGGAGTTAAAGTCCAAATCCTTTATTGTCTCCTTCCTTGGGCCTGGTTAGCTTTCTTAGAGGCCTATCTCTCTCCTTGGTTCCAAGAGCTCCTGCCACTAATCCTTTGCCTCTGCCAGCTTCAACTTCCAGCCAACACAAAGGTGGAAGATGGAATGAATCTGTCTCTACCTCCAAGAATGGGCTTCTGTGTCTGGCCCTGAGAGCTTCTTGCTTTTATGCACCACATTGAGTATACACCAATCATTATATCACTAGGAAACCATTATTTGTTGTAGGATTAAATCAATTCTAAACTAGATTTAAACATTGTCTCCTCAATTCCACTCAGTACCTTGTTTCAAGTTCTGGCCCATAACATCTCCTTGTAGGATCAGATCAATCATACTGAACCATGCTAAATTAGATAATTATTGTCTCTATCAATTCCACTGTCTTAGTACCTTATAAGAATCTTAACAGATAGGCATCCCCTCAATTTCCAATTCTTTGTCACCACAAAAAGAATTGCTTTACTGCTATAAATATTTTTGAACATGTGGATTCTTTCCCCTTTTTAATGATCTCTTTGGGATTTAAACCTAGTGGTGGTATTGCTGGATCAAAGGATATGCACAGTTTTATAGTCCTTTGGGCATAGTTCCAAATTGAAGCAATGTTTTGATTACAAGATTTCCATCATCACAAACAGACACTCTCAATTTGGTTGCTTCTCCATATGAGGTTCACCTATGTCAGTTTTATTCAGTGATTTAGAGGGTGAAATACAATATAGATGCAAAGTCCCTTTAAACTGTCCAATTATTTATACATAGCAATTTTGATACTTTAACAATTCTCATTGCAAATGCCATAAGGATGACCCTTGTTAAATCCAAGTAAACTCTTGGGACTATAACAACATAGAAAATTTAAGGAAAGTCCTCACTTGGGGCTTTAGTTTCATATCAGTTAAATAGGAGGATGGGGGAGGAATGTCTTTAAGAATTTTTCCAGTTTTATCCTCTTAGGTTCTCTCTCTCCTCAAATTGTTTTGCAAAAACTTAACTGCTTGCTGGTATCTTCTCCCCACTGAGAAAATAATCTCCTTGAAAGTAGTGTTTGCTTTTCAGTGTCTTTTTTGCCCCAGACTTACCTTCTCACAGTTGGTGGATAATAAATGTTTCTTGGACTAGATTGAATTAGGCTATTTCCCCAAAATTACTTCTAGATTCAAAACTAGAAAAATCTTAAATCCAAACCCCAAGACTAAAGAAACCAAGGCACAGACAAGTTAAAGGAATTGCCCAGAAACACATAGCTAATGCCTGAGTTATTGAACCCCAATTTTCCTCCATTCAAAAGCTACTGTCCTATCAATTGTCACACTGCCTCACTTTATTCTGTAAAATCTCATCTAGAATTTAATTTTAAAGTTGATTTCCCCTATATAGGGGAACATTGGGTGAGTTTCTGATTTCAGATGCATTTCAGCTTTGAAAATGTAGATTTCAAAACTAACTTGAATATTCACAGCAGATAAGCATTTCAATGCAGTCTGAGATTTGTCAGAACTCCCTTAATCACTCTAAAACCCAAATCAGGAAGTACTGAAGAATACCCAAGTTTGAATTGCTTTTGCAACTCAATTTTTTTTAGTGCTTTTAAAAGGCTACTTTCCAACACCCAGGGTTTTCTGTGGTCCTGATGCTCCACTATGGGATTTCAGAGAAGATCAAAAAGGATGAAAATAAGTTTTTATTCCTAAATCTTTACCGATGAGAAATCAGTGAATGTGAAATAAGTTTTCAATGAATACACATTTATTTAGATATAATCACAAGATTTTCCAATATGAGTAAAATCTACAATTCCCAAACAGAAAAATCTCTTCCTGTCCAAAGTCAAAAAATATGTTTTAGTGAGTTTTGATAGACACAGAATTTAAATAATCTTTTAAAAAGAAGTTCCTCTGTTTTTCATTTTCCTCTCCCAGTAGATATGGAATATTATTGCACTTTTTGTTTCTGAGAAAAAAATCCTTTATTAATCTGCTCCAATTAACCAAAACAACTAAGTTCTCACAGAGGAAAAGTTTTCCATAAAAGCAAAAGGTACCTTAGGGACCTTTTTAAAAATTCTTTTTCTTGTGACTTGAAACAAACAAAAAAGGATTTCGTATATAAAAGAACACAAAAGAGGATTCTATATGAAAATGTGAATATATATTTCATATTGCTTATTCTTAAAATATATTATCATTAGGTGAATGTTAAAATTATTTATATGTTTTGAAAATAGTTTAAAATATTTATATTATTGATTTATTTAAATATTTTAAATTGTATATAAATAAAAATTTAACAAGTATATTTTTAAATTTTTGAATTACATTTTTGTTCCCACTTTCTCTCCCCCCCCTTCATGAGAAAGCAAACATTTTACTATAAATCTCATTTGATACAGATTATGCAAAATTATGAAAGACATTTCCATATAAACCATGTTACAAAAGAAAACAAGTCCTTCTTCCAAGTCCAATTCTTTTCCCCAAAGAAAAGTATACTTGTTATTCCTTTCAAATATACAACAAAATTACCATGTAAATTTTTGTTCCTCTTCCCTCGGTAATGCTGGAGAAACTGAGGCAAGATAGAGATTAGAGAATATTTAATATTTAATTTAAAAAGGAGAGATTTACTGGGACCAAATGGATCCATGGTTTGGTCCCAGGGCTGAATGAGACTATGGTCTCCAAGAATCCAGCAAACAATGTGAATTATCAATGACATGCTCACACTCAGGAGTAGACTGAGGCAGGGGCAGAGTCAGGGTGCTGAGAGCAGAGACCGGGACTCTGACATGGGGGGGAGGGGTGAACCACTGGAGATGGATGGAGGCCCCCTGGAGATGGGGAGAGGCATCTTGATAAAACAGTATCTGATATTCTAATAGCTTGGGATGGGGAAAGGCATTCTGATATTCTAAAATATAAGATCTTTTATTCTTATCAAATATTCTGATTAAGAGGGAGGGGTGGTTTTGTGGGATTTAGCAGAAAATTATAAACTGAGGCAAAACAATTAGAGAAACCAAGGCAAAATAATTTAGGGAAACTGAGTCAGGATAATTAGGGAAACTGAGTCAGGACAATAAAAGAGAACTGTGACATAACACCTCCTACTCCATCCCTAGCCTCCTTATTTTCCCTCACCCCCTTTCCTGCCCAAGTCCCAAGTGATGGCTACTTCCTTCCATTTTGTTTATATCCTGTTTATTCTCTCTCTCTCTCTCTCTCTCTCTCTCTCTCTCTCTCTCTCTCTCTGTCTCTTTGTCTTTCTTTTTCTCTCTGTCCCTCTCTGTTTTTCTATCTCTGTCTCTGTCTTTCTATCTATCTGTCTATTCCTGCCACCCTCTCTTTCTCCTTCCTGACCTCCTTAAAAGATTCTCTGGCATCTGATCATTGCCTACCTTATTTTGTCCTTTCTCCTATTGATCACCACCATCTATTTTCTTATCCCCTCCCCCTCTTCTCTATAGGGAAATATACATTTCTATACTTATTTAAAGATTATGATATTCCCTCTTTGACCCAATGAAAGTTTTTCAAATATCTCACAACTTCCATTACTCCCTCCACTGGAAAAGTACTTCATTTTTGTGTTTTTCTCCTCCATCCTTCTCTCCCTTTCCCCTTCTTCTAATGCATCTTTTTTTTTTCTCACTTATTATTTTTTTTAAATCTCCCCATTATAGTCAACTAACATCTGTGCCTTCTATATATACTAGTTCTTTCTGTCCTAATAATGACATAGTTCTTAGGAATTATAAGAATCATCTTCCCATATGTAAATAGGTTAACCTTGTTGAATGATATGGTTTCTTTTTTAAGTTTACCATTGTATGCTTCTCTTGAATTGTATACTTGAAAGTCAGATTTTCTGTTAAGCTCTAGTCTTTTTATCAGGAATGCTCAAAAGTCCTCTATTTTATTGAATATTATTGTTTTTCCTTGAAATATTACTCTCTTTTGCTAGGTAAATGATTCTTGATTGAAAAATCAATTCTTTTGCTTTTCAGAATATTATATTCCAGGGCTTTTGATGCCTTAATGTAAAAGCTGCTAAATCTTATTTGACTGTGGCTCAGAATTTGGTTGCTTGCAGTATTTCTTCCTTGGTTTAGAAGCTTTAGAATTTGTCCATTAGTATTCCTGGAAGGTTTCACTTGGGGATCTCTTTCAGGAAAATTTAATGGATTTTTCAATGTCTTTTTTTACCTTTTACTTCTGAGATGAGAGAAGTTTCCCTTAGAAATTTCTTAAAAAATGATAGCAAGATTCTTTTTTTCTGACTATGGCTCTCAGGCATTCAAAAAAATAAAATAAATTATCTCTCCTGGATCTATTTTCTAGGATAGCTGTTTTTTCAATGAGATATTTCACATTTTGTCCTATTTTTTTTCATTTTTTAATATTTTATTGTTTCTTGATGTTTAATGGAGTCTTTAGCTTCCACTTGAATTCTAATATTTAAAAACATCATTTTCTTCAATGACCTTTTATACCTCTTTTTCCATTTGGCCAAGTTTGTATTTTAAGGAATTTTTCTCTTCATTGGATTTTTGTGCCTCTTGCCTTTTGACCAGGTACCTTTTATGAATCTCTTCATAATATTCTTACATCAATTTCATTTCTTTTCCAAATTTTTCTTTTACTTCTCCTAATTAATTTTTTAAATTATTTTTAAAGATCTTTCAAGGATTCTCTTTTGGCTTGTGTCTAATTAAGTTTTCTTCAAAGCTTTGCTTGTATGTTTTGACATTATTATCTTAATCTTTCCTGTCAGCATAATAACTTTTTATGCCTAGATTTAACTTATTTATTCATTCATCTGTTCATTCACTTATTTACTTGTTTATTTATTTTACTTATTCATTATTTGCTTGTTTTTTTCCCCAGACCTTTTCTTGTCTTTTGATTTTATGTTAAAGTTGAATTTTACCACTAAGAAGAAAGAGGCACTGTCCCAAGCTTTAGTTTTTGTTGTTGTTGTTGTTGTTGTTATTGTTTTGTGTGTGTGTGTGTGTGTGTGTATGCTGATATTTTCTGAGCTAATTCTAAGGGTCTCTATGGATTCAGTTTTTACAAGGTGGTATGATCTTAAGAGAGATGAGGTCACTGCTCTCTTGGCTTTGTGCTCTGCTCTTTATCCAGAAAGGGACCTTGTTACCTTTTAGCCACAAGGGCTTTTAGTTTCTTTCAGGCTTGGAACTATGAGCAGGGCCCTGATGATTTGCTGCATCTTCTCTTCACCTTTGGACTAAGATCCAGAGCTGCATCTTCCAGAGGAAGACAGGATACTGAACCAAGCACCATCAAAAGATGCTCTATAATCTCTGGGTCTAATAACTACTCTACTCTGACAAAACTTTCCTGTAAACTTCCTAAATCACCTTGGCCTTGAAAATTATTTCATTCTGACATTCTATTGCCTGTGTCTCTACAGAAGTCAATTTGAGATGTTATTTTAAAGTTGGTTAGAGAGGAATATTGGGATAACTGGTGATTTCCTGCTTCTATTCTACCAATAAATGGTGAAGTTTTAAATACTGTGGATAAGTTCTCTTACTTAGGTAGTAAACTTTCCAGGGATGTACACATTGATAATGAAATTGACACATGCATTGCCAGAGCTAGCTCAGTGTTTGGGAGGCTCCACAGGAAACTGGGAGAGAAGAGGTATTAGACTGGCTACCAAACTGAAGGTCTACAGAATCATTGTGCTGACCTCATTGTTGTATGCCTGTGAAACCTGGAATGTATACCAGCACCATACAAGGAAACTGAATTGCTTCCATTTGAATTGTCTTAGAAAAATTCTGAAGATCAACCAGCAAGATAAGATAATAGACACTCATGTCCTTTCTTGAACTAAATTGCCAAGCATTCCAATTCCATGGCAGAGAGCACAACTTCTTTGGGTAGCCCACATTGTTTGAATACCAAATGTATACTTGCTATATATATGTGTGTGTGTATGTATATATATATATATATATATATATATATATATATACCTTCTATCTTAGACATTATGACCCCAGACCTTCCCCACTTATCAGAATATCTGATGCCTCCCCCCATTCTGTCATTGTTCTTAATCCCAATTTATCAGAATGTCTGGTGACTCCCCCCACCCTATCAGAACCAGATTAATAGTCCCTGCCCACTCTCAGTACTCAGACCCTGCCCCTGCCTTGGTCTACTCCCTGAGAGCTTGGAGCCATGTGCACACACACACACACACACACACG
The DNA here is from genome assembly GCF_902635505.1 of Sarcophilus harrisii. Taxonomy (NCBI): domain Eukaryota; kingdom Metazoa; phylum Chordata; class Mammalia; order Dasyuromorphia; family Dasyuridae; genus Sarcophilus; species Sarcophilus harrisii. Next base: position 437,595,569 of record NC_045427.1, on the reverse strand, counting down.
TATATATGTATGTATGTATGCATGTGCCATTGAGAACTCACATTGGATGCTGGATGCTGGATTCTTAGAGATGATAGTCTCATACAGCCCTGGGACCAAACCATGGATCCATTTGGTCCCAGTAAATCTCTCCCTTTCACATAAAAATTTAAAATTCTCTAATGTCTATCTTATCTCAGTTTCTCTGACATTACACTCTATGAGCAAAGCAGAATTGAATTAGCCCAAAAGAAATATGAAATGCTCAAAATTAGAGAAGTGATGTCAAATGTTCATATGGACTGTTTGTGTTTGTCCTGTGGCAGAGCATTCTGAGTTTGTATTGGTCTGTTTAGCCACAGTCAGACATACTTCAGCTTTACATTAACATAGTGCTGTCATTTTGGTCCTCTTCAAAAACAAAGAACAATCACCACTTCATCTTGGTCCCATTCCTTCTTTGCTTTAAAAACTTTTCCTTTGAGGGTTCTTTTAAGGAAGTGATTAGTAGATTTTAAAAATCTTTACTTTTTCCGTTCTTAAAATATAATGTTAAAGCTTTTTTTAAAAATCACCATTTTATGAAAGTCCAAAATTTTTATGTAGCAAGTATGTGCTGTTTTCCAGAGCCAGGAATACATGAGGGTTCTAGGTACTCAGGGATTTTGGAGTGTTTCTTTACTCCCTACCAAGTATATTTTTCCATGGCTACATGTTATGCTAGCAAGTCAGTTCTATGTAATCTTTTAATATAAATTACCTTTTACAAAAGAATATTCACTTTGACAAAATAGGAAAAAAAAACAAAACTTGCAACCTTCTTCATCTCCTCTCCCCCCAATACCCTGGGGATATACACTTCACTCAATTCCTACATAACATTGGTCCTATCAAGATCACATCCAGATGTCTCCTGATTCCGGAGATGAGTCCTAGTCTCAGTTTCTGCTGGCCTAAGTTCAAAAGATCATTCCCAAAGGTCAGTTCTTTCTTCTCAAAGTATCAATTCTGAACTGAATAAAAAACCTGGCCTCAAATCTGACTACCAAATTCCTGTGACTAGCTTTCTTGAATTCCAGATTGATACTCTTCACCTAAAAGAAAAAAAAAAAAAAAAAAAAAAGAACAAACACAGAGGCTGAGACCTATAACCTTTTTTAGACCACATGTTTTCTAAGGTAAAGAGACCTCTTCCCTTATGGCATTATCTTTCAACATATGTTTGTGAGCAAAGGAGTCACTGAATGAGACAAAAGGTCTGGTGGAAGCTGAGACAGCATTTCTGAAGACCCTTCCATTCTCCCCCCCCCCACTCCTGTGCCCACATTCCTCCTCCTCTGTGGCCAATTAAAAAATGGTTCCTTCTAATCATGATGTTATCACATTGGAATCAGCTACAAAACATTTACACATCCTTCAGTCTTTCAGTCTTTCCAAGGTACTTTCATTCCCATGGCATTGAAACTCTCCTTGAAATAGCCTCCTCAATCTTTCCATGTGGTTAGAGATGCCATCTAGAGCACTCTGCTCATGGCCATTACAATTTAGATTATCTAATTTTCCTTGGCTTATTTTCCAAGTCATTAGGGAAATAGGATTCTTTATATATTTTTCTTTTTTTTAATTATTTGATTGTCTTCTAGTATGTCTTGCTCTCTCTCATGGAGTCATTATTTAGGTTTTGTCAGTTCTAGTTTTCAAGGGTTCCAATTTTCAAGACCTCAGATTGAAAATTTGGTCTCTTATGTTATTACTTATTTTGCTTTCTTCTGCAGCAAACTACATCACCTTACAAAAGGATTGTTCACATTATGATAGTATCTGTTTTGTGTTTCTTTATCTCATTACTTTAATAAAATAATTAAGATAGATTTATATTTGAGTGAAGAAATTGCAAGACAAATAAAACAAATTGCATAAAGATTATTTTTTCCCAATTGATTATATAGTTTCATTTTTAGGGCTAACCTTCTATTAACAGAAAATTATCCTTATTCTGAAACTTAGTCTTAGGGAATATCTAGGATGTTGAAAATTGATGTGACTTGCCCAGGATCACATATCCAAAATATATGAGAAGTAGAACACAGATCAAAATCTTTCTGATTCTGGCTAGCTCTCTATCCACGATAGCTTCCGTCTTAAAAAAAAAAACAAAACTCAATTTTTCATAGTAAAGATCCCCCAAAAATCAATATTGAACATCTTAGATGACCAGGAATAAGAAGAGAATTTCTGTTAAAATACTTTTTGGTGCTTAACAATCACATGGCAATAAACAGGAATGCTAGGACAGGATTTAAGGGACTTTTGTTCTATACCTGGTTCTAAATATTACCTATGAAAAACTGGGATAGAATATTATCATTGTAGCAATCAATTTCATCAACTGAAATTTTGGGGTTGGAATTAAAGATTTGTATAACTCATTTTAACTGACATTCTGTATTCTAAGGTCTTTCATCCCGCTTTAACATTCCATATTCTAACATCCATTCTATATTCTATAGTGGTTCATGATTTTTCCAGGGTCTGGACCCCTGTTTGTTACCATGGCATTTCTACAAATGCTTATAACAAAGATAAACTTGATATATTATTTACCCTCTGACTCCTAGCCACACATGGTGAGTTCTCCAACCCAGTAATAAGCCAGGAACCCAGAATATTGGAAAATTTGCAAATTTCCAGGCATGTTATATTTTCTAGAACGTCACTAGAAAGGTCCAGGAACTGAAGTTGCTTAATATTGCAGCCAATTAGTTAACAGGACCAGCTGCTATGGTTAAACTATTAAAAACCCCAAAGTAAGTGAAACAGAACATATGGGATAGGTTTTATTTGCAAAACCCTGCTTTGAGGATAATATTGACATAATTCGACTATAGTATTTTTTTCCCCTTTGAACTAATTTGCATAACATTTCCTAGAAATAGACTCCATATGTCCCTAAGCTGTTTGCCTGAAGAGCAGTATGGCCCAGCTTCTTGACATACAGACAGTAATGGGAGGAGGTTGAGATCTAGGAGTTGGGACTGGAGATGCCTTTACTTAGGTCATGGGGACCCTGAGAGAAAGAACTTGAAGACAAATATTTAAGAGGCAAAAAAGGGCTATTTTGAAATAAGTGTAGTGCAAAAAGTTACACCCACCCACACCCACACACATCCTTTAAAGAGGAAATCAGCATGCAAACATCTGAAGTAAGAGAAATTAATAATGTATGTAATGTGCTTAGAAATCACAAAGTAATATTATTATTATTATCATCATTTCATTCTTTTCATTTTATTTGATGGAATTCTGAGAGAAATGGATCTGAGATAAGTCTCTATCCTGCTATTATTCTTTTATATTTACTATTCAATGGATTATTGGACAAGTGGTTAACATATTTTATTTTTGTAATTGTATAAAAGCAATAGAGTAGTTGATCTTTTGTATAATCATTGAGAATATATTACCATTATTATTGTTGTTGTTTTATTCTCATTTTTTGGGTTTTTTTTTTTTTTTAGATGAAGTTAAACTAGAAATGCCCCTGGAACAAGTTTTCACTCTGCAAATATTATTTTATACTTAAGTGGTACAGTAGAGTGATGTGCTTACAGTCAGAAAGATGAGTTCAAATCCAAGTTCAGATATTTACTAGTGGTGTGACCGTGAGCAAGTCTTTTAATCTCTGTCTGAGTTCCTTCAATTATGAAATGAGAATCATAAAAGTATCTACCTTTTAGCATTGCTGTGAGATCAGGCAAGATTACAACTCTAAAGCATGTAACACAGTTCCTGGTACTTGGAAAGGAGCGTGTTATTGTTGTTCTTCATTAATTTAGTAATGTCTGACTCTGTGACCATAATTTGGGTTTTTCTTGGCAAAGATATTGGAATGGTTTACCATTTCTTTCTAGATCTCATTTTACAGATAAGGATCTGAAGTAAACAGGGTTAAGTGCCTTGCCCAGGGTCACACAGTTAATAAGTGTCACCATGGTGAAAGTTAACATTTATATAACTCTTATTCTGTTCCAGGCATTGTGCTAAGGATTTAACCATTATTATTTCATTTGATCTTTACAACAGCTTTGGTAGATAAATAATCTTATCATCTATATTTTATAGCTGAGGAAATTGAGGCAGCAGATGTGCCCAAGGTCACATATTAATAAATGTCTAAGATCATATTTGAATTCAAGTCTTCCTGACTTCAGGTAGAGTACTCTATCAGTTTTGCCACCTACCTGCCAAGACATGGTCTCTGGCTTCATGAATCTACAATGGAACTAGGAAGACAAGACACATAGGTATGAAATTATTAATAATGTTAGATATAAAATGGGATAGTGCAGAGGGTACTAGACTGAGTTGAAGAGAACTTGAAGGTATCAAAATAAATTAAATAAAGCAGTTCAGCTTATGTTTTTGGAGATCAGATTTGTTAGAAACACAGATTTAATAATTTACCAAGAAATTGCTAGAAAAAATGATTGACTGTTATGAATTCTCCCTTACCAATCAAGAATTTCAATTAGAAAGGCAACTCTGATGGCTTATATATTTTTCTAAGGGGTTTCTAAAGAATTATAAACGATTATCATCCACCCTTTTGTGACTCAAGAATATAATATTTACCCCAAAGACAAGGAAAACAAATCAAATACACTTATGGTATTGAATCATGACAAATCCTTAAAGTTTCCACTACAAGCTAAAGAAATCATAATTAATATAGATCAAAACAATTGTAAATTTATCAGAACAAGATGCCTTTTAAATTGATAATGTTATTAGAATATATCGATGTATTCTAGTAAATTTGAATTGAAGCAATGGAATTTTTGATTAACAGTGACTTACATTAACTAGATAATTGTTTCTCCTATGCAATTAAAGCTTTTAATCACTAATTATTTTAATTTGACTAAATTTTTATTAATGTTTGGGTTTTTTTTAGTATTCTCTTTCTTCAGATTATAGTTCCAGATTTGATATTAGCTAAAAGTGGAGTTATATCCTCTGACAATAAATCCAGCATTCATATGATGCAGCAATATCATATTCTTTGGAATGGAAGGATTGGATAAAATGATATATATGGCTTTTCCCCATTCTTTTCTTTTAAAGTTTATCATTTACTTATTTTAAACATTTTTTGTTCTAAAGTTTGTTCTTAAATCCCTCACATTCCTTTCCCATCCACTGAGAAAGCAAGTAACATGATATCCATTAAATTCATGAAATAATGTAAAACATATTTCCAGATAAGCAATATTGAAAAAATTTAAAATGAGAAAATTATATTTCATTTAGTACTCAGAGTTCATCAATTCTCTATCTGGAGGTTAACTTTTTTTTTTTTTTTTATCATGAAATTTTTGGATTTGTCTTGGATCATTCTATTGATCAATGTAGCCAAGTTGTTCACAGATGATCATCATAACATCATTATCACTTGACAGCATACCTGCCAAAACAGACACAGAAACTATATGAACATAGACATTAAATACTTTTTTATACCAATAAACTCAGATCTAAATAACTGAAATAATATTTATTGCTCATGGATAGTCAATATAATTTTAAAATGATAATTTCATCTAACTAATCTATTCAGTATTATCCCAAATAATGACTGTTTTTTTTAACTAAGAAAAAAACAGCAAAGTTACTTTGAAAGAATGAAAAGTCAAGAATTTCAGAGAAACCTATAGATTCAGCAGTATCAGTAAGAAAGCATTGTTGAAATATTATTAAAAAAGGATAATTTCAATTATTTTAAATTAAAGTTGTCATGTAGATAAAACCTATTTAGGCAAAAATAGAAGAATTACTAGAAAACTGGAGAAAAATTTTATATACAATCTCTCAAATAGGATATTATTGGGTTGGAATTTTGTTGTGGTGTAGGAAATGGTGAGCTGGTTGATTAAGAAAAAAACATGGAAATATTTGGAAGGAAGATGCTCTCTATCTTCAGAAAAACAGATGATAAGAGGAAATAAGCATAGTCCAGTCTTACATGTGTGTATATAAGTATATATGTGTACGTTTATAGTTATCTATGTATATGTTTGTATATCTGTATACATATTATATGTGTATATATACACATATACATAAACATACACATATGTGTGTGTGTCTGGGAAAGAGTGAAGGAAATAAAGTAAAAAGTGTACACTAGAATACAAAAGAAAACCAATTAAAAAGCAAAAAAAAAGCAAAGGTAGCATTGAAAACAATATGTAATATTTATTATATAGGTTTTCTTGAAGTGCAAATTTATTGTTTTATAGTGATTCTTTCTTATGGTCTTCTGTCTTCATGGAAATATGTATTTTTCCCTTACTTTGTATTTAAGTTTAAAAGAAATAACTTATAATAAATAAAATTCCTTTCTGAGCAAAAAATAAAAAATAAAAACAGACATGAAAACAAACAAAAATCACTTTTACTGTGTTCAATGGTCTGTGTTACTGTGTTCAAAGAAATGAGTTCTACTCACTTCACTTTTTTAAAGTTTTCTGAAAATATTTCCCTCACCACCACATTGAAAATTCAACATACCAATTATGTGGCAGGAAAAGCATGGTAAAAAATTAAACAGCCAATTACATGTGAAGAAACCATGTGAATCCAACATACCAACAACATGCCAACCACACACAAGGAAAGCCATGTTATCATCCAACATGCCAATTACATACCAAGAAAAACCACACGCACACTCAACACACTAATTATATGCCAAAAATTCAATATGCCAATCACACACCAATCACATGCCAGGAAAACTTCATCACAATTCCAACATGCCAGTCATACACCAAGAAAAAATGGTGAAAATTCAACATATTAATTACATGCCAATTAGATGCCAAGAGAACTACATCTGAAATTCAATATGCCAATTATATACTTAGAAAAGATGGTGAAATACAATTAGTGGCTCAGTAAAAGAGGAACCAAAAAAAGTGCAGATGAAAACAAATATAAAAAAACAGAATTGGTCTAATAGTAAAAGGGCGGGGGATATTTGGGGACAGAAATCTTTCTTACCCAATTGAGAAATAGGAGGAGAAGGTCATAGAAAAGATATAGAGGCAAATAATAAAAGGAAATACACAGACTTTTGAGAAGGAAAAGGATAAGAAGACAGACATTCCTAAATTGTCTTAGGATAGGATAAAGGCTAACTTTGATATTTTTGTTGACTCTGTCACCCCAAAATTTGATTTAAAGAGGTATCTTAAATTTATTTGCAGAGGAATCTTGGGAAAGTTCAGCTGGGTTGCTACCTCTTCTCTGCCATCTTGACTGGTCCCAGTTTTTTCCTATTCTAACATTTAAAAAACATTTTTTAGATGTAACATTTCTTATTCTATGGCCCATTTTATATATGATAATGGATAATTATTCATTGGATAATTAATAATAATAATTTTGTAACATCAAAAGCAATAGTTACTTCATTTGTTCATTTTTTTATATGATTCAGTAGAAAAGCTATTGTTATTTGGATACTATAGGATAGTAGTAGTAGTAACAGTAGTAATAGTAGCAGTAATAGTAATAGTAGTAGTAAAAGCAGCAGCAGCAGCACAGCAGTAACAAGGGTTACTAGTAGTAGGAAAAGTGGTAATGATGGTACCAAAGAAATATAAAAGTCACAAGTATATATTAGATCTGAAGATAAAGAGGTTACTGTGGGACAAAAAAAGTCAAAGAGCTGTGTTTTGATTTGAGCTGCGTAAGAGAGCATTTGAAGGAACAAATCAAGTTCAGGAGGGAAATTCTGGAAACATTCTTGATCTAATCATAATTTTACCTCAAAAACTCTATCCCCACTCCCATGTTCCTCTGAGCCCCAGCAATGGATCTTCTGTTGCCTATGATATTAACCTTGTGGGTTCCATGTTTACTGCTGCTCCTTGTCTGTGTCTCATCACCCAGGGAAAATGAAGTTGACCCATGAAGGGAGATTTGAAAATCCATTTTTAAATGCTGCTTCTGGTTAAGAAAAAAAATAGGCAGAATCCCAAAGTGATTAGAGAACATTTTGTTCTTTTACTTTGTAGGTCACCTTTGGAACAAGCCAAGACTCACTTTTCTGGACTTCTGGCCCTGAGCAATCAACACCAGTCAAGGAACATTATGCATAATGTAATGGTGATGTCATTGTGGCTTTCTAAGAATGCTATTTATTTTTCTTCCCTCTACTACCACGGCTACAATGTGCAGACTAGTGTCTAGTACATCTGGACAATTCTAGAATCAATCTGCTTACCAGAGTAAAGATGGATGATACGCCAAGGAAGAATCCATCTCCAACAGCAACAAAAACAAAAATAATCATAATGATATGATTAAAAAAAAAAACCTTTCCAAAGGCTTTCACACATGAAAATTCATTTGATCTATATAACCCTTTGAATAGCTAAGTATTATTGTTTATATTTTATATATGAAATAACATTCACACAAGTTCAAACTGACTTTTTACTTTCATTAAAGCTTACTTATTTTAATGACTAAATTTCCATACTTTGCAAGGCGGGTATAATATAACAATATTAGATTAAGAATCAAAAGCCCTAAATCCACCCCTCAAATTTATTAGCTATAAAATTGTGGCCTATTCACTTAACTTACTTAACCTTTTCATAATGCTTAATGATCAGAGTCAATATTATGAACATTTATCAGTGTAATAATGATAATTTAACATTTATATATCACCTTGCACTTTTCAAAATGTCTTTTTCTACAACAATGCTGTAGAATACAGGAGTAATTTAAATTTTATCATATAGACCCAGATATCTATTTTCAAGTTCTTCATTTATTTATTTATTTTTAGTTTTCCTTTACACATTTACTTGAAGAGCGTCATCTGTCACTTCTTATTACTATTAATGTGCCAGCACCCAGAACATTGTGTACTAAGGTATCATTTCTCATCTTCTATGGGCTGAACATCTAGATAGTACAGTTTGTTAGTATGGTGAAGGCATAATCTCAGAGGGATGAGATTAGACTTCCAGTGAATAAACATCATGAACTTTCCTAAAAAATCTCTTTTTGAGAATAAGCTTCTTATGTGAAGAATGCAGATCAGTAATAATAATAACATAATTTATTACCTACTGAATATATGGAGAGATCCACTCTGGGGAACAAAATGTATATTGGAATCATGTCATATCCTATGGCCTGAAAGAAAGCATAATTCAGATCTCAAAATATCCAGAGCCATAGAAGTATCAAAGACCAGCTGTTACTTGCAACCAAACAGACATAATATTGTCCTATAAAATTTAAGAATAAAATTTTGATAGATGGTGCCATTTTGGAAATTTTAAAATGTTGAGGAAAACATAGCTATGATTGATGAGTCAGACACTAAAAAAATAGTCATTCAAGAGAGTACACAGCTTTACAATTTCAATGTGAGATCGAGGTTTGTTCCTTTTAAAATTTTTCTTGAATGTTTGATAGATATTTTTGTTTACTTGTATTTTCAACTATATGTTAACTTTTTTGTGACATCATAACTTTTTGAAACTAGTTTTCCAGAGATTGGAAAGCAAGTAATGCACAAAAAATCAATGGGGACGTAAAGGTAGCAGTGTCCAATCTAATTCCAAGGTTTGAGAAGTTGTACAGTGACCAACAGATTTAAGTAAGTTGTGTAATTGTAATTATTTAAGAATGAAATAAAATACTGCTTTCTTTCTATTTGTATGTATTTTTTCCAAACAGCTATTTAGCTGTTAGGATGTAAATATTAAGTTGTTTGGCTCCAACTACTTAATAAAGACAACTGTTAGGTATTTCTTTTTTTTTTTTTTTTAATTTTTTTTATTTAATAGCCTTTTATTTACAGGATATATACATGGGTAACTTTACAGCATTAACAATTGCCAAACCTCTTGTTCCAATTTTTCACCTCTTACCCCCCACCCCTCCCTAAATGGCAGGATGACCAGTAGATGTTAAATATATTAAAATATAACTTAGATACATAATAAGTATACATGACCAAAACATTATTTTGCTGTACAAAAAGAATCAGACTCTGAATTATTGTACAATTAGCTTGTGAAGGAAATCAAAAATGCAAGTGTGCATAAATATAGGGATTGGGAATTCAATGTAATGGTTTTAGTCATCTCCCAGAGTTCTTTTTCTGGGTATAGCTAGTTCAGTTCATTACTGCTCCATTAGAAATGATTTGGTTGATCTCGTTGCTGAGGATGGCCTGATCCATCAGAACTGGTCATCATCTAGTATTGTTGTTGAAGTATATAATGATCTCCTGGTCCTGCTCATTTCACTTAGCATCAGTTCGTGAAGTCTCTCCAGGCCTTTCTGAAATCATCCTGTTGGTCATTTCTTACAGAACAGTAATATTCCATAATTTTCATATACCACAATTTATTCAGCCATTCTCCAACTGATGGACATCCATTCAGTTTCCAGTTTCTAGTCACTACAAAAGGGCTGCCACAAACATTCGTGCACATACAGGTCCCTTTCCCTTCTTTATAATCTCTTTGGGATATAATCCCAGTAGTAACACTGCTGGATCAAAGGGTATGCACAGTTTGATAACTTTTTGAGCATAGTTCCAAACTACTCTCCAAAATGGTTGGATTCGTTCACAACTCCACCAACAATGAATCAATGTCCCAGTTTTCCCACATCCCCTCCAACAATCATCATTATTTTTCCTGTCATCTTAGCCAATCTGACAGGTGTGTAGTGGTATCTTAGAGTTGTCTTAATTTGCATTTCTCTGATTAATAATGACTTGGAGCATCTTTTCATATGACTAGAAATAGTTTCAATTTCTTCATCTGAGAATTGTCTGTTCATATCCTTTGACCATTTTTCAATTGGAGAATGGCTTGATTTTTATAAATTAGAGTTAATTCTCTATATATTTTGGAAATGAGGCCTTTATCAGAACCTTTGACTGTAAAAATATTTTCCCAGTTTATTGCTTCCTTCTAATCTTGTCTGCATTAGTTTTGTTTGTACAAAACTTTTCAGTTTGGTATAATCGAAATTTTCTATTTTGTGATCAGTAATGATCTCTAGTTCTGCTTTGGTCATAAAGACCTTCCCTTCCACAGGTCTGAGAGGTAAACTATCCTATGTTCCTCTAATTTATTAATAATTTCATTCTTTATGCCTAGGTCATGAACCCATTTTGACCTTATCTTGGTGTACGGCGTTAAGTATGGATCAATGCCTAGTTTCTGCCATATTAGTTTCCAATTTTTCCCAGCAATTTTATCAAACAGTAAGTTCTTATCCCAAAAGCTGGGATCTTTGGGTTTGTCAAAGACTAGGTTGCTATATTTGTTGACTGTTTTATCCCTAGAACCCAATCTATTCCACTGATCAACTAATCTATTCCTTAGTCAATACCAAATAGTTTTGGTAACTGCTGCTCTATAATATAATTTTAGATCTGGTACAGCTAAGCCACCATCATTTGATTTTTTTCATTAATTCCCTTGAAATTCTTGACCTTTTGTTTTCCATATGAACTTTGTTGTTATTTTTCTAGGTCATTAAAATAGTTTTTGGGAGTCTGATTGGTATAGCTAAATAAATAGATTAGTTTAGGTAATATTGTCATCTTTATTATATTTGCTGACCTATCCAAGAGCATTTAATATTTTTCCAATTGGTTAGATCAGACTTAATTTGTGTGAAAAGTGGTCTGTAATTTTGCTCATAAAGTTTCTGATTTTCCCTTGGCAGATAGATTCCTAAATATTTTATATTATCAGTAGTTACTTTAAATGGAATTTCTCTTTGTAACTCTGACTGTTGGATTTTGTTAGTGATATATAAGAATGCTGATGACTTATGTGGGTTTATTTTATAACCAGCAACTTTGCTAAAGTTGTGGATTATTTCTAATAACTTTTAGCAGAATCTCTGGGATTCTCTAAGTATACCATCATGTCATCGGCAAAGAGTGATAATTTGGCTTCCTCATTGCCTATTCTTATTCCTTTAATCTCTTTCTCAGCTCTTATTGCTATAGCTAGCGTTTCTAATACAATATTAAATAGTAACGGTGATAGTGGGCAACCTTGTTTCACTCCAGATCTTATTGGAATGGTTGCAGTTTGTCTCCATTACATATGATGCTTACTGATGGTTTTAAATAGATGCTGCTGATTATTTTAAGGAAAAGTCCATTTATTCCTATACTCTCAAGTGTTTTTTAGGTATTTCTTTTAACCTACTGATGCAGTAAAAATATTACTGAAACACTAGGCAAGAAAGTTTGGGAACCTCTAGGATAGCACCATTCCATATACTGATAATCTCCAAGATGCATGTAACAAAAGCTTTCAAAATACAGAGATGCTGCAGAAAATATAAAAAATCATGCAGATCTAGAATGAGATATATATCATTCTTATTGTCCCATCTCTTACTGAATCCTATTAAAGATACCTTCAGTGACCTAACAGAAAAGGGGCTAACGTAATATTTTTATTAAACTACAAAATAGTCATTTTATATCACATATGCCATATAATATGTCACATATCATACTGTTATTATGCCAGAATATAATAGTAGTATATTAAAAATCTACAATTAAATTTAAATAATAACTTCAAAGAAACAACTTTACCATGATGTTATCTGGCTGATATCCATTGAACAACTTGAGAATGATTATCAAAACCCAAACTTCCTCAAAGCCCAACCTAAAATCTATACCGAAACAGGCATTAGCAAATAAGGGGAACATCAGCATATAACCAGTATTTCATGTGCTTTGGGACTGTGAAATACTGGTAAGAAGTGGTGGCAAATTGAGTTTTGTTGATATAACTGAATGGTTGGGATTAAGTTTGTGTGATACAATCACTTCTAAGAAGCTAAGAAACAGTAGGGGTGGCAGAGAATTGCAGGCTAGCCCTATACTAAGTAGCTTTGATGATTGGTTTGTTATGGGGTGTAGCAGAGCAAATGGCTCTCTATCAGGTTTTGACAGCACAAGAAGGCAAGATACAATGGAACAGATCAAAAGTCAGCTGCTTGAAATACTTTGGTGTAAATGGCACTGACCACTAAAATGGAGAAATCATGACCCTGCAGGAAAGAAGACATGAACCCTTTTTTATATCCCAGTACTCTCTTTTAACAAAATTATAAACACATTTTACCAGCTATAGACAATGTTTTCACAGTTTTTTGGGGGTTTGTTTATTTAGAGTGTTTTCATCTCCAAGTCACATGACAATATATTGTCAACCAGTGCAGAGCAATAATAAGAAATAACTGTATCCCCAAATCTATAGTTAGATAAAATGACTAAAATAAAAAGAAGGAAAGGTCAAAGAACCCAAAGTCATTGAAAATCTTCACCTAAAGCAAAATTCAAAAAATATATCTGATAACAAAATTGATATAAAAATACTCTCAAATTATTTTGGAAATAGGTAAATATACTTATGCTAGGAGTCTGAAAATCCCTCTTAAATTCAAAAGTATGAACTAACTAGACTATATTTAAAATGAAAGATTTTTTAATGTGGCACTTGCTATCAAAATGAACCAATATATTTTCCATATTTCATAGGCTCCATATGAACAAATATGTTATTCTGATAGTAGTCATTTATTAGTTATTTTTGTATTCTAGAAATCTACTTTGGGGACGCAAGGAAGGCAAAAACATGCTCCCTACCCTCAAGGAATTCATATTCTCATGGGAGAAACAACATACTAATAATTATTTATGTGCATGACAAATTCTATGTAAAAGAAAGATAAATCTCAGAAGGAAGAAACTAACATTGGGGAGTAGAAGGGAAGGGAAAGGCCACTTGAGAAAGATGGGGTTGGAGCCGAATCTTGACAGAAGTCAGGAAGAAAGGAAAGGGAATTCCAAGTATAGTATTTATTCAGTTATAAAGCAGTCAATTAATAAGATTTCATATATTGAGAATAGGAAGTAGACCAGTGTTGCTGTATAGTATAGTACATGGAAAGGAGTCAACTATAAAAAGAGAAACTTTAAATGTCTACCACAGCAAATTATATTTGATTCTGTAGGTATTCAAGAGTCAATGGAGGTATCAATCAGAGGCATCAAACAGAAGCATAACAGACTCTTAATGAAGGGGAAAAATAGAGGATAAAATGCAGGGGTGATGACCTGGAAAAATGCAAAAGTAATGGCTTGGAGGGGTAAAAAGAAAAAAAAATATCAAAATTGATTAGAAAGTAGAGTCCAACAATATTTTTTTTTTTAACAAAAAACCCTCTTTAAACAGACTTAAAATAATAAACTGGAATAAAGTCTATAAAGTTGATTGGAATAACAATAATCTCAAAGAAAACTAAGCAAAAGGAAACCAAATAAAGAGAGATTAATGGAGAAAGTGCATTCTAATGAATAGAATCACAAATTACAAATTAATATCAATACTTAGCATATATGTACCAAATGATAGTATCTAAATTCTTAAATGAGAATTTAAATGAGGAAAAATAGAGCATAAACCTAAAATAATAAGAGATATCAATGTAGTTCTTTCAGACACAGAAAAGAAAAAATAAATGAAAAGAAAATAAATGTAACCACTTATATAAATGACTATATCAAGATGTTTAGCTGAGAAAGAGAACCACAGGAAAGGTTCTAAAGGACAAGATAGGATAAGGTGAGTATTTTCTAAAGTGATGGAGAAATGAATTACCTCCAAATATTTGGAGGTAATAGGCAAAGAGCCAGTAGAAAGGGAAAAACTAAAGATGAGAGAATCATGGTAATAAAGAAATAATCTAATGGAGAATATAGAATAGATTAATGGTACTTATAGATGGATCCACTTTGGCAGGCAGAAGGGATTTCTTTTTACATGAAGGGTAAAAGATGAGAGAATGAGAAAATATATTCCAGTGATGTGTAATGAGGAGAGGAGAAAATAGATGTCTCATTGAATATATTCACTTTTTTTGGTTAAATAAGAAATGTGGCTCTCAATTGAGAATTCAGGGCAAAGGGAAGGGAAGACCTCTATTAAGTACCTACTTGGTGCCAGACACTATTAAGTGCTTTATTGGCTTGTTTGATCTTCAGAAAAACACTGTCAGGTAGATGCTATTATCCTCACTTTAGAGTTTGGAAATCTGAGGCAGACAGAGGTTAAGTGATATGTCCAGAGTCACACAAATAGTAAATGTCTGAGGCTAGATTTGAACTCAGGTCTTCTTGACTCCAGTAGCTGCCACCAAACTGCCATTCGGCATGTATTGAAAGGCTTGAGGAGAGATGACAATATTAGAAGCAGATGCTATGTTAAGTATGATAATAGATTGATAAGAGTTTTTTTTTTTTTTAAAGGATTCCCTTTCTACAAAGAAGGTCCACAAATGTTAATGGTTCTAGTCAGCATGTAATTAGCAAAGGAGGAGGCAGATGATGAAGATAACCCAAGGCTGGAGGTCTTTAAAGTTTCAACAGGAAAAAGGAACAAGTGATTGGAGTATATAGGATAGCAGAGAGTTGAACAGATTCATCAGTCAGATAGGAAAGGGAGGAGATGCAATAAGTAAAGTCTGTAAAGATTCAAAGTTTAGAGAGATAGGAGGTCATGGTGAGGATGAAGAGAAAGTATGGCATAGGGAAAGATGAAATGATAAAAGAGTATGACCATACAGAGGAATTTCAGAGTTCATGAATATGGAAGATAAACATTTGTGTATCATAGCAAGATCCAAAGTATGTCCATCTCTCCTTGTTGCTAAGGCTGAAAGGATGAATAGGTTATGAGAACTGAGTATATTTAGGAACTGAAAGGCTAGGGTGTTCAAAGGAATATTAAAATGTATGTAGATATTCTTTAATATGGGGATAGGAGTTATATATAAATAAAAAGACAGTAAGAGAGGCAGTTGTTAAAGAAGGAAGAAGACTGTCCAGAAGATCAATAGATAAAAGCTAGCAGGATCTGAATTGAATGACACTTTTGAATAATATGTACTTCAAAAGGAAAAAGGTTGCTGGGAATGATGGTAGAAGGAGAATCTGGACCATTGATCAAAATTAGTAAATTGGAGAGTTTAAAAAAAAAAACAGAAAATGCACTCAAATATTTGGACAGAGTCAGCATCACAATCTGAACAAAAGAAGAAATATGGAATGATCAAGGAATACACTTAGTTTTAGGCAACAGACTTGTTAAAGAGATTGCATATTTGAGGAAAGACAATAGAAAATAATATTAATTTTAAATTGGTCCAGGCATTAAAAAATTTTTGAATGCCATAAGGTTCAGTCAAATGCAATGTAAAATAAATGTGAAACAGAATCTGGAAAACAACAAAAAAGTGCATCAGATATTCATGATTCTCTTAATTAGCAACTAAAAGGAAAAGACATAAAGGTTACAATGATACATGGAGTCAAAATAGTACAAAGAACAAAATAAACAATTCAACATCAAAAGATGTGTCTACAGAATGAGTCACAGAATGAGAAAAATCTATAACTATTGACTAAAATATTTCACAATGAATGGAATCCTAGCAAAAGATGTTTTAAAACAAAGGATATCATATATGTGCTACCTAAAAAAAATGACATCATGACCCCTTCAAATATATGCCAATTATATGATTATGCACTTTATACAAAGCTTCATAGTTTGTATTACTAAAAATTTATTAACAATTATAAGAAACTACATATTGGTTGAATAGCTCAAAAAATCATATGCTCAAAAACATATATTGTGAAAAATAAATTATTCATAATTATTAAAGATATATGCATTACTGATATATAAAAGATGAAAATAAAAGGGTATGAATATAATATTTGTATTATATGTATATGTATATATGCATACGTATATAGTATATGTATATGTGTACATATATAAGTGTATATGTAGAAAAAATATTTTCTACTTAAAACATGGCATTTTCACAAAATACCAAGAGCATTGATGTAAAATGTGGGATTTTGTAAGAGGCTTAAATGATTGTAGTTCTATATAGCCTTAAATTCATTATTGTTCCTCTTTCATTGAACTACAAGAACATGACTTCTAAATTAAAGAGGAAATCAAAACATATTTTTGTTTCCCTTTTTTAAAATCAATGATGCACATGGATAAAATCAAGCTTTATATATCCATCAAAAATCACATCAAATAATTCCTTTATCTCATGAAATTTTCCTGATGTTATATGAAATTGTCATAATTATAATATGTACCATAGTTTTCATATTTATATAGTATATTATATATCATATTTAGCATACATTATACTACATATTTAGCATTATCCTAAAACAACAAACAAAAAACCTTACACTATTGATAAAATTCAGGGATAATCACCCAAGGTAGCTATAGAAAGATGAACATTTCCTCTCTAAAGAGGAGAAATATAACTGATAAATATTCTTAGAGCATATGATAAACAGATCAAAATATCACAGAAATGCTTTCAGAACAAACATATATCACGCCATTGAGCAATAGTAAAAGTTGATGACAGCTACATACCATTGCATTTGCTCAGTATAACAGAACACATTTTGCTTCCAGAAAGAATTAATAAAATGTTTGAGTTCTGAGGAAATCAAAAAGTTATCCCTGAATCACAACTGCAAGAAGTTAATCAATATTTTGACAAAGACAAAACAAAACACCCAGAATAAGTGGCTGAGTGAAGTTCAACCTTAAGAGCAATCTCATTTATTCAAGTAAATGGTGAAAGCTATGTAGCATCACTCCAGGCTGAAAAAGTTATGAAATACCTATAAAATTTAGTTTTACACCTAGCAAGACATGATCTGGAGACAAGAATTAAGCATTGCTATTTATGGAATGGTGAAAAACCAATGTATACTATAAATTTAAACTTTAAAATATCCTTGAAATTTCAGCAAATATACTATGCTTAAATTGGGCATTATCACAAACAAAACCATTGTCCATAGGCATATAACACTGATTCAAAAAGTTCAAGAATGATATTTTAAATGTTTCATTAAAATGTTAATAATATCCAAGTTACATTGAAATAAAAAATTTTCAAAATATAGGCATGAAATAAAATAAAATAATATATAAATTTTTTTAAATAGGTTAAATAAAAATTGCTTGCCAATTGGATTAAAAATATATTCTGCTTGTACCATGTGTGACCAGAATACCCCAAAGATGACTTCAATTCATCTACAGAGCATGGACTTATAGCCCAATGCTTTAATTCAATTACCAAAAGCAATAATTTTGTTCAACTAGACAACAGTTGACAGAACATTAAATATATCAGAATAATAGTAAGCTAGTCATTTGTCTCGAAATCATTTCTACCAAATTTCATCAAAATGAGAATGAGGGAATCATCATTCTTGTCACATTTGAATAAAGAAATTCATTCACAAAGTCATCTTATCCTTATGATAATGAAGCCATTTAGCATATAAAAAGAAACAGGCAAAGAGATGTGAAGTGACCTGTGCAGTGTCCCATAATAATAAGTAGCAGATCCATGAAGTTATATAATAGCTGTAAGAGACATTAGCATTTTGGCTTTTAGAACATAGAAAGTTGATGTAGAAAAGACCTTAAAACATAGTATTAAAGGCTAGAATACTGAATGCTAGTACTAAAGTAGTCCTTGGAGACCATTTCATTTAAATACAATCATTTTCCTGATAGGGAAACTGAGTTTCAAAGGAGCAAAGTGCTTGCCTCAAGAGGCATTTGGCACAGCTGAGATTAGAATGCAACTGTTCTGATTTTGAGCTAAATAAATGCTCAATAAAGATCCCACCATTGCATTTTGAACCTATTCTTTCCATAAAAGTCAGACTCATTTTTGATTCATTGACAAAACTTTAAGCGTGTTTTTATTTCCCCTCATTACAACTGAATATGCAAAATGCTTTCCTGCTGGTGTCTGCTTTTTATTTTTACATCTTTAACATATGCAAATATTCACAGAAGAAGAATGAATGGCATTATAGAAGTAGAAAGATTTTCTTAGTTTGATCATCTATTCCAATACTTTCTCATTTTATAAGTGGATAACCTGAGACTACAAGTTGGGGGGGGGTATAACATGTCCCAAATCCTATCAAGATCTATGACAAGAATCAAGGCCCCCTGACTTGCAATCCAGTGTTATTTCTATTGAAGTATTTTGTCTAAGAATCATATTTCAAGCCATAATTAGGTAGACACAATGAGGTGAGTTCTCAGCATGTTCAGAGAGAAAATTAGATCTCTACCCTGCCCATTAGTGCTAATAGGAGTTGGAAAAAGTAATGTTCTACTCACGTGGGGATAGCATTTACTCCAGGATATATAGTAAAGCTGTGAGTTCATTAAAACAAAAACACTACCACCACTGAAAAATCCTCCCAGCAGAGGTCATCAGTATTAACAAACGAAGGTCTTGGTCCCTAGGTAGACATTGTCTTAGAAAGGCTTCATTTAGGAAACATTGATAGATTGATCCCTGGTTGTTATCTGTATCTCTGTTTCTCTGTCTCTCTCCCTCCCTCTCTCTCTCTCTCTCTCTCTCTCTCTCTCTCTCTCTCTCTCTCTCTCTCTCTCTCTTTCTCTTTCTCTCTCTTTCTCTCTCTCTCTCCCATAACTTTCCTTCTGTGATTCAAGGTAGAAGAGCAAAGGAAGAGGAATGCTATAATAACATTCCAGAATGTGCTGGATGCAGTCACTAAAAACTGGGATACTGCCTGTACACGGGAGAAAGGAGATAGCAACAATACAATCCATTGATGAGGCAGGAGTAGGATATAAGGATGGGGAGCAAGAGTTAAAATGTTGCTATTTATATTATGAACAGAAATTCATAACAATATAGATGGCTAGCTCTTTCCTCTATTATAAGTGACTAGTTTTGCCTCCATTTTGACCAGAAATATACACTAGAATTAATTTTCACATTAGCACACCACCTTGAGTCACAGAATATAACGTCTGGAAACAAAGAACTTTAGAACATAGAAAGCCAGAGCTGGAGCGGATTAATAAATGGAGAAAGAGAAAGCTGGAAAAAGACTTTTAAACATGGAATGTCAAAATGAGGGAACTTTGAAACTATCTAATCCATCCTCTTCATTTGACTTTTTAAATGGGTCTCATGTGAATAGTGTGTGATCAATACAATTTCTTAACAAAGGTTAGTGTTGTCATCCCTACTTCATTATTATCCTGCCATACAGGAGCTGAGGCACGAAGATGGTGTAATGAAAAGTTAGGGGTCATCTAACCCTCAGCTTCTTAAACTATGGCCCCATATGGGGTCTCATAACTGAACGTGTGAATCACAAAATTATGATTTATTATCAGCAAATGTTTGATTTGTATACCGATTTTATGTTCCTATATAACCAGTCACATAAAAATTTCTTGAGTGAAAAGGGGTTAAGAGTAAAAGAAACTACATATTCCCCAAAATTCAAGGGTCAATAAAAACTGAATCATAGTATTTCCAATCTCTGAGTAATAGGAGTTGTGGCTTTAGTTATCTGTCCATGATCTCAACTTTCAGTGGATTTCCCTGTGTTCCAGTAAATTAGCCCATGTGAATAGATCACCTGATAGATTCTTTTCTGTGCTGCTATTTTCTTTAGCAGGTAGAATTATTTTGTCCTTCTACTACCAGTAGCTAATTAATATAGAAAGACTCTCAATTGTGACTCCAAGAAGCAGCAGCATGTACAGCAGACAAACAAGCTAAACCAGGTTAAGGGTAACTGAGTTACCTATCAGTGAGTTAGATAGATGCTACTCCAAGTATGTAAAGACTTCCACCTGGTGGATTGTATCTATTAAAACAATTTGTTCCAATGGCTATGAATGCTGCTAAGCTCTCAGACTTAGAGAATGCTTAGAGCTTGGTCAAACATCCAAGATGCCAAAGTCTTTCCCTGTATCCTAGGACATTTCCAGTCATTTTGACTTTTGTCTTGTTACTGGACTTTTAAAAAACACTACATATTTCTTATGATGTGCAAGAAAAATCAGACCAAAAGGGAAAAAAACACAAGAAACAAAAGCAAACAAACAGATAAGCAAAGGTGAAAATATTATGCTTCACTCCATATTCAGTCTCTAAAGTTCTCTCTCTGGATGTGAATGGCATTTTCCATCCTAAGTCTATTGGATTTGTCTTGAATCACCACATATCTGAGAAAAGCCAAGTCCAACACAGTTGATCAAGATATAACCTTGTTGCTGCTGTATACAATGCTCTCTTGGGTTTGTTCACTTTGCTCAGCATCAGTTCATGTAAGTCTTTCTAGTTTTTTTTTTCTGAAATCACCTTGTTCATAATTTCTTATAAAACAATAATATTACATTACATTCACACATCATAACTTATTTAGCCATTTCCCAATTG
The DNA here is from genome assembly GCF_902635505.1 of Sarcophilus harrisii. Lineage (NCBI taxonomy): Eukaryota > Metazoa > Chordata > Mammalia > Dasyuromorphia > Dasyuridae > Sarcophilus > Sarcophilus harrisii. The sequence continues at coordinate 437,574,149 of NC_045427.1, read as the reverse complement.
ATAGGCATCCACTAAATATCCAGTTCCTTGACACTACAAAAAGAGCTGCTACAACCATCTTTGCACATGTGCAAATGCACATGTCCTTTATATCTTTCTGACTTTTCTCTACACCAATGACAGTAGTTTAATTTATGGCTTGTATAGGCTCCAGGAAAACTAAAGATTTTATTTTTCTGATGGCCTGCCTTAAATTTCTTGTCAACTCTTGTGTCTAATTAAGTGTTTAGTTGATTAAATCACAAGAGAAGGGGAAAGAAAACAAAATTTTCACATTCAATGGGGCTCAAACATTGGACACTGATCTCCTGTGAATAAGGAGGCACTTGTCTCCAGCTCATACTATTTTGTGACTTCATCCAAATTATTTTTCTCATTCTGAGTTTTGGTTTCCATTTTTTTAGAGTTAAGGGATTGAATTAGGTCATCTCTAAGATATTTTTCAGAGCTAATAGTCTTTATTCTAAGGTCCCTTCCAGGTCTGACTTCTAGATTCTAACATTTCTTTTTCCTATACTAGCAAGAATTCTTGCATGCAAATCAATGAACCTCTTCTATGTACTTATCATTATGCTAATTGAAGCTACTGGTAGAGGGTTATTGGGAAACAAAAGCAGAAGGAGACACTCTCAGGATCTTTAAGTTGCAAAGCATTTGAGACAATCCTTTAGTCTCTTTTCCCCTTCCTTAAACACAGCTCATCATATTTCAACCTATAATTTAGCTTTATACCTTCAGCCTATAATCAAACTTTTAAGGCATCTGAACCTGGGATACATTTGATTGGAATCAACCATGGAATGGTCAAACCATCTAATAAGTATATAGAGAGAGTGTCAAAAAAACAACCTCAGACACACAGGCATTATGAAGCAATAAGCCTCAAGTCAGCTGTGGGATTGTGGAAAGAATAAGAAACTGAAAAACCAGAAGATCTGGCTTAGAATTTGGGCTCTAATATTCTATCTTTGTGACTCTTAACAGGTTACTTCACTTCAATTTTCTATTGGGCTTGAGTTTTCCCTTCTAGAAAATGAAAGGATTTCTAACCTGGATGATTTCTAAGACCCATCCACCTCTAACAAGCTCTTTGACCTGTGATGAACCTAGAATCCTGATTCTGTGTACCATCTTGGATTATAGATGGGAGATTGGTATGGGATTCCAAAAGTTTTGCTGCAGCACTTCCATCCCTCAGAACTACTTCCTGTTCTTTCAAATAGAATGTTTTGACACTGGGGGCCTAAAGGAGGTTTTAGCATTCTTAAGGATTACTTGTATTGTATTGTGGATTGTTAAGGATTATTCTTGTTTTTCTATGGCTAAAGACTGTGCCAGTATAGTACACAGCTCTAAGCCTTAGCCCTTAGCCATATTGTAAATATGGAAAACAACAGGAGGCGATAAAGCATGTTGAGTGAGTTCTGATACTGAACTGGCAATCCAGTTATATTCCCAAATATAAGCCATATCTGGCACTGCTGATACTGCTTAGAACTCTGGTGGGATCATTGCATTAAAAGATAGACGAACTCTCAAAATACAATTAATACAACTCATAATACAAATCATAGTTTGGGGACAGCAAAGGATTTTGGAAGTTATATAGTTCACTCCCTCATTTTAAAGCAGAGCAAGATGGGACCTACAATGGTGGAGGTCTGTTCCAAGGCATGCAGTAAGTAAAGTCAGAGCCAGAGGCTTCTCTGTTTTCTTCATATCTTTTCTGAATAGCACTTTTAGTCTCTTCCAGAAGATCTTGCATTTTAATGGGCTATTTTGTTGCCTGTTTCTTCCTGTTAATTCACTGGGTTCTTGATGTACTGTTCAGTAATTTCAGTACATCTTCACAACAATCTGGGCAATTATTTTAATTGCTTGATGTGGAATCTGATTTTTCATAGAAAATTCTATCCACTAATACGACAGTGAATTTTCTTCCACATTTAAATTGTGTTGTACATACATAAGTACATACAACTTATGTACAACATAAGTTGTATATCTTATTGTATAAGATACATAATCTTGTGTCAGAAAAGACACTTGAGCAGTGAAGTCTGACAACTTGTAATAGAACCATAGTTTTAGAGGTAGAAGGGATTTTAGAACTTAAATCCAAAGTACTCATTTTGTAGATGAGGACATTGTGGCTTATCCAAAGAGATTACTCTTAAACTATCTAGTTATCAGGGATAGCACCTTGACAAGTCAGTCAACAAATATTTATAAATTATATACTGTGCATCAAGAACTGTGTTAGTGGAAACAAAAGAAGAAGAAAAAAAGTCCTTGCTCTTAAGAAGCTCACAGGTTAATGAGAGAGATAGCTATGTCCAAACAAGATATGTGTAGAATGAATTGGAAGACTCAACAGAGGGAAGACACTAGAATTAAAGGGAGTCAATTAAGAACCAGAACTCAAGACCTGTAAGAGTTAGCTGATAAACATTTATTAAGGTCCCACCATGTGCTATAATCACTGTGAACACACAAAGAGGCAAAATAAAATCTCTTCCCCTCAAGGAGCTCACAATTTTATCGGGAAACAACAATCAAATATGTATTAACAACTATATACAATATAAGTGGGAAACAAATAACAGAGGAAGGCACTAGGATTAAAAGGAAGGTTTCTGCATAATATATAAGTTGGGATTTAAGAGAAGTCTGGGAGATCAGTAGATGGAGATGAGAAAGGAAAGCATTCCAGGAATGGCAGCCAAGCAGAAAAAACGACAGAAGTTGAGAGAGGGAGTACTTTATTTGTGAAAAAGCCAGGAGATCATGGCAGACAGTAAGGTGTAATAAGATTTGAAAAACAGGAGGAAGTTAGGTTACAAAGGATGCCAAACAAAGATTTTTTTAAAGTTGTTCTTTTAGGCGACAGGGAACCACTATAGTTTATTTATTGAGAAGAAAAGTGGTACAGTTGGATCTACACTTTAGGAAAATGACTTTGGTTTCTGAATAGAAAATGGTTTAGAGAAGAAAAAGTACTTGAGGTAGGGGGACCTACCAGTAGAATATTACAATAGACTAGGTCTGAGGACTCAGATCAGGGAGGCAACTGTGTTAGATTAAAGAAGAAGGAGAATTTGAAAGATGTTGCAAAAGGAAAATCACAGACCTTGAAACATTTTGGATTTGGGAAAAGTGAGTTAATGAGACTAGGGTAAAACCTGGGTCTTAAGCTTAAGGCAATGAATGGGAGGGTAATAGAGAAGAGGGGGGATGGGGAAGATTTGGTAGAAAGATAATGAGTTTGATTTTGGACATATTGACTTTAAGATGTTTTTGGAATATTCTAGATATCTGAAAGGCAGTTGGAGATGTGAGATTGAAGGTTGGTATAGGACAGATCAATTTGAGAAAACTGAGCACAGAGAAGGTAATTAAATCCATGAGGGCTGATGAGATACCAAGTGAAGTAATACAGAGGGAGAAGAGAAGAAAATTCAGGACTCTTTGTGAAATCAGCAATTAGAGGGCATTATCTGGATGAATATTTGGGAGAGGAGGCTGCGAAGGAGCAGTCATATAGATGAGGCGAGAATGGTCAACAATGGTAAAGGCTGCAGGCAGGCTGCGAAAAGTAAGGGTTGACAATAGGTCTTTTTGAATCTGGCAATTAAGGAATTGTAGCTAACTTTTTTTCTTCTAATGGTATTGTATCTTTTCCAATTACATTTTTAATATTCATTTTGGTAAGATTTTGAATTCCAATTTTTTTCTCTCCCTCTGCCTCTTCTCAAAAAAGTAAGCAATCTGATGTAGGTTATACATGTGCAATCATTTTAAATACATTTCCATATTAATCATGTTGTGAAAAAATATATAAAAAAGGGAAAAACCACAAGAAAGAAAAAAGTGAAAATAGTATGCTTTGATCCTCAGTCAGATTCCATCAGTTCTTTCTCTTGATATGAATAGCATTTTCCATCCCAAGTCTATTAGAATTGTCTTGGATCACTGTGATTCTGAGATGAGCTGAGTGTTGTAGTTGATCATCACATGATCTTATTATAGTATGCAATGTTCTTCTGGTTCTTCTAACTTCACTCAGCATCAGTTCATGTAAGTCTCCCTAGGCTTTTCTGAAATTAGTCTTCTCATCATTCCTTTACATTCAAATATCACGATTAATTCAGTCATTCCCCAATAGATGGGCATCTACTTATTTTCCAATTCTTTGCCACAAAGAAAAGCTGCTACAAACATTTTTGCACAGGTAGGTTTTATCCTCTCTTTTATAATCTCTTTGGGATACAGACTCAGTAGTGACCCAGCTGCATCAAGAGGTATGCACAGTTTAATAGTTCTTTAGCTATCATTCCTAATTGTTCTCCAGAAAGACTGGATCCGTTCACTACTTCATTGTTGGTAAATTTGGATAGAGAAGTTTTGATGGAATAATGAAGCTGGATGTCAGACTGTAAGGAGTTAAGAAGACAATGAGAGGAGAGAAATTAGAAGTACCAATTATTTTCAAGGAATTTAGCCACATATGACCGGATAATAGCTAGTAAGGATAGAAGAATCAAGTAAGAAATTTTTAAAGAGAGTTGAGGATATGTTTTCAGGTTTAAGGAAGAATCCAGTAGACAGGAAGAGAAGATAACAAGGTAGCTTGGGGATCACAGAGTGGGTAATCTGTTGGAAGAAATAGGAAGAAATGGGATTGTTCAAATAGAAAGAAGAATTAGCCTGGATAGGGAGTAAGATTACTTTATCATATGAGATAGTAATGAAGAAAGACACAGTGGCAGAACTCATCTAAGTCATGCTAGATTAGGAGGAGTGAAGGAGAAGAAGTAACTCATAGTATTGTGGAAAGAATATTGACTTGTATTCAGTGGACAAGGGCTGCCACTTCTTTCTAATCACTAAAATGAAGACATTTTGGCCATTATAAACACACAAATTAAAAATAAAGGCCATGAAGAAAGATGCTAAATGCATCCAGAGAAATAACTAAGTAGAAGTATATATAGAATAATTATATATATATGTATGTGTATATATGTGTGTACACACATATCTACATATATATTCTAATGATAGTTATGTCTAGAGTGGGGGAGGGAAAAAGAAATTAACGTGATAACTTTATTATAATTTGAAATAAATTGTATAAATTGTACATTTGTAGTATCATATTTAATCATTTTTTAATTATACTTGTTATGTAAATGTTTGCTTTGTTCTATAAATTGAAAATTAAATATATTTTAAAGAAGATACCTAAGTATCCTTCCAGCTTCTAAACCTATGATTCAATTATTGTAAGTCAAGGCAATTTTCACTGGCATCTGCATAGCATTAAAAAACTTTTCAAGATACACTTATTTGAGACCATCATATTCATCTGAATATAGTTTGAATAGATTTCTTCATTTCTTTGAACTCATTAAAGACTGTTATCACATCTAAGATTAGTTGCTTTAAAAGTAAAATTATCCTTGCCTGATCACATTTAATACTAGTGCTTTCCCTCTGATAATTATTTCTCATTCATACCAATTATAGCGTATTTATACATTGTTTGTACTGTATCTCCCATTAGCCTGGGAACTTCTTAAGAACGTAGTTTTTTAATGATCTGCTTCTGGATATTATTCTGTAATTGTTCCATGTGTTCACAGTTCACATATATAGAGATATACATGTATACCTATAAACATAAATGTGTGTGTGACAATTGCCAGGGGAGGAGGAGGACAAAGAGAGAAGGAGAGGAAGGAAGGAAAGAAGGAAAGAAGGAAGGAAGGAAGAGAGGGAAAGAAAGGAGGGGAGGGAGAAGGAAGGAAGGAAGGAAGGAAGGAAGGAAGGAAGGAAGGAAGGAAGGAAGGAAGGAAGGAAGGAAGGAAGGAAGGAAGAAGGGAGGGAGGGAGGGAGGGAGAGAAAAGAAGAGAAGAGGAGAGGAAAGGAGGGAAGGAGAAAGGAAGGAAGCAAAGAGGAGAAGGGAGGGAGGAAAGAAAAGGGGGAAGAGGGAGTACATTCTAAGCATAAGTGACATTATATACAAAGGCATACAAGAAGAAATCTAATTCCCCCATTCAGAGAGGAGCAAGCAGACCATTGAATTTTGCTTCCAATTATATGGTTTGGGGTAGTGTTTTCTACTTATTTCTCATGTAGAGAACATAACTTTTCCTTCCTCCTCATCCATATGAAAAAATTGAATCAGATGACCTGTGAAGATTCCCCACCCCACCGTTTTTGAAGTTCTAATACTCTGTTCCTGTAACATTGTATGAAGTTCAGTTTGTCCTCCTGCCCCTAATGTGCTGAGTGCCTTTGAACAAATCACTTGATCCCTTTGCTCCTGCTCCCTCAAGGGACATATTAGTGAACTCTGCTAGAATTCCACCATTCTTCTTCCCCCTTTCTGTCTTCAGAATTCCCAGTGCAAACAAAGGGTTTGGGAAGAAAAACCCAACATGGGTATTTCACATGTGCATGGATGGTCAATTTTATGTACTTGATGTTGTCTCCTGAAATTGCCTTTGAGTCCTTATTCCAAATTAACCAAAAGACTATTCCAGTCAGGAAAAGTACCATATGGAAAAATCCTGACACTGTATGTTCTCTTAATTTTTAGAACACTGTAAATATTTGAGTCAGGAGATCTTAATCCATAAACACAGCTGGACTTAAAAAATACTCTGCTGGGGAGTTATTATAATTTAAACAATTGAGTAACAAAACAAATCAATGTTAATCACTTTAGTTTTCTAAAGACAATGGGTTTGGCCTTCTCATAAAACTGCTATGATGAGCCTCAGAATTGCAGCCACAAATAAACTTATAAATGCAAAGATAAACTATTCTCAGCTTTTTAAGAACATCGGAAAAGGAAAAGGAGAAGGAAAACAAGAACGTTTGGGACAAAAACAACATTTCACTCCTGCAATGAAGGGTTTGGGGGGAATTCTGGCCTCCATGATAAACATTTAATTGCAGGTCCCACCTCTCAGTTCTCTATCAACTTCTGCAATTAATTCACCAATCAAGCAATAAACGTGTATTAAATGATTACTATATGCCAGGCATCCATGCCTTAGATGGAAAGTAAAAGCAAAAACAACATTTGCCTTCAAGAAGCTTATATTCTAATGGGAGGAAAAGCATGTGCTTATAAATCAGTTCATGCAAGACACATGCAGAATAAATGGAAGGCAACCTTAAAATAGAGATTCTAAAGTTTTTATTTTATGGGATCCTCTGGCAATAACCTCAGAGTAATGTTTTTAAGTACATTAAATAAAACACAATAATAAAGGAAACTATTTGTATTTAAATGGTTATAAAAAATTAAAGTATTTTTGAGGAGTAGATACTGAGGAAATAATATAGTTTAAGTCCTAAAATATTCAATGAAAAATGACTCAATGAAAAGTAGCCACTACCCCTCCTCCCTCCTCACCTCACTCTCTGCCGCTTGAAAGCCTTTTCATAAGTTGCTTACAAGTCCCTCAGGATCTAAGAGGCGTAAAAGTAGGGAAATTATAGGTAGAACAAACAGAGAAAGTCTTCTTATAGTGAAAATAGGCCTATTTACTGCCAATTATGTACTATGTGCAAGACTCTGTGTTGAGTACCCTGAAGGACCCAGAGAAGTCCTTATAAAGAATAAGTCTAATTGGGAGTTAGGATGTATAAGATAAATCATTTAAGTCCAACAGTCATGGTACGGATACAACTTCTGAAGGTTATCTATAATTCAGAAGTGTTATTTTTTTTTCATGAGACACTTGAGAGAGCTCTTTAAGCAATATGTTTTATTATTATTACTATTGGCCATTCATAGTAAAAGCAATATCATATATTAGAGAATTTATAGGGCTATGTGTAATGGATGCCCATTCAAATCTCACCTTTAACCCTTATTAGTTTTGTGACTCTAGGCAGATTACTTAATCTCTGTACCAGAACTTCTTAAAATTTTTCTACTCATTATCCCTTTTTGCCCAAGAAATTTTTATGCATTCTTGAATATATAGATATGTAAAATAGATATACAAATCAAACATTTGCTGATAATGAATCATAATTCTGCAACCCCACATTCAGTTATGAGACCCCATATGAGGTTGCAACCCACAGTTTAAGAAACTTTATACTATTAGGCAGTTCCTTGGGATGTAAGTCAGACTGATGAATTTTACTAAGCCAAATGGGTTGTGATTTATACTCATAGAGCAGAATCCCCAACTTGGGGATTCCTATGCTGATGAAATCATAAGTCCTTTGTATGTTTATGTGTCATCATTATTATTAATTTGTTCTTCTTGGAATTAATAAACTATCAATTTTGTGCAATTCAAAGAGCACCAGGCAAGTTCACAACCTAAAAAAAATTAATAATAACCTTTTAGGACTTAACATTCTACCATAGGAGCTATTCTTTGGATTGTTAATATAGTCATCAAGAGGATATGGAAAGAATGATCAACCTGCAATCAGAGGACTTGCATGTGAGATCTAGCTCTTCAACTTAATCACCTCAAGGATGTGTACTATTTAGTCCTGTAGGTCTCAGTTTCCTAATTTGTAAAATGAGGAAAATGAACTAGAGGTCGTTCTCCATTATAAATCAATATGCATTTCTCCTATATGTCCAATGCTGCTTTGAGGGTAAAATTTAAACAATTACCTTTTAAGACCTATCAGCATTTGGGAAGTTCCAAAAGAAAGTGTGAGAGAAAATAGGTATTAGTCTGCATACTGTTGTGCTGAACTCATTGTTATAAGACTGTGAAATCTGGACAGTCTACCATCTCCTTGTCAGAATATTAAATTATTTCCATTTGAAATGAAAAAATAAAATTTTGAAGATTACCTGGCAAAAAAGTACCCAACCCTGAGATCCTTTCTTGAGCTGAACTGTTAAGCATTCAAATTAAAGTTAATTGTGAAGATGAGGAAATAGAGGAAAAAAGTGTACTATAGTGGAAAAAAAAAACTCTATCACTTACCAGTTTGGTGACCTACACAAAAGTACTTAATTACTCTGATTCTTCTAAATGGTAAATTGAAGAAAATAATCCCCATTCTGCATACTTCAAAAGTTTGTTGTGAAGATTAATTAAAATTAGCTAGCTAAAATTAATGCACATATAATATAAATTGCTACACAAATGGAAGATATTGTTATTATTTAAAATAGTGTTATGTCAAATGTTTTTGAAACTGTATGTGCATGAGAGAGACAAATGAGAGAGAGACATGAGGGAGAGACAGAGAGAGACAGAGAGAGAGAGGAATAAGAAGAAGAAGAGGAGGAGGAAGAGGAGAAGGAGGAGGAGGAGGAGGAGAGAAATAGATTTTGTCCTCAAAGAGCTTACATTCTATTGGAGGAATTGGACAGTAGTCAATGTGGCAATCACACAAATAAGTATGAGGGGACAAAGGGAAGATGCAGGCAAAATGCTGTGGTGACTTTTCAGAAGGAAAAACATTTACAAATAGACTAGTCATGCAAGTTTTCATGAAGGACATATATCTGAGCTTCATTTGGAAGGAAAGTATTGATAGAGAAAACATGCATTTCTAGAGTGAAGATCAGGATATGCAGGTTCCTAAAGAAGCAGTGTGTGGAATTCTGAGAACAGCTAGAATGGAAAGTACTCAAAGGGGAGAGAAACTGAGAAAAAAAATAAAGAGAATGGGGCCAGACTGTGTTGGTATTTACATTTAGTCAGACTGATGAATTTGTTTTTGTTTTTGTTTTTTTCCCAGGAGTCAATAGGGAGCTCCTGAAATCTTTTAAGCAGGGGTGATATGATAAGACAAAAGGCCTTTAGGATTGTGCTGGTAGCTTTTTGAATGATGGAGATTCAATAAAGCTCATTGTGAATGATGTTCATCTGTGTCTTTATGGCTCTGTAGAAAATCTACTCATATCAAAGAAGTTCACTATTAACTAACAATAACAACAACAACAACAATAATTTTTAAGTTCAAAAAATGTAAACTAAACACATTTGTGGCATTTAAAAAAAAATTCTTGAAGTGTTGACATTGGCTATAGTATCTCCACCTGTTACATTTGCCAATTTCCAACTCCAACTAAAATAATACTGGATATTTTGAACCTCCAATTGGCTTGTTGCAAAAAGAGTGACTTATAAAGAGGAATGTGGTATTTGAGGATGCACAAAAGTAGACCTGAGTTCATAAAAATGTATAAAGTTTAAGTTTGGAAAGGAAGGAAGGGAACTAGGATGTGAAGGATCTTAAAAGCACCGAAGAGCCAAAACAGGAGATTCATATGGCTCTAGCTGTTATATTGTTATAATAGAAAGTAGGAAGGAAAGAAGTTTTTATTAGATACTTATTATGTACCAGCCATTATGTTTAAGCACTATACATACAAATACAAATTTTAAAGAACACAGTCTCTGCTCTCAATGTGTTTACATTCAAATAGCAGAAGTTTAGATGGGAGTGGAGAATGAAAATTATTTAGTATTTTGGCATTTAGAAATCCAAAGGAAGACAGGAACAAGGACAGCAGGAGAGCAAAGGCTGACCAAACTCAGTGCCTCCACATAAACAAACACTTCTCCAGGAGGAAGTCATCAATGGAAAAGAGCAGGCAGAAATAACAAAGGGATATTTTATGCTTCTTAGAACTTCAAAATTGTAAACTGTTCCAGTGCAAGGAAGCCTTAGGTATTGAGGGAAGTTCTGGGATAAGCCAGTAATAAAATGAAAATAATAAAATTAAAAATAAACAAATAAACAAACAAACAAATAATATAAATAAATAAAGTTTTTGAGTCCAGAGGAAATTTGGTAAAAGGGCCAGGAATATTAGTGGTATATTTAAATTTGGTAGACTCTTTTTGCCTTTTCCCCCTCTATAACCCTTACCTCCCCTCTTCCCACCATGCTAAGATCCTCTATTCATTAAAACCTAGAGCAAAGAATCAATTTCTATGAGAGCCATCAAGCACCATGGCATTATATTGTCATTGTTCAGTAATCCAACTTTTTGTTGACTACATGTAAGGTTTTCTTGGCAAAGATACTGAAATGATTATCCATTTCTTTCTCCAGTTCATTTTACAGATGAGGAAACTGAGGCAAAAAGGGTTAAGTGATATGCCCAGGACCACAAGCTAGTAAATATCTTAGATCAGCTTTTAATTTAGGAAGATGAATTTTCCTGACTCCAAACCTGGTATTCTATCTGTGCTACCCAGCTACTTTTGGCATGATATAGTAAAAAACAAACAAACAAACAAAAAAAAAAAAAACCAGATCTGATTTGGAATCAAAGGATTTGGATTCAAATCCTGGTAGTGTTGCTTACTACTACCTGAAAAATCCTGGTCAAATCAGTTTAGATTGCTTAGGTCTCAGTATCTTTATAAATAAAATGAAGGGGTTGGCCTGGATGATCTCTATAATCTCTTCTAGTTCTGATTCCTTTGAAACTCAAAGTTTATATGGACTTTACACCTTTCATAGCTTTTCTGTGGAAGAGTTATAATTTGCCTTCATGTCCTTGGCCACCTCTTTTCCATGCTGTGGGCCAGATGGCCACCCTCCCTCCCATCAAATGGTCAAACATTCAAGTTGTCAGGGCTCCAGACCTGCTGACTTTCCAGCTACCAAGACTTTGGATGATGATTCAATTAAGAGAATAGGGAAATGCTGGGATGGGGCTGGCAAGGACAGGGACACAGCTGTTCTGCAACTTGTAATAGAATCTTCCCTGTTTTAACTTTTGGTATATTCTGTACTTGATTTCAAGCAACTTGATATACAAATTGAAGGATGAGCCTCCCCTCAGCAACACAGAATACCAGGGAAAGCCAGCCAGATAATCAGATTCCCCAAAAGCTGCATTGCTCCATTATAGTGAGGTTTTATTGGGTTTTCTTGCTTTATTTTCTTTCAGCACAACAGGCTTTACAGACATAGTCCAAGGACCAATTTTTAGGGCACCAGTCCAAAGTCTGATGCTTTTCCTACTATATGTATATGTGTATATACACACATACATATATACTTATATACATATACACACAAAAATATGTGTGTATGTATGTATGTATATGATATTTGAAGTATCAAAGAGAAAAACAAATTGATGTTCTCAGTAGGGTTTTTAAGAAAACTTCCTACCTTCCTGGTCTTATAACTTGGCTGCCCTGCTTTCCTCATTTTCATAAAGCAAGAGGTTCAGCTTTCCCAAATGAAAAATAGTTACACTCATTTGGGCCTGTTTAAAACAATAATAGATCATCTACTTTTCCCCCCCTGAGGCAATTGGGGTTAAGTGACTTGCCCAGGGTCACACAGCTAGGAACTGTAAAGTATCTCAGACCAGAATTTGAATTCAAGTCCTCCTGATTTCAGGGCTTTTCCATTGTGCCACCTAGCTGCCCCGATCATTTACTTCTAATGAGACCAAAGCAATAGAACATTCTGCTTCTCTGCCTTGGATGTACAGCAACAATAGCAAGGGACAAAAGGATCAGCTTGTGTAAGTCAAACAAAATACCCTGTTCTGAAAGCTGAGAGGGTTATGAAAAAGAAAGAGACAGAGACACAGACAAAGACAAAGATGCAGACACATAGAGAGAAAGGGAGAGGGAGAGGGAAAGGGAGAAGAAAGAGGGGAGAAGGAGACAGCAAAACAGAGATAGACAAGGACAAAGAGAGACAGACCCAGAGAGAAAACAAGACAAGACAAGGGAAGGGAAAGCAGGGAAAGGGAAGGGAAGGAAGGGAGAGAAAGGGAGAGGAAGGAAAGGAGGAGAAAGAAGAGAGGGAAAGAAAGGAAGGGAAAGGTAAAAGAAATATGTTAATAAGTTGTTTTGGATTATTCTAACCATTTCACATGTATAATAAATCTTACTTTTCTCATAATACCAAAACCTTATTATTATACACGTGTGTGTTTAGATGTACATAGCAAAGAACAGGGAGAAATAAGAGAGGCCAAGACTGAGAATGTACCCAAGTTCAAAGGAGTTTTCTAGATTGATCTAGGCATTTACATATATGTATGTTTACACTTTTACATGATGTCTCCCTAAGTAAAAGGTAAATTTCTTGATGGTAGGAAATGTTTCATTTGGTCTTTATATCTCCATTCCTAGCATAGTATCTTACATAAAACGAACAATAAGTACTTGGTGATGAAATGATTGATTGATTTATAAGCAGGCAAGGAATCAGTTACCAAAGGAAGGAGCAAATGAATAACATAGCCCAATTTAGAAAACAGAATCAATTATTCAGGAGATTATCAAAGGTAAAACAATGAAATAAGTTATAGTGGCTTCATATAGATTGAGAGAGAAGAGAGAGTCTAGAAAATAAGTAGACACAGCTGATCCCTTGAGTATGCAGATAATTTTGGTCCAAAAGAAGCCAAAGGGCTGCTTTCTGCATGAGAGAGTTATCTGAGGCCAAACAAAACCACTGTACTTACTTCATGCTCCTAAAGATCAGAGAAGATGCCTTCTACTTCTCTTCTAGTCCTTCTTGATTGTTAATAATTCACCATCATAATCATACTTGTTAGAAATATCTTGACATTCTAAGGGTCCTTATATGACAAACAATGAAGGTAATGGCATTCAAAGATTAGATTATTCTTCCCTATTACAGATAAAGAATTGAGGATACCCTGAAGGAGTTTCAGAATAGTTAATACCCAGTATAAAACAGAAATAAGATGGGTCCAATGAGATTTTAAGGATGAATATTGGTCTTTAACTTCATTATAGTTTAAGGTTAAAAGACATTGGTTCATTGAAAAGATAGAGAAAAGAGAGGACCATTCAAGTCATAGAATTGTTGAGGTCAGGAAGCACAAGGAGAAGTATAGTGTCGTTTGCACTCCATGGACTTCTAAGTTGGAATGTTTCTGGAACTCAATTCCAGCCCCCACCTGCATCCCTCAGGCACTGCACATGTGTTTTAGTTTGAGGGCAGTCAAGGGTTTTACTCCTAGAGACCTGCCTCTTACTTGACAAAGAAAATCATGTACAAGCTGAAAATCATTTCATTCCTCAAATATGTAATTAATCCAAGTTATTCAGACACAGATATTTTATCATGAATGTGATTAAGGCAATATCCTAAAGTCGATTCTAGGACAGATTCCTGCCATCTGGAAAAGCCCCCTTCCTATCTCCCTACTTCCTTGATTCCTCATCTTTTCTCATCTGCATACATATTTTCTCCCTAGTTACTGACTCTGAATTCTTCCCTCTCCTATGATGGACTTTGGTTATTAATTCTGCATCCCATACCATTGACATTCTGCATAACTTTTGGAAGTTGGATTTTCATTAAATGCACTCACTTAGCACTTGAGTTGAATGCAATTGACTGATAAGATAAACAATTTCATTTAACATCAAGTTAGACTTGAGTAATGGTTAGAAATGAAAAATTTTATCAGTCTTTTATGAAGACTTTTTCTGCACTTAAATGTTTTGGAAAAATTTGAAACAAGATAATCAGGTCCATAAACCTAGTTTATCATGGATTAGTGGAAATTATGATAATCAGGAGAGCTGGTCTTTAAGTAGAGTTTTACCATTAACTAGTAATGTATTTTTCTTGAACATATCACTTGTCAAAAGTCCTCACCTAGAAAATCATGGCAATAACAAATTGCTTTTCAATAGGTATGGGATAGAATGTTTGATGGAAATACATTCTAAGATTTCCCATCTGGAGGATAAGGGATGATGAAATGTAAAACTATTTTTTCTCTCTTCCAAATCTTGACCTTTACTGAACCATTTCAGAATTGCATCATCCTCTTTGCTGAATCCATTGACTCCTGATTTTATCACCACTCATAACAGAAGAAACTGTTCTGACCAACCAACTGTATGACTAGGTCCATTATAAAATTATGGATTTTTAAATAAAATTCTATCAAGCCATCACTACATCAAGGCATTGCTGCATTTTTACCCTTTCCTGATTCTCTATAACTTTTTTTCCTATCTGAATCTTGCAAATATTCTTTCTTCAAACCTCCTATACTATCTTCTCCTCCAACTCTCTCATCAGAGGGTGTTCCATATTAGAACTCAACAGGAAATTTAATTTGAGATAAAGAAGCTCTTCTTCATGAGTTCTCTCTTCTTCCTCTTTTTATATTTCAAAATTACTTGACATCATCATTTCATTTGCTCTTTCTTCACCCTGGTCTGATGAATATGAACCATCTCTTCACCAAGACCAGAATTTTCACTTCTACTCTTGATCTCATCCATATCTTTCTTCTCTGGCATATGATATACCACAATTATTACCCTTCTCTGAAATCTTTATTAGCTCCCTATCTCCTGATTCCTTTTTTTATACCCATACCCAAATCTAGATCATCTTAAAAAACTACTTATCTGGATCTACCATTCTCTCAAGTTATTTTCATATATCTTTCCACCCTTTCAGATGTAAGTTCTTAAAAATAGCTTCCTACACTCATTCCTACATTTCTTCCACCTGCTCTTCTCTCTCTATTACCTTCTTGTAGTTTACATTCTAGCCTCATCACTCAACTGAAACTCTTCTTTTTCAATTTCCTAATTTCCTCCTGTCTATAAAATCCAGTATCCATTTACCAATTATTAATCTCATTTACTTTTGTGTAGCATTTTGCATTGTTGACTTTCCTCTTTTCCTGAATATTTATTCCACTATGAATTGTTATAAGACCATTCTTCTCTTGGTTCTCCCCACCTGTCTAACTCATATTCTCAGTGTCCATTGAAAGATAATTATCCATATCTTGCTTTTGAGTATATATTATTCAAGGCATTGTATTATTACTTTTTATTTCCTTTTCTATATTCTTTTCTGACAAATACATAAAAAGCTTGTATGGATTCAATTAACATTAGTATGCAGATTACTCTAGGTTGACATACCCATCATTAGTCTCTCTCCTGAGCACCAGAACTTTATAACTACTTATCTTTTGGTCGTTTTGAATGGGATGACTTTTTAGGCATCTCAAACTTAATGCTTTCTGAAAAGAACTCATCTTTTGTTTTCCACGTGGAAAACACACACTTCTTCAGATTTCCCTACTTCTGGCTATGATAGATTCTTCTAGTCACTCATGTCTATGATGGAATCATCCTTGACTCCTCATTTTCTCTCCTCCCATATATTTAATCAGTTTACAAAATATTATCAAGTTTATCTTATAACATCTCTTGCATTCATTCCCTTGTCTCTACTTAAATGGCCACCGTTCTAATTTAGGTCTTCATTTCCTGGACTCATTTCTAGTAGCCTCCTAATTAGTCTCCTTGTTTTGAGTCTCTACTCCTCCAAACTATTTTCCGTGGAATGACCAAAGTGATAACCCTAAAACATAGATACGACCATGTAAATCCCTGGAATAATAAAATCCATTGGCTCACTATTACCTCCAGGAATACAAATGATTCCTCTGTTTGCATTTAGAACCCTTTATAAGCTTATTATATGCTATATTTCTTTTCTTTTGTCTAAATTTTATTTTTAAATTAACAAGCAATTTTTTTCTCTCCCTCCCACTTCTATCTTCCCCACTGAAAAGAAAAGGAAAAAAAGCCCTTATGACAAATATGCAGTAAGTCAAAAGAAATGACCACTTTGTTCTTGTCCAAAACTTTAGGGGTAACAGTTCATCCTCTGTTCTGTAAAATTATCGTTGATCATTGCATTGATCAGAGTTCTTAAGACTTTCAAAGTTGTTTGTCTTTACAATGCTATTTTTATTGTATAAATTATTTTCCTTGTTCTTTTTATTTCACTCTGTATCTTTTCATACAAATTTTCCTAGGTTTCCCTGAAACCTTCCACTTCATCATATCTTATAACCCAATAATATTCCAAAAAAAACACTTAATGGACACTTCTTTGGTATTCATTCATTAACACTCCAAAAAGAGTTTGTGTTTTTGTTCATAAATTCAAACAGAAAACTTTTTCTCACAGAATTATTTTGAGTATCATATGAGTTAACATGTGTAGAAATACTTTGAAAACCTTAAAATGCTATACAAATGTTGGCTATTGTTATATTATTACTTTTATTAAATGTTGCTTCTCTCAGATTGTATATTTCTTTTTATTTTTAACAACCTTTTATGTTTTGTTTTAGTTTTCAACATTCACTTTTATGAGATTTCAATTTTTAATTATTTCTCTCCTTTCCTCCCTTCCTCTGTCCCCCTCCCCAAGAGAACAAACAATTTGAGATAGGTTATACACGTATATAGATTTTATCTTTCTTGAGGACAAAAGTTGTTTCACTTTTGCCTTTATGTTCCCAGTGCCTAGTAAAGAGCCTTATTCATAGTATGTAATTAATAAATGGTTTCAATTAAAATCAAGAGAACTAAAGTACACAGTAATATATTGTCTTTGAAATAATAGTTCTGATATTTAATAACTATAACATTCCTTGCAATTCCAAATTATTCTTTTTACATAGCATTTTCTCCACAATAATCTTACAAAATAGGTAGCATAAATATCAGCATTTTCTCCACAATAACCTCACAAAATAAATATCACAAATATTATCTTATTATGCCTACTTTACACGTGAGAACACTGAGGTTTGTTGAAGAGAAGTAGCCTTCCGAAGGACAAACAAGAACTAAAATTAGAGTCAGAATTGCAATTCCATTTTTCTTTCTACTTCACACTAATTATGTTCATAGCTATTTAATTTAATTCCATTTTTCTGAAATACAGAAAAGACATGAGATAATGCATTTCCAATAGTTAGATGGTATAGGGAGTTGGTACACTAAAGAGAAGAACTGAAAAATAGCTCTGATACAGATATAATTACCAGTCCTGCTCAGGGGCGTAGAGCTGTAAGGAATGTTAGAAATTATCTAATACAACCTATTCATTTTATAGATGAGGAAAGTAATGCACAGAATTGAGAAATGACTTATCCAGGGTTATACATTGAGTAAGTAGCAGAACTACTGGTTTTAAACCAGGCTCTGACTACAAATTCAGAACTCTTTTTATTGTGCAATGAAGTTCATCCTGCCTAGGGAGACACATACGTAATAAAGTTTTCCTGAACCAGGCCATAATCACTGCAAGACCATATTGCTCTTCAACACTGATGTTGTCTGCAAGGAGTCTGAACTTGCAGTGAAGAAATGTAGAAAAATTTAAAGAAATATAACCTCATACAGCTGTTCTCAAATTTTAGGGGATCAGGATAGCTTTACATTCTGCAAAATTTTCTTTCTGTTTATACAAGTTATGTGAATAATATTTTAGTATTCTTTTCTTCTTCTAATTTCTTCTTCTACTAATTTTAGTATTGTTTTCATAACAATTTTGTTCTTACTGATCCTCTTCATAGAGAGTCAGGAACTCCACCTGAAAATAGTTCATCTACTGGAATAAGTCCTAGAGTTGGGAGATAAAACTTTTATTCTTGGTTTTGTTACTAATTACATATTGCATTTTGAGCAATTTTTTTCTAATTTCCAGACCTTAATCTGGATTGGTCTTAAAGATGAGTGAATGTGGCTGATCACCTGATATCTATGCTATATTCTCTCAGGAGGACAATATGAAGAAGGGTAAGTACCACCCCAACCTTCCATGCTGCTGATAACACGGACCAGAGACTATTCTCCACTGAGATCATAAGCCCTAGGTACAAATTCAACCACAACATCCTCCATTTGGTAGGTTTATGATAACAGACAAGGTGTTTTTCATTTATATGTCTCAATTTTCTTCTCTGAAAAAAATGGGACTAGTCTAAATCCTCTTTAAGGTGTTTTCCAGTTGTGGAATTATATTTCTATGATATCTAAATGGAATATCATCCCAAATTGTGCCCAAGCATGCCATCACCAATACAAAAGAGTAGAGTTCTCTTACATTTTTCACTATTTTTCACAATGACAGAGAAATTGTTGAGGGCTGGAGCCATCAATGAAAGATTTGTAAATGTGGTGATGTGTTTGAAGTACAGCTCCAAATGATGAGATTGATGTTCAGGCACCAAATGTTGGGGTTTGGTTATGTGATGAATTCATAATGGCAATTGTCTTTGCCCAAATGACATTTATTTAGAAGAGGTACAGACAAAATGAAGAGATACAATAGACATCAGGAATAGTACATATGAAATAGAGTGGGAGAGCATGTAGTTCGCCACCATGAGACATGGGGTGAGGGGTGGGGATGGGGTAAGGAGAAAGACACTATGAAGGACTGTGAAGGAATAAAGAGACACCATGAAGCATGGGGTTGGGGTTAGGAAAAAGACACTGCAAGGCAGAATGCCATTGCCAGCTAACCCAAAAAGAATTCAGCAAAGATGGTATGGGTCATGGACAGATTTGTTATAGGGAAAATTTAACCTTGGGGATTTGACATAACTTGGATTTCTGACTGGACATAGCAAGGTGGGGCCATCCAAGATCTCTACAGAAGATGGAATTATAAAGTTGAACTGATGTCCACCAGTGCCTTTCCCTGCTTGCCTCAGGGAGTAATCTTATCAGTACTTTAGGCTTTCTCTGCCAATCCCATTTACTTACCTAGGAACTCATTAGTGGTAAGTGTGAAGATAAATAGGATCCATACAGGTCAGCAGGAAGGAGAATGACACAAATAAAATTATTGGCATCCAGAAATATCTCCATCCCCCTTTTTGTCTTTTTCTTTTTGACTCTTTCTGTCTATGTCTTTGCCTCTCTGTGTCACTATCTGCATGCTTCTCTCTCTCTCTGTCTGTATCTCTCTCTCTCTCTCTCTCTCTCTTTCTCTCTGATGCACAAAAACACATACATCAGGAACAAGTAAAGTTTCCATATATACAAGACAGCTAACTGGCTCAGGGGATAGAGTGCCAGTCATAGAATTAGAAAGACTGATTTCAAATCTGACCTCAGACACTTATCAACTGGGCAAGTCACTTTTACTTCTGTTGGGCTCTGTTTCTTCACCTGTAAAATAAGGATGATAATAACACCTGCCTTCCAGAGTGGTTATGAAGATGAAATGAGATAATAAGTATTAAGAGCTTAATAATATGCCTGGTACACAGTAAGTTATTACATCATTTTTATCATATTATTACATCTCCAGTTTAGACTTGGCTTTTCCAGGGACTCATGCCATTTTAAAGTTTTAGAATCCAAAGAATGCCAAAATATGACTAGACCAAAATTCAAGGAGACTAAGAATTAATTTCAACTAATCACTGGACTCAGTCCAGTGGCAAGATACAGATGAGGATGGATGGATGGAAATGACCTTCAGTAGTGGGAGACCTAAGCATTTTTAAGATGAGGTGTTTTCCAGGTCTCATTTTTGATGCCTATTCAATTGATTAAGGTTAGGTAATAAATGAGGCAAACAATGGCCTCTTTTATCTAATCAAAAAAAAAAAACCAAACAATTAAGGAAAAGATCCTTAGGTTTCTTACCAAAATAGAAAAAAATTGCTATTTACTTTCACTTTGAGCCATCAAAGCCCAAACAATGGACCTAGTGGGGCTTGTGCTGGGACCTATTGTGCTGGGGCCAATCAATGAGAGGCTGAATGATTTGGGTTTAAGGCATTCAAGAGAGAAATAACAATTCTTTCTGTTTTTTTTTCCAGAAACCCTGAGGATCTTCTCCATCCAGGTTGTTTTTTTTAACTAGGTGAAATAGTCCATTCTTTCCCTCATTTTTTCCTTAATCTTAATCACTGAATGGGCATTGCCTCAGTCAAACTGAGACCTGGAGAAGACCTGTGGTATATGAAATTGATAGAGTACCATTGTGCTATGAGAAGTGATGATGATGATGAATGAATAAGTGAATGAAACATAAAGTAATTACTCTGTCTAAAGAAAGTACTCTTAAGAAGAATAAGAGGAAACAGAATTAAAAGGTAGAAAATATTGTTGTTCAGTTGTGTCTGAATCTCTGTGACCCATTTTGGGGGGTTTTCTTGGCAAAGATATTGGAGTAGTTTGCCATTTCCTTCTCAAGCTTATTTTGTAGGTGAGGAAAGTGAGGAAAACAGTGGGTCATGGAGCTAAATAACTGTCTAAGAGTGGATTTGAATTCATGACAATGAGTCTTCCTGTCTCCAAACTCATTACTCTATGCACTGGATTATTTAACTACCCAATAGAAAAACAGAAAAGTAAAATAACCTCTGTTTTTAAGGAACTAACAAGCATGCAACTAAAAGATCTAGAAAAAATAAATTAAAAACTTCCAATTAAATACCAAGTTGAGTTGATTTTGTGAAAAACCCAACAAAATAGATAAACTTTTAGTTAATTTGACCAGAAAAAGGAAAGGGAAAAAAAACCCAAATCACCAGCATCAAAAATGAAAAGAGTGAGCTTTCCACTAAGGAAAAAGAAATTAAAACAGTAAGTAGGATATTTTGCCTAACTATATGACAGCAAATCCAACAATCTGACCAAAATGGATGAATAAAATATTTATGAAAATATAAATTGCCCAGATTAACAGAAAAGGAAATAAAGTACTTAAATAGTCCCATTTTAGAAAAATAAATTGAACAAGCCATGAATGAACTCTCTAACAAAAAAATCTCCAGGGCCAGATGGATTCACAAGTGAATTCTACCAAACATTTAAACAATTAATTACAATACTATGTAAACTATTTGGGAAAATAGGTAAGGAAAGAGTCCTAACAAATTCCTTCTATGACCTAAATATGGTACTGATACCTAAACCAGCAAGGGCCAAAATAGAGAAAGAAAATTAAAGACTAACCTCCTTAATGCATATTGGTGCAAATATTAGCCAAAAAAACACAAAACACTACTAAGAGGAGAGGGGAAGATAGAGTATAAAGTAGTGGGTGAGATGGGACAAAAAACTAAAACACTACTAAGGACAGAGTAGAAAGAGAACAGAAATATATTCAGGGGAGATAAGAGGATGGAAAGAAATACAGGGTTGGCAATCATAACTGTGAATATGAACGGGATAAATTTACAGAACTAACATACCAGTGGGAGTGACCAAGAAGGTCACTGATCCAAAGAAGGTTTCTGATCCAACATATATCAAAAGATCTCATGGGCCTTAGAGTGGAATAAAAAAGTTGATAGTGATGCCATTTCTATATTGTCATTTCTAATGATAAAATCTAAACAGTTTCTGATGTTCTGATGTTGACAATGCAAAGAGTGACAAGATGAGTAACCTGCAGGAGCAATTGCCAGACTACATTTTCATATAGGTTCCTTCCCAGAATAATGACTAAGGAGACTGGACTGGAATTATAGCCATTCTTAAACATCTTGTGTTCAAGATCCTGGCTAGCCCCTTAGGGTAGCTGAGGGGAGATAATGGACAAAATGATAGTGATTGTTTGACATGACTGGTACATTCTGCATCTTGACTCTCTAGTAGAGTACTTACTCCTTTAGCTAGACTGGCTTGTCTACCCTGTGGGTAGCAGTTGGTAGTATGGTTGACATTTGGTTAAGATATCTGGAGCTGCTTCCCCAGATAATTATTGTGAGCAGTCTGAAAACAGACCTTATGCCCTGGAGATGGGGTAAAGGTACAGAATGGGATTCTGTAAGGGCCAGGGTTACCATGCTTATTCTCTTGTTGGTGACAGTGGGTCAACAATTGTTGCTGATAGTGATGAGTTAAACCTCTTCTCCACAATAATTCCTTCTGTTAATGAAGACATGGGAGCTAGTGTCTGGGGATGGACTGCTATTCCCAAGGCCCTTGGGTCTCAGGCTTGGTTTCAAGGAGGCATAGAAAAACTTGTATCAAATTGTATCACAGGGAAGTGGAGAGAACCAGACAAATTATTTATACTGGAACATCAATATTATGCAAATAAATAATTTTGGAAACTTTTGTAAATTGTCAGATGAAATAAAATTAATCAGAAGAATATATACAATAATACTTATATGCAAAGGCAACTTTGAAAACTATGAGAACTATGATCAATGAAATAACCATCTATGATTATCAAGTTCTTGACAGAGATGATGAATTTTTATGAATATACATCTTTGAATATCATCAAGGAAGAAAATTGTTTTCTAGTTTATGTATATTTGTCACAAGGGATGTTTTTTTTTCTTTTCTTTTTTCCTCCATTGGGGTGTGAAGTGGAGGGTAGAAATCATAGATTCTATCAACTAAAAAATATTTAAAATAGAGAAGTTGTGGGGCTATAGATGTGGAATGTTGCATGCACTTTCAAATGAGGTCAACATACTGTTAGTTTTGATTAATTGCTTTATTATGTCATAAAGCTCTCACAGGGTTGAGTAAAGTAAAAATAAAGCATGTCAAGAAAAAACTTTTTTTTTTAAAAGAAAAAAAATTAGACTTGATTCCCTCCTCTTCTTACATATTTATCCTTTTTCTAAGTCATAGAAAAGGGAGATCATTATTCTTGCTCTCCCAAGTAAAATATAAGTTCATTGAGGGTTCCATGCTTTCTTTGTATTTTTAGTGTCCTGAATATAGTAGCTAATTAATAAATTCAGAAATGATTGTTGTATTGAATGGATTTATTTTTTTTCAGATTTCATCATGCAATTGAAACATTCTCTGAAGTTACCAATCATTTATCTCTCAACTGCCAAATCAAATGTCCTTTTCTCAGTCTTCCAACTTTTCAGGCCTCTCAGCAGTATTTAGTACTATTGACTATTTTCTTCTCCTGGGTACTTTTCCTCTCTAGTTTTAGAAGACACTGCTCTTTCATGGTTTATATACTATGTGTTTGATTCCTCTTACTTAGTCACCATTGCTATTCATCCATGTCATATACATGGTTGTCACCCAAAGCTCTTCCCCTCCCCCTAGGACTTATCTTTTAACTTGTGACTTCATAAAATCCAATGATTTCAATTGTCATCATCTTGTAGATGACTCACAGAGCTATATATCTATTCCAAGTCTCTCCTTTGGGAACCTGTCCCACTCTCCCTACTGGAAAGATATCCAGTCTTTTGGACATCTTGAACAAGATGTCCCCACAAGTATCTGAAAGTCAATAAATCTAAAATGTAACTCATTATATTTCTCACTAGACCATTTTCTGAATTTCCTTATTATTATCAAGGCAGTCCTGTCCTTCCAGGCTTGTTTTTGTCATATCATTGTCTTTGTCATAAAATTCCTATTTATCCCACACACTGAATAAAAGAAAGTTATTTGAACATCCAGTAGAAAACTATATGTTCCCTTCTTATTCTCACAAACCCATCATCTTAGATTAAACCTTCCATCATTTCTTTACTTAGACTATCACACTAGCCTTCTAATTGGTCACCTTGCCCTATATCTTTCTCCATCTCAGCTGCAAAGTGATTTTCCTAAAATGCAGGTTTGACCATTTGCCTCTGACTAAATAAACTCCAGTGCTCTTTACTATCTTCAATGTGAAATATAAAATCACCTCTTTAGTATTTAAGACTCTTCATAACCTGACTCCTTCTTACCTTTCCAGTCTTGTTATGCTTTATTCCTCTACATGCCCTCTACAATCTGATTAAATTGATGTATCTGCTGTTCCTCACACATAATACACCATCAGCCATTTTCCTGCATCAGCACTAGCCATTTTCCATACCTTAAATGTTCTTCCTTTTCATTTGTACATATTAGCTTCTTTGGCTTTATTCTCTTCAAAACTTACCTTCTAAAAAATTCTTTCCAAATCCCTCGAATTATCACTACCTTTCCTTCTGAAATTGACTTCCATTTACTACATCTCTATTTACATATTGTCTCTTCGATTCGAACGTGAATTCATTGAAAACAGGGACTCCTCTTTCTCCTTCATTTCCTAAGCTTGAGGTTCATAATACATGCTTAACAAACACTTCTTGAGTAAATTGAATTGAATTGAATAATGAAGATTCTTCCCTTTCCAAATCTCTTTTTTGGGAACAGGGTGAAACATGGAAAAAAATTACTAGCTTTGAAGGTAGAGTGCTTAGATACAAATTCCACTTTTGATGCTTTCCACTTGTATGATTTCACTCAAGTCACTTAACATCCCTGAGCCTCAGTGTTCTCATGTGTAGAATAGAATTCTATGACTTCTTAGGCTTTTTAGCTCTTGGTTTATGATTTTATGTCAATCCAGTTCTAATATACTTATGTCTAAATTAAACTCTGGTTATTTGTATGTGTATTTAATCATCCTACTATATGAGAGGCTAATCTATAGATTAGATTTTTCACATATCTCTAACACAACCAATCAATGTACCTTAAATGTCATAAGACTCTTTATGACAAAGACAAATTTTTTCTTCTTCTTGTATCCCTAATGCTTAGCATAGTGCCTGGCCTATAGTGAGAATTTAATAAATGTTTATTGATCATTGATATTTGTTGTGTTAAGTTGAAGTTTGTGGGACTTGTACAGATGTATAGCACATCTCAATGAATCTCTTTAATCCCTAATCTGAATTGTAGTAATGGATGATGTCTTGAGTACATGGATAGCAGTTTTTAGGATTTGGAGCTAAAAAGAAATATTGTATATTCTCTATTATAATCTTTTTACCTCACAAATAAGAAAATTGAGGCCCAAAGAAAAAAAGGGAATCACTTCTTCAAGTTAAGGGAATACTTGCCCTCTTCTCTAAGCAATCCCAAGTAAATTGAGTTTAGAAACAGCTGACAGTGAAATGGAAACCTACAAAAAGCTAACTTATGGAATACCTATCATTTTTAATTTCCAGCAGATAGGTGGGCACTTTACATTACAGCCCTGAGCTTTCCCCTGCAAGTTATACTAAGGAAGACAAGGTGTATAAACTTATTAGAGGCAGTGTTTATTCTGAGAGGTGCTTGCTACAAGAATATGTCACTCTTCATTTAGAGAGTAATGAGGTGGAAGGAATGATTAACAGCAGAACTTTAGTTCCTTTTCTGTAAGATGGAGTTAGGTCCCTTTCAGCCCTAATACCATGAAAAGGAGGCAAAGTTTACTCTGAGGTAGGACTATCGAGAACTCATTTTGACTTTGAAGAAGAACTATAAAAAGTTCATTGTTTCTGGGTCATGTGCAGGTGAATATTAGAGCTAGAAAAGACCTTAGAGTTCATTTGGCATAAACGTCACAGAGGGGCAACTAGATGGCACAGTGGATAGAGCACTGGCTGTGGAGTCAGAAGGACCTATGTTCTAATCTGGCCTCAGACATAATACTTTCTAGCTGTGTGATCCTGGGGAAGTCACTTAAACCTACTTCCCTCTTACACAAAAAGAAGTTTATGGAAACACAGAACTAGATTTAAGAGGGAACTCAGAAGTTCCATTTTATAAATGAGAGAACCAAGACCCAGGTTATGTCCACTATACTTTTTGTTGTGGAACAGGCAGCTCCATCTACCACTTCCTTTTTTATGGAGTTTGATCCCTGCCTCCTACTTTCTCTTCCTATTCCATTCTTGTGAAAATGACAGCCCTACATACCAACTGTGTGTGTGTATTACAGTCATTGATGGATGGGGTCTACTTTGTAGACAATTAGTAAGGCTCAGAGTCAGGATTTGAACCCTAGACCCCCTTTTCTTTTCATTGTATTACTGTACACTGGCTTCATCATTGAGTTTAATATCAGAAAGTACCTTAGAAAGCATGTAGTCCAATATATTAATTTTTCAAATGAAAAAGCCGAAACCCAGAACAAAAGTCTAATATTTAAACTGAGGTCCTCCAAGTTAAATCTACTATTCCCTCTATTGTACAGTGATTGCCCTTTCTTGTCTAATCTCCTTTCCCAATCACCTTTATGTAGAAAAAAACTGAACCCAAAGAGGAGAGGGGATCTGATTACACATTGGATTAATAGTAGAGCTACAACAAGAACCCCAAATCTCTAACTTCCCAGTAAAGTGTTTTTTAAATTACATACTAAGTTGCCTCCATTGGTCTCATTATGATGAGCATCCCTGACAAAAAACCCCAGGATCCAATGACTGGGTTTTCAAAATTGGAATGTAAAACTTAAAAAGTTTCCAGGAGAAAAAGGAGAAAGAGACAGATAACCAGAGCAGCGGGGAGCTGACGTGGATATATCCCATCTGTGTAAAATCTGCATTTATTCATAGTAAAAGCTAGAAATAGAACCCTTTGTCACATAACCAACTCAGCCCACTCAAATACTCTTATTGTTAATTCAGTAAGTTCTTACAAATGCTTTGTCTTGCTAGTTTCACAGGCCAATGAAGAGCACATTCGCATACGTTTTTTTGTGTGTGCTTTGAATGTTTTTTTCACAAAATAATGCAGGGGCAGGACTCTATTGTTATACGTGTGTGTTTTTCCTCTCAAAGGGGATGAAAGTTTATTTCTCTCATTCTTCTTTTAGTTTATCTCCTTAATAGATAGGGGAAAGCCTAGCCAATGCCTTGCAGTTTGCAAACCTGACTGTAATCAAAGGGTTTCCTCCTAAAGAGTCCAACTGTGCCAATGTTCTGTATCTAGGGCCATATAGGCATATTCATTTTTTGGGTGGGGTGAGGAAAGGAATATGCCATGTATAGTTTCATTAAAATCCCATTCTCCAGTTTTTCTCTTATAATAAATATTATTTTCCCAAAATCTGTTTCTAGAGTGCTGAAATGGAAATCAAGAAACCTGGGTTTCTATCCTAATTTTAACTATATGACTTGTCCAAAGACATTTTGTATTTGATTTCTCTGAATATCAGTTTTCACATCTACAAAACAGCAGCAATAGCATTTGTATTATCTAGCTAACTGTAAAGTGATATGGAAATGGGAGTGTCTAATACTGGGATGCTAAAGCTGTAGTTGGATCTGAGAGTTAAAAGAAAGAGAGCTATATCAATATTTATGAGATTATTTGGCTTCTGTTCCACATTTTCAGTGTGCTGGTCAAATCACTTAATCTCATATCTGTTTTCTCCATTGTTGTATGAGGCAAAATGAGACATTTAAAAACAAACAAATAAAGAAAAAAACTTCCTTTGATTTTTTAACATGCAAATGACATTCATGGATTTGTTAGCCAACTGTGGTGAAGAGACTGTTGAATTTGAGGACAGAGAATGTAGATTTGAATCCCAAGTGTCCTACTTATTACCTGTGTGACTTTAGGATAATCATTTAGCCTTCTGGGATCAAAGTTTTTTCATCTGTAAAATGAAGAGTTTGGACTAGGAGTTCTTTAAAGTTCTTTCCAGGTATAAATCAATGAACCTATTATCCTCTACCCACATAGATCACAACCCACAGCATCATTTCCTGTCCTGTTTGATTTTCCTCATTGAGAAATCCATAAATCCTCTAGATGATTCACCTACTATTCTGATGGGTTCCCTCAAAACCAGGGGTTCTCAACTCTTTTTTTTTTTTTGATCGTTGTTTTAACCTCCATTGGTAATGTGATCAATCTAATGAAACTAGGGAATCCCTTCTCAGAATTATGTTTACATACACACATATGTTTATCTATCTAGCAAAAGGAAATATTACATTTTATCTAGAAGTTAAAGAAAAAAAAATCCAGGAATTTTTTTTCTTTAACCTCTAGATGAAATGTAATATGCATTCCTCTGGTACATCTGTGAATCTCAAGTTAAGAAGCCCTGCTCAAAGTCTTTTAATCGTTCATATGATAGAAATGCAATACTCATGCCAGCCATCTGGTATTTTTCATTCTTATTATATTCCCAATCCACTTAATTTTTTCTTTTTAATTAGTTATATCCTCAATTTTTAATATAACTTTTCCATCCAAGGTTATATTGGTTTAATGTCACAGCCTATGTCTTATCCTATATCTTTGCATGGCCCTTTGGTTCACTTGAAAGTTTGATTCTGCAACATTAAAGAGTATATATAAGACACTGAACTTGTAAACAGGAAGATCTGAGTTCAAAGTTTACCTTAGATAATTATTAGTTGATTGAGCTTGAGCAAATCATTTAACTTCTTTGTGCCTCAATTTTGCTATTCTTAATAGGAGAGAGTTGAGGGATTTAAGAACCTACAAGGTTCTATATAGTTCTTTAATTTTAAGGCATTCTATAATTCTCATATCTGCAGAGGAATATTAGTGTTAGATATATATTTACATGAAGTATCACCATTAATACATCATTTTTGTGTATAGAAAACATACAGAAAGGCTTGAGTGCCAAGGTTAATAATGCCATAGGAAAGTATACCTAAATGTTCTAGTGAACTGCAGATACTGGAAGATTTGATAGTGTTTTATTCCTTTAACCATTTTAGCTTCTCTTATTAAGACAAAATCACCACTCAAAGAAGTACAGTGGTACCTCAGCACTCATTTGCTTCAAAATTTATTAAATTCAGTATCCATCTCATTTTGATTAGGGAAAAAAATGCTTTAGCACATAACACTTGCTTGGCACTCATGCACTTGGTGTTGCCTTGGCTAAGCCATAGGGATATGAGGTTGGCCAGGGGTATTGCCTAGGCTCTGCTGCTACTGTTAGTGCTCTTGGCCATGAACAGCTTCTCTCCAGCAAAGCCAGTAGGATACAGTACTGTGAGGTTGAACCCATGATACTAAAATTGTGTATGTCAGTATGAGCAAGTTGCAGGGTGGTTCCTTCAGGATGATGTAGCTACAGTATGTAGTTTCCCTACTCTTAAAAGAGGAGTACTAGAAGTCATAATGAAGCATCCTGTGTGCTCAACAGGACAAGAAGCAACCAGAAGCAGTGGAAGCTCAAGCCAAAGTAGTGGAAGAGGACCTAGTTACTATAAGCTCTAGTTGGTGACCAAAAGCCCTGGAAGGCAGGACCATAGCTTCTGCCTCTAAATTTAGTCCCCAGCACCCTCTCTCTTCCAATGTAACTTGGACTGTGTGGGATTAGGGGAGAGTATAAAGATCATAGTTCCTCTCAGAAAATGAGTTGGGTCAAGAAGGGAGGAGCTGAGCTGGCTTGTTTTTTAATAACTGGAAACCCCACTTGCCATTTGGGGAATTGGATGGGGTGGATTGGTTAGGTTACAGATTAGAGATGTACTTCTTATGGGAAAAAATTTATTTGTACTCATTTTTCCCACTTGTCATGCCTTCTAGAAGTGATGGAACCAATTAACAACAAATACTGGGGTATCACTTTATATAAAATTACAACTTGTTAACAGAAATGGAAGTCGAGTGCCTGAATGACATATGGATACACCTGGAGAATTTATTTTAAAAAATCAGTTTTTTCAAGTCATTATTAATCAGAGAAATGCAAATTAAGACAACTCTAAGATACTACTACACACCTGTCAGATTGGCTAAGATGACAGGAAAAAATAATGATGATTGTTGGAGGGGATGTGGGAAAACTGGGACATTGATGCATTGTTGTTGGAGTTGTGAACGAATCCAACCATTCTGGAGAGTAGTTTGGAACTATGCTCAAAAAGTTATCAAACTGTGCATACCCTTTGATCCAGCAGTGTTACTACTGGGCTTATATCCCAAAGAGATTATAAAGAATGGAAAGGGACCTGTATGTGCACGAATGTTTGTGGCAGCCCTCTTTGTAGTGGCTAGAAACTGGAAACTGAATGGATGCCCATCAGTTGGAGAATGGCTGAATAAATTGTGGTATATGAATATTATGGAATATTATTGTTCTGTAAGAAATGACCAACAGGATGATTTCAGAAAGGCCTGGACAGACTTATACGAACTGATGCTGAGTGAAATGAGCAGGACCAGGAGATCATTATATACTTCAACAACAATACTATATAATGACCAGTTCTGATGGACCTGGCCATCCCCAGCAATGAGATCAACCAAATCATTTCCAATGGAGCAGTAATGAACTGAACCAGCTACGCCCAGAGAAAGAACTCTGGGAGATGACTAAAAACCATTATATTGAATTCCCAATCTCTATATTTATGTCCACCTGCATTTTTGATTTCCTTCACAAGCTAATTGTACACTATTTCAGAGTCTGATTCTTTTTGTACAGCAAAATAACGGTTTGGTCATGTATACTTATTGTGTATCTAATTTATATTTTAATATATTTAACATTTACTGGTCATGCTGCCATCTGGGGGAGGGGGTGGGGTGTAAGAGGTGAAAAATTGGAACAAGAGGTTTGGCAATTGTTAATGCTGTAAAGTTACCCAGACATATAACCTGTAAATAAAAGGCTCTTAAATAAAAAAAAAATCAGTTTTTATGATAAACAAGGACATGAAAACCAGTATTAATTTTTCTTGTACATATTTTCATAAAATTGAGTTGATTTCTGGAAGTGCATATCTCCTTGGCAAATAGGACAATCCTTGAGTTGGATTGCAGATAGCCTTTCTTAGAGACAATTCTGTATCAGGGAGGATATTAAATTAGGTTCAGAAATGGAAGATGGAGATTGTAGGTACAGGGCTTTCTACTCTTGAATCACATAGAACCTTATGTAGTTTGGTACATATGAAGGACTATGAGTATGGTGAGAACCATGGATTCTAGGAAAGTAAATAAAAGCAATTTATGAAAACTTAATTTTGAAGCTCAAAACACATTTTGGAACCAACAAGCTTGATTCAATTAAACTGTACTAAATAAATATTTGTGAAATGTATACAATGTACAAAGAAAGCATTAGGCCAAAATAGCAGAGTGGATAAGGAGCTAGAGCTAGAAAGATTTAGGTTTTAAATCACACCTCTAACATATCTTGGCTATATGATACTGGGAAAGTTATAGCTCAAAGTGTTAGGCAATTTTCTTACATAAGAGAAGGTGCCAAGTTGCATTGGTAGGAGTTTCTTATTTGAGGGTTCCCAATGCCATCAGAATCATAGAAGTAGTTCTTATTCCTGTGTGCAAGACACAATGTTTGCTGATTGATTAATCATTTAAGAAATGACTGGTGCTTACATTCAATCTGAGTCAATCAGGACCAAACAATGACAAATAGAGAGCTTGGCCTAGGACTTATTGGTGGGCAATTGTCTTATCCTCCCAGATTCATTTCTTCCTTTATTTACTTATTTAGATATTTTTGGACTAGGTGAAAGAGGAGATTTTTTGCCTCAATTGGTATCTATCTGTAATCACTTAATGGGTATGCCTTCAGTCAAACTGAGAACTGTTGAAGACCTTAGCTTAAAAAGGCCAAGGAGTCTCATTTCATCTAAGGTTATTTTCAGTTGTCTTGATCTATATCTTGGCACTGACCCCAGATGGCTTTGGAGGGGAAAGTGAGTCAGGTGACCTTGCACAGCCCTCCCTCACTTAAGTCCAATTCACTCACATGTCCTAGCATCACCTTCCTTATAACATGGTTCTCCTCGAGAACAAGGACAAAAATAACACCAACAATAATACAAGAGACTTTATATATATTTCAATTTAATCACTTCCTTTGATAGATGAAGAGAAAGACCTCCATAGAATATCACACAACTAGTGAATGACAGAGGTGGAAATATAATTCAGGTTTCCTGAAGCTTAGGACTTCATTTTTGCCATGATAGCTTGAGACCATTTTGTTCTTCTATAAACTTCTATAAAAATCCTTTTTAAATATTTGCAGAGAACTTAGCATAGTACCTGGCACATAGGAAGCAATTAATATATGTTTATTCCTTTCCCTATCCCCCATGTTTATCACTGCCAGAGATAAGAGCAAGCCATATGAACAGAGAGCTGTCTCAGTGGATCATATTTTCTTTTTAAATTTTTTGTTTCTTTTTCATCTTATTTAATTTAAACACGTATAAAAAGTGATCAGACTTGTTCTTCTTAGCCCTAAATACCAGAAGCAGTAGCAATGGATAGTAGTTGAAAAAGGCAAAGTTAAGTGTGAAAATTTTCTTAGCACTTAGAGCTACTGCAAAGAGAAATGGGGTACTTGGGCAGAGTGGGTACTCTCTCACTAAAAATAGGAAAGTGGAGCATTGAAGATTATTAACTGACTGTGTTCCAGAGGAGGATTCTTTTTCAATATGGGTTGGATGAGATGGGAAAAACTCCTTCCAAGTTTTGAAAGCTGTGATTCTATGATTCATTTATTCTCTATAGATGACTTTGGATTCTTTCTTAGTCTCCATGTTGCCAACAACCCTGGTTCTTTAACTTTTCTACAAAAGTATTATCTATCCTGCTCCTTTTTTTTTTCTGAGGCAATTGGGGTTAAGTGACTTGCCCAGGATCAAACAGCTAGGAAGTGTCTGAGATCAGATTTGAACTCAGGTCCTCCTGACTTCAGGGCTGGTGCTCTATCCATTGTTCCTATGACTAGGCTAGCTGCCCTGATAACCTACTTTCAAAAGTAATCATTAAGCTATTACACAGTGAGCACAGACACAGTATATCTCCTGGTATTTTAATGTCTCCACAACACCATCTTTCTGGTGGGAATATTCCTAGGCCAGATATCTACAGGTGAGGACATAGCCAAGCACATCCAACTTCCTAATAACTTCTCTTAGATGCCCTTAAAGAGTTAACTTATCCTCTTTTTAATGGGACAATCAGGGGATTTGTTTGATTCCCATGCTAATAATTTCCTAATTCTCTGACCAGCTACATAGACACAGCTGAATGTGCTGATGCTTGAAATTTGCCTTGGAAGACAACTCAGCCATTCACAAATTTAATCTATGAAAGGCTCATTGCTAGAGCCAATTAGTAAGAGAGGAGGTGCTGTTCTGCATGCACTAATTATGAGTGGAAGCAAGAGGTCAAATCAGAAGCCTGACCCTGAGAGTAAGCACACAAAAATGCATCAATAGGGTTTTCTAGGCGGGAAAACTTAAAAGCCAGCTATTGGCACTGCTGCCCTTTCTCAAGATTTTTCCCCAAAGTGGGTGCCTCAGACAATGGCCTGGATCTGCCCAGGACCACATCAGGGACAAAAGAGGAAATGCATTTCCAAAGAGCTGAGTGACAAAGATTCCCGCCTCTGCTGAGGCACCAGTGGAGAAAGTGTTGCTATTTATAAAACCTGATTTTTCCATTTGGGGCCAAAATTTGGCAAATGAAGTCCCACTCCCCAAAAGGAGCTATCAGATCCGAGGAAAGGAAAACAACTAAAAATGGCAAAACTCTGATGTCCAAATGGATTATGACTTAGAAGACAGACCAAAAATGTAAGGCTCTTCATCATGTCTTTTTCAGACACTCTGATATTGGGAGAAAGCATAGTTGAATATGCAACTTGAAAAATGGAATTACTGAAATCATGAAAATTTCCAGTAGTTCATAAGGTGACCTCTGACATGGGCATATACTCCAGTTGGCAGTGAGGAGAGTAAAGAATTATGTCCCTCATGGTAGAATTTCCATCACTGAAAAAAATAAGCTCAAGAAAACAAAAGAAAACACCACCCTATGAGAAATCATAAATTATTTTGGCTAATAGTAAATACCTTCTTGATCTTTTATGCTAAATTTTAGAGATAAAACTTTTGATTACTATATCTAAACAGCTTAAAGTGAGAAGAAATGTCAGGGTTGATATTTGTAATTTAACCTGTCCCTGAACAAGAATCGAGTTTATTACTACTCTGGTGTTTAGACATCAAATCTCAATAGGCATCAAAGGATTAGGGTACCCACTACCTTCCAAAGAAGCCCATTCATTTTCTATATAGTTCTCATTGTTATGGATTTTCCTCATATACTTATATATTTATGTATAAATATGTGAATATATTTTATATGAGTATACTTCTGCAAAAATCATAAAATGTATTTTAAAAAGATCTTAGAAATAATATAGATGAAGTTTATCATTTTATAGCAAAGCAATCTCATGCTCAGAGGGGCATCACACATTTAGTAGATGGGACCTTCAAGTCATCTGGACTAAGTCTTTTATTTCAGAGACGAAAATAGTCAAAACCAACTTAAGTGATTTACCTGAAGTCTTACAAGGTTGAAATTTGACAGCATTTCTTCTGTTTTATAATCCCAGTATTTTTTCAAGTATGTCATACTGCCTCAAGAAGTGATTTTTCCAAAGACACACAATTAGTTCATGAAAAAGCCAGAATTTTATACCAGGTGACTTTGATTTCATTCCAGTGTTCTTTCAGAACTTTGGTCCACTGATCTCTATGAGAACTAAATGACTGGAGTCAGAAGTCTTTGATTCAAATCTTATTCCTAAGGATTATTATCTATGATAGCTAGGAAGCCATTCTACCACTCTTGTCCTTGAACAGGTTGGACTAGATATCTCCTTCCAGCTCCTATGAACCTCATAGTCACGGAGATCTTAAGATTGATGTTTAGTCAATAATGAAACAAGTAGAAAGATTAACAGTGCTCACTTTAATCCCCTTTTCTATTGGTATGTCTACATTAAAAGGAACGTTTCTTTTATTCTTCTAAGTCATTACAATGAAAGAATGAAGGGTGAATTCAGAGTCAGAGGCCCTGACTTCAAAACCAAACTCTACAATTTACTATCCCTTTCTCACCTTATACAGTAGTCACTCTGATGCCTCACATAAGGTGATCTCTGTGCTTCTATAGCAATGGCCTTCTAGTCAGTGCTCCCTTCTTCTCAAGTTTCTCCTCACTCCAGTGTATCCTTCCTTTAGCTGTCAAAGTGATTTTTCTAAAGTCTGACTATATCAAGTCACCCTTCCACACAATAAGATCTGATGGTAACTTATAGGCAAATGTACAAACAAGCATTTATTAGTGCTTACTATGTGCCAATTAACTGGTCAACTAGCATTCATTAAGTTCTTACTAAGTGTAAGTATTATGCTAAGTGCTGGGAATAGAAATAGAAAGACAGTCTTCAGGAACTTATATTCTTACCAAGGAAGACAATCCATAAAACGACATTGAAATTAAAAGTTGGTGTGAAGAGAGAGAGAGAGAGACAAAGGAACATGCTAATTTCTCCCCAGAGTGTAGTCTGGGGAGAAATAAGACATGAAGGTTTTGAGAAGAACCATACATTTGGAGGAATATGCTACAGAGGGAAAGGGATTTTGAGCTTAGATTCTAATGGGAGAGATAAAGAATATGAAAAAACAAAATAAATATACTCTAAATAGAAGTATTTAGTCATTGAACCTTTAAGAACCCCACATGTTGCTGAGACATCTGAGGAAGGTTTCAATAGAAAATAGGCTATATACTTGTCATGATGTCAAATCAGAGCAACTTCACTATACACATTATAAATTAGTCATCAATCTCCCATTCTTATAAAACATTTAGACCAGAAGAATGGTTTAGACCTTTCACAGTTTGCCTACTATTGTCTGGGAATTTACTTATATAATTCCCTTTAAGCATCAAATACACATTCTATTCTACCCCTGAACCTCCTTTCTCTCTTTCTCCAAAGATAAGGAGACTTCAGATGGTGAATAAGTAAACACAGCTTTCAACAACAACAAAAAAATGGGTTGGCTGTAATGGAAAGGAGAAATTGGGAGAATAAAGTACGAGGAGAGAAGAGAGAAAAGAAAGAAGGAAGGGATTTAATTTCTGTAAACTTATTAAGGTTAGAGAGATTGTTCAAAATATTTGGGACAAAACAGTAGAATCAAAAGCACTGACTATGGGAATAACCCCAGAGACAGAGCACAATTTGGTCAGGCAAAATGTTTCCTTTCCCCTTTGTGTCTTGCTCTAGCTTTGCAAATTCCCTGAACTAAACATAGTAACTGGAGGTTCCATCCCATGTCTGATGTTGGAACAGGATTTTCAGGATTTTCTTGACTCTTCATCCACATGCCAGAATCTTCCTCTCTCCCATTCTTCTATTACCATGTAGCTTTAGGCACACACCATGATTTCCAGTTACAGCAAGGAACATGGCTTGGAAGTAATTTCACAAAATATATATACCATGAGTAATATTAACTACAAGTCTCTATAAAAATTGGACCAGACCTTCTAAAATTCTTGTGGTTTATCATTTAAATGGAAACTTAGTCTTACAATGGTGTACTGCTGCATTAAGGCCCGTCTGCTTCAACTCACTGGGGGAACATTGATGGGAAAAGTTACAATCATTTCAATGGCATATCAAGACACTTACAGAAACTGACCAAAAGAACATCAAGAAACGATGTAATAAAAACAGGACATCAAAGACCTTATAATCCCCACACTGGGAGATGAGTGAAATGCTAATAGTAAGTACTGAACCAAAAAAGCTCTGAGTTACTATTAATACAGTACATTCTGAACCCAAGCATACAAGCTGCTAGCTAGTGTCACCCACATAGTATTTGAGTTTCTTTCATTCTGGAAAACTAGTGGGGGAGGATATCCTGGAAAAATGAAGGAACAAATTGGAATCTACTTTTGGCTTCTTTATTATCCCTGCCCCACTCCCATTCCCATCCTTTTTGATATAACCCCTTTTGATATAAACCAAGGATCAACTTAACAGCAAGAGTTACCATTGGGAATGATGTTATAAGAAAGAGAAGTAAAGAGAGGGAGTGTGACATATGGATAATGAGCTGCCAAACAAAGTCAAGTGACTTGCCTAAAATTATATAGCTAGTATATATCTAAATCTCAATTTTGCTTTAGGACTTCCTTACTTCAGGACCAGCAGTTTATCCATTGTGCCATAGAGTTGAAGATAGATAGCAGTATGCATGGGGAGGGGGGTGGACTTCATCTTCAAGAGTGTTCAATAAAATCACAGGTCCAAGAGTGGAGTGGAGAGTGAGATAAAGGAGATGAGAATTTGGTTCTCAATTTGGGTCATCAAGTTATCTGTTTACTCTACTACCCATTAATACCCATCAAAGATTCTTTGGCTATAGTTTTGACTAAGGGCATGTGTGCCTCTGGTTACTTTCTATCACGGTGTTCTTTTCTAGGCTAAATAACACAAACGATTTTGGGGTTAAAAAGATAAACTGAGCAATCTAACTACATTGATCTATGTTATTAAACCATTTTTTATTGTCTTGGTACATCTCAATTGCTTATCTTCATTTCACAAAGTTTTATTCTCAGGTGAGTGTC
The DNA here is from genome assembly GCF_902635505.1 of Sarcophilus harrisii. Taxonomy (NCBI): domain Eukaryota; kingdom Metazoa; phylum Chordata; class Mammalia; order Dasyuromorphia; family Dasyuridae; genus Sarcophilus; species Sarcophilus harrisii. The sequence continues at coordinate 437,536,152 of NC_045427.1, read as the reverse complement.
AGCTTTTCCCAGAAACACTGAATTATTACAGGACACTTGAAGAATAGAAGTATTGCAGACTCAAATGAAATTTTGGTGGTGGGATTTGAAGAATATTAACACGGAGCAGGAAAGATTTTTTTTTGAAAGCATTGAGGCCTATCGTACTCTTCTCAGATGACATTAGCATAGTTGACTAGTAATAAGGACAACCAGGTTACTGTACAACTGAAAATTTCCATTTCCCTCCTTATATGGGTACATGTTCTCTATGCTACAGTAGCGTTTATTGTCCACAGTGAGAAAGTTGATTGTCTTGTTCTTCCAGGCCCTGGTCAAGGCACATATGAAGTAATGTTCAAGCTTGAGCCACTTATTTTTGAGGCACACTGATAATCAAGAAAAGAGAGACTGGCCTGTGTCTACGTGGAACCAGGAGACCTGGAAAAGAAGGTAGGATGAGAGGTAGAAAAAAATGTTACATAAGGAATGAGTAAAGGAAATTAATGTTAGAGAAAAGAATGCCTAAGGAGGTTAGAATAAAGAGTTGACCACAGATATCCGTTGGACTATGAATGTGGGACCTATTCTCTATGGTTCCAAGGGATACAACTAGAATGATGGATTGAAATTACAGGGAGGAGAAATTTCATTCTGAAATGATACTACCAATACTATGATGACTAAGCCTGCTGCTGCTATTTACTGGCTTACATTTATGTATCCTTTTCTCATAGCATGATGAGATGGATAGTATATTCAACTCAAATAAAACAAACAGAGAGGTGGTGCAGTGAACTAATGATGGACCTGGAATGAGGAAGACTTAGATTAAATCCAACTTCAGATATTTAGCCAGAGAAGTCACTCAACCTCTGTTTTGTCTCACTTTCCACATATGTAAAAAGGGGCTAATAAAAGCACTCATCTCCCAGGGTTGTGGTGCATATCAAATAAAATATGGGTTTTAAGCATCAAGGCACTGTGGTGGGGACAATGATCTGTGCTCTCAAAGAGTTTACATTCTACTTGACAAACAAAATATGATTTGAAAAGCTGAGAATTCTAACAATTCGGTTAGAGATATGATGTAAGGGAAGATGGTCAAGAGAGATTTCCTGCAGAAAGGAAGAAGTACTTAAACAGAATCTCAAACATTTTCGATGGACTGAGATGAGAAAGAAGGGTACTGGTGTCATGAATGACCTATAAAAAGACACAGAGTAGAAGAAATGGAATTTTGAATTCCTGAATAGTTGATAAGACATTAACCTGGAAGGGAGAGAGTGTGAAGGGGAATAATAAAGAAATAAGCTTAGGAAGATAGGTAGTAGTTACTTTTGGGAAAGATTGGAAACCACCTGAAGAATATGTTCCATGTTGTAGAAAAATAGGGTGTGATATTATCCCCATTTTGCAGATGAGGGAATTGAGACCTGTGGAGGTTAAATGATACAGCTTTGATCACATAGCTGATAAACAGAAAAGAAAGGATGCAAACCCATGTCTTATTCCAAGTCATGTGTTGTGGCTATTTCCCTGTCTTTCTAGTCTTCTTTGAAACTGAATTGAGCATCTCATACTTTACAAAGCATTGTTACAGATACTCTCATTTGACTTCTCTTAAAAAATGAGCTCCAAATTCTCTTCCTTCCTACAGTTTCTCCCCAATCTATTAACGTGGCAAGCATTTTGATAGCCATTTTACACATGAAATAAAAGAATTCTTCTTTATTAGCTATATTAAAAAAGAAAATGAAAAAAATATGACTCAGATTTCATCACATCTCTCTTTGGAGGTGGACAACAATTTTCCTCATGCATCCATTAGAATTGTCTTGGATTTCTATATTTCTAAGAGTAAATAAGTGTTTCAAATTGATTATCTTTGAAATATTACTCTTATAATATATGTTGTTTTCCTGGTCCTGCTCACCTAGCTTTGTATCTATTCCTATGGCTTCCCAGGTTTTTCTGAAACCATCGCTATCATCATTTCTGTCAGAACAATAATATTCCATCCCAATCATATACCACAACTTATTCAGCCATTCATCAACTGATGTGCATCCCCTAAATTTTCGTTTTTTGCCACCACAGAAAGAGTTGCTATAAATATTTTTGAACATAGAAATTGAGCCACTATGTAATAAAAAATAAATCATGTCTTTATAATGAATTTCTTGATAACCTCATAAGCACATTGGGAGAAAGAGAGGGGATGTACTATTATCCTAATTTTTAAATGACTTTGTTAGATGACTAGGTTCTAATAGTTGGCTATGTTTGTATGAATAAGAAATGTTGAATTTGTATGCATGTGTGAAGTATCTAGAAAATATTGTATATAGAGAAGCAAACAGCTGGAAAGGGTCAGGATAATGATTTAGGGAAACCTCATGATATGAAGCAAATGTAGAACAATGGGAAAAATGCTAGAATTGGAATCAAAATTCAGTTCACATCTTGTTTTAACTGAGAAAAGAGCAACCAGACTCAGTATTCTTATCTATAAAATGGGTTTAATGATATTCACACTAGTTATCTCACAAAGATGCTAAGAAATATGGTCTTGGAAAACATTAAGGTAATATAAAATGGAAATTGTTATTCTACTAAATGATGAAACTAAGAACCCAGATGCCTCAAGTGATTTTCCCAAGTGCCTCTCTGGAAATGTTTAAATAGACATTGACTGACTTATTAGGGATTCTGTAGAAGGGATTTCTATGTTAAATAAGAGTTTAATCTAGAGACACCTTCAATTCACTCGTATTTCACACACCTTGATCTATAATAGAATACTATATAAAGTACTGGGCTAATAGTCAGGAAAACCCGAATTCAAATTCTTCCTTAGAAAGAATTTGGGACCAATTACTTAACTTTTTTGAAGCTCAGTTCAAGGGTTGAAGTAGAATTAACATTTAGATCCCTTCCAGTTCTGTTTATGATTTTGTGATTTTCTCACTTTCCAAGTTGCCCCTTCCCAAATAATCTCTAGTTTGTTCCAATATGTCCAAAACTGAATGCAATGTGCCCCGTGTGGTCTGCCCAAGCAGAATGAAGTGGGATCTCCTATGCTTTGGATATTATACAGTTCAGTGTAGTCTGGATTTGTAATAACCATTGTGGTGTTCATGTCCTATTATTGGCTCATGTTGACCTTGATACAGAGTCAACTTGACTTTTAGTTCTATTCATGCCCATAATATTTCAAGGCTAAGATTGGGAGGTAAACTTTTAACACTCAAATGGATCATGAATCTGATTCTGTTGGTGTCAGAATTCCATTTAACATTGCAGATCATAACACCCCTTCTCCACACCTTGGATTGCCAAATCCAAATGGCTAAAAAGTCAACCCATTGGCCCCACCAGTCAATAGAAAAACAACATGTTTTCAATTTTCTAGGACATGTTAAAACTTTCTTATACTCTGTACCCAGCATGGCCTTCAAGTATCCACAATCATCTCTACCCCATGAGGAGATGATCAGAAGAGGGTTTTTATGGAGATGTCTTCTAATAAAAGTGTTGAAGATATTTGGGATCTAGAAAAGATGCTTCTCAACCTCCAGCCCCAGAACTCCTCTAATTAACAAGCACTACTCTCAGCTAGAGCATATATGATATCTCCACTTCAAGTCCAGAAGGACTATTTCCCTTTGGCAAAGGTGCATAAAACATGGCTTTTGACAGGAGGTTGATTGGTTATCTTCTGGAAAATATACGAACATGAGTAACCTAGAACAGGGGCTACCTCCTTTTCTAACTCCAGAGAATGGAAATGAAGAAAGAGTTTGAGGAGAAGACCTATCTCCTCAAGACTAGCTTTTAGTCTTAGACTCTCAAGCCTTGAAAGACAGTTCCTTCCCTAAAGTAAACCCCAATACCAAATTACCCATTCCTTCCCACAGAAGGTATTTCTTTTCCCTTTCAAGTGCATGCTATCAGTATCTCCCAGCATCAGCTTCAAGCTTAACACTATTCTCTTACCTCTATGATGGACCCTATATAAAAATAAGTTCCTTGTGTAAATTTGAAAGGTCTGACATGAGAAAAGTTTATCTGATGAGTAGGTAAACTACATGGCCAGTAACATGAGGAAAGGTAGCCAATGTTTTCTATAATTCAAATTTTCTTTCTTATCTATCTCCCTAAGTACTGAAGTTTCTACACTAGAGTTCTTCCTTTATCTTAAGGATCACAAAATTTAGAGATAAAAATCCTTAGACAACACTTAATCCAATTCTTTCATTTTGTAGATGAAGGATAAAAGGTTCAGAAAGGTTAAAACATTTCCTGGTACAATACTTGTAACTATCTGGAATTAAAATCAAATCCATTCCATTATATCATTCTATCTGTAGGCAATAGAGGTTCTCAAAAAAAATGTAATAAATATAACTTTATTATTTGGGAGTATATACACACATACACACATATAATAGAGAAAGTGACAGGGTCTGAATCTTGGATTTCAGTGATATCAATAAATTCACTTATGAAAATACTTCTATCAGACCAGATCAGGACCTTTTTTTGCAACTTAGAAAATTGTCTAGACCACTGAGTAGGTATTAGTACATGGTTTCCCGACTCTCTGTTTGAATATATTATGATGCCTCTCTATAAATATACATAAATACTAAAAATATATACTAATATGTATGTATATATATGCATATACAGTTGTGAATTCATTGTTATGGGAAATATCCAGTGAGAAAAATCCTTGTCATAATGTAGAATGGCACCTGTCCTGTAATTTATTATTTTAGAGTTGCCTAGGGTATTAAGAATTTAAGGTATTAGTCCAATATCATGTAGCAAATTCATGTAAGAGGCAGTATTTGAACTCAGTTCTATTCACTCTGATAGAGTGTCCAGAAACTATCTTATATCCTTCTTCATGTACACATTTTTGTAGAGTACAGAAGCACATTCCTCTGTGTTCAACCTTTACAGGAATGTGACTAACCATTTCAATTAATAAACTAAACAGCGAGTGATCTCTTATTTAGAACATAATGATCTCTCAGATGGGCTGTTCAGGCAGTGCTACTGCCTTTCCAGTGTGTTGCTCATTAACATTTAAGGAAATAAAAATATGAAAGGCCCACTTTTACTTGTATCTAAAATCCGAGAAACATGCTGTAGAGACCAGGCTTGGGAACTTGACATGGGTGACGATTGCTGGGCTGAAAAAGTGGGAGCTCGAGCCAACTCCTGACAAATCCAAACCATCCCCTTTAATTCATCACCACCAAACATTTGCCCTGAGTCAATGCACTGAGTTTTATTTTTGGGAGGGGGAGAATACATGTGTAATGGAAAAGAGTAGGCACAAAGAGCAGGCTCTGAAAAACTTGGTCAAGTGGGAGCCTCATTAAGGTTTCCATGATTAATGGAATGTCCCATCCCTGAAAAATATAGTGCATTTTCCAGGTCCCTGAAAAGCTTATTGAGACACACATAGCTTCAGAGTCTATAGTAAGTGGATTTCACCTTTTTTGGCCTCTTGACCTCCATAAAATCCTTTTTAGGTGGATCCTGGTCATTCAGTCCTTCTTTTTTCTTCTTATTGGTTCTGCCTTCATAAGTGCATGGATATAATGCTACCATTCATCTATTAAGGAAGGAGAGAGAAGAGTACAGAAAGTTCTGTCAAGTATCAGGGATATGGGGTGTCAGGTTCAAAGAATGAGAGCTTTAAAGCTTATTTCTCATCTTATGAGAAACTGAGGTCCAGCAAATATCTTGTTCAAGTGTCAAGTATAGTAGGTATCTGAACTGGGATTCAAACTGAAGAACATTATCTTTCCCTCTAGTGTTGTTGTTCATTCATTTCAACTTTTCATGACCCCTATCCAACTCCTTGTGCATCTATTTTTTTTTTTTTTTGTAATTTATTTACCAATTTTTTAAATTGGCAATTTAATAATCCAGTATTTGGTAATACTGGAGTCACTTGGCATTTTCTCTTTCAGCTCATTTTTCAAATGAGGAAACTGAGGCAACAGGCTGAAGTAACTTGTCCAAAATCATGTGTCCAGTAAGATTTGAATTTAGGAAGATGAGTCTTCCTGACTCCATGGCTGGCACTATGCCATTTAGTTGTCCTAATCCATAGGAGAAGTGCTTATATTGTAGGTTGTAGGAGATATAACATTGAAAATACCCTAAATTGTTTTCTGTCATTGACTTGTTATTTTCAGTTGGGATTTGTAGAATTGTAGAATTTTGAGCCAGAAGTCACCTAGAATTCCATCTATTCCAATGTCTTCATTTAAAAGACAAAGAACATCTAAAGAGACTAAGGCCTAAACAAGGATAGGTTACAATGAAAGTCACATTAATATAAAGTAGTTTAACCAAGACTTGAATACACATTCTTTTACCCCAAGGCTATTGTCATCTCCATTACATCAATTTTTCTTTAAAACATATATTCTTAATCTTTTTGGGTCATTGGACCCCTTTGGTAGCTTGTTGAAGCCCATGGACCCCTGCCCAATGTAATACATGTAATTGGCTGAGTTGGATTCAAATTTATTCCATGCTGTATCTCAGGTAAAAAAATGTTCCTATAAAAATGGCTTTATATTATTTGGAAGGGCACTTACAGTATAATAATCAGAAACAGGCAAGGTTGCTACCTGCATTCATACTTTAAGAAAATGCCAAATTTCACTTAAGAGGTTGGTGAAAATTAAGATATAATTTTTTTTCATTCAAGTTCATGGATCAAATAAAATTTTTTCCAAAGGGTCCATGGATTCCAGGTTAAGAATCCTTTCTCTACTTTAACTCATTCCCTCTTAGAGTTCTTTACTACTCTGCTAATTTACCCAATGAATGTAGCAATTGCTTCCGATGCATCTTTCACAAGAAGTTAGTCAGCTTTGTCTCAGACTCCCCAGTGATATTACAAGATTTCATGTTGGGTTTTACTTTATGGAGGAACTATAAATTTTGGAGGAGAAGAAGGGGCTACTTGAGACCACTGAGTGCAGTAGACTTTGGGATGGGTAGGATTAAGAGTAGTGGGGAAAGGGAGGTAGAAAGGAGAGGGATACTGAAAGCTGGTTCTGCTTCACAATTTCCTTCTGTGCATGACATGTTGCCTGATCAAATAATCAGATTTCTCTAAACAATGGGAAATCACATAAAAACTTTTAGTTGGTGATAGTTATCTGAGGTGAGAGGAAAATAACATCTGATTAAATGGTAAGAACACTGGACTGGAGTTAGGTGACCTTTATTGTGATCCTAGCTCTGCTTCTAACTTACTGATTGGCCTTGGACTGTTATGCCACAGTTCTCTTTAACTGTCCTGGCTCAGTTTCCCTGCACTAGTTTCTCTCGTCTCAGTTTCCTTAAGTGTTCTGTCTTAATCCCCTAAACTGTAAACCCCCTCCCCCCATTCTGGTTCATTAAGACTGGGGACCATTTACTCTAAGGTTATAAATTGTTAGCACAAGCAGGATAAACAAGAGAGTGGACCTCCTGACTCTTTCCTGTTCTCAAGAACTTACAATATCCCTCTAAAAATATTCCAAGATACCTCATTGATATCTTTATTCCTGTCAGACATCCTGGGTTTTTTAGGTTTCTAGGTTTTTAGGATTTATGGCCTCCCCTATCCTGACAGAAGTTTCCCCACATTACTTACCCCTTCTTTGTTTCTAAAAGGGTATTTAAGAAGTTGGGTTTCTCCTATTCATTGCTGGAGGCTGGAGGCTGGAGGCTGGATGCAGGATGCTGGATTCTTTGAGATGACAGGCTCCTCCAGCCCGGGGACCAACATGGTTTCCTTGATCCCAGTATATCTTTATCTGACTGGATAATTTGAGATGAGAGTCCTGTCCAGTCAATTACACTCTCCAATTAACAAAATATTAAAAAGCTCTCTAATCTCTCTCCTGCCTCAGTTTCTCTGGCATTACAGGACAAGTGTAGTCCCCTCTCTCAGTCTTAGTTCCAGAATGTTTTCTGAGAGGGTAATAGAAAGCCAGAAGATTTATACAAAATCACATAACTATAGCTGGAAGGAACCTGAAAGGTTATAGGCATCAAAGTATCATTTCACAGATGAGGAAAGTGAATAGGTAGAAAAAAGCTATAAGGTCTAAGATAGTAAAAATCTTCTCACTGCCAGGAGATGTCCAAATCTAGGGTCTTTTGCTCTCTGAAAAATGAAAGGACAGTGTGTGCACCAGACTGAGGGAAAAACTAGGCCCAGATGGGAACTATTAACAGTTACCTTGGCCAATGGACAAGGCAGCAGAGAGTAAGAAACAGTGCAAATGGAAGACATTTGGACAATCTTGCAATGGATTCCATTTTATTTTGAATTAAGTGCTATTCCACATTGGCCAATTTAGAGTGAGACAGTGCTGATCAACTCCAAACTCATAAGTTCTAGACTATTTGCCTCTAAATTTAGTTTATGAATAGCAAAAATTATTCAATTGACTGAGGCACTATGGTGTAGTAAGAGCAAACTCATCATCTAGGTTCTAATCCTGACTATGTTGCTAACTCTTTCTATGATCATGGGCAAGTTTTTCTTCCTTTCTTCACCCCAGTTTTCTTATCAATAAAATAAGAAGTTAGAAAAGCTGATTGGTTAGATGCCATTTACATCTGGCATTCTACATTGAATGGGCTCTTAAAACACTAAATTTCTATTGTCCACAATTTTTGAGGGAATCTTTGCCTCTATACCTATAATCTTCCATGAAATCCTAAATATTTTAAATGGAACACTCCATCCTTTAGATTTTTCTACACAGTACCAAAAGAATCAATCTCTGCAGGCAAGAATGGTTAATACAGGTTACTTTCTGCTTTATATCCAGTTGCTTGATCTAATTTTTGTTTTCTTCAGTTTACTGGATACTATATAGCTTGAGCCTTTTAATGTAACTTGGGAAATAATGCCTTTAGGACTCTCAGGAATCCATTATTTATATATTGAGGAATGATCTGCTTCCTCACCTCTTTCCCCTTACAAAACTAAGAAAACAATTAATCTATAGTAAGGTCAGTGGTGCAATGGGAAAAAAAAAAAAAAAAAAAAGGTTGGATTTTCAATCAGAGAACCAGGGTTCAGTTGTCTACTGTTTATGTTACTCATGTGGCACTGGGCAACTTACTTATCATATCTGGGCCTTGGTTTCCTTTTCTGTCAAATGAGGGTATTTAAATAGAACACCTCTCAGGGCCTCCTGATTCCAGTCTCTCAATCTGATCCCAGGATAAAGAGAGAGAGAGAGAGAGAGAGAGAGAGAGAGAGAGAGAGAGAGAGAAAGAGAGAGAGAGAAAAAAAGAGAGAGAGAGGAAAAAAGGCTTTGGAGTCAGAGACCCAAGATTAGATCTTTGTTCTTATGTTTATTAACTACTTAACTTTGAAAAATCCACTTCACTCAGCTACCTCCTCTGTAAAATGAAGGGCTGGATTAGTTGGCCTTTTAGTTTCTTTCTACAGATAGATCTAAATTTCCATTCACATAAATACAATAAATACATGCTTTATCTCCTTCTGCCCGTTCATAAATGAAGAACAGTTTGAAGCAGAGACAGCAGGTTCCTTCCTAACAGACTCTGGCTTGTATAATGGTTCTGGTGTTGCTGGTTTGGAGGTAGAGAAGCAGACTACTTGCAACAGCCAAGGGAGTATTATTATTTTTTTTTTTGAGAAAAAGTTTCTTTTCCAGCCTTCGAAAACCAGATCATTCCACAACATCTATTGATTACTTTGGCACCTGAAGTGGGTCCTTTTCTCTGGTGTTTACCCAAATATACCCACAACCCAAAAATTTCAGGGACTTGGAGAGCTCTTCTAGGTAAGTTTTCCAAAAGGAGAATGTTCCAAAGCCTCAGTCACTTTCCCAGTCTTGCTGAGCTCTTCAGTTGCCGCAGCTCTCAATCCACCAGAACTATTGAGGTGCAAATGTGCATTGTTGGAGTTCCTGCACAGAAGGGCCTCCTGTGTGTTCCAACAGCCGGTTTCTTTTCTCCTCTGGCTTGATGTGATTAATTAGAAATCTATGAGGCTGGGCTGCAGTGGGATTGAACATTCCCACCTCAGCTCCAAAGGGACCTTCTGGTCCTTTGAAGCAGATAGCTCCACTCAGCTACTGAGAGGGCTTCCCCAGCCTTGTACTCCCACAGTCTAGATTTGTAATTCATTTCTCACCACTGTGATTTCTTTCCATCACAGCTGGTGAGGGGATAGGACAGTCAGGGTCCCAAGGAAGGGTAACTAAAAAGCTTCACCTTTGACTTTGGGGATTGAGATTCTAGTCCCAGCCGTGCTACCAAATTATCTGTGCTACTTTGAGTAGGACATCAGAGGCAATGGAGTACAGTGAAAAGAGTCCTCTATTTAGAAGTTAGGGGTCCTAAGTTCAAATTCCAGTTCTGTTATTTATTCTTATGTGACTTCGGGCAAGTCATTATATCTTTCTTATCTTCAGTTTCCTCTCTGTAAAAATATTGGGGTTGGACTAAATGGCCCATAAGGTCCCTTCGTGTTCTTCATCTATGACTTGATGAGCTTTTCTTTGAGTCAGCTTCCTAATCCAGTTTTGCTTTTGTTTTTTTTAAGATGGTGGTAGGAAGTATGACTCCTTGATCTGTCTCATAGAATGAAGTAAGATAATATATGGATGTGAAAGTACTTTGAAAAGTATTAGAATTTTATGGATGTAAGATTTATTATAATTAATACTTCAACAAAAGATCCATGAATCTGTCGATCTCTCTTCTGACTCAGATAGCAGTCCCTTCATATCTACTGGCCATTAGTTATGGGAATCCAAATATAAATTCAACAATAGCCTGCTCTTTGTTAAAGAACTTTCTTTTCTAGCATTTCACCAAACTTGTTCTCATAGAGAGAAACTGAGGTAAGAAGTAGTATGGTATCTTGGAAAGATTACTGGCTTTAGGCTGAGAAAGCCAGAATTGAAATCCTTACCTTTGTCATTTCCTACCTGGGTGACCATGAGCAAGTAATTTTTCATCTTTTGGCCTTAGTTAACTAAGGGGATTATACTATTTGCCCTCTAAGGTCTTTTCCAGTTCTAAATTTGGGTTCATTGGGGTCCAACTGGAGTTTCTCCACCTTGGCAGATTCATGAGGACTCCATTGTCATAACTTATGTACCATTATGAAGGACACTAGTGTTATGCCTATCACTAACTTAAAGTCATAGAATCATATGCTGTTGGGTTGGAGAGAATCTTTAGGACCCTCAAGATCAACCTCCTTATATCACAGATGAGAAAAAATGGGGCTCAGAGAGGTTCAGTATGTTATTCATCATTAAACAGCAAGAAGTAAAGCCAGTTTGCAAATCCAAGTCTTTTTGGCATGTATCCAGAGCTCTGTCCATTGTGCCACAATATCTTTTCGAAAGACCACTGACTTCCTTTTGTCTCATTTTATGATGTTTATATATTCTATTTTCTGCCATTTGAATAACCCTGGGTCTGTTAGAAAAACTTTGAGAGCTAGAGACCTTCAAAAAACTTGCCTCAACAGGGTGCCTACCCACAGGAGATCCCAAAGGATGTAATTTTACAGGTATAAGAGGGATTGATGAACATGCTTAATTAACTTTCTTCCTGTTTGACTTCCCCCATGAAGACTGGGTTTCTCTGTGTTTGCCCAAAAGCTCAAAAACACAAAGCCATTATAGTAGATAGGATTATATCAAGTTAGCCTCATTCTTAGAGAAGGTCTGAGCCATTGTCCCATCCCTTTGTTCCCTTTGGCAATCAACCTCTGGAGAGGTCAGGACTTTCTGTCTTGTAGTTATGTGGATAAGTATAGACTACTAAATTTCAGTCAATTTCTACTGCCCCCCCCCCCTTTTTTCCTTTTTTTCTTTTTTTTCCTCCAAAAGACTTTGAAAGCCTCCATCAGCATTATATGAAATTGAGCACCACCTTCTGACTGAAGAGAGCAAATACATCCACAACTTGGAATGAGCACAGGGTATTAATCTTCAGTCACTGATGCATTCAGACCCTAGGGGGTGGCCTGGATTGTGGATGGGGAGTCACATTTCTATTTTTCCTTCTTGATTAAATGTTTTCTTTATCTCTCCCTATTTTGTATGTCATGGGAATTAATGAAGACATGCTGCCCATCTCCTACAATTGCAACAAAAAATGCAACCAATTTCTTTCCTGTCTGAAGGTATTAAATCCTTACTTCTCTTGGAAAATTCAAGGCAAAAATTAGACAATATGTAGAAATAAATAAAGTTGAGACCAAGACAAAAAAAAACTTAAAAAGGTAGAGAGAAAAGAAGTAAATCTTCCTCAACCTTTCTCATGTATCTCCTCTCACTTTTTCCCTTTTCATTATCTTCCTCAACCATGACCAAATAAATCCCTGGGGGCTTTCCTTTCCCCAAGATTATGAGATCACTATAATTCAATGTGAACGGAGTCCTCAGAGCATATGTTCCCACTGTTTTTCTTACCTTTTCTAAATTTTTTATTTTTGGGGGGGAAGGTCCAACCCAATGAGACTGCCCCCAGTTAGTGTTAAAAAGGAAATCAAACATCTGGTCCATTGGCAAAGCTTGCATAACAACCCATTCAAGGACTGGTCTCAAATTACAGATGTGAAGCTCATGGGGTAGGGGTCTACTGAACACTTGAGGATGCTCTGTGGGGAACAATCCTACTTTGTTGGGATAGACTAGATGATCTAATATAGGAGGGCTTTCCCCCATCTCTTATTTATATAATGCAGCTGAGAAGTCACTGAATACTTCTCAATAGATCTTTGGGTAGGGTACTACTTTTTTTTCCTGGTGAAATGACAGCTGGATAGACCCCAAGGGGGTGGCTTAGTGGGTTAAGGAAGTCTGCAAAATGCTTTAGAATCCTTTAGGGATAAGCTTTCTGCATAAATCTCAGCCATTATGACTCTCTTTCCCTAAATAAAGAGGTCCCAGTGAAGCTCCTGGCCTCTGTCTTTAAAGTGAGCTCTTTTCATAGGAATAAAGTGACCTCTTTCTTCATCTAGGAAGAATCTGGCATATTTCAGATGGGTAGTCAGCTTCCTAAATTCTTGTAAAAAGGCCATAGGTTCTTGTATCTCTCAATGATCTTAAGGGTTTTTTTTTTAAGACAATCCAAAAATGTTAGGATTGGAAAAGGTATTTTTTAAAAAAAAATTTATTAGCCCATCCATCCACCCTCCCCATTTTTATCATTGTTCACATTTATATTCCCGAGGACATATATGACAGGAAAAGAAAATGGGACAGTCATATAGCAAGAAGGGATAAGAGAAAGCATTTCTCCCATGTGCTTTACTGCTATCAACAAATAAATTTTAAAATGACTCCAGTGCCCCATGAAGGATTTAAGGATTATCACGGAAGAGAGTTACTCAGAATGAAGAGATCTGTCTGATTTAAGCTCTGCTCCTTTAGAGGGAATGCCCAAAGGATGAGATCAGAGATTCATTGTGTCATCAGCATATAACATAGGTCTGTACACAGTAGGCATTTGATAAATGTTTGATAGAATGAATTCAACTATATACATGCAGGAAACGAGGCACAAAGAACATAGTTAAAGAGCAAAAGGAAAGCATAAAATTAGGTAATCAATTTGCATCTTAAAAATCTTAATAACCCTTTATACATTATAAATTTATTGTATATGTAAATGAAATAGCAACTTGTACATAATAGATTTTTAGTCTCATGTACAATCATGTTTTATTATACTATATTATGTAAATTCCTGTTTTATCCTGTGAATTAAAAATAAAATAATTAAATTTTAAAAATGCCTCTGTAGTAGCCATTATGTTATGTGTTGAGGATGCACAGAAAGACACAAAACAAATATGGTCTCTGTTCTCAAGGATTTCATACTTTAATTTCAATATATAACCATACACATTCATGAAACAGTATAAATGGAAGATAATCTGAGAAGGAAGGCACTAGCCCAGGTGACAGATAAAGGCAAGAGCAAGATTTGAGCTGAGTCTTAAAGGAACAGAGGAAAACTAAGAGATAGAGGGAGGAGAGAAAGTATGAGTGACTTAGGGGAGAGTGACATAGGAGAAAGTTTAGAAAAGATAAGAAAAACAGGGGGAACATATGCTCTGAGGACTCCATTAACATTGAATTATAGTAATCTCATAATCTTGGAGGGAAGCCCCCAGGGATTTATTTGGTCATGATTGAGGAAGATAATGAAAAGGGGAAAAGTGAGAGGAGATACATAAAAAAAGTTGAGGAAGAGTTTCTTCTTTTCTTTCTACCTATCTCCCCAGAGATAGAGGATAATGTGCAAAGCCCAGATAGAGACCTTGGATGGAAACAACAAATAAGAAGACTGGAAATGAAGTGGTAAATGGTTTTATAAAATAAACAAGGATAGATGGATTCTCATTCTATACTCCTTTCCAACATTCCACAGCGTCTCCCTTAAAAGTATAAGACTTGTTTCTGGTTTGAGAATTCAAGGATGGAAGGAATCATGACTGTGTCATAGCCTGTGTAAGGTAGCTCCAATGGAACTCTGGACATAATAATAAGTAATTAACCATTCAATTATAAGATTATCTACTTGTTAACACAGTGGGTGGCAGACACACAAAAGGAACTAATACATTTTCTTTTCCACGTCTATCTATCTTTTGATTTAGTTTATTATAATTTGATTGCTCAAATACATGAAGTTGTATTAATTAGCCTAGGGTTAGCTCCTGGATGTTGCCTTCTGGTGCAGAGGTTATTTGAAACTCTTGACTTTGCCAGGTCCTCCATGGGGCAACAAGGCTTCAAAAAGGAAGCAAAGAAGTCACATCTCAGTAATAGTTCATATGTTTGCATAGTATTTTCCTCAGAACAATTGAGATGGACTGACTTTTTGTCCTCAGTAATCAAGTTTCTCAAGGTACTAAGGAATTACTTATAGACTCAAAGTATCATAAAATTAGTGTCAGAAGGTTATTTAATCTAGTCCTTCATTTTTAAAGATGAGGAAACTGAGGCTCAGACAGATTATGTATTTTGCCCAAGATCATACAAGTAATAAGATAAAGAGTTGGTATTCAGCATAAATCTAAATTCAAATTCATCACTTTTTACTGTATCATTTTTTTCAGCCCACAATATCTTACGAATAAATAAAATGTATAAAAGATCTATAGGGGCTATGCTTTATATAGGTAGAGTGGGTGCTTAGCTTACCATGCACTCAGATCTTCTGAAATAAGTGTTAATTAGATGTAAACACAATTGGTAGTACATGACTTCTCAATATTACTATGTCTAAGTGGTATAGGATAATAGGAAGAGAGCCCTGGATCAGGAATTTAGACACATGAGTTCTAAAGCCAGCTCTTTTTTTAATGCCCTACATGATCTTGGATAGGTCCTATATCCACACTGAGCCTTTGTTTTCTCATCTGTAAAATTGTAAGAGTAAATATACTAGTTATTCTCTATTCTTGTCCCACACTTTCATGTGCATTCATCCTCATGTTCATGGCCCATCCTCTATATCTGGAATGTGACAATCTCTCCTTATTTCTCTTCATAGATAAACCTTCTCTTGCTTCAAGGCTTAGCTAATGTGCCACTTCCATAGAGTTTCCATGATTCTTCCAGGTAACAATGAGTGGGGTTTTTTTCCCTCAAATTTTACTAGTATTTTTAATTCAATCTTTCATTTACTTCTATCATACTCTACTTTTGGTGCATCGATAAGCTAATCACCTGCTATGTGCCAAGTACTATGCTAGGCACTGAGAATAAAAATGCACAGAATGCAACAAATACAAAAGAAATATAAACAAATGTATATAAAGTAGTTAAATACAAGGGAATACAAAGAAAGAGAAAGAGGGAGGACACTCTCAATTGGGGGAATCAGGTAAGAATTCATGTATAACAAAGTGCTTGAGTTGAGTGTTGAAAGAAAAGGATTCTAGAACTTGGATATGTGAAAACATTTATTCTAGACATAGGGAATCCTATATGTAAAGACATGAAGACTAAAGATATTATGCTGTATTGTGTACAGAAAGAACAAGTTTAACTGGATCATAGAGTATAAGTAGGGGAAAATATTTTAAAAGGCTGGAACAATAGGTTGGGACCATGCATTGAAAGATTTAAAAAACTTAACAGAGGGGTTTAAGTTATCCTAGAGGTATTAGCGAGCCATTGAAATTATCTAAGTAAGAGCAAGATCATTTCTGAGTCTATGGAAAATCACATCAGAAATACTGTAATAGACTGACTTAGGGAAAAGCTGGAGGTAAGGACATCAGTTAAAAGGATATTGTGAAAATTTAGGTAAGACATGATAAGGCCCTAAACTGATGTGGTTATGAGTAGAGAGAAGGGATCAGATATGAGCGATTTGGAGGTTAAAAAGGAAAGTTCTGATAACTGATTAGCCAATTAATGTAGAATAATGGAGCAATATGTCCTCCGTAGGATTCAAGGTCTTAAAGAAAAAGGGATTTATAATAAGTATGCACTTCTCTATTATATACATATGCACATTATACTTAATATAGATACATATACATATGTGTATAAAATGTATATACATGAATCTATACATATAAACATTATTTTATACATATACATACAGATACAGAGATATACTGAAGATCAAATGAGTTGATAAACATCAAAGGAGGACATTTGTAAACTCTGAAATCCAAAATAAACATAAGGGAGAGGTATCATTAACTACCATTAGCTATCAATATGTTAATACATATTCCTTCACTAAATCAAACTCTAATCACCTAGTAGTTCTTTGGGTCATAGGCATGGATCATTTTGGGAGAGGAATGGGGGAAAAACAGAAAAACTCTAGAATCTTGGAACACAGATTAGGATAACAGGAGAAGAAATGGGAACAAAGGTAATAGATGTATAGAACTTAGAGCTATAAGAAAGCTTAGAGAAAGTCTGGTTCAAGACACTCATTAATTGGGCAAATGAAGAAATTAAAATCTTATGAAATGAAATGCCTTTGCCAAAATCACATGGTTAATATTATTGGCAATAATGAATTTCTAATTCTTTACTTTTGATTCCAAAACTAGTGTATTTTTCACCTCAAAGGACTGCTTGTTTTTGTTTTTGTTGTTGTTGTTGTTGTTGTTTTCCCCCCTGATGTTCAAAATTCCAAATCTATTGCAACTCAAAGAGCATTGCAAATTAGCAAACAGATTTTGGTATCAAAGTTCTTCAGACACATCAGTTTTGTTTCATTCTTTGTGATCCCATTTGGGGTTTTCTTGACAAAGATAATGGAGGGTTTTGGATTTCTTTCTCTAACTCATTTTCCAGATGAGAAAACTGAGATAAACAAAGTTAAAGGACTTGTCCAGGGTCACACAGCTAATAAGTGCCTGAGACCAGATTTGAAACCAGAAAGATGAATTCTCGATACCAAGCCTGGTACTCTAGCTATCGTACCACCTAGCTACCTAGGAATCAAGGTATTTGGGTGCCAATCCCAAGTCTGTTGCTTACTGCCTATGTAATATGGCAAGGTTTTATATCTCTGAATATTTTATCTTATCTTCCTTCTCTATAAAATAGGAGGTTGTACTAGTTAACCTCCGAGGTTCTATTTAATTATGAGTCAATGATCTATCTCAGAGACAGTCTCTCAGATCCTTTTTAGCTCTAAATCTAAGATTCCACATTATTTCTAGACCTTTTCTATGCTGTTATGTTTGCGAAGATCTGGTATCTGCATAAATAGTTGCAGAATCATGGAATCAAATGTTAGATTTTGAAGGGATCATAGCAGCTATCTGTTGCAACTGTGCTACAATTCAAATAACACTGGTTCTGGATTCAGAGGACCTGGTTCAAGTCCTACTTCTGCTATACTACTCGTATAACTCGATCCAAGTTGCTTAATTTCTCTGATTCACAAATTCCTTATCTGTGAATTAAGGGTAGTTGACAAGATTGTCTCTAAGACTTTTGTTTTCAAATCTGTAATCTTACTATAACATACCCAACAAGCAGAAAATCTTTTCTGTAAGACCTCCAATAAGTTCATTGTCATTTTTGTTGGTATTTTCATTCTCACCCAAAACAACTACTGCTTTTCAGCATTGCTATTTTGATTCAGTGGATTGGTGCAACAGATACTATGTAGGGTTTCTCCTTATGTTTGTCTTCCTGTCTGACATTGATGTTATGCTCAGACCACTAGGCAGAAAACAACAGTTGGCATTGGACCCAAAGGAATTTTCATTTCACATTCCATTGGAGATTACTTCAAAGCAGAAGCAAAGGTATTGATCTTCCCTGGCTCACTGAATAGGTATAAAGTCCTACTTTGTAAAATCAAAACAAATCTCCTAGCTATTAGAGACTGAAAAATTGAAAAGCAATCTCTAAACATATTCTGAAGACCAAACATGTATGGAAATGTAGAAAGACAGAGAATCTCATTCTTTTTTTTTATATTTTTATTTTTCAAAACATATGAATGGACGATTTTTCAACATGAGCCCTTGCACAACCCTTGTGTTCCAATTTTCCTCTCCTTCCCCCCCGCCCTCCCCTAGATGGCAAGTAGTTCAATATATGTTAAACATCGTAGAAATATATGTTAAATCCAATATATGTATACATAATTATACAATTATTGTGTCACACAAGAAAAATAGAAGCAAAATAAAATGCAAGCAAACAACAAGAAGAAGAGTGAAAATGCTATGTTGTGAACCACACTCAGTTTCCATAGTCCTATTTCTGGGTGTAGATGGCTCTCTTCATCACTGAACAATTGGAACTGGTTTGAATCATCTCATTGTTGAAGAGAGTCACGTCTATCAGAATTGATCATTATATAATCTTCTTGTTATCATGTATAATAATCTCCTAGTTCTGCTCATTTTACTTAGCATCAGATCATGTAAGTCTCTCCGGGCCTTTCTAAAATCATCGTCCTGATCATTTCTTATAGAACAATAAAATTCAATAACTTTCATATACCATAATTTATTCAGCCATTCTCCAACTAATGGGCATCCATTCAGTATTCAGTTTCTTGCCACTACAAAAAGGGCTGCCACAAACATTTTGGGCATTTGGATCCCTTTCTGTCCTTTAAGATCTCTTTGGGATATAAGCCCAGTAGAAACAATGCTGGATCAAAGGATATGCACTGTTTGATAGCTCCAAATGACTCTCCAGAATGGTTAGATCTGTTCAAGTTCAACCAACAATATATTTGTATCCCACTTTTCCCACATCCTCTCCAACATTTGCCATTATCTTTTCCTATCATCTTAGCCAGTCTGAGTGGTATGTAGTGAGCCTCACTCTTAAGTGACAAATTAAAGTATGAAATAATTACGTATGGAGGAGGAAGTTTTCATCTCAGGCAATACTGATACCTTTCAGAGAGTGCATTGTTCATACTCTCATGAAGTTTATGACCCCTCTTGAGATTACTTTTGAATAACTGTATGTTTGTGTGTATATATATAATTATAAGAACAACTGAATATGTTGAAATAATAATCTAAATATACTAATTTACTTTTTAAATTTTCTTCCATTTACATGCAAAAACAATTTTCAACATTCATTTTTAAAATTGAGTTCCAAATTCTCTCCCTCCTTCCCTATCCCAGAAAAAAAAATATTTTTTTAAAGTTTACAAACCCCAGATTAAGAAACCTTTTGGTTTTATTTAGTTTCACCTCTCAATTTTATAGATGAGGAAAATACCAGCCAGAAAGGGAAAGTGACTTTACCAATGTCACAGAGGCAGAAAACAGTAGAGCTTGCATTTGAAACGGGGCTTACTGATTTATAATCCCATTTTTCTTTCCAATAAACTACACTACTTCAGAGATGTGCTGGTCCACATAAAAGTATGAACTAAAGTGTTTAGGAGGAAATAGATTAAATTAACAAAACAGCACAGAAGATTGAAAAGAAGAAAAGAATTATAACATTTTCAAACAAGTTTTGGGAAATCAGCAGTTACAGCATTAAAGTAGGTGGAGATGGTTGTGGATAATGACAGCAACAGAGAAACTCTTTGTTAATTTTGCCCTTCAAAGCCCCAGGAAATGTTATTTCCAATTGTTTACTGAAATTCTTTCCCTTCAAGGACCACCTCTGGGCCACCTCATTAATAGTCATTGACATTCAGTTGGCAACTCATTCATTAAAAGAAACCTTTAAGGACAGAATCTCTCTGGGGGTCCAAGGTGAAAAGTAGAAATAGTACAAGGGGAACTGCTCCCTGATGATGCAGAACAAGTTAGCTCATGGGTTCTTGGGCTGCTTAGAGTCCAGAGAGTAGAGATAATGATCTTAATACCCTCTGTTTTGGGCACACTCATCTTGGAGGATTATCATAAATTTGGGGTACAATTTCCATCTAGGAATTGAGAAATACATAGAAGAGAGTTCTTTTAGAGTTTGTAAAGTTATTTACAAATATTTCATCCACACAACAACCCTATGATGTATATGTTATGCTTATTTTCATTTTAAGGATGAGAAAACTGAGGTAGAAAGAGTTTGAGTGAATAAGATTACAGGGGAGGCTACATTCAAATTCAGGTCTTCCTGACTTCAGATCTAGTTCTCTACTTGCTTTGCCACTTCACAACTCCTATAGGACTCGGTTTTCCCATGTATATAATGAGACAGTTAAACTAGAGCTAATGAACTCTTCCAATTCTAAATCCCATGAACTTTTATGAAGTCAAGTCTAGACAAAGACAACAATGATGGTGATTGGGATGCTGACAGAAGTGGGGACCATGCCAGATGAGGATTGATTAAAGGCACTAGGGATGACTAGTCTGGAGAAGAGAAGATGGGGGATGATTGGCATTGTAACTGTCTTCAAGTGTTTGAAGAGCTATCATGTGGAAGAAAGGCTAGACTTGCAAATAAGGTCGTGGTTTATCTCAAGCTGCTTTTGAAAATAATCCATTGTTGTTGGCGATAGAGACAGAGGATGTGGTCAGAATTGCAAAGTCATTACTCAGACTCAGTATGTTATAAAGAAGTCAGGGTTGTTTTCTAGCCCCATCCTTATTACTGGATGCAAGAACCTCCCAGGAGATCTAACAACTTTTAACTCTCACTTAGAATCAGAGATTCCTAGAATATTGGAGTCAAAATAGATCCCAGAAGCCTTCTGGTCTTGTCTGTGCCTGAATAAAATTTCTTTTACAAACTTCTCTCTGGTCCTCCAACCCCTGCCTGAAGAAGCCCCATGACTACCCAGTCCTCCCAAGCCAGATGATTTCTCTTTTGGACAGAAATTTGTTCAGATGTTTTTTTCTTGTATAGAGCCAAATTATGACACTTTTAACTTCCAACCATTATTCCCACTTCTTTCTTTTGAGCTCAGGAAGAATAAATGTAATTCCTCTTTTCCAGGTCAAATAATTTTGATAATAAATCATTATGAATGAGATAATTCTGTGAAATAAGATTTTGTGAAAGTGCCTTGTAGCCCAAAGTGCTATACAAATACAAATGATGTTGGTACAATTCAAAAGTTACTTAACCTTTCAGCAAAATGAGGTAACTTAATTTGCCCTCCTTGTAACTCTTTGAATCCTTTTGAGTATCTAATTAAAGAACCAATAATTTGGAGTCATTGTGTTCTATTCCCAATCCTGTAACTAGCTAATTGGTTAACTACAGGCAAGTTATTTTACCTATCTGGAATTGAGTTAATAATCTGTCAAATGAGAAGTCTTTCCAGATCTGGCATTCTATCGATTTATTATGTAGTATTAGATTATGATAATAGAAAAAGCATAGGAACTTGGTGTCCAAAGATGAGTTCAAATTCTGTCTCTTTTTCTTATAACCCATATGACCTTGGCTAGCTCAATTTTTTTTATCCTTGGGTCTGTTTTCATATATGTAAATAAAAATATGGTGGCTAATATTTTAAAATTGTTAAAGTATTTACACAGTATTTTACATAAATCTCATCATTTGAGCCTCAAAAGAAATCTTTGAAATATACATTACAAATATTACTTTCTCTGTTTTACTGAAGAAGGAAGATGGGGCTCTGAAAGAATATGTGATTTGTCTAAAGTCACCTAGTTAGTATGACGGGGGTGCATTGGCAAAATATGAACCCTCTGAGCTCCAGGTTCAGCACTCCATCTTCTGAACCATTACTGGATGGTCTGTAAGGTCCCAACTAGCTCTAAGTCTTTAAGACAATGATTAT
Source organism: Sarcophilus harrisii (assembly GCF_902635505.1). Classification (NCBI taxonomy): domain Eukaryota; kingdom Metazoa; phylum Chordata; class Mammalia; order Dasyuromorphia; family Dasyuridae; genus Sarcophilus; species Sarcophilus harrisii. The sequence continues at coordinate 437,513,898 of NC_045427.1, read as the reverse complement.
GACTCATTACATGCAGAGACTATGCAGGAGGCTATAGGCATACAGAATTCTGCAGATATGGTGAGTCAGTAGAGTTTCGGTCTAATTAGTAAGATAATAAACACATACACATAGTAAGATAATAAACACAGATAATACAAAGTAGCCGGTAAGTAAGAATCAAGTGACAGATAAATTTAGTAAATGTCCTTTTAAATTTATTTTTTCCTTAGTTATACATAAAAATGACTTTTTTGATTACACATATACATTCATTCTTTTTCATATTTTCTTATGAATCATTTGGGAGAGAAAAATAAGAACAAAAAAGAAAAGGGGAGGGGAAAAAATAAAACAGAAGACAGGGAAAAAGAAGAGTGAATAGAGCATGTGTTGATTTACTTTTAGTCTCCACAGTTCTCTCTGGATGTTTTCCAGCTAAAGTTTTTTGGATTGACATGGATTACTGAACATCTGAGAAGAACCAAGTCTGTCATAGTTGATTATTGCATAATCTTGCTGTTATTGTATATAATCTATTCCTGGTTCTGTTTGCTCTATTCAGCATCAGTTACATGTAGTAAATGTTATCTGTACTTGGAAAAGGGAGAAATCACTTTGCTTGTACTTCCTCTAAACATGCACACTCTATTTTGTATCCTTAGTTATTTTTGTATGTATTGCAGCCTTCTGATAGTTGAGGACAATGGATGTAACAGGGTTCCCTTTTCTCATAAGATGTCTTTCCATGATTCCCATAACAGTGCCTTTCTATATTCTCCTTGCTCATCTTCACTTCTTGCAATGCCTTTGTTTTATAAACATCAATCATAAGGATAATTTTCTTCAAGACCCCTCCTGGTCATCTAAGACAGAGGTGTCAAACATGCAGCCCATTATCACTTCCAAGTGTTACTTGAGCCCAATTTGAATGTAATCAGGAAATATTTAACCAAGTAAATAAAAATAAAATATATCATAGATAATGTGAATTTATAGTTTTCTAAGTTGATATGTAGCCCATAGAGAAACATTTCCATTTGAGTTTGACAAATGTTAGTGCCTTTTCCTGTTTTGTGTATGTGTGTGTATATATATATATATATATATATATATATATATATGACACATACACACACACACACACATATTGATATGTCTTGACCACCAACATAGCCAAGCAGGGACACACTTTTGTCTTTGTATCTCTAGATACAAAGTTCCTACCGCAGTGCCTGCCACATAGAAGCTATTTAATATAAATGTTTGAGTGATGAGTGATAGCAGAGATTTAATAAATGTTAACAAATTCAGTTTGATGAAAAACAACAAGAAAAGTCAGGAAAAAGTTCTAGAAGAGAATGGCAAATGGAGCTGGATGTTGAAAGCTCCATTAGAATGAATGATAAAGTTATAAATTCAGTCTTTAATTTTTAGGTTTTCAGTGTCGTGGAAAGCACTGAATTTCAAATAAGAGATCTGTGTTTGAATCCTAGCATATAACAGTTGATGACTGCATTGCTTTATGGAAATGCTTCCACTTGTCTGAACCTTGGTTTTCCACGTTGGTAAAATGGGATTAATATTTTTTTTTCAACTTAGTTCATTAGCTTGCTGTAGGGAACATAAACAAAGCAAAACAAAACAACAACTTGGTAAGCCTTAAATTCAATTTATTGTCATGATAATTGTCCACAAATGGGGAAGGCATATGCTCAAGGAAGACCATATTTTTAAAATATATACTCATTGACCATATTTTAGAATAAATCATACTCTTTACTAGACTCTTTCCCTGATACTTTCTTCCTTTTTACCTTCAATTCCAAATCATACTTAGTTTTGCATGCCTACTCAAGCACCTTCTTTCAATTTTCCCTCATCTTCTCATGTTCATGTTGTCTCCTGCTTTGCTTGCACTCCTGGTGGCCCCACGTACTTGGCACAGATGTTCCTGCTACTTAATTGCTTGCTTATTTTTCAAGTGGCTTTCACCAACAGATGTTCCCATGTGTGGACCTTCCAGGCCTCCATGGAGACATGTTGACTTCAGTATACAAACAGCTGATTGCATCACCACTTTGCCTTTGATCTGAAGAGAGGGAGAAATGTCCACAGCAGTTTACTGTGTTTCCCTTTTCAGGATGAGAATTGGCCCAGGTATAGGTTGCGTGATCCCTTCTCTATATCTCCTTTCAATCCTCTCAAGGGATGTGTTTCTCTACATTATGTACTTGAAGTTTTGGTTCTCATCCTAGATTCTTTTTCTGTTTCCTGTTCATTTTTCCTCTCATGTTATGTCTAAACTTAGAAGCTAAGATTCACAGAATTTTATGGTCAAAGATTCAAATAATATTGGAAACAAAGAAGTTTAGGCTTTTTGGATCTTAGAATTACAGGTTAAGAAAAGTTATTTTAATTTTTAATTTAATTTGAATTTTTAAAAAGATTAATAGAATCTTAAAATAATGTGTTGTTGTTTGTTGTCATTGATGTTGTTTTGGTGGGAAGGGATGATCATTCTCAGGATAAATCATCTCTGTTAGTAGATTTCTTCTCCTGTCTTCTACAAAAACTCTATCTCTTCTCTAGGACTTTTCATATTTAGAATATTCCTCCCTGGAAATCTCTAGTTGTCCAGACAGATAATTGGTTTGTATCTGTTTGTGACATCACAAGTGGAAAACAAAGTACACATGTCTAAATAAGACCTTGCACTTACTTATAAACATCTGGCTTTCACAATTGATCTTTTTATGAAAGATTAATCCTGGTTATGCAAGTGGAGAGGAATAATGAATTGGGGATATATATGAGTCCCCTTGCCCTTTTTTCTGTAGGTTGTAATCATCTCACTTAAAGATCATAAGATCATAGACTTAGAACTGGGAGGAAATTTAAAAATCATCCAATTTAAATATCTCATTTTTATACATTAAGGACTAAGGCCAAGAGAGGTTCAGTAATATCATCAAGATCACACAGCCAATAAGGGTCTGGGATTAGAGTCAAACCTATATCTTCTGGACTCTGAACTGGGCCCTTATCCACTATACTATGGAACAAATCAATTATGTATCAAATATTTTGGAGACCAGGATATATCCTTGACTATTAGATGATTAACATCCTTATATAATCCTTCATATTCACTCTTCATATTCACTCCATTATCACACATATATTATTGATATCTTAAACCGTAAGGTCTTCTTTTTGTATGTGCTTGTAACATAGTATTATTGGTATTAGCTTCTTTGGCCATTCTGTCTTTTCACCGGATGTCTTTTCATCCACCCAAATTTAAGAACAAATAGATTAAAACTCAGATTGTATAATCCTAGAATTATAAACTCTTGGAGATGTTAATTCTACACATTGCTTATTATTGTTGTCATCTGTTACTTGTAGCATTGGCGAGTGGTTTTAAGATTCAAATGATACAATGTATGTAAAGCTTTTTTTGTAAATTTAATAGATCTACACTAATACAAATTATTATCCTCCTATAAATCTTTCACAGGACACCAAACATGGGTGTCTTTCTGTATTCCTTAATATGATGTAAATATCAGTACAATAAGGAGGGTGACTGTTGATCTATTACTCTTGCCTGGTGAGCGTCCCTCCTCCCTTTCAGGTCATACATCTCTTTGATGATGTCTTTTAGACAATATTTTCTGTACAACTTGTCATTGGTAACATGTTTACAATTTATCATTGGTAACATGAAGTGGACTATTTAAACCCACCATATTTTTCTCCATTGCCCTTTGAATGACCTGAAGTTCTGTCTCTTCAGAAATTGTGGCACTCTGTGATTTGTAGCCATTTAACATCACCCAAGAAATACTGGTATTAAAAATGTGGGGTTTTGAGGAAGGGAAAAATTTGGGGGAGTCATTAAAAATCCTGAAGAGTTTTTTTATATTTTCATGTTTTGTTGATATTGATTTTTGGATGTATCACTATTATTTAGATATATCACTATTAGTCTCTCTCTTCCCCCCATACAAATCTCCCTTGTATACAAGTATACTTAAACAAATCAAACTGACATGCTGGTTGTATGTGACAACAGAGTTCTCACTTAGTTCCTGTGTTCCATTAGAATCTCAATAAGAAGAGAAAGTTTCTTAGCTTTTGCAGATTTCATTACCTAATAGTAGACATAGTTTCTTTCCTGTCCCCAACTAGATCATGGGCTCCACCATCATGAAGATTATATCAATTCTTTTGAATGAAATAGAATTGGTAAAGGACACAGATTTTTGATCTGCTTGGGATATTGGGTATCACTTGGGACAGTGGGTATCACTGGATGATATCAATAATTTGTCACTTTTTTTTTTTACAGAGTTCCAAGCTGTTTTCCAGTTAGATTAATTTATAGCATCTACAATGGTATATTCTGGGTTTGCCTTTCCTACCCACTTAAATGTTGATTTTCTTTTTTAGCACAAGATACTGGGGAAGACACTCAGGACAAATGACTTAGAATCTCCTAAAGTTACTAAACAATCTCCTGAAATCAGGATCCAGGATTTGACTATGGACTTTGCAGAACACAAAGCAGTAAAGGGAGAATGTCAGGAAGTAAAGACTGATTCATTTTATCCCAGGCTCACTGACAGTACTTGGTCAGGTACTAATTTCTGAGTGTGAATTAAAATCTTAAAATTATTTTAGTTTGAAATTTTCTCATTATTAGTACCTTGGATTACTGATCGTTTGTATCATCTCAGCAGACAAGCTAAACCAGGTTGAGGTAATTAACAGCCTTCAAGCCCACCACTGAGTTAAGGGGATATCTACCCCAAATGTATAAAAACTTCCCCCACTGCAATGGATGGATGAGAACTTGTTCCATCAGCAGTAAAGATGGATGAAATAGGTATTGTGGATAATAAAAATTAGCAGTAAGGCTAGGACCAAACCTTTGTGCTTGTGGGATTGATTAAAGCCCATCTAAGCATTTTCAGTGCTTTGCTTTGGGTGAAGCTGGACTTAGAGCTTGGTCAGATATTGAAGATGCCAAGATCATCCGTATTATGGGCCATTGACTTTTGTTTTGCCACCTAACTTGTATGACTCTGTGCAATTTTGTCCTACTTAAATTTGTTTGGACAAAAAGACCAACCAAATTGACTATTATAGAGTTCACTCATAGAAAGCAAAATTATTTATTAGAATCTCGAGAAGCAGACCCCATCCTGGTCTGTGAGTCAAATTTCACAGCAGGATAGGACCAGGGCCTTATAGCTTTTATACATTTCAGACAAAGAACCTCCAAAATCCCACCCTCTATATGTTGTGATTGGTCATATAAGTCTACTGTTCCCCTAGTTGGTCAGTGGAATGTAGTAGACAAGGTGATATATAGCTTCTTCAGCCATGTAATCCCTTCTTTGGATAATGGGATATAGTCCAGGCCTTATCTAAAATCACGTGAACTCAGCAGAAGCTGAAACTAAAGTCTATAGGCTTGATCTACTTTAGCGAACAGTCTCTGATCAATATGTGCTTAGTCTGTAAATTCTTCACCTTATCTCTCTATTCCACACAAATCCAATGGATATGCAAGTCAAGATATCACCCCATGATGTCATTGGTTCTCTTTGAAAATGAAAAAGGAACAGCAACAACAACAAAAATCTTTAATCTTTAAAATGTAAAAATCTTTAAAATTTAATCTGGCCTGCCCTTTTTTTACTATTTAATCCTGGAGTTCATTGTCCTTCAGCAGAGCCCATTTGAAGTAAATGGGTACTAACTCCATGGATAATTCATCCATCTGTGTATCATAGTATGGACAATAGGTATTCTTCATCCGCTTGATCTTTTAAAATCTGATGTAGATTATTAGGCTGAACACTTTTAAGCAGTTGTGAATATCACTTAAGAGATTCAGTAATATTTCTAGGCTTGATACAATCAACAAAATATCATTGACAAAAAAATCTGTAATAGCTGGCCATCTATATGCAATCCATTTTACATTAGGATTCTGCTCCAGACACTCTCCATGGCAATAGCTAACACCTTTAAGTGAATATATACCTCTATATTCTATGTCTCAGTGAATATTAATAATCATAGGAGCATCAAAAATTTATCTTTGTTGTATCTTTCAAGAGATAATATATGGCAATATATTATCATGCATCATATTTTGGGAGGAAAACCTTTGAAGCTGTATTTTGCTCTACCAAATCAAAAGTTATTTTTTAGTGAATCAGGGTTGCCTAAGGATCATATAGCTAGTAAATGTCTGAGGTCAGATTTGAAATTGGGTCCTCCAGGATTAGTGGGCTATACTGTACTACTAGCTATACCTTCCACATCAAATGTCTTTAAAAAATAACTATACTACTATATACACTTCCAACAAAACTGACTTCTTATTGCAAATACTTTTTGTTTCCTTTTCTCCATCTATAATATAATGTGATTCTAAAAGGTTAATTTCAGCTGAAACAAATTTTAGCCTAAGCTCTCTTTCATCTTTAACACTTCTGTCCTAAGAGTCCCATTCAACTTTAACATTTTATGTCCTAATACCCTTTATTGCCAAACATTTTATGTTCTAAAGCAGGGGTGGGGAACATCTGGCCTACAGGCCAAATCATTTGCCAAGACAATTGCAGGCAATGATGACCAGAAAGCTAGATACTTAATCCTCTCATTGCTTGAGTTCTATAAGTTGATAATTTTGTATGGCCTGTGAATGATGTTATAAACATCCAAATATCCCCTGGCAGAAAAAAGATTCCCCACCTACAGTCCTTTTCAGCTCTAGCATCCTATATTCTAAGGTTTCTTCCAACTCTAAACTTCAGTTATTCTAAGTCCTTCCAATTTGACATTTTATGAATCCTTCCTTTCTATAATCCTGTCTTGATATGTATCGTCCATTTTTATTGTTCCTATCCTTTGGTTTCTTCTATACATATGCTATCCCTATTTTAGGGCTACTTTTTGTTTCCTTACCCCACCAAGCATCTTGCCTTGCTAAGTCAAAACCCCTCCAGAGAATTCAAGATATTAAAATGGAAGCCCTGGCACAGCCCTACATCCAGCAATGCAAATACCATCACTGCAATGATATATATTTAGGATCTCTGACATCAGCTTAATTTACCTTGATTAACAGAGCAATTTGCTACACATTTTTCCAAAAGCAGTAATCAATTGGCACTGTGAATAGATTAGAAAGCCCCACATGTTGTGGCCATGATCCAAAAAGGTTAATCGATCATATTGAAAAATGCATAGACTGGCTATAAATAAAAAATGTATATTTATGGGAGTATTGCATTGCCCTTAGCTATATTATGTCCCCAAAATCTTAGTGCATGTTTAAACTTAGTGGAGATTTAAACCTGTAATAAGACTTTTGGGACTATTTATAAAATAAATCACTATGTTTTTTAAACCACTACTATGTTCTTAAGGCAAAAACCTGAGTCCATGATTGGAGGGGGAGGTTGAGAACCATTCTAATTTCTTCCTGATGATATTTATCTCATATCACCTATGAGTCAGATGCTTAAAAATAAAATGAATAACTCATACATGTGGCACTTCTTGAATTGCTAAGTGTCTTCCTCAAAGTAACTATGAGTCATGAATGTTGCAAGGATTATTGATCCCTTTTTACAAAGGAGGAAACTGAGGTACATAGAAATGAATTAGTGAAAGAGACAAGTAATTGGCAGAGGAAGGATAGAAATGTAGGTCTCTGACTCTTAGTGAAGTTAGAAGAATACAGAGGAAAAAAAAAAAAAAACATGAACTGATATCAGAAGACCTGACTTTGAGGGTTACAATGTTAGTGAAACTAAATTTCTTAAGTTACTTATCTTCGCTTTGTTCAAATAACATATCTGTAACCAGTAAAATGACAGGTTTGGGCTAGATGCCTTCTAAGATCCCTTCAACGTCTATAGTTATGTTTCTTTGAATACCTTCCTCTGTCTAGGCCATAATAGAAATTTATACTTTGTAAAGTTACAAAGTGAGTGATGTTTTTCTCCTATGACCAGCCCTTCAACTTAATATCCACATAGACCTCAAATGTACCTTCCCCCTTTTGCATAAGAGCTTCGGCAAACAAGGGATTGGGTCAGTCGGTATCTAATATTCTTTTTAGCTCTGACATTTTAGGCTATGATGAAGATTCCCAATCTTTGCCTTTCTTTCTTCATTCTAATTCACTTGATGGTCATTTCCTAGCCACAAAGCTACTATATGTTTCTCTCCATTCAGTCTGGAGTGCTTCATTTATAATAAGACCCTGGGGACTTGACTCTCACTCCCTCTGAGGACTAATACAGTTTTAAAAGGTAAAGATGAAGAGCAACTATTGGCTAGCTAGTGAACATATGACCCAAACCTTGACTTCAAGTCCTGTGATCTTAGGCAAGTCATTGTTCTCCAGTTATCTCATTACTTAATTTTGAACTTTTTGATGAAGGGAAGCAGTCCCATTGCCTTCTTTTATATTATTATCAATGGTTATCAACCAAAGTCCTGGTATAAGGATAAGGATGAATTAAGAACTCAGTGACTATTTTCTAGTGCATTGGTTGTTTTCATCATATTTACAATTGGAAATGACTTCAGCAGTCATCTGGCCTAACCTATCATTTTAGTGATGAGAAAATTTAGGCTTAGAGAGGAGAAAATGACTTTCCCAAATGATTTGTCTCACAAGTCACCATTGAAGCTGGGTAGAGTCAGACAGATTTTTCTTAGTGTCAGTACTAAGGCAGGAAGAGTCTTAGTAAATTTTTATGTGTTTTGGACATTTATGTATTTATGAGACTAAATATTGATTTAAGCCTCAAGAAGAATTCATGTCCCTGCCCTTCTCCCAATATCTTGTTTTTTTATTTTTAATTTTAATGTTATTTTCCATGGTTGTGAACAGATCTTTACTTTTGGTGTCCAGTTGAAACTAAAATAATACAAAAGACTATCTGACAAGAAATGGGAACTGCTTGGAGTATTGTGGGAAATCTTATATGAAAAGAAAATACCCTAAAGTATAGATATTTCAAATAAAATAGAAAAGTAATAAGATTCTAAGACAAACCTCTGGGGCCAAACCAAGAGATATTTGTATCACCTCAGTTCATGGGCATCTCCATGTATTTTAATCTTTCTTTTACATAAAACCATTTTAAAGAGAGGTACTAGGCCTTATTTTTCATTTTTGTTTTTTTCATTTGTTGTGCATTAAGAAAGTTAGGTGAGATAGCTAGAGTACTGAACCTGGAATCAGCAAAATTTTAGTTTGAATTGTACTTCAGATGCTTAATGAGCTGGGTGACCTTGAGCATTTTCATTTTCTCAGTTTTAGTTTCTTTACCTGTAAAATGAGAGTGATTATAATACCTTGCTCACTGTGTATTGTGGGAATGGAATACTATCCTATTCATAAAGCACTTTACAAAGTACTGTTAAAATGGTGGTGATTATTATTTTTTCATTTAACTGAACTCTGACAACAAACGACAACAAACTGTAATAAAGAATTAAAGATAAAGAAAAAAATAAAAGGGTGGGCAATTGTTTGACAAGAGTATGGAACTTGTTAAGATACCAATGCAAATTTTGAAAAAAAAATTGTAACTGGTTATTTCAAGAAGAAGAGGGGTCCAACTCAGCACACTGGGCATGCTTAAAAAATAACAAGCATCTTACAAGATTCATAGCTATGTCCTTTATAGAGAAGAACAAAAATAGGTTCCACATCTTGGCCTGGCCTCTCAAAACTTTCAGGCCAAGAAAGGGCAATTTTGTTTTTAATGTTACAAAAACAAATGGGACATACTGCTACCTCTGCTACTATTACTTCTGGGTGAAACAGCATCACTAAATGCAAAAAATAGAGAAGAATTCAGAAGTCATCTAGTTCAAACTATACTTACACAGGAATTGTAGAAAAAATATCCTTGACATAGAGTTATTCCTCTTTCACTTGAAAACTTTGCCAATGAGAGTAATTAGGTGTGGCTAAGGAAAAAGTCTAACACCTGTAGATAGGAATGCCAGAATTCAAATCTTATCCTAGTTCCTTACTAAAAACATTAGCTTTGTAACCCTGGCCATTTCATTTAACTTTTTTTGATAATAAATTTCTTCATTTGTAAAATGGAGATAATAATAGCACCTATTTTACAGGTTCTTGGAGGATGAGATGAGATAATATATGCAAAACATTTAAAAAAAACCTCAAATATAAATGTTGCTTATTATTAAATAGGGTAAACTTTCACTTCTGCTCCAAGATAGATAAAACTATTCTGGGACAATTTTAAATGTTTAGAACATTTTCTCCCCCCGCCTTTTTTGTTGTTGTTTAGTTGTTGTTGTTGTTGTTTATATTCAGATAATGGACTCTGCCTGTTGCTATCTTCCATACGTTGTTCCTAGTTCTGTTGTCTGGGCCCAAAAAAGGCAAGCATAATTCCTATTTCATGTGATATTCCTTTACATATGTGAAGACAACTATCATGACTTATTCAGGCTAAATTTCCCCAATTCATTCTATTAATACTGGTTTAGGATAGTTTCCAGGCTACTACTAATTATCCTAGATGCCTTCTTTTGAAAGCTTTCTGGCTTGCCTGTCAACTTCCTAAAATGTAACAGCTAAAATTGAACAATCTACTCCATATGTGATCTGACTAGTGAAACTATCACTTCCCTCATCTTGAGCATTATTTTTTCTATTAATTTGGCCTGGAATTGAATTAGAATGGTTATTGCCCTGAGATATTGTTCATTCAAATTCATAATTAACTGTAACCCTAAATCTACTACTACTACTACTTCTGCTGCTACTACTACTATTTCTACTGATATTACTTCTACTACTATTACTTATACTACTACCACCACTACTACCATTAATATCTTAGGTTTGTATAATCCTTTTCTTCAACATTTGTATATATGTTGCATCTTATCCTTACAAAAACTCTTGAAGAAATACAGATCTGATAATATTATCCCCCAAAGACAGATGAGGAAATTGTGATTCAGAAAGATTCAGTGATTTGTCCATAAAGTTAATGGTATGATTAAAAAGGACTAGAATGGGATCATAAAATATAGTGCTTTTCATATATAAACTGGAAAAAAAAATACATTGAACTCACTGGAATGGGACTTTAGAGGTAGTCTAGTTCAACCGACTTACTTTATAGTCTATTAACAAGCCCCAAAAGCAAAAGTAACTTATTTAGTTACCCCACACATCAGTGGCAGAAGCAAATCTTGAACCTTAGTATAATTTGTATCTTATAGTATAGTAGTTCCTATATGTCCCTCTAGAATTTCATGTCATTATTCTTCATTTTTTACTTAATCTTGCTCTTTACTATGATGTTTGTTGTCTTGTATGGTTATAGAATTTGTCTATTATCTATATATAAATTGATAGAAATGTGATATTGAATTTCTGCATGGGTGTATTGAAATACTATTATTTAACTTTTTATATGTATAGGTGGTGAGTCATTAAACAACCTTCCTCTTTTTTCTTTGTTCAATGAATATTTAGTTATTTTAAATTATTTATTCTAATATTCTTTTCTTTTTAATATTGAGTTGCAAATTATCTCCTACTTTTCCTCTGACAAAACAAGAAATATTTCCATATTAGCCATAATGAAGAGAGAAAATTACATGTCAATTTGTATTCTGAGTTCACCAATTCTCTTTATGGAGGTGCATAACATTTTTTTTCTCATCATGAGTTCTTTAGAATTGTCTTGAATCATTATATTGATCAGAATCATCAAGTCCTTCACATCTGATCATCATTACAATATCATTGTTACTGTATACAATAATCTTCCAGATGTGGCTCTTTTCAACAATGAGGTGATTCAAGTCAATTCCAATATTCTATGATAGAAAGAGCTATCTGCAACCAGAAAGAGGACTGTGGGGACTAAATGTACATCATAACATAGTATTTTCACCTTTTATGTTGTTTGTTTGCATTTTGTTTTCTGTCTCATTGTTTTCTTTTTTGATATGATTTTTCTTGTGCAGCATGATATTTGTGGAAATATGTACTGAAGTGCATGTTTAATATATATTAGGTTACTTGTTGTCTAGAAGAGCAGGTAGAGGGAAGAGAAGGAGAAAAAAATTGGAACACAAGGTTTTGCAAAGATAAATACTGAAACCTATCTTTGCATATATTTTGAAAGAAAAGCTATTATTTTAAATACAAAATAATAAAAATAAAATAAAAAAATCTACCAGTTCTCACTTCACTTGCGTCAGTTCATGTATGTCTTGCTACATGTTTTTTTCAAACCATCATCATTTATTATAGCATAATAATACTTTATCACAATCATGTACCACAACTTGTTCAGCCAATGCCCAATTGATAAGCATCTCCTCCCTCTCCGCACCATATAAAAAAGTGCAATAACTCTTCTTATACACACATTATTTTTCTTTGATATCTTTGAGGAATAGTGTTATTGTTGGGTCAAAGATTAGGCCCATTTTTATAGTCTTTTGGGTGTAGTTCCAAATTATTCTCCAAAATGGTTGGCCTACTTCACTACTCTACTTAACAATTCTTTTCTGTCTGTATTTTCCTTCATTCCCTCCAATATTTTTCATTTCTGATAGGTGTGAGGTAGTACGTCAAAGTTGTTTTAATTTTCATTTTTTCTTATCAAAAACAATTTAGAGTATTTTTCATATGATTATAGATAACTTTGATTTCTTCTGAAAAGTGCCTATTTATATTCTTTGACCATTTATCAATTAGGAAATGACTCTTATTTTTAGAAGTTTGTCTCAATTTTCTAGATATTTAAAAAAGAGCCTTTTATCAGAGAAATATTGTAAAAATTTTGGTATCATTTCATTGTCTATTGTAATTTTTGGTAAAATGTGTTTTCCCTGATTAGCTCTTTTAATTAGATGTATTTTTCTTTTTTGCTTTGTTTGAAATCATGATTGCTCACTTTGCCTTTTTATTTCAACTAAGACACATTAGATTCTACGCTGGGCTTTTATTTTCACACTATGTATATATCTCTCTGTTCAAGTATATCTCTTATATACAATATTCTTGAGATTCCATTCTGCTAGCCACTTCCATTTTATATGAATGAGCTCATTCCATTGTCATTCACTGGTATATTTCCTTCCATCCCATTTCCTTTTACTTATTTTTCTCTTTATTTTTTTTTATCCTATTCCTCCTTAAATGTTTATTTTGCTTCTAACCATTGCTGCCCTCCCTTTTATCATATCCCTCCTTTTTATCATATCCCTCATCCAATATATCTTATCCTCTTTCCCTTCTATTTCCCTGTTGAGTAATTGGGAACATTTTTTTGCGTGTGTATATGTGTGTGTTTCTATATTTTTTAATAGTATACACATATACATACATACCTATGTATGTATTATCTTCCCTCTTTGAACAAATTCCCATTAGAGGTTCAAGCATTGCCTGCAACCTCCTGATTTCCCCTTCCATAAGAATAGCTCTTCATTGAATGCCTCTTTTATATGAGAAAAATTTCCCCATTCTATCTCTCCTTTTCTTTTTCTCCCAGTGCATCTATTATGAGCCAAATTATGTGCCCTAAAGACCTCCAAAAACCTCCAGAAAACCCAAATGAGAACACTACATGCATCCCTCTTTTTCACTCCTTAATTTTTTGGAGCTTATTCCAACATAATTGACTTACATTGATGTCTTCTCTCCATATAAACTCTTTTCGACTACCCTAATAATAATAGAGTACTTTGGAGTAACATAAATCAAATTCCCATATTCTCTTTCATGTTTATTTTTTATGTTTCTCTGGAATCTTATGTTTGAATGTCAGATTTTCTATTCAGCTTTAGTCTTTTCATTTTTAATGTTTGAAAATATTATATTTCATTAAATACTTATTTATTTTCCCTTAAAGAATCATACACATTTTTATTAGATAGATTATTCCTGATTGTAATTCTATCTCTTTTGTTTTCCAGAATACTATATTCTCAACCTCCCACTCCTTTAATGTGAAAGTTACTAAAAGTTATGTAATCATGACTATAGCTCTGTAATATTTGAATTGTTTCTTTCTGACTACTTGCAATATTTTCATCTTGATCTGGGAGCCATGGAATTTGGCTACTGCTTGGAATTTACATTTTAGAATCTTTTTAAAGGAAATGATTAGTAGATTCTTTCTTATGGGTACCACTTGTTTCAAGCAGCCCTCCCCCTTTAGAATCCTTACCCCTTTAGAGTCTCTCCCCCTTCCTTATACCTTTCCTTTACTATTTTTGTATCCCCTTCTATTTAGCCTACCCCTTCCCTTTTCACTTTTCCTCTCCCACTTTTCAATAAGGTGAGAAAAGTTTCTCTGTAAACCAAATATGTCTAATATTTTCTCTTTGAGCCAAATCTGATGAGCGTAAGATTCATACAATATTCATGCCCCTCCCTTCTTTCCCTCAGATACAATAGGTTTCCTTTGCCTCTTCATAAGATGTAATTTCCTGCTTTTTACCTCCACTCTTCCCTTTTTCTGGTACAATTCCCTTTCTATCTCTAGTTCCTTTTTATATTATAACTAAAATCAAATTATACATGCACTTTCTGTGTATTCCCATAATAGAAATACAGTTCTCAAGAATTCTTTTTGCCTTTTTATAATTCTCTTGATTCCTATATTTGGAGGTCAAATTTTTTCTTTAGCTCTGGTTTTTTCATCAGAAATGAATGGAATTCATATGTTTCATTGAATGCCCATCTTCTTCTCTGGAAGAAAATGTTCAATTTAGTTGGGTAGTTTATTCTTGACTGCATTCCAAGTTCCTTTGCCTTTTGGAATATCAGATTCCAGGCCCTTCAGTCTTTTAATGTGCAAGCTACTAGATCCTGAGTGATCCTTATTGTGGCTCCTTGGTATTTGAATTTTTTTTTCTGGCTGCTTATAATATTTTTTCCTTGGTAGAATAGTTCTGAATTTAGCCACCATTTTCCTTGGAGTTTTAATTTTGGGGTCTCTTTTCAGTAGGTGTTATATGAATTCTTTCAATGGCTATTTTACCTTCTGATTCTATAACCTCTGGTCAGTTCTCTTTGATGATGTCCCTCAAAAATAGTGTCTAGACTCTTTTTTTCGTCATGGTTTTCAGGTAGTCTAATAATACTTAGATTGCCTGCCTAGATCTATTTTCCAGGTCTGTTGTTTTTCCAAGCAGGTATTTACCATTTTTTTCTATTTTTTCATTTTTTTTTGGTTTTGCTTGACTGATTCTTGATATCTCATTGAGACATTCATTTCCATTTGTTCAATTCTAATTTTTAATGAATTATTTTCTTCATTTCCTTTTTTTAAACTTCTTTTTGTAATTGTTCAACTGAGTTTTTAAACAAGTTGTTTTGTTCTATGGAATTTTTTTTTTTTCATTTCACAATTTTTAAGGAATTATTTTCTTTTTCCAATTGACAAATTCTGTTTTCCTGGGAGTTCTTTACTTTTTCCATTTCACATTTCAGGGAGTTGTTTTCTTTGATCAAATCTTTCTTTGAATGAATTATATGCCTTTTCTAGATCCTCTTGCAGAGTTTTCCTTTCCTTACCCCATTTTTTTTCTAGTTCTCTTTTAAGATCCTTTTTTTCTTCTTTTTTGTTAGTCACATTTTTTTATTTATTATAATGTTTTATTGACAGAACATATGCGTGGGTAATTTTTTACAACATTATACCTTGCACTCACTTCTGTTCCAACTTTTCCCTTCCCTCCTTCTACCTCCCTACCTGGATGGCAGACAGTCTTTACATGTTAAATATATTATAATATATCCTAGATATAATATATGTGTGCAGAACCGTACAGTTCTCTTGTTGCACAAGAAGAATTGGATTCAGAAGGTAAAAATAACCTTGGAAGAAAAACAAAAATTCAAGTAGTCCACATTCATTTCCAAGTGTTCCTTCTCTGAGTGTAGCTGATTCTGTCCATCATTGATCAATTGGAACTGAATTAGAGCTTCTCTTTGTTGAAGATATCCACTTCCATCAGAATACATCCTCATATAGTATTGTTGTTGAGGTATATAATGATCTCCTGGTTCTGCTCATTTCACTCAGCATCAGTTCATGTAAGTCTTTTCAGGCCTCTCTGTATTCATCCTGCTGGTCATTTCTTACAGAACAATAATATTCCCTAACATTCATATACCACAATTTACCCAATCATTCTCCAATTGATGGACATCCATTCATTTTCCAGTTTCTAGACACTACAAAAAGGGCCACCACAAACATTTTGGCACATACAGGCCCCTTTCCCTTCTTTAGTATCTCTTTGGGATATAACCCCAGTAGTAACAGTGCTGGATCAAAGGATATGCACAGTTTGATAACTTTTGGGGCATAATTCCAGATTGCTCTCCAGAATGGTTGAATTTGTTCACAGCTCCACCAACAATGCATCAGTGTCCCAGTTTTCCCACATCCTCTCCAACATTCATCATTATTTTTTCCTGTCATCTTAGCCAATCTAACAGGTGTGTAGTGGTATCTCAGAGTTGTCTTAATTTGCATTTCTCTGCTCAATAGTGATTTGGAACACCCTTTCATATGAGAAGAAATAGTTTCAATTTCATCATCTGAAAATTGTCTGTTCATATCCTTTGACCATTTATCAACTGGAGAATGACTTGATTTTTTAAAGATCCCTTTTAATTTCTTCTAGGAGAATCTTGTGTGATGGGACCAAGTTATTTCACCATTTGAGGCTTCATCTGGAGACTATCTGCTTTTAGTCTCCTCAGGGTTTGAAATATCTTTGGAATTATGCTCAAAAAGTTATCAAACTGTGTATACCCTTTGATCCAGCAGTGTTACTACTGGGATTATATCCCAAAGAGATTACAAAGAAGGGAAAGGGACCTGTATGTGCACGAATGTTTGTGGCAGCCCTTTTGAGTGAGCAAATTGGAAACTGAGTGGATGCCCATCAATTGAGAATGGCTGAATAAATTGTGGTATATGAATATTATGGAATATTATTGTTCGGTAAGAAATGACCAGCAGGATGATTTCAGAAAGGTCTGGAGAGACTTATATGAACTGATGCTGAGTGAAATGAGCAGGGCCAGGAGATCATTATATACTTTAACAACAATACTATATGATGATCAATTCTGATAGAACTGGCCATCTTCAGCAATGAGATGAACTAAATTAGTTCCAATAGAGCAGGAATGAATTGAACCAGCTATACCCAGTGAAAGAACTCTGGGAGATGACTAGAAACCATTACATAGAATTCCCAATACCTCTATTTTTGTCCACCTGCATTTTGGATTTCCTTCACAGGCTAATTGTGCACTATTTCAGAGTCTGATTCTTTTTGTACAGCAAAATAACTGTTTGGATATGTATACTTATTTTATATTTAATTTATACTTTAATATATTTAACATGTATTGGTCAACCTGCCATCTGGGGGAGGGGGTGGGAGAAGAAAGGGGAAAATTGGAACAAAAGGCTTGGCAATTGTCAATGCCATAAAATTACCCATGCATATAACTTCTAAATAAAAAGCTATTAAAATTAAAAAAAAGAAATATGTTCTCTTTCATTATAGAAGCTGGCTATAGTTAGAGCTCGCTTTGCATTTTTACTCATTTAAAAAAAAAATTGGAATCCGCTTTTAGGGCAAGAAGGTTCTAAGCTTCCTCTATAGCTAGGAAGGGACAGCAACATCGCTGGGATTAGCTACTGTACTGGGCTCAGTGGTTGCTGCACTGCAATTGTGCTGAGTCACTCTCAGTGCTGGGTGGGTGTGGCCAGATCCTGTGAGACTCCAGCACTTTGTGGTACACGCTTTATCTTTTGTGTTTGTGTTAGATGTTTTATAACTTCTCTGCTGATCTACTGGCTTGTAACCAGGGTAGGATAGCCAACATTATGATAGAGTCCTCCCGATAGATTCCTCCACCACCCCCACCCCCACCACACCCCATACCCATCTTCTCAGCAAGCCCTGGCCTCCTCCCCTGCACATTCCTGATTAAAACAGACCTTTTCTGGAGATTTTTGAAATTATCTTCTGTTGGTAATTTGTTGCACTCCCAATATTGGTGAATTGTGTCAGTCTAGAACTAATTCAGAGGCTGAATTTCGTATTTAGTGTGAGGGTAGGAGAGCTCAGAAAGAAGTGTGTGTCCCCTCTGACATCTTGACTCTGCCAGTGAATTCTTTCAATTTCTATTCTACCATCTGGATTCAAGATATTAAGGAAGTTTCCTTCACACATTCTTTTTTTTTTTTTTCCCTTTCCTGAGGCAATCGGGGTTAAGTGACTTGCCCAGGGTCACAGATAGGAATTGTTACGTGTCTAAGGTCAGGTTTGAACTCAAGTCCTCTTGACTTTAGGACTGGTGCTCTATCCACTATGCCACCTTGTTGCCCCCCATACATAATTTTTTGAAGTACACACACATACACACACACACACATACACACACACTTTCTTTAATTATATTTAATCTTTCAAGTAGTTCAAATTATCTATCCTCAATCTATTTTCTAGGTCATTTATTTTTATTAATGTAAAACAGGAACCTTTTATTTTTTAATTAAAGCTTTTTATTTTCAAAACATATGCATAGTTATCAACATTTAGCCTTGCAAAAACTTGCATTCCAAATTTTTTTTCATTCTCCTTTCCCCCTACCCTAGTTGGCAAGTGTTCCAATATATGTTAAACATGTGTAATTTTTCTGTACATATTTTCACAATTATCATGCTGCACAAAAAAAAAAAATCAAATCAAAAGGGGGAAATGAGAATGAAAACAAAATGTAAGCAGACAATAAAAAATGATGGAAGTACCAAGTTGTAATCCACACTCAGTCTCCATACTCCTCTCTCTGGATGCAAATGGCTCTCTCCATCATAAGTCTATTGAACCTGACCCAAATCTCTTCACTGTTGAAAAGAGCCAAGTCCATCAGAATTGACCATTGTATAATTTTGTTGTTGCTCTGTACAATGTTCTCTTCGTTTTACTCACTTTGCTCAGTATCAGTTCATGTAAGTCTCTCCAGGCCTTTCTGAAATCATTTTATTCGTTTTATTCATCCTAGATTAAACTATCTCCCTTTATCTTCCTTTTCTTCTACTGCATCCCTTCTCATTTTTACCATTAGTCCAATTCTCTTTCTAAGGGATTATTTTCTTCAATATTTTTTGTATCTCTTTTGCTAAGTTGTTATTTCTCTTTTCACAATTTTCTTTCATTACTCTCATCTCATGTTTTCTCTCTATTACTCATTTCTTTACTTCTTCCAGAAATCATTTTCTTTGAGACTATGATTTTAGCCATGTTTTGTTTTGTTTTGATTTTACATTATTGTCTCCTTCTGAGTTTGCATATTGGTCTTCCCTGCCACATTATCTTCTTTTATGATTAAGTTCTTTTTTATTGTTGCTGCTTCCTCATTTGTCTATCCTATTTCTTGACTTTGAACTTTATGTTAAAGCTGGACTCTGCTCCTCTAAGGGTGGGAAGGCACTGTGCCAAGTTTTGTGCTTTTTCATACTGTTGTTTCAGAGCTAGTTCTGGGGAGATAGGGAGAGATATGGTTATTTCTGTCTTGATCCACACTCTGATTTTTACCCAGAAATAGCACCTGCACTTTATAACCACAAACACTAGCATTCTTATTTACCCCATAACTGCGACCAAGTCCATTCCTCTTCTATTGCAGCAAGTGTTAATGTTCGTCTTAGTTCTGGAACTATGTTCCTGCTTCCTTGTGATCGATCATAAGCACTCCTTTCCACCCTTAAACTCGGATCTTGAACTGTGTATGCATAATAGAGTTGCCAATCAGTACCATCATTCCCTTGTAATCTCTTTCTGACCAGTTGTTCAATCTCCCTACTCACTGCCTCTGGACTGAGAGCTCCAAAAGGTACTGTTGCTGGGGTTCTTGTTATTGCTGCCATGTCTGTAAGCTCTGAATAGGCCTCCATCCTAATGTCACAGACATTTCCCTCAAAATTTCTAAATTTTCTTAGACCAAAAAAAGCTGCGCGCCAACTTTTTGGTCATTCTGCCACTCCAAAATTTGATTTAAGAAATCATTTTAAGTTTTTTTGGGGAATATTGAGAGAGTTCAGCTGGGTCACTGCCTCTAATCTACCATCTTGCTCTCAAGACTCCTTCTCAAGATGGAAGAACAACATGAAGTTAAGAAAGCTTGGATGACTCAATTCTCTCTAAGGACAGCAAAGACTCCAGAGAAATTCTCTTAATTTCTCTTTTTATCCTTCTGGGGCCATCTCCAAGTGTTCTGATCTATATCTTACTACTGTACTGATACAGCTCCAGAGGAGAAAGTGAGACTAGTGCCTTTGCCCAGCTCTCCCTCACTTAAATCCACTTCACTTGCATATCATGGCATCACCACCCTGGTGTCATAGTTCTTTTTGAGAATGAAGGACAAACAGCATTCTTAGTCCTATTTGAACAACTCATAATTAGTGTTTGTCATGTATGCTCTTTTCCTTTAACTTGGTATAAAACTATACAGTCCCTGAGATCTGGGCAGAACTGTTTTGAAAGCACTTCTGCGCTACTTCAGTTTCCAGACAAACACAAAGGCCAAGTAGAAACTAATGAGGTAAACTAAAGAACACCTTTGTATTCTTGTATTTTTCTTCTATAAGCATGTTTCATATCTGAAAGTTTTTGTATTCCTCATCACTGTATATGCACATAGTAAGATCTTAATAAGTCTTTGTTAATTGATTATTTAATAAATCATGTGATTAGTTTAACCTTGGTAAGCTTCTGTTTCTCTTCTATGAAACTTTGCATATGATAAAAAAAAAGCAGGTTTTCTGTTACCCAGCCTGGTAATATCCCTTCAGTTCATAGGGTAATAAAAAAAAAATGTCTATGATAGTTATTCAGTCAATATTTGTTCAAGAAAATGGAAACCATGATGCTTATCCCTGCAAATGAACAAATAGAAAATAATTTAAGATAGAAAAAATGTTAATGATGAGTTTATTGTCCTACCAGACTGTAAACAAACTTCATAAAGTAAATGATCGGCATGTTAGCTAAACATTTTAATATGTTGTTGTTAATGTTGTTTTTCATAGTACAAGAAACAGAGCTCAGAAGAGCATTTAATACTATACATTAAAAAGAGTTAATCAAAGAAAAAATCTAGGTGGAGCTTTGTTTTGAGAAAGCTTTTAAAAGAAAAAAAAAGTATATGAATTGGGAGAAAACAGAGTGCTTTGGAATCACAAGTTGAAGGATACTAATTCAAGAACTAAGGTCCATCATGATGATGGAAAAGTCTTTGTTGTTGTATGCAATTTGCTGAAATATTAGCAAGAGGTGCTGTATTTCACTTACCCCGAAAGCTGACCCTTTTGTTTATTAAATTAAGATGATGAATGAAAGATTCGGGCTTTTTCTAACTGCCCAGGGGATTCATTAGTCAAGTAAACGAGTGTACTTCCCTCTAGTTATGCTTTTACTCTATTTGTAACTTGTCTTCTGATCTTAGACTTCCAATGTACTTCTTTGGAATAAGATTTGTTTCTGAATAAGATCTGTCATTTTTTTTTTCTTCTTTTAAATTATAAATTTTTACTCTTTGGTTTAGCAAAACAGCTTCAAAATGACAGTCTTGAATCTATAGGATTTTATTTTATTTTGTTTTTGGCTTTCTTTCTTCCTTTCCATTTCACCTTTGGCCTCTTCCCCTGGCCCCTCCTCTAGAGAATGCTAGAGAAATAAAAATAAATTTGTAATTAAGAAAAGGACTAAAAATAAATTCTATGTATTTAACCAAAGTTCTCTCTGGAAACCCAGGAGAATCATTGCATATTTGTGGTTGCTGGGGAGGGAGAGCATGGGGGATGCTTACTGCACTTTCAACACAAATCTGACTTGTAAAGAATACTTTATCGGTGAAACCATCTCTTTAACTCTGCACAGTGTTGGCCAAACCTCAGAAAGCTCAACTATAACCACTGTGGCTGCCACTGCCTCCCAATTCTTGAACCCCTCTGGTCCAAATAGCTCAGAGCAATTCACTAGCATTTATTGAAGAAACCTTGGGAGCCAGCCTCCCCCACCTTATCCCTTCCTCATGATTGCTTTCGCATCTCATATTGCTGAGGGCAAAATGATAAGTTAAGGGTCCTTGGCTGCATGCCACACAATGGAAAATGAGAGGCTAGATCAGGAATGGAAACCATTGCCAGGTGTGCAATGGCTTATTCCATTAATCTCAGAACTCACCACTCCTACCATGTTAATATTCTCACCATTCAGAAAGACAGGGATGAAATAATGGAAAGTATACCAGACTGTAACTACTAAGTTCATTCTGTTCCTAGTTACCTATGTGACTTTGAGCAACCAACTTAACCTCTCTGAGCCTTTACAGTTTTGCTTGTGAAAGAGGGATAATAATCTTTATCTTATCCAGTTTAAAGGGTATTGCAAAGCTTAAATGAGATCCGGTATCTATAAGTGCTTTTGTAAACCCTAAAGCTCTCTGTGATTATTTTCATTGTCTTTTGCATTTTTTCAAGGCAACTAAATTCTAATTATATTCTGTCCTTCCCTTACATCCAAGTCATGAGTCACTAAAATATTACAGGTTTAAGAGCGTTTGGAGTTAATATCTATTCAAAAGTAGAACTCACATGGTCCCAATGATGTTAACTTTTACCAGACCATACTAGAAAACAGAAATTCAATCTAAAGGGCATTTCATTAAACAGAATAATAATGTAAATGATAGGGAATATATATCCATACACATAGAGACATACTTTCCCACAGACTCTCATGTCACAAAAGAACACATGTAGCCAGACAACACATATAAGATGGGAAACTCATTTGGGGAACAATGTATAGTCAGGGCACATTATTCTCCTAAGGCTGAGTGCCATTTAAAACAGCCTTTATACCTCAGAAGTTGGTATGGATATTGTATAGTGCTATCTGCTAGACCTTTTAATCTTAGAGTTGTTTTCTTTGAGTTCCATTAAACTACAACTTTCTTATGCAATCAGCTGGGATATTTTCTCCATCATACAGTCATATGTTGGCTCTCTATTGTTCATTCCCTACTGTGTTCCACCTATCTCTTATATTCTGCCAATCTGCTATTATTTGCTAATGCCACCCTGAATGACAGCAACCACACTTCCTCTTCTCTGGAGGGGAAGGGTTGAATTTTTTTTAAATTATGGGACCAGTGCCAAGTATCAGGACTATTGCAGCTCCTTAAGATTAACAAACATCTGTTAGTTGTCAGGCACTATGCTAGGAAGACAAATCTCTTTGCCCTCAAGGGACTTGCATTCTATTTGAGAGTGGGATATGGGTAGATGTATATAGAAATACACAACATGTACAAAGTAAGGATTGGGTTACATATAGAAAGCAGTTTATTAGCATTGGGATAGAAGTTTCAGAAAGTATAATGGAAGCATAGGAAAGAGAGGGCTAAGGATACAAGAAGGATGGAACTGATATGAATAGATAGGAAATATGGTGGAATAGTGAACCTGAAAAAAAAAAAGATTTTACCTCACTAGACCACAATTCAGAATTGTAGGGATGGTCAGGAAAGTCTGAAGACAATACATGTTTATGCCCTTTAGGGTAGCAAAGGTAATGTTGATTCCTATATAAATTCTTAAGAAAGAAGTTGAGTCAAAGAGGGGGAATAGAAGGGAAGAAGAATATTCCAAGTAACAGTAATTGTCAATTCTTGGTCTTACAAGAAGGCATTTGTATATGGCTGGAACCAGGCTATTTAAGAAGGGTAAAACATTCTTCGTGTATGTATTATTAGAGCCAGAACAGACAATCTCTTCTTTAGAATTCACTCTAATACTGAATAGATTATCCTTTCTCAGTGTGCAATGTAATCCAAAAGGATTTTTGTGCCTAGATTCATGAAAGTAATGGAGTGATATTGACAGTAGAGCAAATGTCCATTTTTTGGTGCCACCTGATATTCAAAGCAAGAATTGTGAGAGCTCTTATAAAAATATGCTTGTTACAGTTAACCAATCAGCAAAATCCTCACAAAAATATGTCTTTTTAATGACATTGATTTTACCTTTGGAAGGAGTGAAAAAATTTCTTTAATCTCCTATCACACCTTGGACTGCTAGTGCCAGGGCACAAAAAGTTACCCTGAAGCATAATTTATCAAGACATTGAACAGAATAGAGATGGTGACCTAGATCCTCTATTCCTGATGGAGCTAATATCACTGTTATTCTTATATAGCTATCTATGCTTCCAAAAATGCCTTGACTCCAATCTTCTCCTCTAGTTCTTGAATTCAATTTACATGTATTAGATGTCTATTGTGTGCACAATGCTGTATCCCTTGATAGAGGAAATATGGAATTTAGGATGTATTCCTTGTCATTATTTAACTGATATTTTCACAGTATAATTTCTCAATCTTTTTTATTTTTTTCAATATTTGTTTTTGCTTTCTTGTCAGGCAACATGATTGAACCTTCTGCTTTTTTGGATTCATTTAATGCAGAGTAAAAAAAAAAAAACATCCATATCCTCAGTTTTATTTTGTGTATATCTTTATTTTTTTCTCAGCATTTCTTACAAGCAACAGATTATAAAGTTTTGTTTCTTATCCAATCTGTCACTCTTTTTTATTTTATTGGATTTCTTAATCCATTCACATTTAAAGTTATGAGTTAGATTTATGTTTTCCTTCATCTGTCTTTAATATTATTTTTTTCGTTATGATTTTTCTTCTTCTCCTGCTGTAAACATAACATTATGTTCCTTCAGTTACTTTACCTTCATCTTTTTTTAAGTTGGCTCTATTCTCACTGGCTCTTTTCCCCTCACGTCTGATCCCCTTCTCCTGTTAGTTATCCCCTTTCCTTTGGGTTTTGCTTGCTGGTTCATTTGTTCTCCCCTGCTTCTATTTAGTTTTAGAATTCTCTCCCCTCACCCTCAATTTTCCTCCTCTCATTTAGACAAATAACACTCCACATTCCTTCCCTTCCCTTAAACTAATCCTATTAGTTTATTAAGTTTCACTTTTTTTTTCCCTTTCTCAAAAATGATTTTTTTTCAATTTCTTCAATATCCATCATCTCTTTCTATCTACCTAGACTCTCACTTTCTGGTTTATGACCTCTATAATTATGTAGTCTCTCTCTATTCTCCATATTCTTCATGCAATTAAAATTTCCAAATTCTAGGTTCTTTACTCTAGACAGTTTCTGCCACAGCTTATAGAATTATGTCCCATAAAGTCTCCTTTTCCATTGTGTCTCATTTCAACAACAATTTCAATTCTTCCAAATGTCAGAAAGATACTGTTCAGTGGTAGGATCCTTTCCCACTATATACCTAACTATATAGCCCACTACTGATCCACCACCTCCCATGATTACTTTTGTCCCCTCAAAATTTTTGAATCAAAATTGCCTTCCTGTATCCATGACCTTCCATTCTCCCAGGTACCAGTTATCTCTAGGAGTTCCAATTCTTTCCCTCCCTCCCAAAGTAGGACAAGTAGCCTTTTAAAGCACCAAACTTCCTAGGTCACACCTATCACCATTTTCCTTCACCGAATATCTCTGTACATTCATAGAAACATTCATCAGTGGGATCTACTCCCACCACAAAAGCAAGACCTTTTTTATATTTATTTTTTCCCCTATTCAATCCTTTCTCCCTCCTCTTCCCCTGTAGATTACTCTCTTACTGAGATCATAGGGGTCATTTCCCCTCATTGCTAGCCATTGTTTTGACCAGGGCACTTTACATATACGTTACTTTCCCTTTCTCTCTCCCTCCTCCCCTCTCCCATTCTACATCTTCTTTCATGTACCTATCCATCTTGTATTATAGTCACACAAAAAGTTTGATTTACCTGAAGGCAT
This sequence comes from Sarcophilus harrisii, assembly GCF_902635505.1. Taxonomy (NCBI): domain Eukaryota; kingdom Metazoa; phylum Chordata; class Mammalia; order Dasyuromorphia; family Dasyuridae; genus Sarcophilus; species Sarcophilus harrisii. The sequence continues at coordinate 437,487,922 of NC_045427.1, read as the reverse complement.
AGTGTCATAGATTCTGTTTACAATATACCTCATACCTATCTCTTCATTATTACATTTCTACCAAACTTCCTCCTCCACTGTTTCCTTGAGTACATTTAGAAAGAAATTTCTTACTGATCTTTCTCTGTTGTCACTGTTGTTGTGGTTGTTGTCCTTGACTATTGTTTTTATTCACTCCTGCATTTCTGTTGTTTTTGGTATTTGAGAAGCAAATACTCTTTTTGGCTCTGATTTTCTTTCTGAAATGGTTTTAAATATCTCCTTATTATATATAATGTTCATCTTCTCACATATATGATTTAAGTTCATATTTTCAGGGTAAGTCACTCTGGACTACAACCCAAGCTCCATTGCTCTTCAAGAACATATTACTCTATTCTCTCCTGTATTTTTAGCAGATTCAGAATATGCTTGTCTTATTCAAATTTCCTTTCTTTATATTTAAAATATGTCCTCCTGGACACCTAAAAACTTGTTGTCCTCTGAGCTTAATTATTAGATTTAACTATTATGTGTCTTTTCAAGTTTATAGCCTTGCATTTTTTCCTCTCTGAGAAGTGACTTGTGCTTTCAATTTATATTTATTCTTTGTGTTCAAAAGTTTTGAATTTCTGGACTTCTTTTGTATTATTTTTTTGAACCATGGCATTTAGATTTTCCATCCTATCATGCTCTTCTGGACACCTCTGATACTTAGGTTGTCACTACACATCTCTCTGAGATCAGTATCTTTAATTTTTATAATAAGCATATTTTCTTTTAATATCCTTTTTGCTTTTCTTCTAGATTATCTTTCACTTTGTATACATGCATTCCCAATCTTTTGTTTCTTTGATGAGACTTGACATTGAAGGTTTCAGTTTTTCTATCCTATTCATTATTTTTGCTGTTCAAACCACAAATTCTGTTTTTTTTTTAATTCTTGTTTCTCTTTTGCACTCCTCAGAGGCAGATTATTGTCATTACATGTCCTTTCCACATTCCATAGGGTTTTGTATCATAAAGTGTTAGAAAATTTTCTGTGATTTTTTAATATTTATTGACCATTCCCTGAATTCATTTCTATATCTGGAGGCCCTTATTTCCTTCTGTTGCTTGTGTTTTATCTGTTGATTTATCTGCTTATATGCAAAGCATTTGAATTTTCTTTCACAGATCTCTGCTAATTTCAGTCTTTTTTTTCTTCTTCTTCTTTATTTTCTACTTTTGTTCACTTTCTGCCTCTCTCTCCATTGATGGTGGTTTTCTTAGGATCTAGGTCTCAGAGTATCTCAGCATCTGCCACATTAGGTAAGTCATACTTCACCAGCTTTGGACTCTGTCCCAAGTAACTTCTGGGTGGACAGAAGTGCTAGCTAGATGCTGAGTACTCTTAGTGAAGTGTTACAAACCCCACCCTCCTTATTCTTTTACTTTTCATAAAGAATTTTTGTTCCTCACTCTCTGTTTCTCTATTCTTTGGGCTAGAACCAGCAGTTTGGAACTGTGCAGTAGTGGTGCTACCAGTTGTCTGTTGAAGGAAGTTCTGACAGAAATCTAGCCTACTTTTACTCCTCAAGGGCTCCTAAACTCCTGGCAATTAAGACTCTGTTTACAGCAGTGGGGAAAAATCAAACAACTTCTTTAGCCTAGAGCCAGGATCTCCCTCATACTGGAAGGAAGAAGAGTCAAAATATAGTGTTGGATTTTGTTGAAAAATCCATGTATCAGGTTTTTGGGTCTACTAAGGAAGCCTCCCTGCTAAAACCATGAAAGTGGTGAAGGAATGCTGAGTGAACTCAGGGTCAGTGAGCATCATGTCAGGTTTTCAAATTTTTTAAACCTTTTTGATTCTGGGTGTCTTAAATCATATAGACACCTAAAGTTGTTTTAAATTTGGTGTATAATTTCTTTTTGTAATGAAGATTGAATAATTGTGGGAATCAGAGGAAATGTCTAGTTCACCATTTGTTGCTCGCATATCTTATGAGTCACCCACACCTCTCTTTCTGGTCCCAACATTTAGGTGGCATAATATATAATGAGTTTATGGGCCCTTGGAGTCAGAAACAATAACAATAACATCTCAGTTTTATCAGGCTAAAATTGTTCTCTCTGAGTTTCATAAAGGGATGAGTTGCTAATTTAATCTGTTTTCTCTTTTACACTGCCCTGTGATAGTACAAAAAAAAAAAAAAAGATATTAAGAGCACTTACTTCATAGTGTTGTTGTAAGGATCAAATAAGTTAACATATATTAAGCATTATGGAAATCAATATAAATGCCCTAGCTAATACATTCATTATTCCAGAGATTTTCTTTGATCTATTTGGTCAGAGAAGTCCCTTTTGAAACTCCCATAATAACCAGGATTTCTACCTCTCAGTACATATTTGGGACCAATTTTGAAATTCTTAAAATCAAAATTGACCACATACTTACTCTGGGATCTATGGGAACTTGGCCTAATTTATAGAGTACTGAACTCAGAGTGAGGAAGACTTCACACTGTGCCTCAAATAGGGATAGGTTCACAGTGGATGCTCAATAAATACCCCAACGGATGAATGGATGAATGAAATATTGTTTGCTTTCTCGAAGGATTTTGCTTATGTGGGATGAGGTGAATGAGTGAGACCATGAAGGAAGAAGGATAATAGATACACTTGAGAGGGCATAATTCATACCTCTGAGAATCATAAAAGGGGCACTGATTTGTTAAACCTATCTAATGGCAAAGGGAGCCTATGTAATTAAGGACTCTGGAATTGTTCTATCCTGTTTAATTGAATCATCCATCTTTCCCTCACCCTGTCTTTCAGGAAAAGTATCCCAAGCTAGGAGGGATACCCTAGAAAGTCCTATTCTCTCATTTCACAAAAGATGGAACAGAGAGAGAGCCTTATAAAGTTGAGATGACTTGTGCAATGTCACCCAAGGAACTTAGGGTAAGAGCAAGAACTAGAAACCAGGCAGGGAGCACAAATTTCCAATCCACACAGACTTACATAATATTTTTTTTCAGATTTACCTTGGGATCAGCTCATCTAAATTCTCTTTCTAAAAGGCCAGTAATTGGTGTTTTTGCACAATGAACTCTGTACAGACTGGGGAAGTTACTAGGAAGGAAAAAGATTTAAGAGTTTGTCAATATACATTCCTAATTCCCAGTGTAAAGATTTCATAAAAGAGGAAGATTTCTGTATCTCACCAGTCCAAGGCCTAACTAGTTCCAAAATGACTTACTCTTCAGCCCTAGAGAGCAGAAGAATGTTCTGAGTTTTCACCATCTTGAGCCACACACCTGGATTTGTCAGAAACACCATTTCATGGCACAAAATATATTTTACTTTTAATAGGCAACATGGTATCATAGACAGAGTACTGTTGGAATCAGGAAGTAGTGAATTTTAGTCCTGCCTCAGTCACTTAATAGCTGTGTGACATTGAACAAATCACTTAGCTACTCTCAACTTAATAAAAATGAGAGGATTAGAATCGATGTTCTTTAATGGTCCCTAAAACTCTAGATCTATTATCTAAAGAGCCTACTATGTTCAAAACATTATTCTAGATGATTAGGATCCTTACACAAAAGCAGTCTCTATCTTTATGAACCTATATTGGGGGAAACAGGGAAATGGGGGATGGTAATATAACACGTAAACAGATAATTAAATGCAAATTAATTTGAAGAGGAAGACATAACTAATGATTATGGGGAGAGTGTAGATAGGAAGTGATATTTCAATTGAATGTTGAAGGAAGCTAAAAATTCTAAGAGGCAAAGGTAAGGAGAGAATGAATTCCAACAATGAGAGCTTCCTTTTTCATAAGCAAAGCAAATACTAATGAAGTAACTTGTCTAAGGCCATAACAAGTCATCAGGGAAACCAGGACTAGAATGCAGGTTTTCTGAGTCCTTCTCTAATATTTAGCTTTGTTCTGTTTCCTCTTTTATCATAATTAGCTCTTCAAAAAGATCACTCTGGTTATGGCATTCTTAATAAAAGGTTAACTCTAGAATCATCATTATACTATAAAAAGATTTTAAATTTTGCCATTTTCTGTCCTGACAGCAACTTTGAGAGGGTAATAATCATAATAAAAATAAAATAATAAATATAATTTATTATGTATAAATTTTTATTATGATTATTGTTTATAAATATAAAATAAAATATTATCTTCATTTTATGGATGAGGAAATTGAGATTCAAAGAAGTTCAATGTCTTGCTTAAGTTCACAAGCTAGTGACAAAGCCATATTTCAGTTTTCAAATTTGGAAGGTACCCTAGAATTCATCAGAAGGAATTTACTTGTCCAAAGACACACAGCTTCTTAATAACAAAGGTAGTTTAGGCCTGTTATCTTTCCACTATACTAATACAATACATTGCTTTTTCTAAGGCTTATTTGCCCATTAAAAATATCCAGCACCTTGAAAATTCTGCCCTTGGTAGAAGGTTGGTGGTAAAGCCTTGGGCTTTGTTCTGCTTAGAATCACAGAATGTTCTACTTGGAAGAAATGTTACAGGTCATCTATTCCAGCCAATAGTTGGACCTTCTTCTCTAACATTCCCAACAAGATATTATTCAGTTTCTACTTGAAAATGCCCACTGATGAGGAACTTATCACCCATCCAAGCTAATCCATTTCACTTTGGGATACCCGAATTATTTGGTAATTTTGCTTATCTCAAAACAAAATATTCTTTCCTGCAACTTTGATAAATTACTTTCAGTTCCCCTTCTGGAGCTAAACAAAACAAACTTAATTTTTCATTTCCTTGTCTGTCCCCCAAATATTTGAAGACATTTCTTATGACCTCCCAGGAAAGCCAAGTGGCACAGTAGACTGAATTTTGGGGCTGGAGACAGGAAGACTCATTATTGTGCATTTAAATCTGGCCCCAGATACTTTCCAGATTAGTGACCTTGTAAGTGGCTTAACCCTGTTTACCTCAGTTTCCTCATTTGTAAAATGATCTGGAAAAGGAAATAGCAAACTACTCCAGTATCTTTGCCAAGAAAACCTAAACGGGATCCCAAAGAGTCAAGCAACACTGAAAAATAAATCATATCGCTTCTAAGTCTTCTTTTCTCAAGGTTGACATTATTCATTGTCTCAAGCTATTCTTTATACCTTTATGAGCCACAGCACCCCTATCATATTTTTTTGTTTCCTTTTGATATTTTGAGCTGGACAATGACCTTACAAATCTGTGATGAACAAGACTGAGCACAACACTAGAGATGCCATCTGACAAGGACAGAGGAGAGTGAAATATCCCTCACTCTGCAAGGGTGTTACAGGTCCTTTCCCACTCCATTTCAAGTCTCCAGGCCCCAGAGTTGGTTAAAACACAGGAAAAGCTTTGATTCACCTGTATCATTAACATCTTCATCACTTTTTTTAAAAAGTCTAGACAGTCAACAAAACAACAAATCAAGCCCTTCATAGGAATGTTTGTCGATTCCTGAGGTGTAAATGTTCCCTCCAACAATTGAAAAAGCACGTCAATAGGATCTGGCTGGAGCATCCTCCCGTTAGAGCTCCCGTTTAGTTTTCTGAACGTGGGGACAAAGCTATAAGTGTAACCCATGCATCACGAACAGGGCTCTAGCGAGCCCATCGTTTTGTGATCTTACAGATAAAATGCCACATCATTTTCAACTAACCCTGAAGTCTGAGGTGTGCAATGGCTTTTGGATTGCTGATACCCACAGACGCATCTCAGCTGGTGAATTTATAGCAGGCTTGTGCGCATTTGTTAGCAAGATAACTAAACTTCTAGAGCTCACAGTGAATCTTAAAGATTCTTTGCAAGTATAAAGCTCTCACGACTGGGGATTTATGTATATGTATTTTGTCGGTTTCTAAGTGCACCTTGGTCTGTAGGTCAGTGGATTTTAGTTGTAAATTTTCTCCCTCACAGCAGCGTGTTAAATCTAGTGACTTTGCGCCATCTAGTGGGCTCTTGTGAATTCATTCTACCGCCTCATAGTGTCACATAATCATTGAATTCTAGATGGGTGGAAAGGATCCTACTTGGATCAACCAACACTTGAACAAAATTCTTATTATAACCTATTATAACCTCGATTGTCCATCTAGCCTCTCTACGTTTTGGGAGAAAATGACACCATTTTCCCAAGAGAACTCATTCTTTTTTGGAGAGTTCTGATTATTAGGATTTCCTCCCCTTCCAGATGGCCACTAGTTTTGTTTCTTTGCATTTTCCATGCTTTGCTCCCTGTTCTTCCCTGTGAGGCCAAAAAGAAAAAGCCCAATTCATCTTCTGCATGACAGCTCTTTAAATACTTGAAAATAGTTACCAAATGATCAATCAATTAGCAGCCATTTATTAAGCCTTTTGCCATTTGCTCGTCACTGCTTAAACTCTTAGGATAAAAAGAAAAAGCAGAAAAAGGCTTCAAGGAGTTTACATTCTAATTAGTAAGATAGCTATGATTCCCTTTCCCTTTCCCCCCTCTTTTCCCTTCCCCATACTAAATACCCCATTTACTTCAACCTATCTTCAGATATTATAGATTCAGACCTTTTACCATGCTGATTTATAATTTGGATGCTGTCCAGATTATTAATGTGCTACTTAATTGTAGTGCCCAGAAGTGAAAACAATCCTACAATGTGACTGGAACAGTACAAAGTACAGAGGAATTATCTTCTCCTATCATCTCCTTATTCCTGGAAGTTATACTCCTCAATGCAGTCCAATAAACATTAGTCTTTTAGACTGCCACACCACACTGCTGATTCATATTGAGACTGTAGTCTAATAACCCCACACCCAAAATCTTTATTAAACTATTATCTAGCCAAGTCTCCCCCAATCCTGTATTTATGATGTTGCTTTTTAAAAGCTCATGTTTATGTGTTGCTTTTGAATCTCATATTATTGGATTCAGCCCAAGATGTTGGTCTATGTCTAATTTCTGCTATACTGTTTTCTAATTTTCCAGAACTTTCTTGTCAAATAATGAGTTCTTATGCCAGAAATGATTCTTTCATTTTTTTAAACAGTAGATTACTTCACCCAATTCACCTAAATAAAACAACAAAAAGACAGGAGGAGATAAAGCTAGTAATACAGGCTGAAGATAGATTGTGAAGGACTCTAAATATTGAATTGACAAGATGATAATTTATTTTGTAGATAACAGGAAAAGTATTGAAGATTTCTGCCTAGGAAAAATGATAACATTAGAAAAGTACATTACGATTAGTCTGAAAATATGTTTCAGAAGATTTGGAGGAAAAAAGAATGGTGAAGATATAGGATAATGACCTTATAGGTGATTTTGTCATAGACTCATTTGACAAATGTGAAAACTGAGCCCCAGAAATATTAATTTACCTTGGATTATACAGCTAGTAAGAGCTTCAGATGGAATTTGAATTCATATAAGCCTAACTCTAAGTCCAGTCCTAGGCTCAAAAAATCATAGATGTAGAGCCATCTAGTCCAGTATCCTCATTTGACCAATGTAGATGCTAAGGACTGGGAATATTACACAAGACCACCTATAGAAAGTGTCAAAGTTGAGATTTGAAAAATTAAAGCTGGAAGAATTGTTAGAAATTATGAGTCCAAAGCTCTCATTTTCCAGGGGTAGAAACTGAGTTTCAGATGTCTTAATGACTTCCTAGCTCATTGCTTTCCTCTAAGAAAATCATAAGACATTTTAGACAATGAAACCCACTAGAACCAGGGTTGGGTGGTTTTAGCAAAGAAGGAACAAGCACCTGAACATTCCAATTAGCTGATGGTACAGCAAAGTTCCAGTTCAGAAGTCACACCTGGGCTTCTGTGGGCTAAAACCGAGGCCTGGGTTGGCTGCAGACCTACGTTTATTGGCAATATAGATGTGATTTTTACAGCACTGTAGGATCCCTAGACACTGGTGAGGAGATAGAGCGAAGGAAACTTTGGGGTTTTTCAGCTTCCCATTTCAGCCAGATTAGCAGCTATTCTGAATGTTTCTAGGACTGAGGGTGAACCGTTCTTGTCAACTTCTACACATAAATTTTGCAGGAAATAATGATGTTTGAGTTAGATTCCAGGGGTCCTCAAACTACAGCCCGCAGACCAGATGGGGCAGCTGAGGATGATTATCTCCCTCACCCCGAGCTATGAAGTTTCTTTATTTAAAGATCCACAAAACAAAATTTTTGTTTTTACTATAGTCCGGCCCTCCAACAGTCTGAAGGAAGTGAACTGGCCCCCTATTTAAAACGTTTGAGGACCACTGAATTTAGACTGTTGAATGTTTATGCAGCAACTCTCTTCTCCCAGGTGTACCTGATTCTTGTCTTGATTGTCATAGACCCTCCCTCAATCAGGAAGAGATCACATTGCCTTTTATTACAGAAATAGAACTCAAAGCTCTTCTCACTTCTTAGTTCTGACCATACTGTTCTTCTGAAAAGAAACTTCCACAGTTCTACATTCTTTTGCTGCATCTTTACCTTTGGAAGTCTGTGGTGAGAAACTACTGTCCTCATGTCTGTGATTCACCTAAGAGTGCTTCAGATGACTATAGTTGGGGAATGGGAATTTGTCTTTATGCTTGGGTTGAGCTCTCAGCATTCTAGTTTGTTGCCTTTGTTATTGTGATTTTCAGACAGTATAGACACCCAAGATGTGTTTTTAGAGTTTGGAGGTAAGAGTGAAAGTGGCACTCAGGATTTAATTTGCTGGCAGCATATGCCCCTACGGGTTGTAGCTTGGCATAGAGAGGGAGTTTGGGGCAAAGGAAGCAGCAATAGGTGAGGAATTAACTAGACTTTATCATTTCCACCATTTTAGGAATATGGCTTCCCTTCTCTATGGTAGAGTTTCATCATCTGTAAAATGAGTAGAAGAGGAATAGCTAATTTGTAAAGTTCCTAAATTCTATCATTCTGGGGTTCTGTCTAATTGGGGGGGGGGATTCACCAGTGATTTGGAAGAAAAAATTAAAATATTGGATCCTATTCTCGGTCTCCAAGAAGGCTGTTCCTTCTCATCTTTACTATATTTTTTCTTTGTTAATACATAGTCACTCAATTACATGAATGGATCTAGACATCCCCTTTGTACTTGCATGTGTACTTTATATTATGGTTATTTGGGACCAAGATGTCCCCTTGTCATAAATCCATTAGATGTTGGGCTTCTAGGAAATCATAAGCGTATTGCATCTCTCTTTGTATCACTGGAACCGAATGCAGAACTTCGACCATAGAAGGTGCTTACAAAATTTATTTTGTTTTTGCACTAGGGGGTGTTAATTTAAAAAAAAAAGTCTGCATAGTTTTCTTCAGCCAGCAGATGGCAGGCTATTGATTCCCAAGTCACATCTCTTTTTCTGAAAATCTAAAGAGGAAAAAGCCAGAATTGATAGATCTAGAAGGCTGTATAATTAAGTGTATTTTGAAGGATAGAATCCATTTCTCTTTTTTAATTTGTGACTGACTTAAGAAGTTTAACTCTGCTAGGTTAGAAACCCAAGTGATGCTGTATAAGAACCATCACAGCAGAAAGAATCACAATGTAAGAGTCAGGAGACTTGAATTCTAGTAAGCTATCAAGAATTTGCTTTTGATCTTTAACAAGGCAAGACTTTTTGTGAGTCACTTTCCTTCTTCAAGGGGAATTATTAATTCCTGCTTTAGTCACTTCCTAAGGTGGTTATAAGAATGCAATGAGACCATAAGATCCAAGAATCTAGACTCGGAGCTAAGAAAAAGAGATACACAGAGAGACTTTGTATGTCATCTAATCTAAGTTTTTCATGTTATAGAGAGGGAAATTAAGGGCCAGAGAGTCTGCTTACTTGCCTAAAGTCATAAATGAACCAAGTTTCAGGAAAAGCATTTAGTTCTAGGCTTTCCACATATAATGCCAACATCTTCCTAGGTACAAAAATGCCACACAAATCTAAGCTATACTTATTTTTGGATTATATTCCATCTTTTGATCATAAATGAAAAGGAAACCTTGTAAGATTTGATAACATTTTGTATCAGAAGGCCAATATTCACTTTTAAGACCTGACACAATAAGTACAAATATTTTTCATCCATGATTAGACTTTGATTGTCAATAGCTCCTCAGTGATTGAGCTTGTTTTCTTCATAATGTGCCATTTCTAACACCTGATTTTGGTGACAGAATCATAGAAGAACATTAAAAATACCTCAGCTTCTTTCTTAAATTCATCCCATGTATAGGTCTTAAAAGGCAGATGAGGTATGAGATAATTATAATATGACTAGTATCCAGACAGCTAAATGGTGCAATGTATGCCATTCCAAAATCTAAAATCAGGAAACCTCATCTTTGGAAGTTCCAACCTGGCTTTAGATACTTTCTAATTATGTGGCATAGTCACTTAATCCTGTTTGCCTCAGTTCCCCATCTGTAAAATGAAATGAAGAAGGAAATGGTAAACCACTCCAATATCTTTGCCAAGAAAATCCCAAATGTCATGAAGAGTGGGTCATAACCAAACAACAATGACTAGACTCCAGTTTGAAGATATGCTTAAAGGATGTAGGGGATAGAGAAATGATTTGATATTGTATTTGCCCTCTACTTATGTTTTTCAGGATCTTATGGTAACTGTTAGGGCGATAAAGTATAGAGAGGAAGTATCTATAAAGTCTAGCAGTAATTGATCCTGTTTCTGCTTAAGGAATACTTAAAGGATTAGCTTAGTCACTTGAGCCAAAATACTAAAAGAACAGGGTACTATTTGAGAAGCAGGAGGAAGACTAGCCTTCCAAGTAATCCTTTCTTACTTATCTAGTACCTGAAATGACACATTAGAGGTTTGTTGGGTTATTTAATGCACTATCTCTCTGTCAAGGTAAAGTGTATGTGTCTCTGGGACAAGTAACAAGATAAGCCTTATCGACTGTGAACAACTCAGAGGAAAAGAGCATTGTGTTCAGTTCCAAACAATATGTTTGAAATAATGTTGGGAAATGTGGGCACTTTCAGATATGAGCAATGGAGAAGGGTCTTGGAGTCTTGCCATATGAAAAATAGAAATATTTAGCTTCTGGAGGAAAAGACAGGAAGGACAAAGTAGGCTTTGCATTGAAGTCTTGAGTTTTGATAGGGAAGAGTAAACTCATTTTTGTATTATATTCAAATCTTGCTGTTCATTCTTATTGTCTGTACCTCTTAAAATCTCTAAATCCCTTCAAATCTTAGTTCAAGTGCAATCTTTAATAAGAGACTTCATTGAGATAATAGAAGCATAGATTTAGAGCTCGCATACCCTTGGCATCATTTTGGATTTATCTACAATATATTTTTGTATTTTGGGGCCTTCATTCTCAAAGAGGACCAAAAATGGCATCACTATATTGAAGTCAAGAGATTGTATATCTGAATGTGTCTGATCAAATCAACAGTAATTTGGAAGGCTCCACCACAGATCAGATTCAAATAGTGCATATGAGCTCTTGGAACGGAAACATCTCTAAATTTGTCTACCTCATGTTTCTTTTGAGATATTGAAATTCTGTTTTGATTATAGAGTGCAAAGCTTTCTTTTATGAGAGATCACCATGCCGAATGGTCCTATGATGATGTCTGCCATGTCTTACAATATTTTAAAGGTTTTCATGAGATCTTGAGATTTTCCTTGTAAAATTTTTTTTTGATTTCCATGTGAGTGCTTGTCTTGGGTGAGATCTCTATTAGTTATATTTTTAGTGAAATGTACTTTTGACAGTTAAACAGTGTGGCCAGTACATCAGAGATGTACTCTCTGTAGTAGAGTTGAATACTTAGCAGATCAGATCAAGAAAGGATTCCTATCTAATATATTATCTTCTCAGGGGATCTTCAGAATCTTCCAAAGACAATTAAAATGGAAGCAATTCATTTTCCTGGAATGGTGCTAATATACTGACCAAGTTTCACAGGCATACAATAATGAGGTCAGCACAACAGCTCTACAGAACTTCAGTTTGGTAAGCAATCAAATACTTCTTTCCCATGCTTTCCTTCTGAGCTTCCCAAAAGCTGAGATAATGCAAAACATGCATCAACCTCATCATTTATATTTTACCAACTTAAAAAATATATTTCCAGGGAAAATATACTTACCCACAGAATTCAAAATGTCTCCATTTCCTATAATTGATAATGCCACATTTATATGCTGTAGTGCTGGCTTTTTGAGAACATATTGTCTTTCTCTTCTCCCCTATACCCAGAAGAATAAAAGCTTCATGAGGGCAAATATTATTTATCTTTTTCCTTGTGAATCCTGGATGGCTAGCACATAAATCACTCCTAAATAGGTGATCAATGAATTACACTTTTGATTAAAAGAAAACTAGGAACTATGGCTGGAAGTTACAAATGAGACTTTTTCACAGATCAACATAAGGAGAATGTCTTAAAAAACTAGAACTGTTCTACAACTGAACAGACTTCCTTATGAGGTAGTGAGTGCCCCATTCCTCAAAAATGCAAGTACAAGCATGAATGTTGACCTAGAAACCTCTCCCCTTTGGTTGCTTGCTTATACTTGGAATGGAAAAAAAAAAAGTATGTCACTGGCATAATTCCAGGTTTAATATTAAAAGTAGGTGACATTCTTTTATTTTGTATATAGTTTTTGTCATTTGTTCCCTAATCATATTTAAAACACAACTTTTTTTTGAAAATAAGTCAATTCTCAATGGAACAATAAATGATTACCTGCCTATTGGCCCCAGCTATAAGTTCTAAAACAGCTTTTTATAAGCCAACTCAAAATTCCAGTCATGTGTCTGCTTTTGTTGTGCCATATGATTTTGGACATTGATTTGTTTTCTTGGGTCTATGTTCTCCTCTTTAAAATGGAGTTCAGAGCAATTGCTCCTGAGTGTCCTTCCTAACTCTAATGTTCTCTGTTTCGTGACCCTGATTCTGTTTAGAGTTCTCATCTATACACTATGAATTTGACTACCCATATAAACTTTCTGCTTTACAGACAGGGAAGTTCAGAAACAATGAACTTCCTGTATTTGATACTCCTATTCAAACTAGGTTTTTCTCTCTTCCTCATATATACCTCTCTATCTTTCTCATTCTGGTAGTCTCCTCTTCACCACTACCTTATGGTCCAGGACTCACTCACACTCCATTTTTGTTTCTGTCTCTGCTTTTGTGTCTGTCTGTCTGTCTGTCTGTCTCTCTCTCTCTCTCTCTCTTTCTCTCTCTCTTTCTCTCTCTCTCTGTGTCTCTGTCTCTCTGTCTCTCCACACACACACACACACACACACACACACACACACACACCTGTATATCCATGTGTATGTGTATAGCAATTTCTATGGCTTACCATTGCTTTCCTTGACTGGAAATGCATTGGTTATTCATTCTTTAAGCCTTATGATAAGTTCTTTTAAGGGGAGATTGTGACAAATGGTGGCAGATTGGAAACGTTCAAGATTATCTAGAAGGTGCAATGTGTCTGAGAATTGAGAAATACTTTGCAACTTATCTATATCCCTTAGGTCAGAAAGTAACCTCTGTTATAAGGGTTAACATACAAATTTTTTTCACAAATATTTGAAAAATTAAATGAGAGTTATTCTTGTTTCAATTATTATTTTGGAATAGAAGAGCTTGTGATTGTATCAGACAGAAAGTGTCTTGATCATCTGTATTAGACGAATAAGTTTTTGGTTTTTAGCCTAAATTCTCAAACTTATTCTACATGCATCCCTTTCTATACTCAATGGACCAGACAAATTGGCCTTCTTACTGTTCCTTTTCTGTGTAACTCAATCTTCCTCCCATTGGTTATCCAACATGATTGGATTGTTCTCCTTACTCCTATCTTTTGGAATTTTTTACTTCTTTCAAAACTCTTTTTCTCTATGAAAATCTTCTTGATGACTCTTAAATACCCCATCAAAAATCACACTCACACTCTCTCTCTCTCTCTCTCTCTCTCTCTCTCTCTCTCTCTATATATATATATATATATATATATATATATATATATACATATACATACATATATATGTCATCTTACCTGGTAATGTAATCTTCTCAAGTATATGGGCTTATTTATTTTGTTTTGTTTTTACATCTTCAATACCAAGCAGAATAGCACATAATAGGTGCTGTTTGTGAAATTATTGCATAGCATATATATGCTGAGTAATAGATACCTACCAGATATATGCTGAGTAATAGAAAGTCTCACATAAAAAAAATCTTATGAGGAAAAGTGACTCAGTATCATACAGATAAAATGTAAAGCATCATATACATGTGAGCTGTTCTTTTCATGATTATTGCAACTTCTCAGAGTTTGTGCTTCATGGAAATGGCCTTTAAAGAAGCTAGAGTTATCTTCTTACCATAAGACATCAGGAGAATTTTATTAGAGATATGATTAGAGCTAAAAAATGCAGAGAGTCCTGAGGAGTTTAGGCAGTTTTAGCTGTTAAAATGGATTTCCTCTAAACTCTCAAGACAACGCAGTGGGGGCAGAGCTAATCAGTTTTATCAAAAGTTTCTCATCTTTTGCTTTCTTCTTTCTCCTTCTCTACTCATTTATTTCCATTTGTAATCTAACCTAAATCAGATTCTTTTAAACATATCTTTAAAAGACCCCACTGACTTTGTCAATAGTATACCTCTCCCCACTTGCAGAGGAGACCCTAGGGTTTTGCTCTAGTTTGTAGATCCATTAAAAACTACTGGTGACCTCCCTCCACATGCTCATCTTAGTCACAAAACTCAAGGCAATATAAGAGATATATATGCGTGTGTGTGTATGTGTGTGTGTATACACTTTAATATTTTGGGGAAGCTGGTATTAGGAAGCAGAAAGGAAGCATGGATGTTATGACACATATTTCAAGAAATCCTAAATTTTAATTCTTCTTCTAGGCTTATAGAATCTCCCTAGACACAATTCCCAATTCCTGTTCCCATTTTCTTTCACAAGCCAAAGATGGATATATATATATATATATATATATATATATATATATATATATATATGTATGTGTGTGTGTGTATGTTACCAATGAGATCACTGAAGTACAAAGAATCTGACTTGGATTTTAACTAGTTTGTTATCATTTTGGGAAGATTTGGATCCAACTATAGAGGAGTGGTAGGTGAACTGTGCCCCAATTTAGAATTGTCCAACATCTTGAATTATTTTTCTAGTACTTCTTGGTTTAGGAAAACATTTTGCCCATTAACTTTTTCCCCTGGATGTTCAAAACCCACATGTAGTGGAAGGGAAATTCAGTCCGTATGCCTGCCTCTGATTCATCAAGATGTTGGTCTCAGTCATGCTCTACATGCAACATTGTTCATTCCCTAGATCCATTTTTCATGCCTATTTGTCCAGTGTCTCCAGGACCAAGAATAGGCCAACCATGACCTGGAAAAAGGGCCACCTGGGCACTTAAGTAGGTATAGAACTTGAGTAAAAAATTATTTTGTATTCAGTTGCCTCACATGGTAGAATTTAAGATATTTAAATCAAGGTCAGGAGTAACTATTGGGTACAGTGGATAGAGTCTTGGGGTTGGAATCAGGAAAATCCATCTTCCTGAGTGCAAATCTTACCTCAGACACTAAATGTGTGATCCTGATCAAGTCACAATTCTACCTCAATTCCTCATCTTTAAAATGAGTTGAAAAGTGAAATGGTATACCCCTCCAGTATCTATTAAGCAAATGTTCAAATTGGAGTTACCAAGAGTTGGACACAACCGAAACTATTAAACAACAAAAAAATAAAAACCTCTAACCCTTCCCCCAAAATAACAGAATCTCTTCATATAACTCCAATTTCTATAACACCTAAAGATTAAAAAAAAACCCACTTTCCTCACAATTACCCTATGAAGGTGGTGTGAATCTGGTAAAGTAAAAAGTGAGCTAGATTTGGGGTCAGAGAGACCTGGTCTTGGACTTATTAGTTGTGTCATTTTAAGTCAGTTAACTTCTCTGAACATCAGTTTCCTCATCTGTAAAAACAGAGAAAATTGTTATCTTTTTAGTATTTATTTCATGGGATTCTGTGGAATCCAACTAAGAGGAAAAATATGTATCCATTATGGATATATATGGAGAGAGGAGAGGGGGAAGAGGAGGAGGATCTTTGAATACTTTATTTTGAGTGTAAATTAAGATAGATTGTTGCAGTGGATGAGTCATTGGACTTGGCATCAGAAAGCTCTGAGCTGAGATCTTGTTTCAGAAACTTATTCAATATGGGACCCTGGAAAAGTCATCCAACTTCTTAATCTTAATTTCTTCATTTCTAGAATAAGAATACTAATTTTTATGAGCATCAGGTGATAATATAGCTAAAGCACTTTCTAAACCTTAAAGAGTTACATAATTATTAATTTTTTTATTAAATATATTTTTTTGTTTTAATAATTTCACGAGAAATGGAGAGTTAATGATGTGAAAAGTGATTTGCCTAGGCTGATAACTTATCAAAATCTGAATTGGGACCTTTTTGAATCTAGCCTTCATTAGACTGCTTTTTTTTTTTTTTTAAGTTTAGGCCTAAAAGTCAGTGAGAAAAATTCCATGGCTATAGATTAGGCTGTCCCTTTTGACTTTAGGTATATTATCACTTCTAATATCAAATTTATACTGATTTGGGTTTGGACCTAATTATCCTCTATGTTTACTTTGGACAAGACACCTTAGGTATTTAGGTTTTGATGTTCTCATCAGGAAAATTTGAATATTGGATCAGAATCAAATAAACAAATTTATTAAGGAGCTACTAGGTGTCAGGTCTCAGGGTAAATGTTGAGGTTACATATAAAAGAAAAATACTCTATCCTCAAGGAGAGACTAAATAGGTCTCTGAATTCTTTTCTAGTTTTAAGTCCTATGAAAGGAGAGGGATATTAATGTAGAAAGACCCTTGGATTTAGTTCAAGTCTGATGTTTTATAGAACAAATGGAGACTTTTGTTCTCCCACAAAATTTGGAGAAAATAGGGATTCTCTTTTATTCCTAAACAGCTGATTCAAGAATGAAGAGTTGATTTCTAATCCACAGAGGAAGATTATTTGAATGGCTTCTTGGAGAAGCCATGGAGTTACTATATAAAGGCAAATGAAATGACTTTATCCTGCCAGGTCCACGATCTCATATTTACCCAATGGGCTCATTGGGTTTCCCATCTCTTGTTTTTTGTTCAATTGTGCCTGACTTTTCATGACACTATTTAGGGTTTCATGTAAAAGATCCTGTGAGTATTTTGCTATTTTTTTCTCCACATAATTTTATAGATGAGGAAATTGAGTGAGGTTTAAGTGACTTGCCCAGAGTCAAACAGCAAGTATCTGAGGACAAATTTGAACTCGGCCTTGGAGTTGGAATTAGGAAAAAATAAATTCAAATGTAGCCTCAGACTTTTACTTGTTGTGAGAATCTGGGCAAGCACTTGACTTTTGTTTTTCAACTGCAAAACAGAGATAATGATATCACTTACATCATAGAATTGTGAGGATCAAGGAAAATGATTTTAAGGTACTCAGAACAGTGCCTAGATGTAGTAAGCATTTAATAGTTGTTTATTTTCATCTTTAATTCTGCTTTTGGGTTGCTGGATTAAATCCTCTGAGATGCTATACATGCATTGGTAAAATAAGAGTTTAGGACAAAGAAAGAGACCAAATGTTCCTGGATTGGACAAATAATCGAACAGGATGAGTTTGTCTTAATTATTTTCTGAGACCTTTCTCCATCCCTGATCTCCATCTTCCCAAGTACTCAGTAACCCAATAATCTTTCTACCTCTCATCCTAGCAAAATTCAAAGACAGAATGCTAGAGTAAAACAAATAACTGATTTGGATCCTAGCTTTGCTTTTTTACTCTTTAACCCTGGACAAGTGTATTATTCTCTTTGGGTCTCAGTTTCCTTATCTGTAAAATTTAATAATCTTTAGCATCTCTTCTTTCTCAAACCATATGAGCCTGATCTCAGTTATTGATCTGGAAACCCCTTCATATTAACTGATTTATATGTTTGACTTAACATGTTCAGTTCTTCAGCCTCCTCTGTTCCAAGCCCTGGGAATAGGTTCACTAATCTAGAACTGGAGGGGACAAGGCTATCAATGAAATTTCTTTATTTTTCAGATGATGAATTCAAGACAGAAAGTAGTGTAGTCATTGATTGAAGGTCACAAAGGTAATTACAAAGATGAAATTAAAATTGTATCTTCCGACTCCACCTTATATTTTCCAGGTGTTGTTAGTCCTTTGAAAGGCAACAATAAAAATAAAAATTTTCTCCCTGAAGTAACTTGCATTTTATAAGAAGAAATATATATGTATATGTATATATATATACGACCCATAATTATAAAGCATAAATATAAATACAAAGTAATAGGGGTGAGGAAGGTAGTAATTTCTTTTTCTTTCCTTTTTTTAAAAAAAGGTAATTGAGGTCAAGTGACTTGCCCAGGGTTAAATAGCTAATAAGTTTTAAGTATTTATGGCCGAATTGGACCTCTGATCCTTCTGACTCCAGAGCTGAGACTCTATCCATTGGACCATTTAATTGCCCCAAGGTAAGCTTTTAACAGCTGAATTAATGATTCATCCAGCAGTGAAATTTCAGGCACAGGAAAGCAAGGTAAATGAGGCCCCTTTTTTTGAACTTCAAAGCCTCCATGAACTTGTGATGGTAGTCACCTTAATCCTAAAGCACCATATAAACCAATGTTTTCTTTATATTAATCCAATGAGATTAATAATGAATTCTCAGATTATTATCTCCATCTTTCAGATGATATAATTAAAGCTCAGAGAAAGTGATTCAGAGCTCTTAAGTTGTAAGGGACCATCAAGGTCATCCAAGTCTAATTAAAACCTGAAAAAAAATACCCCTTTACTTGAGAATGTGTCCAGTCTTTGCTCAAAGAACTCCATTGAGTTCTTCAAGTAAATTTGCTCCTTTCCCAGGCAGTCCATTTCATATTCACTTAACTAGTAAGTGTTAGAGACACTCCAAGACCAAAGACCTTTCTACTACACCATGTTGTTTTTCAAAGCAGGGTTCAAATCAATGGCCTTGGTCTTAATAGTATTAATTAAGCCAATAATCTCATGGAAATCTAAGGGCTTTATTTGCCCAGACAACTTCAAAAATTTAGAGGATTGCTTCCAAGAGTAGAAAGATTAGACAATCATATCTTGGCTGCAGTGAGTGTGCTCCTGGGGATGAGTTGAATTATAGCAGCTATAGCCTCAGTTTGTAATCAATTGCCAGCAGTTTGTTGGCCAACTCCCTCCATGCAATACTTTACTCCACAGTTGGATAAACTTTTATTGTTCAGTTATTAGAAAAGGTGCCCTATTTTACCTTGTTGCTGGGTTCAGAATGCCATCTAGGTATATGGGGTAGAATGGTAGAATGTTAAAGGAGACAATTACATGACCTAGTGGCTAAAGTGTTAGATTTCACCTGAGTGCAAATCCCAGTTCATAGATTTACTACCTGTGTGACTCTAAACAAATGAACTAATCTCTTTTAACCTTAGTTTTGTCATCTTTAAAAGAGATACCTACTTCCTGAGGTTTTTTATTCAAAATAACCTTTTTCAATTCACTTTCTCCACCCTAATCCCAATTTTATGATAGTAAAAACTGAGAGAGGGGACATGACATCTTGAAGGTCACATGATATTAGTATGATCCTCGAACTCAAACCTCCTAACACTCAGAGCTCTTCCATTACTCAGCCATGGAATACTTCTTAATCCATTGATATGCCTTTTTGCTTATTTTTTCTCTTTAAATTTTCCATTCTGAAACATCTAAAATTTCAGTTCTGGAGAAGATCAGGGCATGTTGTTGTTATTTTAATATGTGAAAAGTTTTATTCACCAATCCAAATTAATTTCCTCCCCACATTCACCATTGTTCCTCCTGAAACCTGGCAACTCCCACTGATTATAATTGAAAGCAGCATTGAGCTTCTGCATAAAATATTATCTGGTGTGAGGTTTCCAAGGTTTCTCTGATCAAGATAACATCCTCCCTGAGGAATTCAGAGCCTAAAGGGCTGGAGCCAAAGTGAGGGAGGTGGAAAATTGAAAGCTGCCAGTAATGTATAATACAGTTGAAGAAACCATGTTTAAACTGATTGTTGTATGACATAGAACATTATGTCTCTTTCCTCCCTCATAAATTATGTGGTGTAAGGAAGAGATGCTATTTGTTAAACGGCCTTGGACTTTTTTTACTTACCTTTGAACCCATTTCAGGCCCTGGGAAAAAGAACTTGGCTAACCAAAAAAAAAAAAAAATTCTATCTCCTAATGACTTAAATATTCAAAACCAAATATATATATATATATATATATATATATATATATATATATATATATATATAATTAAATGAACAGATTTTCATGGACTATTGGAGATTTTCTGGACAGAATCCCACATTTCTGGCCATAGTACAATCTATTTTGTCTCTTTTTCTTTTGGGTCAAGAATATACTTAAAATCATTCTCGCCATTTTAATCTTTGAGAGGTCATTTCTTTTCCTTTTTTGAAAAAACAGATTAAAAAAAACAGATTCTATCTCATATTTTTCATGGTCTTTCTTAGTCATTTGAACCTACAACAAACTTTATTTTTTCGTACATCAAAGATTATCTGAGTGGTTCAGTTAGTTAAGACTCAAATGAGTAGTTATTATAGAATCTATGTTTCATCATCCTCAACAGATTGTATGTCCCTTGAATACAAAACTCATTCTTTTTATTTTATATTTTCCATTGTACCTATGGGTGTTAAATATAGTCCAGTAAAATGTTGGCTTTTTATGAACATTTCTTTTTGAACAGGTTCTTTTATGAGCATTTTAGGAATGCCATTTGAAAATCAGAACTGTAAAAAACCCAGATTTTTTTCTGACAATAGTACCCAAAAATATTTGATGAGAGATTGTATTAGAGGTATGCATAGTAATGATCTCAAAAGTTTTGGAGATATATAGTAAAAACAAAACTTAACATTAAAATTTTGTTTCACTATTACAGGACTGTCAATCATGGATTTTTTAAATATGTTTTAGGATATCTGTGTTAACATTCTGTGAAACCTCAGAATGAAAAGGGTCAATAATTTTTTGAACTTATTTTTAAAGCATCAACTATGATAATAAGCACTGGGTATACAAATAAAACAAACCTACCAACAAAAAATTTACTTGCTATTAGATAGACAAAATAGACTTACAGATAAGAAATAGAAACAATACATAAAATAAATACAGGCTGGTTTGGGAGGACCTATTAATAACTAGGGGAACTAGGCCTCCTGCATGAGGTAGCATGTAAGATGCTTCTTGGAGGAACAGTGGGGTTCTGAAATTCTGAAGGTAAAGAAGAATAGGAAAGTATTTTAGATGTAGACCTTTCTCCCCAAGGGGCTTATGGGAACTCTCTGTAGTTTATTTTTCCCCTCTGGGAAAAATGCTTGAAGAACAAAGGAAGAACTTCCTATGAATTTGGGGAGAAAGAACCTAAGAACTTTGGAGTTTCTTGGAGGGAAGGGTCTGGTGATACTGATATATGTCATTTCCAGTAGGCAGATGTTTACATGAGAAGGGAACTGCTATCTTAAACTGAAAAAATATCAAGATCAATTGCAGGTTTTTTTTCTATTTTACTATATTTAAGAAATAATTTGCCTACACAGAATTTTGTAGTTTCCCTGACATTCTGCTATTGAAACTTGGTGAAATTATATACCTTATGTACCTTCTCCATTTCCCTTTCCCACTTGTTTCAAAAACTGCCATCACTTACCATGTGAGTTTTTCTACTCTCTTGAAAACTTGTTTATTTTCTCTGTATACTGTTATAGTGGGTTTTATCCCTCTAGATAAAAATAAGTTGATTTTTAAAATGCATTATATTAGTGAATGTTTTAAAGGAGATTGTGAAGAAGGATAATGGAATATGGACCAATAGTACTAAATTTATCTCTTTGTCTCAAACACATGTTTTGTTTGTTTTCATTTTATTTATACCTATGCAAAAACATGAAAGTCAAAGATGAGTATTATATATGGCAAATGGTAAGTGGGTAGATCAATCTTGTCTGTAATCAGGTCAGAGATATAGGTTGGGTAAGATTGTAAATTACTTTAAACAGAAGAGGAGCTTATATTTTAAGAATTATGTGAGCTTTTCATCAAGAGTTTGGCATAGTCAGACTTGTGCCTGAGAAATATCAATCCCGCAGTTGTGTGAAAGATGGACTGGAAAGAAAACAGAAAGAGACAGACAAACAAGATTTAGGAATACCAATTAGTAAGCTACTGCCATAGTCCAGATAAGGCTGGAATTAAGATAGCTGTATTGTAAGTTCAGAGATGAGAATTATGAAAGGAGATAGAATAGGCACAGCATAGTAAGAGGAGCATTGAATTTATAGTTAAAATGCCAAATTTTGAGACTCGACCATCTGAGTATGGAAAAGTTACTTTATCTTTCAGTCCAGAATTTCCTTATCTGTTACATGAAGCAGTTGGACTAGTTCAGTGGTGTCAGACTCAAATAGCATTGGGGATTACTCAACCACTTTAAGATTTAGGTGACTTCCCCAGAGTCACACAGCTAGATTTGAATTCAGGAAATTCTTCCTGACTCCAAGCCCAGCAAACTCTCCACTACCCTACCTAACTGTCCATTTTTTTTTTAAATATTTAACCATTATACAAAATTGCACATGATATATGACATATCCTTTCCCCCATATTCTCTTTTTAAATTGCAAGTTCATTAAATGCAAGGGCAGTATCTTATCTGACTTGATATGCCTTGAGCACAGTGATCTATTCATTCATTTCTTCATTTATTGAAACAATGGGGTGCTAAGCTACTTATCAGGGTCACACAGTGAGTTAGGGTCTGAGACTGAATTTGAACTCAGGTCCTCTGTCACCTAGAGACCTCTTATTCATTCATTCATTCATTCATCAATCCTATGATTTTATTTGGCTAGAGACCTCTAAGTGGAGAATTGCTTTTACCAATGAAAATTTTTATCTTGTCTCCAACTTAGTGAGTCAGGGGCATTTAGAAATTAAATAACATCACAGTGACTGTGTCAGGGGCCTAAATTTTTTACTCTAGCATGTCAGGAGAGGCTTTGTGAAATGCTTTGTAAAACACCCAGATCTGCTCACATCTAGAGCATACCTTTTCCTGATCAACCAGTATTATAAATGTATCTTAATAAAGGGTGAGGTTAGTTTGGATAATGGACTCCATATGTTTACTACTTGCTTTATCAGAGGTTTTATTTTAAACTACCTTCATTGGCAGAGTAATGTCCTAGACTGTTAAATTGCTTACATACAATTCTGTTCAATTGCTTTTCCATTCAGGAGTGTCCCTTGGTGAGAAATGAAACATAGAATGTCATTGAGAACTTCTATTAAATTAATCTAGTTAGTAACCCCAGAGGCCACATTATTGCAATTTATGTTGTGCCTCCACTTATTTCATTTCTTTTTATGGACCTGTTAAACTTTAGATGTTGCCAACCTTTTTCATTCTCCCAATTAGCACTGTTTTTCTTATGAGTTATTTTAATCTCTCAGGAATGCTTGATAGTCTGTAGCAAAATTGCCCCCTGACTAAAAAAGAATGAAATTCTGAAGTACTTTAGTATAACTCATGCATGAGTAATTGCCTTGTTTAAAATAATAATACGAAAAATTAGATGGGATTCTAAGAAAAAAGTACTAAGAAAATTGACATCATTATACATGCCTCCCTATTAGAGAGTCAAGTGTTAGAACCTTTGCTTAGTTGGTCAATCAGACAAATATTTATTAAGTGCTTTCTATGTGTCATGTTCTGTGGTAAGCTTTAGAAACAGAGAGAGGTCATAAATCTCTGATTTCAAGGAGACCGCAGTTTAATATTTAGATATCCTTGGTAATCTAATAATTGCTATCTGAAAATGAGTTACATTCTGGGTATTTGGAATGGGAGTCATGATTACTTGCCCCTTCCTTATTGGCTTCAGCTAGAACAATAAGATCAGAAAAGTCTACATGGAAACACACATGACTTGATTTAAGTGACTGCTTTCTCTTATCAACACAGAGGGCTCCCTTTGACTTAAAATTAACTTATCTCTCAAAAAAAGATATTGCTACTGATCTTCAGAGAATTTACTTTCAAAATTTAGAACTTTAATTTTCAAAAGGGCAAAACTTTCAGAATTTTTAAAGGATAGTTCTCTTCTTTTTCTCACTACTCTCTTCCTATTTATTTCTTTCTCTTTCCTGAGAGGGCAAAGAGTTTCACCAATTTTCTTTACCCTGTTTATAGTTATCAGCAGATAAAAGTACTATAATCCCCTAATGGTCATAGTCACCAAACTGAATCAATTATCTCTGTATGTGTGAGTATCTCTCTCTATGCCTCTCTGTTTCTTTAACTCTCTGCCTCTCTTTGACTCTCTGTCTCCATGTCTCTCTCTCTGCTTCTCAGTCTCTCTGTCTCTCTCTGTTTCTCTTCATCTTTGTCTCTCTAGCCCACCCTGCCTCTATCCCTCTTCCTTTTCCCCCTTCTTTTTCCTTTCTCTCCTTCTTTTGTCTCTCTCTCCCACCCTGCCTCTATCCCTCTTCCTTCCCCCCTCCTTTTTCCTTTCTCTCCTTCTTTTGTCTCTCTCTCCCACCCTGCCTCTATCACTCTTCCTTTTTTCTCTCTCTCCTTATTTCCTTTCCTCTCTTAAAAATTGGGAAGATTACTTAACCTCATATAAAGATAGACTCAACTTTCTTTCATTCTTTCACTCAGTAACCTATTGTTTGTTGCTGAAAGTTCCCTTAAATGCTGAAATTTCTGGTGCTAAATAAATCTGAGATTCTCTACTATTGTTAAGGAAATTGTAGTTGTTATCCCCTGGATAAATAACTTCTGGTTATTTTGAATGAACAAAGTCCATGGTGAATAATATATCACATATATCAGATAACATTAATATCTTGTAATTTGCAATTTCCTACCACCTTTTAGAGAGCCAA
This sequence comes from Sarcophilus harrisii, assembly GCF_902635505.1. Taxonomy (NCBI): domain Eukaryota; kingdom Metazoa; phylum Chordata; class Mammalia; order Dasyuromorphia; family Dasyuridae; genus Sarcophilus; species Sarcophilus harrisii. Next base: position 437,462,849 of record NC_045427.1, on the reverse strand, counting down.
ATAAGAGGAGTTTCTTTGTACAATTGACAGATATATTCACAAAATACCTTACAAGTGACAAGTGTGTCAAAAATCCCACACACAGTCAAAACACACCAAAGACCCTACAGAGAAATACTAGAGCACTGAAGCAGGCATTCAGCAAACCACCATTTATTATACCCATTTACAGAAGCTTGGGGATTCATTGAATTGTTATTAATGAGCACAAGAGTGCTGTTTTAATTTGTATCATCTTCAGTAGGCCTATAATCACCATGTATATGCTACTTTGAGTATTATTGTGAATACGCCTGTTTGTAAGAAAATGTAAGAATATAAGAATATTTTTAACCTTATGGGAAGGGAAAGCTTTCAATTCCCACACAGCAGGAAGTACTAAGGATTCTACATCAATGTATTTACATATGTAAATTTAATTTATATGATAATTGAAGCTAGAAAAAAAGATTTAAAATCATGACATATATTTATATCCCATTAATTTCTTAATCCACCACTTCCTTATTCCCATCTCCTTTGTAACAAAGTCCAAAATGGATGGAGAAGATAATTTAGCAAAATTGAGCAATCCATCTTCTGCATTTGCCACCATATACAATATTTAACCTCCCCACCCTAGACTTGTTACTTACCACTTCTGCAATACAGAAAGATACATTTTCTCTGTTTCTGGAATCAAGCTTAGTCATTATATTTATACAGTGTTTAGCTTTATTTTTAACATTCTTTCCCATTACACTGTTGTCATTCTATTCTTAGCTTCATTCTATTCACTTTTCTCTGCATCAATAAATATGAATCTCCTCATGCTTCTCAGAACTTCCAAATACATCAGCTATATATTAGTAATATTCCAATACATTTATGTATCATGAATGGTCCTTTTGTTGCTCAGTTATTTCACTCAAATCCTGTTCCTCAAAATCCTATTTGCCATTTTCTTTTTATCTTACAGATAGGCAAACTAAGGCAATCAGAGTTACAGAACTTGCCTAGGACCACAAATTTAGTAAGTGTTCAAGACCAGATTTGAACTCATAAAGATAAGTCTTCCTGACTTTATGGCTCTCTATCCACTATACCATCTGGTTGCCCCCTCAAGAAACAATGAGTAGGTTCTCTGTAAATGTTTTGTTGAATTTGTTCTATTTTTTCCTTATTTTTAATTGTATTATTTTCTAGTTATATGTGTATATTAACTTTTAAAATACACATTTCTTTATAATCATGTTGGGAGAGAAAAATCAGAACAAAAGGAAAAAAACAGAAGAAAAAAAACAGAAAAAAGAAGTGAACATAGCATGTGTTGATTTACATTCAGCCTTAATAGTTCTTTGGTGTAGATGCCTATTCATTTTTTTTTTGGAATTGCCTTGGATCACTGAATTACTGAGAAAAACCAAGCTTTTCATAGTTGATCATCACATAATCTTGATTTTACTGTGTACAAAGTATTCCTGGTTCTGCTTGTTTCACTCAGCATCAGTTCATGTAAATCTTTTCAGGCCTTTCTAAAACCAGCTTGTTTATCATTTTTTATAGAACAATGATATTCCATTATCTTCATATACCACAACTTGTTTAGCCATTCCCCAAATGATGGGCATCTATCTACTCATTTTCCATTTCGTGGCTACCACAAAAAGCTGCTACAAGCATTTTTTGCACCTATGGGTCCATTTTTCTCCTTTATGACTTCCTTGGGATAGAGACCCAGTAGTCATGCTGTTGGGCTAAAAAGTATGCACACTTTTAGAGGGCTTTGGGCATATTTCCAAATTGTTCTCCAGAATGGTTGGATCATTTCACAACTCCATCAACAAGGCATTGGTGTCCCAGTTTTTTCACATCCTCTCCAATATTTATCATCATATTTTCCTGTCATCTTAGTTAATCTGAAAGGTGTGAGGAGATATCTCAGAGTTGTTTTAATTTGCATTTCTCTAATCAATAGTGATTTAGAACATTTTTTAATATGACTATATAGACGACTTTAATTTCATCATCAGAAAATTCTCTGTTCATATCCTTTGACCATTTATCAACTGGGAAATGACACATATTATAAATTTGCCTCTATTCTTTATATATTTTAGAATTGATACATTTGTTCAATTGTTGATAAAATGTGCTCTTTCTTTCTACCTCCTCTTAAAGGAGAAGGTGGAAACCAATTCAAATCTCAGTAATCAGTTGTATACTTTTCTCATTCTTCACAAATTAAGTCTTTTAAAATAATTTTAGAATTATTACATTGAGTTTACACATTGTTTTCTACTCCTTGATTCTAAAGTTATCCTATATAACAAAAATATATTTTTAAAGAAAGAGGGAAGAAAAAATGATTAAAAATCTATCAGCACATTAAAAAAAAAGTCTTGACATATAAGCAATGTTTCACATCCATGGACTTCCTACCTCTGGAAAGGAGTTAAGGTAGAACTTGTCATCTCATATCTTTTCTTTGAGTTTGCTTGAATTTATATTTAATATATAAATTTTTAACATTTACTATTGGTGGTTTTGTGATGATAATTCTTTGCATTACATATTCACTATATATTATTTTCTTGCCTCTCCTTATTTTACTCTGCATCAGATTATACAAATATTTGTCACTCAGCATAGTAATAATCCATTAAATTCATGTACTATTATTAGTCAATACTCAGTGCATCAATAAATATTCATTGTGCCAAGTTCTGAATATACAAAGAAATTTATCCCTTCTCTCAAAGAGCTTACAATCTAATAGGAGAAGACAAGAAATAATATGTGTGTATATATATGTATGTATGTACAATGTTTTCCTGATTCTGCTGATTCTTATTTGTCTTTGTACAAGTTTTTCCAGGTTTTTTCTGAAATCTACCTGTTCATAATTTCTTATTGCCCAACAGTATTCCATTACATTCATATGCCATAGCTTGTTCAGTCATTCCCCAATTGATGGGCATCCCCTAAATTGTCAATATTTTGCCACTACAAAAAAGGCCGCTATAAATATTTTTGCACATGAGGATCCTTTCCCCTTTCTTTGCTCTTTGTGATTCAGACCCAGTTATTGATATTACTGGATCAAGGGGTGGGGTATACACACTTTGGTTGCTTTTTAGCCCAAATTCCAAATTGTTCTCCAGAAAGGTTGGATCAGTTCACAATTGCAACAATGTGTGACTGTCCATTTTCCCTCTCCAACATTTATCACTTTCCTTTTTTGCCATATTAACCAATTTTATCTGTATGAAGTAGTACCACAGTTGCTTGAAATTGCATTTTTCTAATCACAAGTGACTTAGACTACTTTATATGCTTACAGATAATGTTGATTCCTTCATCTGAAACTGCCTTTTCAAATTCTTTGAACATTTATCAATTGAAGAATGGCTTGTATTTTTGTTTAACTCAGTTCTCTACATATTTGAGAAATGAAATGTTTCTCAGAGATAAACTTACTATTAATATTTTACTCAGAGAGAAATTTGTTATAAATATCAAATATTTATGTATTTATGTAATATAAAATAAATATTATTTTATTTCTATTTGCTATATTTATTTATTTATATGTAAATATATGTATTTATTTTATATAAATGGATTTTTTATATCATATCAAATATTATAAATACCATTTCCCATATTTATGTTTTCCTTATAATCTTGGTTGAATTAGTTTTGTTTGTATAAAAGCCTTTTAATTTAACATGTTCAAAATTATCTATTTTGCATTTTATAATGATCTCTATCTTTTGTTTTGCATTAATTCTTCCACTCACCAAAGATCTGACAAGTAGATTATTCCTTGTTCTTCCAATTTGCTTATGTTGTCATACTTTATGTCTAAATAATGCAGACATTTTGATCATATCTTGTTGCACAGTATAAGATGTTGATCTATATTTAGTTTGTTTTCCAGTTTTCTCAGCAGATTTTATCAAAAAATGAGTTCTTATCCCAAAATCTGGGGTCTTTGGGTTTATCAAACACTATTACTAAGCCACCTTCCTTTGTATTACTTTAAAATTAATCCCATGATATTCTTGACCTTTTGTTCTTCCAGATAAATTTTGTTGTTATTTTTTTCTACTTATATCAGATAACTTTTGGTATGGTACTGCATGAGTAAATTAGTTTACCATAATTGTCATTGGTATTATACTTGTTCAACCTACCCAAGATTAACTGATATTTTTTTTATCAATTCTTTATATCTGAAAAGAATACATTTAGTATTTCTAACTTTTCACACTTCATTTTGAGATTGTCATGCCTCAATACATGATCAATTTTTGTTTAGGTACAATGTATTACTAATGAATAAAAAAAAGTAGAATCCCCTGCAGAGTGTCTGTGTGTGTGTCTCTCTCTCTCTCTCTGTGTCTGTCTGTCTCTCTCTCTCTCTCTCTCTCTCTCTCTCTCTCTTCCTTTCTTTCTATTGAAGCTTTCAATTTACAAAGCACACACTTGGGTAATTTTTCCAACATTGACCCTTGCATATCCTTTTGTTGCAAATTTTCCCCTCTTCCCCCCACCCCTCCCTTAGCTGGCAGGTAGTCCAATACATGTTAAATATATTGAAAAGCATGTTAGATCTAATATATTTGTGTGTGTGTGTATATATATATATATATATATATATACACACATATACATACACACAAATTATCTTGCTGCACAAGAAAAAATCAAATCAAGAAGGAAGAAAAAGGAAAAAACTAAGAAAGAAAGCACAATGCAAGCAAATAACAACAGAGAGAGTGAAAATGCTATGTTGTGTTACACAGTCTGTTCCCATGGTTTTCTCTGGGTGTAGATGGCTCTCTTCATCACTGCACAAGTGGAATTGGTTCGAAACATCTCAATATTGAAGAGAGCCACTTCCATCGAATTGATCTTTCTATAGTCTTGTTGTTGCCATGTATAATGATCTCCTGGTTCTGCTCATTTCACTCAGCATCACTTCATGTAGATCTCTCTAAACCCCTCCAAAATCATCCTGCTGGTTGTTTCTTTTTTTTAATAACCTTTTATTAACAGAACTCATGCCTGGGTAATTTTTTACAACATTATCCCTTGCACTCACTTCTGTTCCAATTTCCCCCCCCCCCTTCATCCCCTCCCCCAGATGGCAAGCAGTCCTATACATGTTAAATAGGTTATAGTATATCTTAGATACAATATATATGCAGAACCGAACAGTTCTCTTGTTGCTCAGGGAGAATTGGATTCAGAAGGTATAAATAACCTGGGAAGAAAAACAAAATGAAAGCAGTTTACATTCATTTCCCAGTGTTCTTTCTTGGAGTGTAGCTGCTTCTGTCCATCCTTGATCAATTGAAACTGAGTTAGATTTTCTCTTTGTCAAAGAAATCCACTTCCATCAGAATACATCCTCATACAGTATCGTTGTTGAGGTATATAATGATCTCCTGGTTCTGCTCATTTCACTCCTGCTGGTTGTTTCTTACAGAACAATAGTATTCCAAAGCATTCATATACCATAATTTATTCAGCCATTCTCCAATTGATGGGCATCTACTCAGTTTCCAGTTTCTTGCCACTACAAAGAGGGCTGCCACAAATGTCTTTGCACATGTGGATCCCTTTCCCTCCTTTAGGTTATCTTTGGGATATAATCCCAATAGAAACACTGCTGGATGAAAGGGTATGCACAGTTTCATAAATTGCACTCCAGAAAGGTTGGAGCCATTCACAGTTTGACACAGTATCAGTGTCTCAGTTTTCCCACAACCCCTCCAACATTCATCATTATCTTTTCCTGTCTTCTTAACCAATCTGATAGGTGTGTAGTGGTATCTCAGAGTTGTCTTAATTTGCATTTCTCTGATCAATAGTCTTTTCATGTGGCTACAAATAGTTTCAATTTCTTCATCTGAAAATTGTTCATATCCGTTGACCATTTATTAATTGGAGAATAGTTTGGACTATTATAAATTTGAGTTAATTTTCTATATATTTTAGAAGAGGCCTTTATCAGATCCTTTGGAGGTAAAAATGTTTTCCCACTTTATTGCTTCTCTTCTAATCTTGTCTGCATTAGTTTTGTTTGTACAAAAACTTTTTAACTTAATATAATCAAAATTATTTATTTTACGATAAATAATGATCTCTACTTCTTCTTTGGTCATAAATTTCTTCCTCCTCCACAAATCTGAGAGGTAAATTATCCTATGTTCTTCTAATTTGTTTATAGTATCATTCTTTATGTCTAGATCATGAACCCATTTCGACCTTATCTTAGTATACGATATTCGGTGTGGGTGGGTGTTTATGCTTACTTTCTGCCATACTAGTTTTCAGTTTTCCCAGCAGCTTTTGTCAAATAGTGAATTCTTATCCCCAAAAGGTGGGATCTTTCAGTTTGTCAAACACTATATTGCTATAGTTACTAACATTTTGTCCTGTGAATCTAACCTATTCCACCAATAAACTAGTCCATTTCTTAGCCAGTACCAAATGTTTTTGATGACTGCTGCTTTATAATATAGTTTAGATCTGGTACAACTAGGCCACCTTTATCTGATTTTTTTTTTTCATTAGTTCCTTTGAAATCCTTGACCTTTTGTTCTTCCAGATTAATTTTGTTGTGATTTTGTTTAGTTCAGTAAGATAGTTTCTTGGTATTTTGATTGGTATAGCACCAAATAAATAGATTAATTTAGGGAGTATTGTCATCTTTATTATGTTTGCTCAACCTATCTACAAGCACTTGATATTTTCCAGTTGCTTAATCTGACTTTATTTGTGTGGAAAGTGTTTTGTGCTTCTATAGTTCCTGACTTTCCCTTGGCAGATAAGTTCCCAAATATTTTATGCTATTGACAGTTATTTTGAAAGGAATTTCTCTTTGTATCTCTTGCTGTTGGATTTTGTTAGTGATGTATAAAAATACTGATGATTTATGTGGATTTATTTTGTATCCTGCAGCTTTGCTAAAGTTGTAGATTATTTCTAATAGCTTTTTAGTCGATTCTCTGGGGTTCTCTAAGTATACCGTCATATAATCTGCAAAATGTGATAATTTTGTTTCTTCATTACTTACTCTAATTCCTTTAATTTCTTTTTCTTCCCTCATTGCCAAGGCTAGCATTTGTAACACAATATTGCATAGCAACGGTGATAGTGGGCAACCTTGTTTCAACCCTGATCTTATTGGGAATGGTTCTAGTTTATATAATGCTTGCTGATGGTTTTAAATAGATGCTACTGACTATTTTAAGGAAAAGTCCATTTATTCCTATACTCTCTAGTGTTTTTTAATAGGTATGGGTGTTGAATTTTATCAAATGCTTTTTCTGCATCTATTGAGATAGTCATATGTTTTTTGTTAATTTGGTTGTTGATACGTGTAAAGTCTGGGCTAGCTCCCTGGAGGCCTCAGAATCAGCCAGAGTCAGGATAAGCGAAAGTCCTTGGTTTTTGGGGAGAAGTGAAGGAGATGGACAAAAGTGCCAGAAGTTTTGCCAAGGATCCTTCCTTGATTCTAGAGTCCAAAATCTCCACACTTTTCTCCTCCTCATTTAGTGTAGATTTTTTTTTAAATGGAAAAGAACTGAAAACCAAGGGTTGTCCATCAATGAGGTAAGAATGATTAAACAAATTATAGCATATGAATGTAATAGCCTCATACTGCATATAAAAACTGGTAAAATGATTAGTTTCTGAAAAATCTGGGAACACTTGAGTGGATAAGGATTCTTCATTCTCTCTCCTCTCTCATTCCCACCCTCTAATCCCTCCTACCATTATCTGTATACACCAAAACACCAAGCCAGCACAGAACAATGAGAAGGGCCATGTTTCCAAACATATGCTAATAGAATCATTATCCAATAGATAATTAGCCTTAAGTAGTAGGTTGTCTGATTCAAGCACATCTTTTAAGAGTTTCAGCCCTTTACAGATATAGTCAATTGTGCTTATAGTTTTCCTAATAATGAATCAGCTCTGCATTCCTGGTGTAAATCTTACTTGGTTGTGGTGTATTATCCAGAGGATGATTATCTGTAATCTCTTTGCTAATATTTTATTTAAGACTTATGTATCAATATTCATTAAGGAGATTGGGCTATAGTTTTCTTTCTCTGTTTTTGTCCTAACTGGTTTAGGTATCAGTACCATGTCTGTGTCATAAAAGGAATTTGGTAGAAGTTCTTCATTCCCTATTTTTTCATATAATTTACTTAGTATTGGAGTTAATTGTTCTTTAAATGTTTGATAGAATTCATATGTAAATCCATCTGATTCTGGGGATTTTTCTTTGGGAGTTGATTAATAGCTTATTCTATTATTTTTCCTAAAATGGGACTATTTAAGTAATTTACTTCCTTTTCTGTTAATCTTGGGAATCTACATTTTTGTAGGTATCCCTCCATTTAAGTTAGGTTGTCAAATTTATTGGCATAAAGTTGGGCAAAGTAACTCCTGATAATTGCTCTAGCTTCCTCTTCATTGGTGGATAGTTCTCCCTTTTCATTTTTGAGACTAACAATTAGATTTTCCTCTTTCCTTTTTCTAATAAATTAACTAAAGGTTTATCTATTTTGTTGGTTTTTTCATAAAACCGACTCTTAGTTTTATTTGTTAATTAAATAGTTTTTTTAGGTTCAATTTTATTGATCTTTTATTTTTAGAATTTCAAGTTTAATGTTTGAATAGGGGGGTTAATTTGTTCTTTTTCTGGCTTTTTTAGTTGCAAGCCCAATTTATTGAGGTTCTCTTTCTCTATTTTATGCAAGTAACCATCTAGAGATATAAAATTTCCCCTTATTACTGCTTTGGCTGCATCCCACAAATTGTGGTATGTTGTCTTTGATTTGCTGTTTGCCCATTCATTATTTAGGATGAGATTATTTAGCTTCTAATTTCTTTTTGGTCTATTTTCCCCTGGCCCCTTACTGAATGTAATTTTTATTGCATCATGATCTGAAAAAAAAATGCATTTACTATTTCTGCCTTTCTATATTTGATTTTGAGGTCTTTATGTCCTAATATGTAGTCAATTTTTGTATATTTTCCATGAAATGCCAAGAAGAAAGTGTACTCCTTTCTGTCTCCATTCAATTATCTCCAAAGAACTATCATATCTAATTTTTTTCTAGTATTCTAATTACCTCTTTAACTTATTTCTTATTTATTTTGTGGTTTGATTTATCTAGTTCTGAGAGAGCAAGGTTGAGATCTCCCACTATTATAGTTTTGCTGTCTTCTTGCAACTTTTTTAACTTCTCCTTTAGAAATTTAGATGCTACACCACTTCGTGCATTTATGTTTAATAGTGATATTGCTTCATCATCTGTGGTACCCTTTAGTATGGTATAGTTTCCTTCCTTATCTCTTTTAATTAGATCAATTTTTGCTTTTGCTTCATCTGAGATTAGGATGGCTACTTTTTTTTTTTTTTAAACTTCACCTCAAGCATAATAGATTCTGGTCTAGCCTTTTACCTTTAGTCTGTATGTATCGCTCTGCTTTAAATATATTTCTTGTAAACAACATATTGTAGGCTTTTGATTTTTAATCCAGTGTGCTATCCTCTTATGTTTTATGGGAGAGTTTACTACATTCACATTTACAGTTAAAACTACTAATTCTGTATTTCCTGCCATTTTATTAATCCCAAATTGTACTTTTCTCCTTCCTTTTCCCCTTTCCCTTCTTCCCAGTATTTTACTTATGAGCACTACTTGCCTGAAGCAGTCCTTCCTCTTTGGAAAAACTCCCCCTTTCTTATACCTTTCCCCTACTATTTCTCTTTTCCTTTCTTTTTAGCCTACTCCTTCTCTTTTCCTTTTTCCTTCCCACTTTTCTATAAGATGAGAAATGTTTCTCCGTGATTTGGGGCCAAATCTGAAGAGAGTAAGATTCACACAATATTTGTCACCCTCCCTTCTTTTCCCCAATTATGTTTTCTTTGCCCTTTCTTGAGATGTAATTTCCCTCATTTTACCTCCACTTTCCCCTTTTTTCTGTTACAATTCCCTTTCTATTTCTAGTTTCTTTTTTATATTATAACAGTAAAATCAGATCATATGTGTACTCTCAATGTATACCTATAACAGAAATACAGTTCTCAAGAGTTTTTTTTTTTTTGCTTTTTGCTTTTTTATGCTTCTCCTAAGTTCTATATTTGGAGGTCATTTTTTGTTTGTTTAGCTCTGGTCTTTTCATCAGAAATAAATGGAATTCACCTGTTTCATTGATTACCCATCTTCTTCCCTGAAAGAAAATGCTCAGTTTAGCAGGATAATTTATTCTTGGCTGTATTCCAAGTTCCTTTGCCTTTCAGAATATCAGATTCCAGGCCCTTTGTTCCTTTAAAGTGGAAGCTGCTAGGTCCTGAGTAATTCTTATTGTGTCCTCAGTATTTGAATTGTTTCTTTCTGGCTGCTTACAATATTTTTTTTCCTTTGGTCTGATAGTTCTCAAATTTAGCCACAATATTCCTTGGGGTTTTAATTTTGGTGTTTCTTTCAGGAGGCATTTGATGAATTCTTTCAATGGTCATTTTACCTTCTGTTTCTATGATATCTGGGTAGTTCTTTTTGATGATTTTCTGAAAGATAGTGTCTAGGCTCTTTTTTTCATCATGTATTTTAGGAAGTCCAGTGATTCTTGGATTATCTCAGATCTATTTTCCAAGTTGGTTGTTTTCCCAATTAGATTTTATACCTTTTTTTCTATTTTTCATTTTTTGGTTTTACTTGACTGATTCTTGTTGTCTCATTGAGTCATTCATTTCCATTTGCTCAATTCTGAATTTTAGTGAATTATTTTCTTCCTTTTTTTTTGTACTTCTTTTTGTATTTGAATTTTTAAATGAGTTATTTTGTTCTATGAATTTTTTTCCATTTCACAAATTCTGTTTTTTAAGGCGTTATTTTCTTTTTCCATTTCATAGTTCTGTTTTTCTGTGAGTTGCTTTCTTTTTCCACTTTATCAAATTTATCTTTTAATCAGTTATATGCTTTTTCCATTTCACTAAGTCTGTTTTGTAGTGAATTTTCTTCAGATAGTTTCTGTGTTGACTTTTCCAGATATTCGCAAATTTTTCATTTCCTTTACCCATTTTTCTTCTAGCTCTCTTTTAAGATCCTTTTTAATTTCTTCTAGGAGAGCTTTGTGTTATGGGGATCATGTTATATTGCCTTTTGAGGCTTCTTCTGGAGACAATCTGCCTTCAGATTCCTCAGGGTTTGAAATCTGTAGAGAGTAGCAGATAGCGAGGGAACCCTGGCTAAGGTATAAGACCCTTCAGCCCAGAAGGAACCTTCTGACACTGTCTGGTTTGGCTTCCCATTTCCCCTAAGGGTTCTCATCCTTCTGAGAAGTTAAGGAGGATGGGACTACCTTTGTTCTTTTTGAAGCAAGGGATACTTACAGTAAAAAGAGGCATTTACATATCAATAGCAGGGTGCTTACAGTTAGCACTTGCACAGTATGCTGTGGTGAGGTAATACTAGTATAGTTAGCACTTGCTCAGTGTGATGTGATGATGTAATGGTTCACTACTTAGCAAATGCTTAGTGTGCTGTAATGATGTAATCATATTAAGGTATTTAAAGACAGAGAGGACTTGAAATAAGAAACTCCATCTTTGACCATCTTTGTGGGTCTCCTGCCTTTTTCACTCCTCCACTAAGACCAAGGATTCGGACTGGTCCCTAGATCCTCCAGATAGCTAATCCAGATGGTATATGTTGGCACCCCAGTGTGGGGGCTCTAGAAAGCATAGTGTATTTCGGCACCACAAGTTGGGGGGCCCTGTAAAGCACATAACATTTTGGCACCCAATGTGAGGCATCAAAATGTAGTGTCCTTCTGGAGGTTCCTGTTCAGGTACCAAAATATAGTATCCAGACTAGCTTTTCTGTCTAAGATAATGTTACATTACCAATATTTGTGGATTCTGCTGGTTCAGAGCTAATTCAGAGGCTGGATTTTGTAAATATTGTGATTGTAAATATGTGTGTAGAGAAAGTCAGAGAGAAATGTGTGTCTTCTCTGCAATCTTGGCTCCACCCCCTGGAAGTCCTACTTACTTTTTCTTTCCTTTCAGTTTTCTACAAAATTCTGGCATATTTAACTTTCTTAATATTCTACTTACCTCCTTAGTTTCTTTCTTTTTTTTTTTAAGTTAAATTTATTGAGTTTTGAGAGGGGACAGTTAAGGTCCTTTACTAGTGTAGTTTGGAAGTTTCTACCTATAATTCACTTAACTTCTTCTTTGAGAATTTGGATGCTATACCATTTGGTGCATAAATGTCTACTTTTGCTGTTAGTTCATTGCTAATGGTACCTCTTAACATATAATTTCCTTTATTATCCCATTTATTTGTTTTTATCATGTCTAAATCAGAAATGTTATTCCTTTTTGATTTTTTTTTTCTTCAGCTAAGCAGAATAGATTCCATTCTAGCCCATTACTTCTACTCAGTATGTGTTTTTCTGCTTCAAGTATGTTTCTTGTAAACAACATATTGCATGATTCTAAGTTTTGATCTTCTCTGCTATCTGCTGTTTTATGGAGAGTTTATCCCATTCACATTCACATTGCTAGCTCTGTATTTCTTTCCTTACTATTCTTTTATTTGTTTCCTCTCTCCTTTCAACCTTTTCCTCCTCACCAGTGTTTTGTTTCTGCCTACTACCTTCCCTGATCTGTCTTCTGTCCCCTCCCTTTACTCTATTTCTTTCCCTTCCAATTTCCCTGTCAGGTAAGATAGATTTCTATATTTAAATGATTGTGTGTGTGAATATGTGTGTATGTATGTGTGTATTATTTCCTCCTTGAGTCAATAAAGATAAGAGTAAGGTTCAAGTGATGCTCATTGCCCATTCTTTCATCTTCCCCTCCACTTCTTTTACACTTTTTCATATGAAATAATTTATACCATTCTATCTCTCCCTTCCTTCTATACCCAGTGTATTTCTCTTTTTCATCTCTTGTTTTTTTTCTTTTTTTGTCATTCCCTCAAATTCATCTTATTCATGTACCCTCTTTACATATAATCCTTCTAACTGTACTACTAATGACATGATTTTTAAGAATTACAAATATCATCTTGTGTGTAGGGAAGTAAATAGTTTAGCTCTATTAAATGTCTTATTATTCTTTTCTCTTTTCCTGTTTATGCTTCTTTTAGGTTTAGATATCAGAGGTCAAATTTCCATTTTAGTTCTGCTGTTCTCTTTATGAAATCTTCAAATCTTTCTGTTCTATTTAATGACCTTTCTTCTCCCTTGATATATTATGATTATTTTTTCTGAGTGATTCTTGATTGTACTCATAGCTCCTTTGCCTTCCAGAATATTATATTTCATGACCTCTTATCATTTGATATTGCAGCTACCAAGTGCAGTGTAATCCTGATTATAGCTCTTCAATATTTGATTTATTTCTTTCTGGCCAATTTTTTCTGGACCTGATAGTTCTGAAATTTGACTATACTGTTCCTTGAAATTTTTATTTTGGAATCTCTTTCCTGAGGTGATTAGTGGATGCGTTCAATGATTATTTTGCTTTCTGGTTCCAGGACACAAAGGTAGTTTTCTTGGATAATTTCTTGAAAGATGCTATCAAGTCTTCCTTTTGATTGTGGCTTTCATATAACTCAATGATTCTGATATTTTCTTTCTTGCATCTATTTTCCAGGTCAATTGTTTTTCCAGTGAGGTATTTTATATTCTCTTACTTTTTTTTATTCTTTTGAATTTGATTGATTCTTAAGGTCTCATTGAATTAATTTTTCCCTTAATAGATTCTTCCTCTTATTCTCCCCTTTTGTCTTAGCACTTCTCCTTCCCATTTTACTATTGAATAAGACATATTTCAGTTTATGTGTGTATGAATAATATATATATATATATATATATATATATATATATATATATATACAGAAACAGAAATATATTTTATTTCTATATTCTTCCTACCTTTAAACATTTCAGATAAGAATAAAGATCAAGTGAAGTCCTCAGTTACCTGTTGTTTCCCTCCATTGCATGAACTCTTCTTTGTATATCTTGTATATATGAGACAATTTTCTCTGTTCATCCTTTTATCACTCATATACCTCACACCATAATTTTCTCTTCCTCATTCATTCAAATATTTTGAGAACTTTCAAATGAACAACTCACATGTAGACCTGCTATCTAATTAATTTCTTTATTTTCTTGATGATGAGAAAGTTTTGAGGGGCTACATGTATCATCTCCATATAAGAATGTAAACAATTTAACCTTGTTTAATTCCTTATGGTTTCTCATTTAAGTTTACATTTTTAAATTTTTCTTTACTTCTGGGTTTGTTAGTCAAATTTCCTACTAAACTCTGGTCTTTTCATCAGCATTGCTTGAAAGTGCTCAATGATTTGCAGTGCTAAAGAATCCTTGGTGTTAGTTTCAGTTCTGCTACTTACTATTCATATAACTGGGTTTTCATTTTCTCCCCTTCTAATCAGTTTGCTCATCTTTAAAATGAGGAATTAAAATGTATGATCTTCAGGATTCCTTTATGAGCACATGACTATTAACTCTTGTATGATATTCATTCAAATATTTTATATTTGTTGTCATTTCAATCTTATTTTTTGTAATTCCATTTGGGTTTTCTTGGTGAAGATACTGGAGAAGTTTGCCATTTCCTTCTCCAGATCATTTTACAGAAGAAGAAACTGAAGCAAACAGAATAAAATAATTTCCCTAGGTTCATATAGGTAGTATCTGAAGCCCAATTTTAACCCAGGAAAATGATTCTTCCTGCCTCCAGGCCTGACATCCATTGCACTACCTAACTACTCCATGTAACAAGTGTTACTGATCAGACAATCCCTCAAATAATTAATCTCTAGCAAGACAAGAAAGGGAAATATCTACTTTCAATGGGTTTTTGCCACTATCATAAAAGATATACAGTGCAGAATATAAATTAAAAAGAGCTTCCTAATAGATAGTGAAGTCTCCCTGATGATCTTACTAATGGATATTGTGGTTTTTCTTAAGTTCTGGAACATTATTGCTCTTTGTTTGCAAAGAGGACCCAAATGACATCACTGTATTAGAATAGAGTTAGTGTATCTAACTGTGACTGATAAGACCAATATAAGCTTGGAATGATTTGCCACAGGTCAGACACAACTAGTCCATTACAAAACTCCATAATGAGGTGATCCAGTATCTCTCAAGTTCAACCCAATTATCTTCAAGGGAAAAAATAAGTGAATGCTTATTTTCCAGATTATGATTTATAGATGGTACTTAACATTAATTCATCAGTACATATGACTTTGGTGGATATTGAGCATGAACGATGAGGAAAGCCCAGAACTTGAAAAGTAGACTAAACTGCCTTTTGGAAATTGTACATTTTTAGTGGCCCTAGATTTCTTTGGCAAGAAAAACAAAAAGAGCTCCACTTTTTACAACAATTTTATTTCAGTGATTTTATGTGACTGTGGCCATAAAATACCATAGTCTTTAAAGAATTAAAATTTAGGAATAAACAAGAGCAATGAAGAACCTTATATATATCAACTGGAAACTCTGGCATATCACCAGCATTAAATGACATCAGAGGGAGAATTGCCACCAAAAGTTGAGCCAGTCATGCATGAAAGAGAAAGGGATATGAAATGTGTATAGGTCAATTGCCACATTCAATTCTTCATGAGGTTAATAGAAATAAAGAAATGTGGTTGTATGTGGGATGGATCTAGTATAAATAATTTTTTTGGTGAGAACAAAGATGAGAGTCACATAGAATGGAAATCCATGAATTCTTTGTAATCTGAATAATTGAAGAAAATACCCGCATCAATGAAATTACAGATTCACTGAAGCATATTTAGTACCTTCATACTCTTGATAACCAGAACTTTGAGATAAATTAACACCAATCACTCAATCTTTCTAATTTAAAAATAGTTATAATACCTCTTAATAATTTTCATTTTTCATTCCTTCAAACAAATTTCCCTGTGTGTAATTCCTTAAAACATCTGTTTGATAATTAGAATGGTAAATAGTTATATCTGAATAGTAGGTAAAATAATTATGTTTACTTTATTGCTCAGGCCCAGTTTGACTACTTAATATCCCACCAATTATGTCATTCATTTCTCTAAAAATACATAATATGATTGACATTGGTATAGTACATGGAAGTTTGGGAAATGCTTAAAATATTTTGCTTGAGATTTGCAATCATGACATAAGATAGGTACTTAGAGGGATGATTCTCCCTACTTTACAGATAACAAAATTGAGGCTCTATGACATTAACAGATTAGTCCTCAGACACAGTTGGGGGCTATCAAAGGCAAGCCATTCACTTGTATTATTGTAATATATTGTAACATTGCATATGTATGCAATATATTGTAATGCAATATATAGTAACATTGTGTACACACATATGATGTGTATAAATGTATACATATGCATACATATGTAATACATATATAGAAGTGAAGATAGACATATATAACTATATGTATGTATAAATAGATATAAATATATATTCAATGTACATATATTACATGTATCTATTTGTTAGTTTAATTCTCAAATTTATTTTGTTTTCTTATTATCTTAAATGGAGTTTTTCTTTCTACTTCTTCTTTCTGTTAATAATATATAGAAAAAGTTACTGTATTGATGGTCTCAATTATTTCTTTTATTTTCTGAGCCTCTCTTAGTAAATCATTATGTCCTTTACAAATAGAGATAATTTTACCTACTTTCTATCTAGGCTTATCCCTCCAATTTTTTTTCTTATCCCACTGTTATAAGTAGTCTTTTTTTTTTTCAAATATGACTGGCTTCTTTGCTTCCCCCCTTATCTTATTGGAAAAAATTTCCAGTCATTCTGTTAGAAATAGATATTAGTTGCATTAATGGCCTGTCCTCTATTTCCCTAGTCCTCAGTGTCCTGATCATACAATGATGAAATGAGATCTTTTTCAATACTAAACATCACTATGACCATAGACTGTATTCAGAGGAGTAAAGTGCCCAAGACTAGGAAAGTGATTTTCTACTGTGTTATATATCAGAGATGTGAACAAAGATATAGATGGGTCTCATCAAATTCATAGATGATCTAAGGCCAGGAAAGGGAATTTATAATGAGATTTAGGAAAAAGACTAACCAATCTAACAAAATTTTGCTGAATTTAAACTATTCTTGGTTTCAAAAATCATCCTCAAAAATACAATTTGTAGGAGAAATGGTTATATATTAGTTTGTCTAAAAAAAGACTGGAGATTTAGTAGATTAGCAAGTTTAATAGGATGTGGTGGGGAAAGCCCATCTAATCTAATATAGTTCTAGGTTTCATTAAAACACAGTTCCAAGAATAAAAGAGTCATAATCCTGCTGTCCTGAGAAGGACCACATTTGGAGTACTGTGATCACTTTTGAAAGCCATAGTTGAAGGAAGATATTTATAAACTGGAGAGTGTACAGAGGAAGACAATCAGAATAGTGAAGATACTTGAGACTAGAACATATGAGCATTGGAGTGCAGAGGGGAAGAAAAGATAGGATGTTATGCTTGAGTATCTGATCAGCATTATAGAGGCAAATTTCTGTTTCAAATAAATAAAATCAAAACTTGCTAAAAAAATAAGTTATTTAAATTGAATAGGTGGCCAAATGTTTCCCCACACTGGAGTTCTTTCAGAAAAGCTGGATGACCATTTGTCAGATATGTTGTAGAAGGTATTCTTGTACAGATGGGAGTTGCCTTATAAGCTCCAAGTACAAATTGCATTTTCATATTTCATTAATGTTCTTTTGAGATATTTACTCTTCCCCTTCTAATAAATTTGAGATAGCACAAGTTTTTATTGGAAGTTTTCTTAAATTCTCTAAGGTGGTAAAGAAAAAAGTCAGCTATTTATAAGTGATTTTAATGAAGTCTGATCAGTCATGTTTTTCTGAAGGTCTTCTATTTCAAGACAACTCTAGTGAGTTTAAGGTAATATCAAGAAGACATAGTTTAGGCCATGAGCCAGTTACTACATGGGCTTCCCTTTCAAGTTGCGATATTATGTACATATTGAAAGTTGTTAGTTCCATCCCATCCATCATTTGCCCAGTCTCTGGCCACATTCCCCTGTTAGTCCTTGTGATTCATTCCACAGTACTGCCCTTTACCACAAGGAAAGAGGGAGAAAGGGGGAATTTCTTGAGCCAAATGGAATATCATTACAAAGTTTTTCCTCTTGGAGTTCATTGGCAACAGTTGACATGAGCAGGAATTAATGGAGAGGGGATAACTGTGCCCCATACCAAAAAAGAAAATTCATGACCAACATTCTGGGAGCAAAGTTAGAATAAAATGTTCCAGTTAGTTAATTTCTAATATAAATAAACTGATTCATCTTTAACCTTTTCCCATTTTTAGGATGAGGGGCAGAAGTGGGATCTCCATAGTTTGAATATCTTGAACCTGAATATGGTAAACAGGCTATAAAAGTTAGATCCTCAGGAATATGAGCCTGAGAGACTAGAACTCACAAATCCCCACACATATAAATATGACCCATATTTGAATTCTTAACTGTGTATGTTTGAGGGCTAATAAAAATCCATGATGTACCTGGGAATTACCTTTTTTCCCCTTTGTTCTCACAATGAGAAATGTAGGCCAAGTATAGTTTTGCGATCTTTATGTTGCCCAGCATGAAATTTCATTTAAATTAAAAGAAAAATATAGATAGGTGAGGGTAGACTATTATGTAGAAATAAAGGTCATGTTCTATATACATGTTAGCAAAGAAGAGCTCTATTTCAATATCTTGAACCATGTCATATAAAATGATGCTTAGGACCAAGAAAAATAAGGTTGAACATTAAGATAAAGTACCTATATGACTACCGAAATCTTTTAGAGAAATATCTGGGAAATGGACAGAAAAGGATTATCAGCATTTACAGCAAGATAAGGAAACTAGATGGTGTAATGGATAGAATTTTGTTGGGCCTAGAGTTAGGATGACTTGAGTTCAAATCTAGCCTCAGATACTTATTACCTATATGACCATGGGCAAGTCACTTAATCCTTTTTGTCTCAGTTTCCTCATCTTTAATATGAGGTGGAGAAGAAGTTGGCAAACCACTTCAATAACTTTGGCAACAAAACCCCAAATGAGGTCATAAAGAATCAGACTTGATTGAACAAATTTTTATCTAATTAGTGTACTGTTCATTTATCTGTTATGATCATCTATTGATTAGACAATTCACCCCCTGGCAACCGTGAAATCTGCCACATTTATCTTATTTTTTTTTTGAATATCACCTTTTATATTTGAATCATACTATAATTTGAAGTTTATCATTGCATATGGGATAATAATAATAATAATAATAATAATGAAAGTTGGTCTAAACCTAATTTCTGCCAGACTTCTTTCCAATCTTCATAGAAGATTTTGTCAGATGAAGAATCTTTGCCTTAATAGTTCCCTTGAGTTAAATTTCAATGTGAACTTAATAAGCAACAACAAACATTTATTTGCTATCTACTTTGTACTAGGTACTGTTCTAAGCAATGGGGATATAAAGAAAGGCAAAAATATAGTCCCTGATGTCAAGGTAGCTCTTGCTCCAATAAGAGAAATTATAAGTAAATACCTAAATACCTACAAAATACATAGGGAAGTAATCTCAGAAAAAAACGTTAAAATATTTGAATATAAAGAGAACTGCGTAAAAGAAGCTTATATAAGTATAAGCTTTCTCTGCATATTTCAATTATTTGTAATTAGTTCACAGCAAAAAATGAAATTGAATTTAAAAATAACAAAAGATAAGGACCACAGTAAGTAAAAATATGGAAATAATTCTATTTTCTCCCCCCACACACATAGATAGGAAACTTCTACCAGTGCCTGTAGGTGTGATGACCACAAAATCAGCCAGAGTCAGGTTAAGTGAAAGTCCTTGATCTTTATTCTTTGTGGAGGTGAATGGGAATGGCAATACAA
The DNA here is from genome assembly GCF_902635505.1 of Sarcophilus harrisii. Classification (NCBI taxonomy): domain Eukaryota; kingdom Metazoa; phylum Chordata; class Mammalia; order Dasyuromorphia; family Dasyuridae; genus Sarcophilus; species Sarcophilus harrisii. Next base: position 437,442,824 of record NC_045427.1, on the reverse strand, counting down.
AGTGAGAGCAATGCAACAAGAATCCAGCTAGGAATGACTCTGACAAAATGACTCTGACAAAATTTCATCATTTTATATTTCTTTATTTTCCCCTGAATTGTTGAAATTATCTATGTTTCTTGATAATTGTTCTCCTTGGTTCAGTTCCTTTCCTTTTCAATCTAGCCTCCACACAGATACCAAAGTGATGTTATTAAATCATGGACCTTACCTTATCATTTCTCTGCTCAAGAAGCTCAAGTGAGAGTCAAGGCTTTCTTTCCTGTATAACATAAAAACTTTTTTGTTTGCTTTAAAAGTCCTTGATAATCTGTCTAAAACCTGCCTTTCTAGACATGTTTAGTATAACTTTCCTTCCTAAATTTTAATTTCTAACAAAAAATGTACTCCTTGCTGGTGATTTTATGTATAATCCTTTTTCCTTTTTCCATGTCTTTGCACAGGCTATCTCCAGTGACTGAATGTATTCCCACCCATAATGTTTACCTCAAAATATAGCTCAAATGTCGCCTCATACCAGAAACCCGTAGAGGGCCACAGATAGTTGGGGAACTCTGGGTGAGTTATAAGACCCTTTAGCACAGAGGGAACCTGTTGACAATATCTGGTTTGACTCCCCAACTCCACTAAGGGCTTTCACCCTTCCTGAGAAGTCAGGGAGGGTGTGACCACCTGTGTCCTAGCAGGGGATACTTACACTAAAGAGAGGCATTTACATATCAAAGCAGCATACTTATAGTTAGCACTTGTACAGTGTGCTGTGGTGATGAAATGGTACTACAATTAGTACTTGCTCAGTCTGGTGTGGTGATGTAATGGTTCTCTAGTTGGCACATGCTCAGTGTGCTGTAATGATATAATAATGCTAAGGTATTTCGTGACTAAAAAGACTGGAAATAAATGGACTCCATCTTTGACCATCCTCTTGGATCTCCTGCCTTCTTCACTTCTCCAAGGACATGGCCTGGTCTTTAGATCCTCCAGAGAACTAATCTGGACAGAATTTTTTGACACTCCAATGTAGGGGCTCTAGAAAGCATATATTTTGGCACCCCAATTTGAGGGCTACAGAAACCCATTCTGATCCACACTGTTTTTTAGTTCCTTTCTGTCAGATGCTAATTTTGTATTACTGATATTTTCTTAATTTAGTTTTCTACGGATGTCAGTGGTATGCTAGTAAATGCTTAACAATTTGTTTTCTGAAAAGTAAATGCATACAAGTTTGCTATATGGTGTAACACACTAAAGTGTAATGTTCACACTGAAAATTTAACAGATGACTTCAGGACACCACAATGTGTTTCCCACCCCACAATGGTGTGTCTGCTTCTGAAGGGCAGTAACTTTTGCTTTTGTCTTTTTATTCTAAAGACATAGTATTGAATGAATAAATGAATTTCCAAGAGAACATTTTCTGTACAGCCCTCATTGGCTTCAGACAAAAACAAATGAAATTTCAATGAAACTTAAGGCAAGTCAATAGATTTCATTTTTCTTACAAGATTTTGTCTGTAAAATCATACTGATAGTACAAAGAAATACAATATCAATATTCAACTTACTTTGTCTTTTATGATCTATAATATAAATAAATATATGGCAATTGGAAAAAGTCCTAGAGTTAGACCCATAATATCTGCATTGGAATCTTCTTTTGCCAGTTTCTAAATCATCTTGAGCCAGTTACTCAACCTCTTTGAGCATCTTCTTCTGCATCTGTCAAAGTGAAGGACTAAATTGGGAAAATGTTTATAATCTCTTCCAATTTACCATCTGTGAATAAACAAAAATTTGATGAAGTGCTAGTTCTATAATCATGGTGAATATTAATTAATGAATTCTCCTCTCCTAATCAGATTATCTTAGTTTAAGTACATTTTAGTATGTCACTTCCCACAGACAGTATCATATCCTCATCTCCAATCTCCAATTTCCATCTATATATAGGCATACATACTGAACAGTCTCAAAGATTGATTCATACCTTGCCCCTCAACCCAGATGGCTCTGGAGGAGAGAATGAGGCTGGTGAGACTTCTCTAACTTAAATCTAATTTACTTGCAAGTCATGGCATCAACTCTCCAATGTTATGGTCCTCTTCAAGAACAAAGGAAAAACAACCTAAAAGGTTATATATAACGGTTCTTTCAGACTTTCTCATTCTATATGATCCTCATTCATATTTCTTCTAGTGATCTTTTTTCCTTTATTTTTTTGATTTTCATTGTTGCCTTTTGTTTTCATGCCATAGCCCAACTTTTCAAATACATAGCTTTCCTCACAAAACAAGCAAACAAGAAAACCCCAACCTCTCCAAAAACAAAAACAAACAAACAAACAAAAAACAGTTAAACAAGACCAATCCACAGGATGGTCAAAATTAAAAGAGTATGGCAAAATGTCCCCTATCTCACTACAAAGGAAGTTGTTCTATTTTTTAATTATTTGTTCTCTAAGACCAAGACTGGTCACTCTACATAAAACTGCCCTTGTTTTTTTTGTTTTTGTTTTTTTATTTACTTTATTGTAGTGATTATATATTTTTCTCCTGGATCTCATTTATTTACTGTGCATACAGGTACACCCAAGTTTCATTCAGTTCCTCTTATTCTTAATTTCTTAGGAAATAATATTATTCTGTTACATAGATATTTGTCTCTGTTTCTCTCTCTTTCCATGTGTGTGTGTGTGTGTGTGTGTGTGTGTGTGTGTTTCTCTCAATGTCACACTCTGTCTCTGTCTCTCTGTCTCTCTCTCTCTCTATATATATATACATACATGTATATATATGTACATACTTATATATACACATCTATATAAACACACACATGTAACACATGCACATACTCATACACCAAATATTGCTATGATTATGAGTGTTTTGGTACATATGATATCTTAATATGGACCTTCTTGAAGTACATACAATTACTAAGCTCTCTATGTCAGAGAATGAATAGTTTACCAACCTTTCAGAATTCTAAATTGTTTCATTGCTATGATTTTACATATTTTCAGTGACCACTGAAGGTAATTAGTCCATCAAATCTGAATGACCCATCATTTTTTTCCAGATGTAGTTATTTTTGGTGATATTTTTAATTCTATATTTTAAAACATGCTAGTCTTCATTGATAACATGGTACAGAAAACTTGGATACTCTTTGCATCATTCCATTATTCTGAAATGATGAATTTTCTTATTTATAAAATGAGGGTTCTTTAATAAATGACCTCAAAAGTGCTTTTTATTTCAATATCTATTATCCTATTATTTTCCTAAGATCTTAGTACTCTGTGATTCAAAATCATCTAGCACAGAGATATCAGATTCACAACCTGCAGGCCTCATATGGCTTGCAAAACTCCCAAGTGCCAGTAGGAACTAGATTAAAATGAAATTGGCAAATGTATAACAAATTAAATTAAAATTAAAATACAGTACAACATAGACAATGTTAATTTGTGGTTTTCCAAGTCAACATGTGGCCAGCAGGGATCCATTTCTATTTGAGTTTGCCACTGATTTAGGATATTCCAGCCCAGGTTCCTCCAGCTGTGAAACATGAAGGCAAGATGAGAAGTACTAGTTAATAAAGCACACTGCATCAAAAATCCAAATTCAACTGAAATGTGTTCTAATTTCCAGTGAAGAGATTTATGTTCCACAGTCATCATTCTGGCCACCAACTACAGACTAAACACATGCAAACAGTTAGTGATGCTGGGGAGCTGAGCTATGGGGAAATTAATGTTCCACTCATTCATTTTGAAAATATGTTTGGTAGGAATTATCCCATTTATAGTAAGAAAGAAAGAAGACTTACACATTTCTGGAAGAAAAATACTTCCCAAGTTGCAGATAAATATTGATATTGGCCTTAGAGCAACAAAACATGCACATACGCACACAGAGTGCAGTAGACACAGGGGAGACTTTGAAGATTCTTTCAATAATACATTAAAAGGCCTTTCATTTAAGGGTCTCTGGGGATAAATTTTCATAATGTTATTTATTGAAGTTTATACTGAGGGGGTCAAGAGAAAAAGTAATCTAACTGCCCACTTTGGGGAGGCTTAAATTTTATGCCTCGGCAAATAATTACCATCTTTTTAGTTTTCATCCAAATACTCCCTGCTTTGATATGCATGTTCATAATCAAGACAGTCTCCATTTTTTGAGCAACATTTCCAGACTTCTGATAACCAGATTGAAAAGGTAAACACTTCTGTTCATGTGACCCCTAGCATCTAAAACATCAGTCTGTGCTCCTGCAATGGAAAAGAACAAGTAAAATTGTAATTAATTATGTTCCCTTTCAAAGCTCTTTTCCAAGTTTATAACATGTTAAAATGGGGATGAGAGTGGGGAGGGGTAGGGAAGCAGTACTAATTTTGATTATGAACATTAGTGAAATAAATTTGGCTTAGCTCAGGATTTTTGCATTAATATCTCTAAAACAAAACTTACTCTAGAGAACAGGATGTGGACATGAATCATAGTGTATGAATTTGCTGATTGTTCTTCCTATTGTACATTTTTAGATGAAATTATCTTTAACTCTTCACGTATGTGTAAATATGTACACCTCTACCCTACAAACACATTCTAACTCTAGTCTCAGAATTCAATCAGTGGTTGTTCCATTTTTGATCCCAAATTCCTGAAGTAGCTCCTTCATTAAAACCTGTGGGAAAATCATGTATCTCTGATACCTCTGTGAATTATCTGTAAAAGTAAGAGAATTGGAGTATATGATCTCTGAGGAGCCTTCCAAACAAATATATTCTCAGATTCTTTATGACCTTATTTCTCATAGATCTTCTGACTAATACAGGAAAATCACATAGCCTCTCTATACCCTCAAGGTCTTCATCTGTAAAATAGAAATCATAGTATTGCATTAGAGCCTTCACAAGACTATTATAAAATTTCTTTGAAATATTAAAGTGGCATGTAAACATAAGCTATATATTATTCTTTATAATATATAGCTATATATTATATATATGTCATATATATAATATATAGCTATATATTCTTTATAATTATAAGTTTACAATCCTTTCATTTATTTATCATTTATATGTTGAGTTATTTGTTTATTTTTGTGAAACAAATGGTTTGATTGGTGTAGAGGAGTCCCTGGTGTTTTCTTGGTAAAAATACTGAAGTAGTTTGCTATTTGCTTCTCCAGCTCATTTTTTTAACAGATGAAGAAACTGAGACAAGCAGGGTTAAGTGACTTGCCCAAGGTCACACAGCTAATAAGTATCTGAAATCCAAGTTGAATTCAGGAAGATGAGTCTGAATCCAGGTTTCATATGCCATCCATTGTACCATCTAGCTGCTTCAGAATGATATATGGTTAAGAAAATATTAAAAAAATCATAGACCACAGACCCAAAGTTAGGAACCCCTAAAAGTTGAGCTATGTTACCATCTTGGAGGCAATCTGCATCCCCAAAAGCCTATCAGTAGTCCTATGTGTTCATGCAATAAGGTTCTATATGGAGAAATCCCCCTCCAAACAAAGCTCCACCTTCTGTAATGTCATTAAATTGAATGGGAAACTCTTCATTTTGACGGGACTTCCTCTATCCTGATGCTCATGAGGTTTTGAATATAATAAATGCTCAATAAATCCAACTTGAGTTAAATTAAATTGAAAATATGACTCAAAGTACGTACTGTACTGATCAAATTTAAACTTCTTCATCTGACATTTAAAGCTCTTCACAACCTTGCACCTTCCAACTTTTCCAGCTTTCTCCCACATTCATTTATTATCCTTCAAAGCATTCTTTTATATTGGACAATCATATTGGCTTATTTGTTGTCCTCACATATAGCATTTCATCTACTATTTTGGTTCCTTTGAAAGAGCTATCCCCTATATTTTAAATTTGATCCCTTCTCACTTCTCCCTCTTGACAAATTTACTCCAAAATTTAGTTCAAGGCTGTCTACATGAAGCTTTTTTATTTCCTGATTCACATCCTCCCCCAAGGTGGTAGAGGGCATTGCCATCCTCCCAACTCTCTAGGCTCATTGCCTTTCTGTGATCCTGAACTCTTCACTCTCTTACCTTACCCCCATCGTCAATCTGTTGTCAAGATTTATCAATTTCACCTTTGTTAAATCTCTCAAATAGGCTCCCATCTCTCCAGTACAGCCAGCACATTGATTCAAGTGATTATCACTTCAAACTTGAACTATTACATTGTCCTGCTGCTCAGGCTGCCACAAGTCTTTTTCTACTAAAGTATATGCTCCATTCAGCCAGCAAAATGATTCCTAAAATCTAGATCTGATCATGTTATCCATGTTTCCCTATTCAATGAAATCCGTTGATACCCAATTATCTCCAGGATTAAATACTAAATCCTGGACAGTCAAATCTCTTTATCTAGACCTCTTCTGTCCCCTCAACCTTTGTAGTTTTTTATACTTTATTATACTTCTCTTAATCTTCACATTTTTTAAAATTCACTGACATTGGCTTTCTTACTGATCCACAAGCAAGACACTTCATCTCTGGTTATCCTTCATGACTGAAATTCTCTCCCTTTTCTTATCTGCCTTCTGGCTTCCCTTGCTTACTTTAAGTTCCAGCTAAAATTCCACTAGTTATAAGAAGTCATCTTCAATCCTCTTAATTCTAGTGTCTTCTCTCCTTTAATTATTTTCTATTTATCCTGGTACACAGCTTTTTGTGCAATTTTGTTTACCTGAAACAAAAGTAAACCTTTTTTTTTTTTTTAAGGTTTGTTTACCTTTGTTTTCTTTCTTATTATATTCTGAGGTATTCGAAGGCAGAGTACTAACTTTTGCCTTTCATTATATCCCTAGCATTTATACATTCTACCTAGCAAATCTGCCTTGATCCTCTCACACTGAAAGTATCTTTGACTTCATATTTTCAATTCCCTTCTCTGGTAAATTCCTCCTAGAATCTACATTTTAAGCTAGACACCCAGGTCAACCGTGTTTTAATGCCTCCTTAGATAGCATTCCTGACCCCCTAGATTTTCTCTGCCATGTTCCTATACAGGGATACTTTTTTCCTTTTCTTCTTCTTTTCAGCAATTTCATATGTTAACTTTCTCCATTAGAATAGTCCCACTAAGGACAGAAACTATCTTTTTACTTCTTACTGTATTTCTAGGGTTCAACAATGATAAATGGTACATTCTTGTTTATTTCTGTACAATTCTCTTGACCCCATTTGAAGTTTTCTTGGCAAAGATACCAGAGTAGTTTGCAATTTCCTTTGCCAGCTCATTTTATAAAAGAAGAAACAAGTTTAGATGATTTGCCTAGACTCACATATCCAGTGAGGGTCTGAGGCAGAATTTGGATTCATATGTATTCCTGACTCCAGGCCCAGCAGTCTATCCATTGTGCCATGTGGCTGCCCTGAGTCTTTAATAAATGTTTGTTGATTTGATGCTTATTGATTGTTCATTCTATATATAATCTATAGCTGCTTAATATGCTTTTTAATTGGATGCTTCCAGTCTTCAAAATTTTTCCAATTAAGAGGCATATATTTAAATGAGGAGGCAATCTTAAGCCTTAATTTTTGGGAGCATGGCAAAATATAAGTGGAACTGAATTTGGATTGACATATACCTCAGATGTTTACTAACTGTGTTACTCTGGAATCACTTAAGTTCTTTATTCCTTAGCTTCCTCATCTATAGAATGAGAGTCTTGGGCTTAATGGCCCTTAAGATCCCATGCATACCTACATATATGATCTTAAAGATCTTAAAGAATATCAGTGAATAACAAACCAAGAGCCAGTCAAGAGTTTGGGAATCGGGGCTATAAGCAAGAAGATGCCAGTAAAGCAGAAAGGGAGGAAAATTCTAAGGATAGTTTATAATCTTTAGTGACAATTCCAAACAAAACTATTGCTTGTTGTCCAAATATACCTTCGTTTTAAAGAGAACTATAAGGACTATGGGAACATTTATTTCTCTTATAAAGCAGATTGTTGATGAAGTAAGGGTGATTGAATCAGCATCACATGGAATAAAATTCCTCTTGAAATAGATGTGAATCTGAAAATTAACAAGAAAAAATGCCCAAGGCATAGTGTTGCTGTAGCAAATCAAAACCTTTTGGGAAACTGCATTTTCCAGTCTGGCCTGAATTTTATTTTCTTTTTCTTCACTCATCTCCCTTCCTTTCCCTCAATCCAGAGGCCATCTAAGGAATTTCTTGGATGTTCTGACTGATTTTCTACAGATCATGTAGTCTGGGTGGCCTGGGGGGCAAAAATTGTCATCCCTCCCTGCCTTCTACAAGCCAGGGTAAAAGAATAGAAAGAAACTTGGAGATGAAACCTTAGAAGAGCCTTCTAGCTGGACCTGGTGAAGAGATATATACCTTTTGCTCCATTTTCAAGCATGAATTTTATAGGTATTGAGTATTTTTCTTCTTTCTTCCAATCTGAAGCCTTTCCTGATTTCTCATTTCCTCATACTCCCTCCACATTCTCTCACTCTAACACAAAATGTGCTTTCTGCCATTTAACTCAATATTGCACTCTTTCATAATTCTCCATTGTATTTATAGCATGTCACTGTGAATTATAGTTATCTGTGTTATACTTATCTAGCTAGATAGCTCATTGGATGGAGTGTTGGGTCTGGAATCAGGAAGATCTAAAATTAAATCCAACCTCAGACAGTTATTAGCTGTGTGACCCTGGGTTAGTCACTTTACTTGCCTTAATCTACTGGAGAAGGAAGTAGTAAATCACTCCAATATTTTTGCAAAGAAGACCCTATGGACATTGTGGTTCAGAGCAAAGGTGAAGAACCTTTATTTTGCCAACAGATATTTAGATATTTATAATATCATTCATGGGACATACAAAATTATCAATTTAAAGAATTCAAGCAGTAGAAGGTTGTCACCTGAGTTGCCTTGATGCAAGGCAAATCAAATGATTTCACAGGCCTTATACTACCTATGGGTCAGTCATTTCCTACTTCTGGATCATGAAGAGTTAGATACAATTGAAAAATGAATAGCATTTATGTCAGATTCTCTTGCAAGACTACAAGTTCTATAAAGACAGAGAATATATCTTCTCTAGATTTTGTATTTTCTTTGTATTAATTGCTAGACAAAGCTAATCTAGGACTTTATCCATAATAAGCACTTAGTTTTTGTTGTTTATTTTGTACAATTTGAAACAATTTGGATCAACAAACTCTTCCTAAGATCTTTACTTCTAATTATGTGTAGGAAAGAGAGCCTAAAATTTGTGCTTTGCTTCAAGAAGCATATGATTTACTACTGGAAGAGAACTAGCAAACATTTAGTTTAATGCTCTCCTATTCCAGATCAGGAAACAGAAGTTTAGAAAAAAGAAATACTTTGCCCAAATTTATATTAACTACAGTAATGAATGGAGCCAGAATTCAAACTTAGGTGCTCTGAAAACAAACTCAGTCCTCTTTTGACAATACTATGCTAAAGGAGAATTCATTGTTCAAAATATGGCCATCCTTGAGCAAAACCATGTGATCAATTAAGGATGATTTTGTTATTCTTTCTTCTACAAGGTTAAATGGATATCTCTTTTGTAGGTTATTATTACTGTTATTGTTATTATTTCCCAAGTCATGCCACATGGTCAGCTTTGGAACTTAAGATCTCATTGTGACTAAATCAACATTCAATTCCTCCATTTGAACCAACTCTAGATTGGCTTTTAAAAAAGAAGAATCAATGGGGAAAATGTGAAGTACACAGTGTTGTAGAATCATCTTTGTAATAGAAATGTAAATAAAATCAGATGAGATGGATTATACTCCTATTTCTGATAACTAATTGGTTATGTGACTTTGGCCATATCATTTATCTGAGCCTCAATTTCCCTATCTTATGATGATATAGTTGAACTAAATTCCCCAGATCAGTACCAAATCATTATTCCTATAAAAAAACTCACAACCAGAGCTTAAAATAGTCAGCTGGAAGTAGGGTAGAGCCAGACTAAGGTTTCACTTTTGCATACTTTAAAGTAAAGAGCAGAGAACTATACTGGTATTGGTTCCTTAAACCTTCCTTTGGCTTTTGTGTAGTTAGAACAACTTTCTTGGGACTAGACAATAAATTTATCCTCCACCAGGTACTCACTAACAAGAATATTCCAATGAGATAGACATTTCTATAGATTTTAAGGTTTACAAAGAGCTTTCCTGGCAAAAACCCTATGAGATCAGAGGTGCAAGTATGATTTATGTCATTTTATTTTCTATTTTTGAGGAGAGTGGGACTCTGAAGGGTTAAGTAAAGGTTTGCCTGAGATTATATGAATAGACAGTATTTGAGGCAGAATTCTTTCTAGAATCTGAACATAGGTTAATTCCTACTAAGAACAATAGAGACTGATATTTATTTTATGATTTACAAAGTATTTGAAAGTGGAATATGAACCAAGGTCTCTACTGACTGTAGATCTAGTATCCTTTCTAATGTGCCATGTCCCCTTCTCCATATGTCTAGGTCCTGATGTATATCTATGAATGATGCCCAGTGGTTTTCAAAGTATGGTCAAGAGAATCCTGGGGATCTCTGAAACCCTTTTAGAGGGTCTACAAATTCAAAAATAGTTTTTATTTCCAATATGGTAAATGTCTATAAATATAACCCAGATAAACAAAAACGCTTTGGAGAGATCCTCAATAATTTTAATAGGATAAAGATACTGAAAACAAAAGTTTGAGAATCACTGTGCTGCACCATCTGCATAAGAAAATAATTCTAAGGAATTCTTCTACCAATGGAATTTTCATCTTCTCTTCAAATTATAGATTTATCAAGTTGTCTGGAATATTAAAAGGTAAAGTACCTTGCCAAAGGTCACACAGTCAGTATATGGCACTAGGACAGACAGGATTTAATCTGAAGTCTTCCTGGCTCTACAGCCAGATCTCCAGATACTATGCCAATCTATCTTCATAATAGTTAAATTTTATGTGACACTTCTCTAGCATATTCTTATAATTTTGTTTAAATGTTTGAGACGTTCCAAGGAAGAAAATAACTAAATGAAATGTGTTTAAATATATGATGATACTTTTTCCCTGGAGTCAGTTACCAAGTATGTATCCCATAGGTTGGAAAAATTCAAAAGCAAAAAGTTCCTGATTTTTGCAGGGTACATTTACTAATCGTGGCCACTAGTGGGCATGAATGAGCTATTGTACCCAGGTCCCTTTTTTTCATAAGCATCACGGGTATTGGGAAATTGCTTTTTTATTTGCTACAGATATCGCCTGAGAATCCAAGGCAAAATGTCTGGAAAGTCGAAATCATTGTTATTAAAGACCCCTGCCTAACTTGTCAGACAACATTGTGTGTAGAGCAAGGGCCCTTCCCCTGAAAAGGCAGGACTGATAACCCTGCTATATGATATAGCAGAGAGAATCTTGGATGTAGATTTAGAAAACTTGAGTTATAGGTCTGACTTTGCTACTTACCTCTGTGAGCTTGGTTTAGAGAACTTTTCTGAACCTTAATGTCCTTGCTTATAAAATGATCAGGTTGAACTAGACCATTTCTGAGGTCTCTTCCAACTTGAAATCTAGGATGCTGTGATTCCTTAACATTTGAGTAAATGTTTTTTTTTTTTTTACACAACTGAATCATAGATAAGTAGCACAGTATTGTCAAAAAACATGGAATTTGGAGTCAGAGGACCTGAGTTTGAATTATGAATAAATTTATTTTTATTTGTCTTGTGTGGCCTCGTATAAGTCATTTCTCCTCTCGGGGCTTCAGTTTTATCATTTATAGAATGAGTGAATTATAATATATAGTCTTTTGGTTTCCTCCTCATCCCACTTTCTGTAATTTTATGAATGGAATTTTTATAGTACAGCTGGAAGAAACCTCAGAGATGTAGTCTAATTCTGTCATTTTATAGGGGAAGTCCATGGGAGCAAAATGATTTCACCAGTCAGGCAATGAGTCTGGAGCAGGATTGAGACTACAACTATAACAACTCAGAAATATCCTATGGCTCACAAGAAAATGTAGCTTTCCTGGCAAAAGCCTATGAGGTTAGAGGTGCAAGTATGATTTTACTATGTTACATTCCATTTTTGAGACTGGGATTCTGAAGGGTTAAGTAAAGATTTGCATGAAATAAATAAAAAAAAATAAAAGCTAATATTTTTGTTTTATGATTTACATAGATAGAATTTGAACTAAAGTTTCTACTGACTATAGGTCCAGTATCCCTTCTAATATGCCATGCCTCTTTTCCATATCTATGCCCCAATCTCTGTCCATGGATGATAGACCATCTTCCATGTTGTTTTTCTCCTTCATTTGCAGCTAAGTGGAACAAAGGGATTTTGAAGCCTCAGTTTGAATCCTGACTCAAACACTGTCTAGCATCTGGCCCCAGCCAAATTTCTTAACCTTCCTTTGCCTGAATTGTGTCAGCTGTAAAATTGGGATGCACTAATTCTAGGGAGTGTTAAAAGAAGTAAGTTTATATATGTAAAATTGCTTCTGAAAACCTTAAAGCACCATATCAAGGCTAGTGATTATTATTTACTCCATTCATTAGGGAGTTCTGATATTGTCTGTGTGATCTTAAGCAAGCCATTTAATTGCCCCATGTCTATATCTTCATATGTAAAATAGGAGAATAAATTCTTTCCCAATAGCTTTCCCAATAGGATTTTTTTTTTTTTTTGTGAGAATCAGACAAAATACTGAATGGGAAAGAACTTTGGAAAGTATAAGTGTTTGTTACTCTTAAAACTACCATCTGCATGGATGGGAAAGTACCAGGATATGTCAGGAATGTTGAACAATTCAAGAGGGGTAGAAGGTCCTCTGTTGCCATATACCCCTGAATTCCCAGGCTACAGCAGCTTTCCAGCTAGGAACCTCTCTGTCTTGTTTTTATATTTTGCTCTTGCTTACGAAACGGTCAAACCAGGTCTGCTAGAGAGTACAGCCCATTTTCCTTTGGAAAGTATTGGCTGCTGCCATCAGGCATTCTTTTACCTTTTAATGTTTTCTTTGAAGTCAGTGAGTTGCTTCTGGGATCGCTATTAGTGTGATGCTGCCACGAAGGGCCTTTGGGCCAGAATGAAAATTATGGTTTATGGGAATCTTCATTGTCCCTGTCAAGAGGTGCTAAAATTACATTTTACTTGGTGCACATGGTAAGAGCATATGGTGCCTTCTATCCAGAATCCAGATTGTATGGGCTCATTTGCAAAAGGGAGGTGGGCCAGGAGGCAAGAAACTTGTTTCTCAGTCTTTTCTTGGTCATTCGTTGACCATTTGAATTAGTTTCCTTTTCTGGGTTTCTATTTCCTTCTCTACAACATGACAATGATTTGCTACTTTCCAATCATGGTATTGCGGATGCTAATGTTGTGTGAATAAAATGAATTTTTGTGAGTATGGATTGGGGGGGGGGACTGATAGCAAGGAGAATAATAGCTAGCATTTATAAAGCACTTTAAAATTTCCAGTTCTTTATAAATCCCAATGGATTATCACAATATCCCTGGAAGATAGGTAATGTTCTCATCTGCATCCATCAGGAAACTGAGGCACATGGTGCTTCAGTGACTTCTCCAATCACACAACTAATATGTATCTGAGGATGGATATTTTTTGCGAGGCAATTGGGGTTAAGTGACTTGCCCAGGGTCACACAGTTAGGAAGTATTAAGTGTCAAATCTGAGGTCACATTTAAACTCGGGTCCTCCGGACTTCAGGGTTGGTGCTCTATCCACTGCAGCAATTAGCTGTTCCACAGGTCTTGGCTAAAAATCACTCTAAAACTATTTCACCTACCTGCTTCAGTAGCAAGTAAGAAGGCTAATACTTTATTTCACAGAAGTTACATGCATCTAGAGTGGGGCCACAGGGAATAGAAATGAGAGGTGTTCCAATTTCTACTGCCTCCATAGAGACTTTCCTTTCAATTTAGACTGAAATGGAATTCTCTGCTTCATGTTACTCGATACAAGATGTGCCACCAATAGGAAAAAAGAAATTATGTCAATGATTAGAACTGGTTTTTGATTAGTCAGAATTGGCAGCGCCCTGTAAAATGTGATTTTTATTCTTTCCCCATAGATATTAGGAATCCTAACCCCCATATTGCCTATATTTTCTGAGAACCAACCACAATTACTAGTGCCCTTTCTCCTAGAATTATCTCTGTGGCTGGGTGTGAGTGGAATATATAGATACACATACACACACAAACATACACACACACACACATATATATGTTGTATATATAAATATTCTATATCTAGTATATTTACTTAGATATTTGCTATGAATTTATTCTGGTTTAGGTTCAGACTATATCCTTCAATAGTTATTTCATTTCTCTTGGTATCTTCTATATAATTGGCATTACATGCCAGTGTCTGGCATGTAATAGGAACTTAATAAATGGGATTCATTGCCTCCAAGCTAGTTAAAATATCAGAGTATCAGAGACCCAAACATTTTGGTGAATAGGTTTGGTGTTGTCATATAGAGAGGTAGATGTGGTTGGGCTACTACACAGCTCTGAGCAGGCAAAAAATAGTACAAGGATACTTGGCACTTAGACACTTGAGGAGGGAGATAAGGGATAACAGGAAAAAGGAAGATCTACAAAGATAAATATTTTACTTTCCTAGTAATTTCATTCTATTATAACTTATTGTAAATATTCTCTCTGTATTAGTCTTCTCTTTCTCTGAATCAACAGGCAGAAAAATAAAGTAATGAGATGTTTTCTTTTCTTCTCTGTTTTTTTTTAGGTCATGAAATGTAAAATGGTGGAAACAAGAGGGACTTTAGAATACTGAGTAAAAGCTGAGGAGACCCTGGGACATAGAATTTTAGAACTCTGGGTGTTGATATGGTCAAAAAATTTATTACCCTTGCCAACTTGGCTATGACCTTCTCTGAATGTAATTAGTGTAATCCTCAAAGGCTGTACATAAAACTTCAAAATGATGTTTTAAATTTATTTTGTAGAACCAATTCATTTTATATTTTGGAAAACTGAAACCCATGCAAGGGAAAAGTCATTCTGAAGTCCTATCATGAATTAGGGTCAGAATTAGACTGAATTGCATCTAGTAAGTTTTTTTTTCCCCTTGGGACAAGTGTCTCAAAATTCATCTGGGGTCAACTATAGGAAATGTTCATTCAGGGAAAGAGGAACAGAAACCCTGAAATATTTCAAGAAAAGTCACCTATGAAGTAAAACAAGTTGGGGAAAGGTTGGAGAAAAGGCATCAGGGAAGGACACTTTCCACTGACTAGTATCTTCCTATTTTCTCTAATTGTTACCATTCAACAAGTTGTAAGTGCATTATTTTCCCTGTAGGACTGAAGGTACTTATGGTGCCATTTTAAGAATTGGGATTCTGGGACAAATCTTAGTAAGCTACTTAGCAATTACATGTCTAGTATCAACAGAATTCCAGCTTAGTTCTGCAGATACCTAGAACAGGTTTTTGTTTGTTGTTTTTTTTGTTTTGTTTTGTTTTGTTTTTACTCTCTATCACATAGCCTATCATAGTATACCAAATTAGAGGTAATCTAAAGATATAAATTTCCATCTCTCTGAAACAAAGAGATTTGGAGGATTCCTGCCTCCTTATTCCAAGGCACTGGCTATTCATATTCTGATGTAAATCTACCTCAAAGAATATGTTATTATTTTCCCACAGCTCTCTCATTTCACAAGCATTTTTATCTCTTGTTGCTGGGCTTTGTTAGTAGCATATAAAAATGCTGATGATTTATGTGTGCTTATTTTTCTGAAATTTTGCTAAAATTTTTAATTGTTTCAAGTAAGTTTTTGGACAATTGTCTAGGATTCTCTAAGTATACCATCATATCATCTGTAAAGAATGATAGTTTTATCTCTTCATAGACTTTTCTAATTCCATTAATTTATTTTTCTTTTCTTATTGCTAACACCAACATTTCTAACACAATATTGAATAATAGTAGTGACAATGGACATACTTGTTCACCCCTGATTCTATTGGGGATGCGTCTAGCTTCTCTCCATTACAAATAATGCTTGCTGATAGATTTAGTTAGATGCTGCTTATCATTTTAAAGAAAACTCCCCTTATTCCTAAATTTCAAGTGTTTTAAATATTAATGGCACTATATTTTGTCAAAAGCTTTTTCTGCATCTATTGAAAGTATGATATGATTTTTGTTTTGTTACTAATATGACCAATTATGACAATAATTTTCCTGATTTTGAACTAGCCCTTCATTCCTGGTATAAATCTCAATTAGTTGTAGTGTTTATCTTGTTAATAAGTTGCTGTAATTGCTTTGCTAATATTTTATTTAAAATTTTTGCATTAATATTCATTAGGGAGATTGGTCTATAATTTTCTTTCTCTTTTTTGGCTTTTTTGATTTAGGTACCAATACCATATTTATGTTACAAAAATAATTTGGCAGAACTCCTTCTTTTCCTATTCTTCCAGATACTTTACATAGTATTACAACTAATTGTTTTTTAAATGTTTGTTAGAATTCACTTGTAAATTCATCTAGCTATGGAGATTTTTTTTTGTTTTTTATTATAGCTTTTTATTTACAAGATATATGCGTGGGTAATTTTTCAGCATTGACAGTTGCAAATCCTTTTGTTCCAACTTTTCCCCCCTTCCTCCCACCCCTTCCCCAAGATGGCAGGTTGACCAATACATGTTAAATATGTTAAAGTATACGTTAAATACAATAAATGTATACATGTCCAAACAGTTATTTTGCTGTATAAAAAGAGTCGGACTTTGAAATAGTATACAATTAGCCTGTGAAGGAAATCAAAAATGCAGGTGGACAAAAATAGAGGGATTGGGAATTCTATGTAGTGGTTCATAGTCATCTCCCAGAGTTCTTTCCCTGGGTATAGCTGGTTCAGTTCATTACTGCTCCATTGGAACTGGTTTGGTTCATCTCATTGTTGAAGAGAGCCACGTGCATCGGAATTGATCATCATATAGTATTGTTGTTGAAGTGTATATAATAATCTCCTCATCCAGCTTATTTCACTCAGCATCAGTTCACATACGTCTCTCCTAGCCTTTCTGAAATCATCCTGCTGGTCATTTCCTACAGATCAATAACATTCCATATCATTCATATACCATAATTTATTCATCCATTCTCCAATTGATGGACATCTACACAGTTTCCAGTTTCTGGCTACTGCAAAGAGGGCTGCCACAAACACTCTTGCACATACAGGTCCCTTTCCCTTCTTTAAAATCTCTTTGGAATATAAGCCCAGTAGTAACACTGCTGGATCAAAGGGTATGCACAGTTTGATAGCTTTTTGAGCATAGTTCCAAATTGCTCTCCAGAATAGTTGGATGTATTCATAATTCCACCAACAATGTATCAGTGTTTTCCCACATCCCCTCCAGCATTCTGCATTATCTTTCCAGCCAATCTGACAGGTGTGTAGTGGTATCTCAAAGTTGTCTTAATTTGCATTTCTCTGATTTATAATGACTTGGAGCATCTTTTCATATGGCTAGAAATAGTTTCAAATTTCTTCATCTGAGAATTGTTTGTTCCTATCCTTTGACCATTTATCAATTGGAGAATGGCATGATTTCTTATAAATTAGAATCAATTCTTTATATATTTTGGAAATGAGGCCTTTATCAGAACCTTTGACTGTAAAAATGTTTTCCCAGTTTATTGCTTCCCTTCTAATCTTGTCTACATTAGTTTTTATTTGTACAAAAAATTTTCAATTTGATATAATCAAAATTTTTCTATTTTGTGATCAATAATGATCTCTCGTTCTTCTTTGGTCATAAATTCCTTCCTCTTCCACAGGTCTGAGAGGTAAACTATCCTATGATCTTCCAATTCATTTATAAGGAGATTTTTTTTTCTTAGAGAGTTCATCAATTTGTTTTCTAAAATAGGACTATTTAAGTAATTTATTTCCTCTTCTGATAATCTGGAAAATTTATATATTTTTTACAAATATTCATCTATTTCAATTAGATTGCTGGACAATTTATATTTTTTGTAAATATTCATCCATTTAAATTTGTCAGATTTGATATCTTACAGTTGGGCAAAATTCATACTAATTATTTCTCTCATTTCTTCTTCATTGAGTAAGTTCACCCTTTCTTAAAAAAATAAGTTTTTGATACTGGTAATTCATTTTTCTCATCAAATTAATCAAAAGCTTATCTATTTTGTTGGGTTTTTCTTAAAACAAACTCTTTGTTTTATTAATTAGTTCATAGTTTTCTTAATTTCAATTTATTCATCTCTGTTATTCAAAATTTCTATTTTGGTATTTAATTGGGGGGTTAATTTGTTAAAAGAACAAAAGATTTTTTAATTGCATGCCAGATTCATTGATGAACTTTATCTACTTTATTCATATAACTAGAGATATAAAATTTCCCATGTTTTGATTGCATCTAATAGATTTTGATATGTTGTTTCATTTTTGTCATTCTCTTGGATGAAATGATTGTTTCAATGATTTGTTGTTTGATCCACTCATTTCTTGGAATTAAATTATTCAATTTCTTTTCAATTAATTTTTAGTCTATCTTTCCCCAGCCCTTTAATAAATCTAAAAGGAAACATTTACTTTCCCTCCCTTTCTGAATTTGATTGTGAGGCTTTTATGGCCTAATACATGATCAAGGGATATATTGTTGAGAAAAAAATATATTCCTTTCTGTCTATTCATTTTTGTCCAGAAATCTATAATATCCAAGTTTTCTAACATTTCATCAACATTCTTAGTTTCTTTCTTGTTTATTTTGTGGTTAGATTTATCTAATTCTGAGGGGAGGAAGAGGTTGAAGTCCCTCACTAGTATAGTTTTGCTGCCGATTGCTTACTGTAACTGGCTTAAATTCTTCTCTAAATATATGAATGCAGTACTGCTTGGTACACATACATTTAGTATTGATGCTATTTCATTGTCTGTGGTACCTTTAACATGATATAGTTTGCTTCTTTTTCTATTTTAAGTGGATCTATTTTTACTTTTTCTTTATTTGAGATCAGAATCGTTGGCCTGCTTTGTTTTTTTGCTTCAGCTGAAGCATAATAAATTCTGTTTCTGCCTTTACCCTTACTCTGTATGTTTTTGTCTGTTTCAAAAGTATTTCTTGTAAATAACTTATTTTCACCACTCCACCAACAACATATTAGTGTTCCAGTGGTCCCACATCTCCTCAAACATTCATCATTATCTTTTCCTGTCATCTTAGCCAATATGAGAGATGTGTGGTGGCACTTTAGAGCCATCTTATTTTGCATTTCTCTGATAGTGATTTAAAGTATCTTTTCATGTGACTAAAAATGTTAACTTTTAAATAGTATGTATTTTCCCCAATCTCTTTTCTTTGCTTCTCTTGAGTTTTGTATTTGAAGATCATATTTTCTCATTAATTCTAGTTTTGGTTTTTCAATTAAAAGCAACTGAAAATTTCTACATTGAAGATCCATATGCTCTCCTGAAAGATGATGCTCAGCCTCACTGGGTAGTTGATTCTGGATTGTAATCCCAACTCCTTTGCCTTTTGGAATACGTTATTCCTGGCCCTCTAATCCTTTATTGTAGAAGCTGACATTGACTATGGCTTCTCAATACTTGAATTTTTTTGTTTGTTTGTTTGTTTACTTATTTCTTTTTTGGCAGCTTGCAGTATTTTTGTCTTTAGATTATAGTTTTGGAGTTTTACAACAGTGTTTTTTGGGGTTTTCCTTATGGAATCTCTTACTAAAGATGATCAGTGGATTCTCTCCATGACTATTTCACCTTCCTAGTCTAGTATATCAAGGAAGTTTTCCTTGATCTCTTGAAGAATGCTATTCATGCTCTTTTTTAGTCATGGCCTTCAGGTAGATCAATAATTTTATGTTGTTTCCTCTGTATCTATTTTCCAGGCTGGCTGTTTTAATCAATGAGGTATTTTAACATTTAGTTTATTTGATTCTTAATATATCATAGAGACATTAGCTTCCATTTGTCCCATTCTAGTTTTTAATGTGTGATTTTCTTCAGTTAGCCATTGTGTCTCTTTTGCCATTTGATTAATTCTACATTTCAATGTGTTGTTTTCTCCAGTGGATGCTTTTTTTTCATTTTGCTGATTGTATTTTTTAAAGAATTGTTTTCCTTTTCTAAGCTGTTGACTGTCTGTCACATACATCTTTTTTTATTTTCCCAATGTTTCGTTTACCTCTCTTATTTGCCTTTTAAAATCTTTTATGAGTGCTTCCAAAAAACTTCTTTGGACTTGAGAACAATTTTCATCAGTCTTTGAGAATTCCTATATGGGCATTTTCTCCTTTATATGAATTGGTGTTTTAGTCTTCTCTGTCATCATAGTTCTTTTCTGTTTCTTGCTCATTTTTTTTCTTTTTTGTGTGACTTTTATGATCAGTTTCTTGTCCCAAGTTTCTTGTGCAGTTCTGAGTCTTGGCTTTGACCATAGGGGTCCCTTGTATTTGATGTCTTTGTTCACAGCAGGGGATAGAATATCTGTTCTCTCTCCAGACAGGTTTTCTCAGGCTGGCAATTTGCTGGGACTGGAGACTGTCCCACTGGTCTGTTCTGCTACTGCACAGAGGGTCTTATTTGTTGATCTTCTATAATTAAGACCCTCTCACTGGCTTTCCCAGATACTATCTGAGCTGGGCTGAACACCCCTTTAACTCCAGAGAGACTGACCTGTCTTAAAATCTGTCTAATCTATCATTGTCTAGAGAGTAGTTTCATTCATTCATTATCTAACTGTTCAGAGGCTTAGTTTCATGTGGTTTTTGACGAAAACTGAAAAAAAAAACTCAAGCAATTTTTGGGCTTCACTCTGCCATCTTGGCTCTGTTCCCAACTGGCTTTCAGACTTAACAAGTCTTCATTGAAGTTCTTTCTTTCTTCTTGAGAAGAGTACAAATTATGGTATGTCTTACCATGCTAGAAAGTGTTCAAGTATAGTTCTGCCGGGACACTGTCTTTTTGCGAGGCCCAATTAAATTCAAAGAAAATCATCACTAGACTTAATGAAAGGTGATTAATATTTTGACCAGAACAATTCTCAAAAATCATCTAGTATAGGGAAGGAAGCCCAGTACTAACAAAATTAAAAGATTGACTCAGAAAATATTAAGAATCTATTAAATCTATGTAATATTAAATATTACACACATGAAATACAACCTATATAAAGACACACAGAGAGAGAAGATGTGAAATTTTGAGTGGGGAATGGGAAATAGACTAGTTTGTCTATAAGCATTAAAAAAAGTAATGTGAAATCAATCTTGGCAAATAGGTTGGAATCTGATTGTCATGCCTTTTAACTCAGGAAAAGATTCTATTTTATGCTAGAGGCAATCAGTAGTCTTTCTTGAGTGATATATTCTGATCTGTACTTTAGGAACACCCTATTTAGGAATAGGTAGCTATGTGAAAGACAGATTGGACAGAGACTTAAAGCAAACTAATTAGGACTTTTTTGCAGTATCCCAGGCATGATACGATAAGAGATTGAACATGGCTTGATGATTACATAACAATAAAAAATGAGATGGATTTAAAAGATTTTGTAAAGACTGAATGGATAGTACTTGATAAATATTTGTTTATGAAGATAAGTAACATAAGGGTTCAGGTTAACTCTTTGTAAATTCAGATGATAGAAAGATGATGGTATTATTATCATATACATGAAATTTAGAAAAAAGAGAAGTATATATTCTGATTTGAATACACTGAATTTGAGATACTATTTAGCTTCCATATGTAATTAAGATGAAGCATTAGAATTCGGGAAAGATATGGGGATTAAACTACAGAATTAGAAGTCACCTCCACAAAGAAATAATTGGACTCAGATAAGTTTTTACTGACAGGAGTGTGTAAAAAGGGGAAAAAGGTAAAAGGATAAAACCTTTGGTTAAACACATGCAAAGCATATGAACCTTGGATAATGATCTAGCAAAAGAGACCAAGAAGGAATATTCAGAAAAATAGGAGGAGAACTGAAATGAGCAGTATGAAAATCCAAAGAGATGAGAAGAGAAGGAGTTGGTCAATGTCCAATTAGTACAATACAGTTCTTTAGATATGGTAAATAATTTACTGGTAACCTTAGTGAGAACAGTTTTAATTGAGCAAGGAGTTGAGTCAGAAGTCAGTTTCCAAAGTAGTGAAAGGATGTGGGGAAATGAATGGAAATATGTGTAGGCTCATTTGTTTTGTTTTCCCTCAGAGTGTGATTGTAAAAGGGAAGACAGAAGTTAGAGAATAGCTTGAAGGGATGATGCCATCACATACAGATTTATTAAGGGTGGGGGAAATCACTGAAGCACTGGAGTATTTAGAATATAATATGGATGTCTTCAAGGGGATGAAAGTGGGTTTCCTTTACTAATTTTGTTTCGTTAATGCTTATATTAATATGAAGTCCCTGAATGTACAAAAGCAGATGATTAGATGACAAGAGATTAAAAATAAGTCAAGTGAAGCACACAAAGTTGGTATTCTGCAGATAGTTGATGATTAATGTTTATATGAGTAAATAAGGCTGCTTCTTAGAAAAATTTATTCTTACTAACTAAAGAGGTATCTTTGGAGGAATCAATAATGAACTGATGTAACATTCATCTTTATAAATCCAAGATGGAATTTTTTTTGTTTTTTTTAATAATAGCTTTTTATTTTCAAAATATATGCAAAGATAATTTTCAACATTCACTATAGCAAAACTTTGTGTTCCATCTCCCTGTATTTCCCCCAGTAAGACAGCAAGTAATCCAATATATGTTAAACATGTATAATTCTTCTGTACATATTTCCACAATTTTCATGCTGCACAAGAAAAATCAGATCAAAGAGGAAAAAAAAAATGAGAAAGAAAACAGAAAGCAAGCAAACAACAACCAAAATGGTGAAAATACTATGTTGTGATCCATACTAAGTTGCCACAGTCCTCTCTCTGGATGCAGATAGCTCTCTTCATCACAAGTCTATTGGAATTAGCCCAAATCACCTCATTGTTGAAGAGGAATATAAAACAGAAATATTCCTAGTATGATATTTCATTCATGAGGGAGCTGACAGGAAAATTTTGAAGTGAGCTCAAATTCTTTCAAATCTTTTGACTTCTTGATACTTGGCTTTTGAATCATCATGAAGTGAAAGGTAGAATCTCTGTTTTCACTTTTCTCTTTGACCCCAGAATTTTAGGGGATGTATTATTTCTGTATACTTTTAGAGAGTATGTCAAGTCTTGATTGCTCTTGTTTTGTAATCAGTCCGGCTACTGCTATCTCAGTATATTTAGTGCTGTGTTCTTCAAGGATTTCAGGTAATGACTCAGTTTGGGGACCTACATACTTTCAGTACACTTAAGTGATCTGATCCCAGGATAAGTCAATTATTTCCCTCCTGATCTGAGATCTGCAACAATGTGGTTCAGATTTAGCTGTAAGTAGTTATTGATCTGCTATTGATTTGACCTGACTGGAGTGTTTGTAGCCTATTTCTGGTTCCATCTTCCCTTAGTTACATGAAAGACTTTAAATTCAAATAGGTGGAATCACAGAGATCTTATTTCTATGAGTTTCCTTCCCTGGATACTCAGTCCATAGTCTCAGACTAGATTGGATTTAAATTAAAGATCCTGTTCCAGGATGAGAACCACAGAGTTTTATTGGTCCTTTCTGTTGCCTTGTTCTTTCTTTGGACAGACTTTGTTGCATGATCTCTTCTCTCCTTTTTTTTTTTTTTAAACTATTACTAGGCCTAAGTCCAGACCTTAAACTCAGTGTGTACTGGATCTGAAGCCCAACTCTGATTTCAAAGTAAAAGGCTTCTCTTCCTGTTCTCTGTAAAACTTTAGATCAAGCTGACTTGATCCTGTACCTAGAAACCTTGATCTCTGTATCCCTCTGCTGACCTGGACTGGAAAAAATGATTCATGAATTTTTTTTCCCCTTGGATTTACATGATTTTTTCTAGTTCTTTGTTAACCAGCTGTGATTGAGAAATAGGCTACACTGTTTCCATATTTTCCTTTGCTGATCTCTCCTTTTGACTTTTTCCAGAAGATGCTCTATTTAATTTGGTTCAATTCAATTAAACCAACATTACTTAAGGCTTCTGGTGTATTAAGCAATCTTCTTGGTGCTGGAGTTACCAAAATAAAGATAAAAGATAAAACATTCTTGATGCTCTTTTAAAAATTACTTATTTTTAACATTCATTTAAAAAAAGAATTCCAATTCTTTCCTCCCTTGAGAAGATAAGCAGTATGATATCAATTATCCATGTAAAATCATGAAAAACATATTCCCTATTACAAAAATAAAGAAAAACAGTGAGCATATATGTGTATGCATATATCTATATATACATATACATATATACACACATACATACATATATTTTGATTTCTTATATGGAGGTAGATAACATTTTTTTAAAAATTAAGAGAGAGACCTTTGGAATTTTTTGGACCATTCTGCTTTAAGAGCAGCTGAATTTTTAGATTTGAAAGACTTTTATCAGAGAAACTTGCTGTAACTATCCCTTCCACCTGCAGTTTCCTTTTTTTTCTTTCTAGTTTTGGTTTGTTTTTCAATAATTATTATCTGTGAAACTTTCTATTTATTTGGTCCTAAACTCCTTCCTTTCCTAGGGAACTGACAGGTAAAATTTTTTCATGCTCCCCTAATTTGCTTACGATGTCACCTTTTATGTCTAAATCATGTGCCTATTTTGACCTTATCTTAGTGTAAATAGTATGAGATGTTTGTCTATGTCTAGTTTCTGCCAAAGTTCTTTCTAGTTTTCCACAATTTTTGTAAAAAAAAGTCAGTTCTTTCCCAAGCTTTTTTAAAGCTTGGCTCTTTGTCTTTATCAAACACTAGATGACTATGATCATTTTCTAACGTACATTATGTACCTAATCTAGTTCACCAAGACACCATTCTATTCTTTAGCTGCTTCGAAATTATTTTGATGATTACCATTTTGTAATATAGTTTGAAATCTTTTATTCCTAAACTTCTTCATTGTTTTCTTTGATTCCTTTGATGTTTTTGAATTTTTGTTCTTCCTGATGAATAATATTCCATAATATTCATATACCATAACAATTGATGGGCATCCACTCAGTTTCCAGTTACTTGCCACTACAAAAATAGCTGCCACAAACATTTTTGCACATGTGGATGTCTTTCCCTCCTTTAAGATCTCTTTGGGATATAAGTAGAAACATTACTGGGTCAAAGAGTATGCACAGTTTGCTAAGTTTTGAGCATACTTCCAAATTGCTCTTCAGAAGGGTTGGATCCATTTACAGTTCCACCAATAATGTATCAATGTCACAGTTTTCCCACAGCCCCTCCAACATTTGTCCTTGTCTTTTGCTGTCATCTTAGCCAATCTGAGAGGTGTGTAAATGATATCTCATAGTTGTCTAAATTTGTATTTCTCTAATCAATAATGATTTGGAGCACCTTTTTCATATGACTACAAATAGTTTCAATTTCTTCATCTGAAATTCATCTGTTCATATCCTTTGACCATTTATCAGTTAGAGAATGGCTTAAATTCTTATAAATTTGGTCTCTATATATTTCAGAAATGATGTCTTTATCACAGCCTTTGAACATAAAAATAATTTCCCAGTTTATTGCTTCCCTTCTACTCCTGTCTGCATTAGTTTTGTTTCTACAAAAACTTTAAATTAATATAATCAAAATTTTCTATTTTGTGATCAATAATGATCTCTAGTTCTACTTGGATCACAAATTTTCTTCCTTTTCACTTCAAGTCAAATCATACACTTATAAGAGAATTTTTAGCTCCTTCATTTTACAAATAAACAATAACCTGAGGCTGAGGAGTTAGGAAGTGACTTGCTTTAAGTCTATTTTAAGTTGGTAGCTTAACTCTGCCTAGGACAACAGTCCTGGGGAGTGATGATTTGGACTAGGGACAAAATAGTCAACCTAGTCTGCTCACTTGGAGCAAACTTCAGCTGAATACTTGTTCTTAGAGGCTGGCTGTTAACTTGTCCTATACTATCTCAATACTATCTAATGCTGAGTGAAAATTAAAAGGCAGTTGAGGTGAAGTTGTATATACTTTAAATTAGTGTTCCACTCATGTTCTACCAGGATTTCACAGTGATTTAACTGGTCATTCCTTTTTATGTTCTCCCTATCCACCATCATGAAACTTCCTAGCAAGGGATGTTCATTGTAACTTGAGGGACCCAAAGACTGTAAATGAGTTGAGACAAACTCTCAAATTTTGAGAAAACCAACGGCTTGAAATATTTTCTGTTACCTTCATCCTCCCTTCAGAGATAATTCCCTACAAATTAATTGTTGATGTTCTATGTCTTGGGCATTAGTTTCCCATCCACTTTGGGTCTCTAGTGTGGCTTGTGGCTTTTCCAAATTTTTTTTGTCAGATTATTGCAACCCTTGGCCACTTATTCTGTACTGGAAGATTTCACATTTATGTGGCCTATTTTAGTTTTAACATATATTAGGTGCTATAAGTACTCTGTGTCTAATATATTTATCCAGAATAACTAGTAACTCTCATTTATTCACTTAGGCAAACAAAATTTGATCCCTGATAACCTTGATAGCCTTAAAATATCAGTGTGGCTTGCCTTAATTTACTTTCTTCAAGACAAGAGTCAAGGACCTTTATTTCTGGAAGTTTCTGACTTCTCTGGTTTGACAAGAAAACAGGAATTTTCCTGTTGAAACAATTGAATGTGTTGCTAATACTGATTTAATTCATATAACTACCCTTTTAGCTTGCTATTTTTAGAGGTTGGAGAGAAGAGGGTCTTTTAAAAAATTATTAAAATTAGTCTTAGAGATTGAGGCATACTTAACTTGAGCTTAACTCTTGGAATTTTAAATAAATATAGTAAGCAATTTATTGAATCATGTGATGTGGATCAATATCCATAAGAATCCAGAAAATTGCAATCATGCACTTTGCAGGCAGATTCTGAAGATCCTTTCTTCTGTCTCTGGTACATTTTCTTAATGTTGCAATCTTGGATCTGGAAGGACCAACAAAAAGGGGTGGCTTGCAGCCATTGTGGTGGTCTTTTGTCCAACTTGCCAAATGTTTGTAGATGTCAAACAAAAGATTTTTGTTCTAGAACAATAGACCCTTTGGGTTAAAAAATGGAATTGTGTCTCTTAGAAAATTTGAGCCTGATCAAAATGCACTCAGCTGATTTATCTTCTCTGGTATGTATTTGTGTTGGAACTAGAGGACTGGGAAGTTAGTATAAGTTCTTAGGATTCTATAGCATATTGGACCATGTTTCTCAAGCTTGTTTTTAGATCTTTCAAGATCTTGTATTTCAGTAGTGGTAAAGTAGGATTCAAATGGTGTTGAAAGTTTGTTTTAATTTGATGTAGAATTTGCAAGTATAATGTATATAATATATATATGTTTAACATATGTTCCTAAAAAAAAAAAAACACATGTAAAACTCAGGTAGTGCTTACAACAATCCCTAGGAATTGTTTTATTACAAATAATTTTATCCATTGGTTACTGATGATGATAGCAAAACACTTGGTCAGAGATGATGGTACTAATTCAAAGTTCCAACTAATATAGCCAATTAAGTTACTTAGCCCTTGAAACAAAGTTTTGTGATACTGCTAACCTGTGTATAGAAGCACATAATAAATAAGCGCATTCTAAATTAGGGAATGCTTTTTTCCAAAATTTGATAGATTTAAATGTGATTTAGATGCAGATATTACTGACTTTTTATTAGTAAATATTAAATTCTTTCATAACTTAGATAAAAGTTTAGGACAATTTTTCTGAATATGATGAAAAATTGAAAACTAGTTAAAAACTAGACGGTTCCATTAATGAAAATGTAGTAATTTGCTGATAATTTCTAAACACAGGACAGTATAGCACTTCCTTAACTATTTTAGAAGTCCAGATAATTACCTATATTTGAGTCACAATAACTCAGTCAAAAATCCTTTGAAACTTTGGTTTAGGGGAAAACAGTAGCTGTTACAAGTCTCTTATTACTTAGGAGAGAAATATCTTCATCACTGTGAATGTGAAATGTGATTTGACCAGATACTGGCTAATGAAGCACTTTCTAATAGAATACATATCTTTTAACTCCAAATTCCTCAGGCATCTATCAGTTTAACTTGCCATGGAGAAAAACAGTTGTCTTATTTTGTTAAGAATTTACTGTGTGGGGGAAATGATTGAACAATGCTCTGAATTATGAAATTTGTATTTGTTATATACAAATGTTCATATGATGCTGATTTTTTTTCTAACTTGCAGATATTTAAATGAGCAACTTGTAAATAAAATGGCAAAACTAAAAAACCAAAAAAACAAAACAAAACAAAAAAAACCTTCCTCCACAGATTTGAGAGGTAAACTATCCTGTGTTCTTCTAATTTGTTTACAATATCATTCTTTATGTCTAGATCATGAACCCATTTTGACATTATTTTGATATATGGTGTTAGGTGTGATTTAATGCCTAGTTTCTGCCATAATAGTTTCCAATTTTCCCAACAGTCTTTGTCAAATAGTGACTTCTCCCAAAATCTGGAGTATTTGGGTTTGTCAAAAACTAGATTACTATAGTCATTGACTATTCTGTGAACCTAACCTATTTCACTGATCAACTAATCTATTTCTTAGCCAGTACCAAATAGTTTTGATGACCACTGCTTTATAATATAGTTTTAGATCTGGTACAGCTAGGACACCTACATTTGCTTTTTTTTTTTTTCAATAATTTCCTTGAAATCCTTGGCATTCTCTTCTTCCAGATGATTTTTGTGGTTATTTTTTCAAGATTGGTAAAATACTTTTGGAAGAGTTTGATTGATATAGCACTTAATAAATAGATTAGTTTAGGTGTTATTAGGTTTTAGGTATTATTAGGTATCATCATTATTATATTTACTTGACCTATCCAAGAGCACTTGATATTTTTTTTCCAATTGCTTAGATCGGACTTTATTTTTGTGGAAAGTGTTTTGTACTTTTGCTCATATAGTTCCTGACTTTTCCTTGGCAGAAAGACTCCCCAATATTTTATACTATCAACAGTTATTTTGAATGGAATTTCTCTTTGTATTTCTTGCTGTTGGATTTTGTTAGTGATGTATAAAAATACTGAAGATTTATGTGGGTTTATTTTGTATCCTGCAACTTTGCTAAAATTGTGGATTATTTCTAATAGTTTTTAGTTGATTCCCTGGGCTTCTCTAAGCATACCATCGTATCATCTGAGTGATAATTTGGTTTCCTCATTACTACTCTAATTCCTTTCATCTCTTTTTCCTTCTCTTATTGTCAAAGCTAGCATTTGTAATACAATATTGAATAGTAATGGTGATAGTGGGCAACCTTGT
This sequence comes from Sarcophilus harrisii, assembly GCF_902635505.1. Taxonomy (NCBI): domain Eukaryota; kingdom Metazoa; phylum Chordata; class Mammalia; order Dasyuromorphia; family Dasyuridae; genus Sarcophilus; species Sarcophilus harrisii. The sequence continues at coordinate 437,413,313 of NC_045427.1, read as the reverse complement.
TTCCCCCTGATCTTATTGGGAATGGTTCCAGTTTATCCCCATCACATATGATGCTTGCTGATAGTTTTAATAGATGCTACTGACTATTATAAGGAAAAGTCTATTTATTCCTATACTCTCTAGTGTTTTTAATAGGAACTGATGTTGGATTTTATCAAATGCTTTTCTTGCATCTATTGAAATGATCATATGGTTTTTATTAATTTGGTTACTGATATAATTAATTATGCTAATATTTTTTCCTAATATTGAACCGGCCCTGCATTCCTGGTATAAATCCTATTTGGTCTTAGTGTATTATCATGAGGATGCTTTTCGGTAATCTCTTTGCTAACATTTATTTAAGATTTGTGCATCGATATTCATTGGGGAGATTGGTTTATAATTCTCTTTCTCTCTTTTCATTTTACCTGATTTAGATATCAGTACCATGTCTATGTCACAAAAGGGATTTTGTAGGAGTCCTTCATTTCCTATTTTTTTTTCAAATAGTTTATAAAAGTATTGGAATCAATTGTTCTTTAAATGTTTGGTAGAATTCACATGTAAATCCATCTAGTCCTGGGGATTTTTTTCTTAGGGAGTTAATTAATAGCTTGTTCTATTTCTTTTTTTCTAAAATGGGACTATTTAAGCAATTTTCTTCCCCCTCTGTTAATCTAGACCTGTAATCTAATCTGTTAATCTAGGTCCTATATTTTTTTGTAGGTATTCATCCATTTCACTTAGGTTATCAAATTTATTGGCATAAAGTTGGGCAAAGTAATTCCTGAAAATTGCTCTAGTTTCCTCTTCATTGCTGAAAAGTTATCACTTTTCATTTTTGAAATTAACAATTAGATTTTCCTCTTTCCTTTTTCTAATCAAATTAATTAAAGGTTTATCTATTTTGTTGTTTTTTTCATAAAACCAACTTTTAGTTTTATTTATTAATTCAATAGTTTTTTTTTCTTTTACTTTCAGTTTTATCAATCTTTCCTTTTATTTTTAGAATTTCAAGTTTGGTATTTAATTGGGAGTTTTTAATTTGTTCTTTTTTAGTTGCAAGTCCAATTCATTGATTTTCTCTTTCTCTATTTTATGCAAGTAAGCATCTAAAAATATAAAATTCCCCCTTATTATTGCTTTGGCTGAATCGCACAAATTTTGTCATGTTGTCTCATTATTGTCATTCTCTTGGATGAAATTAATTGTGTCTATGAATTGCTGTTTCACCCAATCATTCTTTAGAATGAGATTATTTTGTTTCCATTTTTTTTTTTTTTGGTCTATTTTCTCCTGGCCTTATGTTGCATGTGATTTTTGTTGCATCATGATCTGAAAAAAAAATGCATTTACTATTTCTGCCTTTCATTTTGAGATTTTTATGCCCTAACACATTTTTTTTTTTTTGCTTTTTTCTGATGCAATTGGGGTTAAGTGACTTTCCCAGGGTCATACAGCTAGAAAGTATTTATATGTCTGAGGCAAGATTTGAACCCAGGTCCTCTTGACTTCAGGGCTAGTTCTCTATCCACCACAACACCTAGCTGCCCTGACATGGTCAGTTTTTATATAAATTCCACCAAGTGCCAAGAAAAAAAGTAAACTTCTTTCTGTCTCCATTTAATTTTCTCCAAAGACTCATACCTATTTTTTCTAACATTTTGTTTACTTCCTTAACTTCTTTCTGATTTATTTTGTGGTTTTATTTATCTAGTTCTGAGAGAGCAAGCTTAAGATCACCCACTAGTATAGTTTTGCTTTTTATTTCTTGCATCTCTCTAAATTTCTCTCTAGGAATTTCTATACTATACCACTTGGTGGATATATTTTATTATTGATATTGCTTCATTATCTATAGTACCCTTTAATAAGATATAGTTTCCTTCCTTATCTCTTTTAATTAGCTATATCTTTTCTTTTATTTGATCTGAGATCAGAATTGCTACTACCCCTGCTTTTTTCTCCTCACCTGAAGCATAATATATTCTGCTCCAGCCCTTTACTTTCACCCTGTATGTATCACAATGCTTTAAATGTGTTTCTTGTAAATAACGTATTGTAGGATTCTGGCTTTTTTATCCAGTCTGCTCTTCACTTTTGTTTTATGGGGACATTCATCCTATTCACATTCACAGTTAAAAGAACAAATTCTGTATTTCCTTCTTTCTTATTTATCCTAGGCAATGTTTTTCTCTTTCCTATCCCCCTTCCTTCCTCCCCAGTATTTTGCTTTTGATGACCACCTCCCTCAAATTGTCCTCCCCTTTAGAACCCTCCCCCCTTTTTTACACCTTTCCCCTAATTCTTCTGTTTTCCTTTCTATTAGTCTTTCCCTTCTTTTTCCCCTTTTTACTTCCTTACAAGACATGACACATTTCTTTATGATACCAAATATGTCTGATATTCTCTCTTAGAAACAAATCTGATGAGAGTAAGATTTACACAATGCTCATCCCTCTCCCTTCTTTCCCTCAATTATAATCAGTTTTCTTTGCCTTTTTATGGGATGTAATTTCCCTTATTTTACCTCCTTTTTCCTCTTCTTCCAGTATGATTCCCTTTCTACCTCCAGTTTCTTTTTCATACTGTTATAATGAAATCAAATTATACCCACATTCTCTAAGTATACTTATAATAGAAATATAGTTCTCAAGAGTTCTTTCCTTTTTACCCTTTTATGCTACTCTTGAATTCTGTGTTTGGAGATCAAATATTTTGTTCAGTTCTGGTCTTTTCATTAGAAATACGTGAAATTCACTTATTATCTTTGAATATCCATATTCTTCCCTGAAAGATGATGTTCATTTTAGCTGCATAGCTTATTCTTGGCTATAATCCCAGTTCTTTTGCTTGTCAGAATATCAGATTCAGGCCCTTCAATCCTTTAAATTAGAAGCTGCTAGGTCCTGGGTAATCCTAATTGTGACTCCTCAGTATTTAAATTGTTTCTTTCTGGCTGCTTGCAATATCTTTTCCTTGATTCAATAGTTCTGAAATTTAGCCACAACATTCCTTGGGGATTTAATTTTGGGATCTCTTTCAGGAGGTGATTGGTAGATTTTTTTCGAGGCTATTTTACCTTCTGATTCTAAAATATCAGGACAGTTTTCTTTTATGATTTTCTGCAAGAAAATGTCTATGTTCTTTTTTTCATCATGATTTTCAGGAAGCCCAGTAATCCTTGGATTGTCTTTCCTAGTTCTATTTTCCAGTCATTTTTTCCCCTATGAGATATTTCATATTTTCTTCTTTTTTTTTCATTTTTTTTGTTTTGTTTAACTCTTTCTTGAAGTCTTATTGAATCATTCACTTCCATTTGTTCAATTCTAATTTTTAGTGTATTGTTTTCTTCACTTACCTTTTTTTAGCTCCTTTTGCAATTGGCCAGTTAAATTTTTTTCCATTTTTTCCATTCCTTCTTGCAATGATCTCATTTAATTTCCCCATTTTTCTTCTAACTTTCTTTTAAGATCCTTTATGCAACCTTTGAAGAAAGCCTTGTGAAATGGAGAACAGTTCATGTCACTTTTGGGGGCTTCTTTTGGAATTGCTTTGCCTTTAGGAACTTCAGGATTTGAGATCTGTTCTTCTCTCTCTACATAAAAGCTATCTTTGGTGAGAGTTCTTTTTTACTTTTTTATTCATTTTTTTAAGGCTTGAGGTTTGTTCAATGCAAAGGAGTGACAGCTGCTTTCATTTGCCCTGGGGCAGTTCTGCTGATTGATTTCCATTGTTGGATAACAGAGGCTGGGTCCAGCATTCTACCGAGGCACAGTGGTTTACAATTTGTCTTTTACAAAATGCATATCTGCCAAAACATGTGCTTGCAACCAGGACAGAGTGACCTAAGAGGCTCACAGAAGATTCCCAGGTGTGTAGAAACTACAACGCTCAGAATCTCCACTCCAGATTCTTGCCTAGGTCTCCCTATGCTGCTGTCTGGGTTCAACAGACTGTCCCCCTGCCCAATTGAACCAGACCTGTTCTGAAGTGCTTCCAAGGTATCTTCTTCTAGAAACATGTTGTACTCCAAATATTTGTGGATTCTGTGACTTCAAAACTAGTTTAGAGGCTTAATCTGCTGTTGGTTTGAGAGAAGGTAAGAGAAGGTTACAAAGAGTTGGGTCTACTCTCCACCATCTTGACTCTGCCCCCTACAAATCATTTTTTTTTTACCTCAGCTAAAGCATGATAGATTCTCTTCCTGTCTCTCTTTTTTAATTCTTTGTGTATCTTTCTGTTTCAAGTGTTTTTCTTATAAATAACATATTGTTGGATTTCAGTTCCTAAACTATACTGCTGTCTGAATTCACTTTGGGATTAGTTCATCCCATTCACATTTCACAGCTATGATTAATTGTTTTTCCTTCCACCTTATTTTCGTCTTACCTCATTAATCCTTAATTTTGACTTCCTTGAAAGTCTGTTTTACTCTTGATCTCTGCTTCCTTTAATTCACCCTCTCTTAACATAACTTGCATTCAGACTTTCATTCTACTGAGGATAAAGGGAAAAAAAAAAAACAATAGGTAGCCAGGGAAATACAAAAAGATTTGAGGAAGAAGAAAAGCAAGTAATAAGTTCCTGTTTAGAAGCTGTATCATCCTGGTTTTTCTGATCTACTGATTTTTCATATGTAAGAAATGGATGATTTTATAAACAATTCTTCAAAATATAACATTCTGTGCTCTCTAAAATGATTTTTTTCTTTTTTGTTTGGCATTTTCCGGAATTCTCATATATATGGAATATCATAAATATGGATAGATGTTTCAATCTTTCTATGACAGCCTATCATGTCTCACTCTTGCTGTTTCTTCCCATAAGCTCTCCACAGTAATAGTTATTATCCAACAACACAAGCATCAACTCTCAATTCTCTATATTGCTTGGATACCTTTGGCACAGATAGACTGGCAATTGGTTTATGTCTTTTTTTTCTACTTGTTACCTACATAACCTCCCCTTCTATACATCTAAAACAAAAGAAAAAATTAAAAATGAATGCGATGAAATGAAAAAAAATTGATAATTTCTGCATTTGACAGAAAGAAAAATCAGGTTGGCTTTCAGAATTCCACAATATCCTTCTATATAATGGATTTGTGCAGGATATTTCAGCTTCCTAATACTTCATGGTTAAGAATTCAATCAGTGCCCTGGGGTAGTCCTGTGCTTCAAACTTTGGCAGTATATTACTAGTCCCTTGAATTATTCTGTCTCTGGGGCTTTTGTGCTCCTTTAATCTACCCTCATCCTATTTCAAGTGACATGTCTTTCAAGTTGGCATGCCAGACCTAAGCACCTCACATACTTAGAGATGCCTATACACTTTCACTCCTTTGATCAATGTCCAGATTTTCTGCCTCTTCAGCTGAGTAATGTCTGCTAATACAGAAAGCCTAAGCTGTTAATGAGAACAAGTAGCAACTTGAGAATTAACTGTACCAATTAAGACCAAGCATCTGTCATGGACAGGGATGCCAGTGAAGCTCTAATTATTAATCGTTCACAACCACTGTCCAAATGGAGCAAGTACTCTCCCCATGATGACAGCTGGTAATGAGATAGGGAAGTCAGCTATATATGCAATTATTGAAGCTGCCAGACAGAAGGCCTGAGATCCATGTCTTTGGCAGACACATCTTAGCCTTCTATACTCATTTAGTAGATGAGCATCTAGAAATACACAGGGGCTCCTATTCAGAAAGAAAACAGGAGTCATTGCCAATTCCATCCTCCTGGACTGATGGCTTTGGGGATGGCCCAACCATTTGGCTTTAACTATTATAACACAAATCATTATTCATACCCCCAAATGATAACGGAAGACAGGTTATTTGATACTATCTGAAGTTAAAGCAGTGTGTCACCATGACACCAGTATGGTGGGCTACTATATTCAGTTCAAATTTTAAGAGCAAAATAATTTGTCAATTGTTTGGTATTAGTTTAATAAGTAGACAAGCATGTTTTCACTTAAAAAGAACAACAGAACACATTGTATACCTATACTAGCATTCAATCATTGTACATCTAAAGCAGTTATGAATAAACTTCACTGAACTATACTAACTGGCCAGATAATCAGTCAGAATTATGACATTTTAAAAATAATTTTCACATACATATGTAAGTATCCAGCAATTTCTTTTTTTTTTTAAATTTTAATAGCTTTTTTATTTACAAGCTATATGCATGGGTAATTTTACAGCATCTACAACTGCCAAATCTTTTGTTCTGATTTTTCCTCTTCTTCCCCCTACTTCTTCCCCTAGATGGCAAGATGACCAATACATGTTAAATATATTAAAGTATAAATTAAATACAAAATAAGTATACATGTCCAAACCATTATTTTGCTGTACAAAAAGAATTGGACTCTGAAGTATTGTATAATTAGCCTGTGAAGGAAATCAAAAATGCAGGCAGGCAAAAATAAAGGGATTGGGAATTCAATGTAATGGTTCTTAGTCGTCTCGCAGAGTATTTTTTTTTTACAGGGTGTAATTGGTTCAGTTCATTACTGCTCCATTAGAACTGATTTAGTTCATCTCTTTGCTGAAGATGGCCAGGTCCATCAGAATTGATCATCATATAGTATTGTTGTTGAAGTATATAATGATCTCCTGGTTCTACTCATTTCAGTCAGCATCAGTTCATGTAAGTCTCTCCAGGCCTTTCTGAAATCATCCTGCTGGTCATTTTTTACACAACAATAATATTCCATAATATTCATATACCACAATTTATTCAGCCATTCTCCAATTGATGGGTATCCACTCAGTTTCCAGTTTCTGGCCACTACAAAGATGGCTGCCACAAACATTTTTGCACATACAGGTCCCTTTCCCTTCTTTAAGATCTCTTTGGGATATAAACCCCAGTAGTAACACTGCTGGTCAAAGGGTATGCACAGTGTGATAACTTTTTGAACATAGTTCCAAATTGTTCTCCAGAATGGCTGGATGTATTTGCAATTCCACCAACAATGTATCAATGTCCCCGTCTTCCCACATCCCCTCCACCATTCTGCATTATCTTTCCCTGTCATTCCAGCCAGTCTGACAGGTATGTAGTGGTACCTCAGAGTTATCTTAATTTGCATTTCTCTGATCAATAATGACCTGGAGCATCTTTTCATATGATCAGAAATAGTTTCAATTTCTTCATCTAAGAATTGCCTGTTCGTGTCCTTTGACCATTTATCAATCGGAGAATGGCTTGATTTCTTGTAACTTAGAGTCAATTCTCTATATATTTTGGAAATGAGGCTTTTATCAGAACCTTTGACTGTAAAAATGTTTTCCCAGTTTATTGCTTCCCTTCTAATTTTGTCTGCATTAATTTTGTTTGTACAAAAACTTTTCAATTTGATATAATCAAAATTTTCTGTTTTGCGATTAGTAATGATGTCTAGTTCTTCTTTGGTCATAAATTCCTTCCTCTTCCACAGGTCTGAGAGAGTGCGTACCCAGCAATTTCAAAAAGTATTCCTAGAGTTTTAAGAGAGATTGATTTTAGAACAAAAACTCTCTTATTTTGTGGAGGAAGAAACTGAGGCTAGAAACAGGAATTGACTTTTCCAAGGTTTGCACTTTACTGGATGAGTTGGGATTAGGGCACAAATTTGTGAACACTCCATTATCTTATTTTTAAGAGAGAGAGAGAGAGAAATCAGATAGCTTCCTTATATCCTTCAGGTACAATTATCAACTGACAGTGCAAATCAATATAGAATTAATGATTTGGAGCTAGAAAGCAAGACAGAGGTTATTTACTCTTACCTCAGTTGACATATAAGGAAACTGAGGCAGGAAAAAGATCCTTCCCCTCTCTAGTTTCAAATCAAGGTAATTCAGAAGTTAAATGTCCAAGTCAATAGTTGAACAAGTTCTTCTAACTCCAAATCTGTTTTCTTATTCACTATACCTCACTGCCTCTAATATATTTGTATCAAGCAGCAAGCATTTATTTTTATAGTATTTTATTTTTCCAAATACATGAAAAGATAGTTTTCAACATTCATCTTTGCAGAACTTTGTGTTCCAAAATATTTCTCCTTTTCTCTCCCTTCCCCTTCTCTAAGACAGTATGCAATTTGATATAGATCAAACATGCTGAACATCTCCTAAACATATTTCCATATTATTCATCGTGCTGTACAAGAAAAATCAGCTCAAAGGGGGAAAACTTGAGAAAGAAAAACAAATAAGCAAACAAACAAAAAGGTCAAAATACTTTGCTTTCATCCATATTCAGATTCCATAATTTTTTACTCTGGATGCAGATGGTACTTTCCATCACAAGTCTATTGGAATTGACTTGAATTGTTAAAAAAAAAAAAAAAAAAGCCAAGTCTGACACGGTTCATTTTTGCATAATCTTATAGTTGCTATGAACAATATTCTCTTGATTCTGCTCATGTCACTTAGTGTCAGTTCACATAAGTCTTTCCAGGCTTTTCTGAAATCAGCCTGCTGATCATATAGAATATTTTCCATTACATTGCTATACCATGACTTATTCAGCCATTCACCAACTGAAGGGCATCTATTAAATTTTCAACTCCTTGACACTACTAAAAGGCTACTACAAACATTTTTGCACCTGTGTGTTCTTTTGCCTCTTTTATAATGTCTTTGGGATATAGACCCAGTAGAGGCATTACTAGATCAAAGTTTTGTGGCCCTTTGGGCAAAGTTTCAAATTGTTCTCCAGAATGGCTGGGTCATTTCACAACTCCATCAATATTGCATTAGTGTCCCCATTTTCCCATATCCCCTCCAAGATTTGTTATTATTTTTTCCTATCACCTTAGACAATCAGAGAGGTATGAAGTGATAACTTAGAGTTGTCCTAATTTCCATTTTTTTTAATTAATAGCGATTTAGAGGATTTTTTATACGAGTAGAAATAGCTTTAATTTCTTCATCTGATAAATATCTGTTTATATCCTTTGACCATTTATCAATTGGGGGAATGGCTTGTATTCTTTCGAATTTGTCACTTTTTTACATAATTTAGAAATGAGGCTTTTATCAGAAATGCTGGGTGTAAAAAAATTTTCCAGCAGCAAACATTTATTAAGTGCTTACTATGTTCCAGGCACTGTAATAAGTTCTAAGGATACAAATAAATGTATAATAATAATAATAATAAATTATGCTCTCATAAAGCTCACAGCCTGCTATTTGAATATAAGTAGTTAAAACTGTCAGTTAATTTAGGGGAGTCAAGCTTGGTAGCAACTACCAGAATTCCTAAGTCACCAAGGTTTACCGCATCTTTCTCAACAGAACTGTTTTTGAAAGGATTATAGTGTGTATCAGAGTGAAAAGTGACTGACTATATAGTCAGAAAATCCAGATTCATTTACTGGTTCTACATATGATCTTGGGCAAATCCCTTCCTATCTTTAATCCTTGGTTCCAATATCAATTTATCATCTATGAGCACAAAAGACTTGCTAAATTTATCGGAATACAAAGTCATTAAGTTTTGTTGTCTTCCCATAGATACATGCATGGATATTCTTTGGAGCTACAGATTCATTTATTATATCTCTTGTATTCTTTCCTTTCATACATTCTATATTATTGATTGTTATCTCTCACCTTCATTCTTCCCCACCAAGTCTTTTACTTCATTCATGTCATTCTATGCCTAGAATTAATTATCCTTTTTCCTCTTGACTGCAACTTCCTGTGTCGAAGCCCCTCTTTCCATTTAAACCTAACTGGGTTGACACATGATAGAATTATACATTTAGAATTAGAATGGTTTTCGGAAATTATTTAATCCACCTTTGCAGGTGAGGAAATGAAGATTAGAGCCAGAGTCTTATAGAATATCTTGAACCCATTCCTCCTTTTTTAGATGAGAAAACTGAAGACACAAGTAATAAGATAACTTTCTTGAAAGGGAAATATGAGTAAATGTTGAAAAGTAGGAATGAGTAAGATTTATCTTTTATTAGGAGCCATGTCACAAAAGTCAGTGTGTCTGGATCTGAGCATGTGCATGTGTTCTGCCCTGGGGATTATGAAAGATAATAATAGAAAAAAGCTTGCAAACTTGGTTTGGACCAAATGGCAACAACAAAAATGTCAAGCTAAAGAATTTGAACTTTATCCTAGAGGTAAGAAGGAACTAATGAAAAAATTTGAGCAAATACTATTTTGAGTTAGGTCTTTAAGGAAGCCCAGAAACTAAGAGGCAGTAGTGATGGGGCAGGCAGCTAGTACAAAGATATAGATATGGGAGTGTACTATTTAAAGAGCTCAAAAATACTTATTGATTGATTTACACATATTTAGTAATTCACCTTCTTCATGAAGTCTTTCCTCTTTCCTTCCTTGCAAGATAAGTTGAGTTCCTCTCTCTTCAAATGTCTAATAGTTCTTTGCTTATAATTCTCCTTTAGATTTATCCTCTTTTGAGGATATGACTCTTTGGAGTCATAGTTACTTATTTTCAGCAAAAGCTCTACACCATAACTAAAACTATATTTCTGGTGTCTATTGTAGTATTTTGCATTCAGTGGATGATTTTTAATAAATATATATAATATTAATTTAAATAATTCACATTAATATTTTAAAATTTTAACATTTTTTAAAATTTCTGGACCATATTCTCCCCCTCAGCACTGATCTCTTCCACTATTCTCCCACCAGTTTTGAAGGCAAACCATTTGATACTGCTTATACATGTGAAGTGATAAAAAAAAAATATTCCCATGTTAACCATGATGCAAAAGAAAACACACACCAAAAAATAAAAATAAATAAAGTTTTAAAAAATGCATCAGTCTGCACCCAGAATTCACCAGTTTTCTCTCTAGAGATAGATAGTATTTTTACGTGGGTCCTTTGAATGATTTTGGATCATTTATCTTGGTCAGACTTTTAAGTCTTTCACAACTGATTATTGTTACACCATTGCTATTATTGTATACAGTATTCTACTGGCTCTGCTCACTTCTTTTTCTATCATATAAATCTTCCTAGATTTTTGTGAAACCATTTCCTCATCATTTTTTATATCACAATAGTATTCCATCATAATCATATGTCATTCCTTTATTGATGAACATTCCCTCACTTTCCAATTTTTTTCCCACCATAAAGAGCTACTATGAATATTTTTGGTACAGATAGATCCTTTTCTTTTCTATCTTTTTTTTATCTCTTTATTTTTATATCTCTTTAAGTTAGTAATGGCATTCAAAGGTTATCCACAGTTTTATATCTCTTTGGGCATATTTCCAAACTGCTCTCTAGAGTGGTTGAACAATGTCACAACTCCAATGTTCCAGTTATTCCATATTCTCCAGCATTTTGTCATCTTTTTTTTCTTACAGTGGATGATTAATAAATATTTCTTTAACAGATAGCTTGAGCACAGAACATCTGGATGGACTCAATGATCTCAATTCAAATCCCACTTCTGATAATATTTAGCTATGTGTGGTTCAAAACTCAATATATGCCATTTTAAATTTATTCTACTGCTCCCTAGTGTTGAAGGCTATTTTTCATGAGAAATTAAGTGCTTAGAGGAATCATTCATTTCCCAGTATTCTAAAAACTTCTATGGGCCTTGAAGGGCAAGAATGGGTAAGGAGTAAAGAAAAAGAGCATCAGTGTTTTGGGGAGAATATGGCTCAAAAAGCTTTCTTCTTGTGCCTCTAGCTGTGACATGTAGGCACTGCCAGTTTATAGCTCCTCTAACACAATGCTTGCTTTCAAATGAAAAATTAAAAGTAAATCCAGGAGGAAATAACTTTGGGGGGTAGGATAAAGATATGAATAAGTTTCTCAAAAGCAAAAGATTTATAATAGGAAATTATTATATATCAAGCTACTTCACCAATCTTATTTTTTCTTTTCATGTAGGCTTGGTGCAATGCCTAGAAGATGACAGTAATTTAAAAGAGAGGCACAGGAAGCATATTTTTAAAAAATTTAGGAGAAAAAAATGAGAGACACAGAGACAGGGAGAAGGAGAAGAAGAGAGAGGAAGGGAGGGAGGGAGAGAGGAAGAGGAGGGAAGGGGAGAGGGAGGGAGGGAGTAAAGAGAGGGAGGAAGTGAGGGGAAAGAGAGGGGGGAAGGGAAGTGGGAAGAGAGAGGGAGGGGATAGAGAGTGAGGAGGGAGGCAGGCAGGCAGGAAGGAAAGAGACAGAGAGAAATAGATAGGTATATAGAAAGAATATCAGTCATTTATGCAAAGCCTTACTCCAAAAACCTACCACTGATGGGTTTTCGCCAAAAAAGAATCAATGGTTGGCATCATGCCACTTGTTGGCAGCCTCTCCCATCCTGTTCACATGTCTGACATCTGTCAGCACTTTGAGAGGACCACTGGAAATCAAAACTTTCACAGTTTGTCTTGGGCCTCTTCAAACCTCCTCACTCCACTTAGCTACTGAACAGGGCTGATGGGGAGAGTAGAATAACAAATTTTACTCACAATTGTGTGGGGAGCTGGAATGAGGGAGAAGCAAAGGAACCTGAGGAAGACCATGAACATGATTACCTCCATGAAGGCATAAGTTGGTACTTTGTCAGAAAAGCAATGAGGTAAATGATCTCAGGGATCCAGGGATGAATTGCAAAGTACAAATCCTTCTTTGTCCATGCATTACCCAATAGGAGTGATACAGGTAGAAGAGAGAAGCACATATCAATTAAAGAAAATTTCGAGTAAATTTTGAGTTTATTCAAGCAAGTTTTGTAAAGGAGCAATAATGACATGTAAGAAAGCCAGTGTGGTAGGAGCTGAAGACTCATGAGTGGAGAGGAGGCAATGGAAAAAAAGACTGCAAAGGCAAGTTAGACAAAATGTAAAGATCCCAAACATCAGGTTAAAAAATACATCCTTAATTCCATTGACAGTGAAGAACAAGGGGCAGTCTTGCACCAGCCCTGAAGTCGAGAGGTCCCGAGTTCAAATCTGGCCTCAGATATTTAACACTTCCTAGCTGTGTGACCCTGGGCAAGTCACTTCACCCCCAATTGCCTCAACAACAACAACAAAAAAAGACAGTGAGAATTTGATATGATCATGGCATGATCAAAATGATGTTTAGAAACATTGGTAGTGATATTCAAGGATTATCAGGCTCTTTTGATGTTGTGGCACCTTATGATGATGCTCTTCCTGAATACGTTCTACCCATATGTGCTTTTCCCCATCTCCCCCAAAAAAGAGGGGAAAAAATTCCACAATAATATACACATTGTCTTATATATAATTGGCATTTGCATAATGTGAAGAGAGACGATTCAGCATAGGGTAAAGAAATAATTAGTTTTGTAGTTGACCTGGATCCATAGCTTTCTCTATACACACTATCTACATAAGCAAGGACAATTTATTTAACCTCTCTGTGTCTGCCCTAATCTTTGGCAACACCCTCATTTTTTTTTTTCAAAGAGCTGTTGAGATGTATTAGTGAAGGGAATTTCAATATCAAGTATACTGATGAGATCATATAGATGGATGTCTGCCTTATTCTTTTCATCTAATCTCTCACCATAAGTCATCTATATATTACTAGCATCTAAGTAGGTGTTCCTTAAAAATGTTTAACTTGTTCCTTGATCATCTCTAATTTTTTTTTATTTAATAGCCTTTTATTTACAGATTATATGTATGGGTAATTTTACAGCATTAACAATTGCCAAACCTCTTGTTCCAATTTTTCACCTCTTACCCTCCACCCCCTCCCCCAGATGGCAGGATGACCAGTAGATGTTAAATATATTAAAATATAAATTAGATACACAATAAGTATACATGACCAAACTGTTATTTTTCTGTACATAAAGAATCAGACTTTGAAATATTGTACAATTAGCTTGTGAAGGAAATAAAAAATGCAGGTGGGCAAAAATATAGAGATTGGGAATTCAATGTAATGTTTTTTAGTCATCTCCCAGAGTTCTTTCTCTGGGCGGAGCTGGTTCAGTTCATTACTGCTCTATTGGAAATGATTTGGTTGATCTCGTTGCTGAGGATGGCCAGGTCCATCAGAACTGGTCATCATATAGTATTGTTATTGAAGTATATAATGATCTCCTGGTCCTGCTCATTTCACTCAGCATCAGTTCGTGTAAGTCTGTCCAGGCCTTTCTGAAATCATCCTGTTGGTCATTTCTTACAGAACAGTAATATTCCATAATATTCATATACCACAATTTATTCAGCCATTCTCCAACTGATGGCATCCATTCAGTTTCCAGTTTCTAGCCACTACAAAAAGGGCTGCCACAAACATTCGTGCACATATAGGTCCCTTACAGAAATCATCCTGTTGGTCATTTCTTACAGAACAATAATATTCCATAATATTCATATACCACAATTTATTCAGCCATTCTCCAACTGATGGGCATCCACTCAGCTTCCAGTTTCTGGCCACTGCTGGATCAAAGGGTATGCACAGTTTGATAACTTTTTGTATCTCTAATTTTTTAAAAAAATTTCCTTTTATATTTTATTTCCTATTTTATCTCTTTCTTCCTCTATTCTCTCTCTCTTTCTCTTTCTCTTTTCTCTATATCTGTCTGCTTCATGTGTATACATACACATGTGTATGTATACCTTATTTTAGAGATAGATATAGCTATATGAATATATATTGACACACATAAATATATTCTAAATGAATATAGGCATAATAAAAGTTCACAGATTTTAAAAATTGTTTTTTTCTTAATATCTTCTTTTTCTTATACCATCATGGTTTTCTCAAGCATTCCTTTCAGAGAACCATACTATATAATATATAATTTATCTAGAGGGGAAAAAAATTAGCCCAACTGATTAATACTTTGAAAAAAGTCTAAAAAGATGTAATTTATATAGGTGCTATCTCAATTTTTAGAATAATTTTTGAAATATTAGTACTTGTAAAAATGTTTGATATATTTCTCCTGAGAAACCATCAGAAGCAGCAGGCTTTTTTTTTTTCTTTCATACTTTCTTTACAGGTAGAATTATTTATTTATTTTTTTTTGAGAATGGATTACTAAAAATCTTTGTCTTGTTTTCTGATGGTTTGAGTATTTTGTGGTTTTGAAGTTATTCCTCTATTTGGTGTCATCAGTTTTGTTAACATATAATTGTGATATATTCTGATTATTCTTTTTATTCCTATTTTTATGATATTTCACCTTGTTCATTTATTTGTTTTTTTTATTTTATTTTCTGCTCTCTTTTTTTGATCAGATTAACTAAGGGTCTGTTGATTTTATTAGTCTTTTTCAAAGAAATCCCTTTTGATCTTACTATTTTAATGTTTTTTAGTTTATAAATTATTTCTTCCAAGTTTTAATATTTCATATTCTTTTTATTAATCTTTCCAGAACCGACATACAGCTTTAGCTTTGTAGTCTTGGCCCTATGGGGTTGCAGCATCTACCAAAGTATACTTTTGAAGTACTATGGTGGTGCCAGCTGGCTGTGTCTATGAAGGCAAACTTTTGCATCCCAAAACAGGGCACTGGAAAGAGGGAGAAGAGACTATGGTGTGGAATAGGTTTTTGTTGCAAATCAATATCAGGTATTTGAATCCACTAGTACAGTTGTGCTTCTAAAGTGTGGGAGGTGGGAAAAAAGTGCTGAGTGAACTCTAGTTCATGGGTATTGTTTTGGGTTTTTTGACCTTCTTTGGATCTTGTGTGTCCTAGACAACAGATACCGCTGAAGTTGCTTTATAGTTTGTGAATAATTTTGTTTTGGAGAGGTTTAAGAGGATGTGAATATTACAGAAAATGTCTCATTTTCCATCTTGTCACTTAAGAGACCTAGGAGTTCTACTGGCATTTTTATTTGTATGCAAATATTTTACAAGCACTTAACAATTTTAAAATATTAATTGAGATGTATCTGGTAAGAATCTAGCATGTTATAATTAATTTATATTGCACCCCAAAATTGATGACAATTTTAAAAGTACTTCAAAAGTTCTAGCTAACTAAGGAATCTTGTCATATTCTGAATAGTCTAAGAAATAGAACACTTCAAATAGAACATGTAAAACTACTCTAAAAGCAGTCTGATTCATGTAGTCCTCAAATTTGGGTAAGTGTACAAATGTTTTTCCCTTAGCCAGGAGAAGTCAGAGTGTATTTGTCTTAGTAGCAGAAGACCATTTTCAAGTTCTACATCTTCTTCCCTCTCAGCTCACATATTCAATGTTCTAAAGTTCCCTCCAGTTGAGAAATTTCATGTTTTAGGGTACCTTGTACTCCTAACATTGTGTTTCAAGGTCCTTCTAGTTTTGACTTTCCATATTCAAAGATGTGCTCTAGTTCAAATACTACAAGTGCCAAAGTCCCTCCCTGCTTATGTATTTCATGTAACAAGATTTTTCTAGCTCTAAAATTCCATATTCTAACTTTACTTCTAGCTCTGACATTCCATATTCCAAATTATCTTCTTATCTTCACGTCATGTGTCACAGCTCATATATTTTGTCCTATAAGATATTCCAATCTCTAAAATTCTTTGTTCTAAGGCTACTTCTAGCTCTGATATTTTGTGTCTTTTCCAGCCCTAAAATTCCAAAAGAAATCAACTAGTTTTATGTTCTAAAGAGATTAGAAACAGAGATAATGTCCCATTATTGTGCAAACAATCAAACTCTTAGAAAGAAGTTTTCATATCTTTTTAAAAATCTTTATCTTCTTCACTTTTCAACTACCTTTAATATCATCTCTCTAGATTTCAACCACAACCTTAAACTAAAAATGTTATCTTTGAGTTCATCTCTTAACTAAAGTTGATAGTACTTTATTCTCACACTTTTCCTAATTTTTGCATTTTTATGCTGCTGACTTATCTCCCTTTTCCTATATTCTCTTTTTGCCCTCAATTTTTCTTATATTTTATTTTGTCCTGACTTCATGTCTAGATAATCATTTTTTCACCATCTTGCAAGACCATTTTATTCCATGTCCCATGAAATATGATTGTCTCCTAGTGTTCTGTTCAGAGGTTCTTTCTTTTCTCTCTCTATTCTCTTTTTCATTGTGCTTTCATCAGTTCCCATGAGTTCACTTATCAAGTCCACATATATCACTCCCAAATCCATTACCTAGCTCAACCAGGTCTCCTGAACACCAGTCCAAAATTTCAACTGCTTGTCAGAAATGTGAATGTCCTGTTTTCATTTTAAATTCAAATTCAAATTCAATGTGACCACACAAAAGAAATGACAAACTCCTAACTTTCCAATTTCTGTTGAGGAAATCATCCTATTTCTATTCATGCAAATTTGAAAGTACAAAGTCATCATTGATTTTTCCCTATTTCTCACACCCTTTGGCCTTCATATTCAATCACTTGCAAGACTAATTGATTCTATCTTCACAATATCTTAGGTATCTGCTCCTTCCCATCCATTGTTAACACAGTTAACAAATGAATTGAGATTTAGGGATTAGACCTATGATTTAATTTCTAAAGGGAATTACTGAATAAAGAAATTTACACCAGCAATATAAGTCAGCACCTTCTAATAAGTGATGGTTAAGAGAGCTGTGTTTGAACACTGAAATATTGATTTATATAGCTAGGTTCAAAGACATAATTTGAATTCATGGGTCCTTGTGTCTAAAACTAGTTCTCTCTTTAGTGTGCCATGACTCCCTTTCATTGCATTGGTGTCTGGAGTAAAATTCAAACCTCTTTTGCTTTTGTTCAACTAGTCTATCACTAGAGTATTGAATCATCAGCAGGAATATAATCGAAGATTTATCTAAGGTATTCACTTTTAAGTAGATAATAATACTTTTCCCATCAATTATCCTACAGAGAAATTTATGCTTTTTTTTTTTTTACACTAAAGGTTAAGATATTAAAAATACTAATAGAATCCCCACAAATGGAATGCAGGCAATCCCTGTGGATACGAGTGCCAAGTTCAGCCAGCCATCTGGCTTCCAATTCAGGGTAATAAGAGAGGGGATTTATTTCTCTTTGTGTTCTTGCTACAGAACTTGAAGCAGTGCCAGAGACTCATTAATGAGTTTTTCAGATACTCTGGGCTGTTGTGTAAGATGCAATTCAACTTACCACTGAAGTTGGCTTTTCCTACCTACAAGCCCAGCTGACCTTGGATAGGAGGTTCAAACTGAGCTTTGTGCCACCAATTTCACACCCAATGTGTTGTAAAGGGCCTCTTCCCATTGGCACTGCATGTTCACCCTGGCAGCAAAGTACCAACCTGCTCATGCTGTATAGTAGAAGTTTGCACAGTATGACACAATAGTAACTGTGCTTTCAATGGTAGCAATTATTTCCTCCTTACCTGTAACATCCGTAATATTAATTCTAAACAATCTGTATCATAAAGATTTGTTTTATGAACTGCAAAAAGCAGGGCTTAAATATTAGTTCTTTAGAATTAATCTTATGAGATAAATAAGGAAGGAAGGAACAAAATGAATGAATGAGCAAATGAACAATTCCAAAAAGCTCTGCCCCTTCTTTAAGACTGAAATTTAGCAGAATTAAAGAGTCTCCAAGAAATAGATGTCAATCATTGAGTAAATGTATCGATTCCAGGTAATACCAGTCCCATTCTGCCTCAAACTATCCCTATTGTTTTAGTTCTGAAAGAGAAATCCCAGCACAGTAGCAATAGTACCAACTCGGACTAATTTGGATAAATCATGCTAGAACATCAGAACGGGTAGAGGGAAGTTAAATATTTCTCTCCTTGGTCAATGGGGAAATTAAATCTACATAGAAACATAAAACCCCAAACTCCTGGGAAGCTTATAAGGAGCCTGAATGTAAAATATAAAGAAGAAATTTTGCATTTATGTGGAGATGTGAACAGGAGTATCTTGGTCAATTTGACAATTTTAAATGATGAAGTCTTTGTTCTAGAATTGTTTAATACCTTTAAAAAATCTCCCTTTAGGAAGTATAAGTAGCCATTCATCTGCTCCCCCTTTATGCCATATGGATATATAACATTTAACATTAGCTTGTCCAAAGAAGGTGACCACATCACTTCTAAGGTTATTTCTAAACCATGGCATTTTATGTGTCTCCTGTACCTTTCCCTTCTAGTTGTCCTTTTTTTTTTTTTTTTTTAAATAATGTCTTCCTTTGTTTGAAAATAAGCTCCTTGAGGTCATATCTCCAAAGATTAGCACAGTGCCCAGCATATAATAAATGTTTAATAAACAAATATTTTCTCATTCATTCTTTATTGAGCTTATTGAAGATATCTCTTTATTGGATTTCTTAGAGTTTCCTTGGACTGGACTGTCTCTTTAATGAGCCATTAATCTTCACTGTAGAGCATTGATTGAGTCATGATTATCTAAACTGGGTCTTTAGAGTTGAACTTATGAAAAAGGAGCCCATATATATTCAAAAAGGGAATAAAAAATCAAAAATGTGGACATAAAAAGAGAAAAGATGCATCTCTAGGGGAGTGGGAGGCTTGATTATGTCAATCATCATTCCCAAGAGTCACTTAACTCCAGAGATGTCAGCAGTAAAAGAATGGTAAGAACTCTTAGGCCAATCCTCCTGGAGAGAAAAGAAGAATTTCTTTGGCAATGGTGAATTCCCTGACTCCAGAGTAGAAAAGAACATATATCACTCAACTTTGAGATTATATTAGCAAGAATATAGATCCTGAAATCAGAAGACCTGGGTGTTTTCCACTGTTGGTTTGAATTCAAGAGACAGTTGGTGCTATATAAGGAATGTACTTTATAGCAGCCCCAAATACAATTTCCTTTCAGGAGACCTCCAGACCACAAAGTTGTGCTAAAAGGATGAAAGATCATATAAATCACTGAAAGATAAATGGGCTTGAGAAAGGAAGGAAAGATGGAAGGAAGGAAGGAGGTTAAGAAAGGAATTAGCTAAATTGAATATCTGCAAAAAAAAAAAAAAACTAAGGCAATTTCTTATTCTTATTTGGGAATAAGCTATTCTATGTTGCTATCAGCAAGGTCATGGGTGAGAACAAAACAAGTCAAATTCTAAAGTTTGAGAATATCCTGGATGATGTCAAGATTTAAGAATAATTTCTGAAGGGTAGCTAGGTGGTGCAGTAGGAGTACTAGCCCTGACGTCAGGAAGACCTGAGTTCAAAACTGGCCTCAGACACTTAACACTTCCTAACTGTATGACCCTGGGCAAGTCACTTAACCCCAATTGCCTCAGAAAAAAAGAATAATTGCTGAGAGACCTCTTAGATTGAATCCAGGCCACAAAAACTCAAGAGTTTAGGGTTCTGGAGTGTCAATTATATCAGTTTTCTTTACACAGAGTAAAATAGAGTAAGCCACTGAAATGCATCTTACAAAAAGGGAGAAAGAGAAAAAAGAAAGAAAAATAAATGTGAAACTAGATACTCCCTTGAGGCAGAAAGAAAGGGAAAAACAAAGAGAGAGGTAATAAAGAACCTGTTGTTTTGTTCCTTCTAGAAATGAACCCAATTATAGTTAAGGAGTTGTATGGTTCATTTAATTTGTTTTGTTGCTATTTTCACATCAACTACTCTAAGACCATATGTGGAATTATAAAACTGTCTCAAGCTAAGATGTTTTTGGCTCAATAAGAAGCATGAAATATAATAAAATCTCCCATCCAAGTATACATTTACTGTTTGATTTAATATTTTCACCCAGGCCTGAGCTCTCAGATAAGTTTTTTCAGGCTATGACAGAAAGCTCTGCACACTCAGAAAGCTCAATTTGTACTAAGCACTGAGTAATGTTGATCTTTTACACTGTATCTGAGGTGAGTATTTCCTAAAATAGTCAGTTTCCTCCCTGAAATGTCCATTCTCCCCAACCCCAAACATCTTATGGAAGTGAGGAACATGGGATGAGATGTTATGTCTCTATAACATCTCATATTCTCCTGGGGTATTCTTTTCTCAGCACCATACTTAGAAACCCAAAATAGACAATGGATCACAACTCCCTTTACTAAGAAAAATTTATTTTTCTCCCTCCTATAGCAAATCTTGTTTCACTCTTCCAAATAAATCCCAAATATTTTTATTAACAGTAAGTGGCTTCTATATCCTTTAAATAAAGCACATTTTCCCCCAACAATATTGTGAGAGATAAACATTATTACTTCAATTTTGGAGCTATATCAACTGATTGCCAGGTAAGGTCATGGTGACTTTCTAAAGTCACTCAGTTGATAGGTGGCAATGCTTGAGGCAAAAATCTAAGTTTTCTGAGTCTGAGTCCAGAACTCTTTCCAGTGTATTATAAGCATAAATCATGGTGATACAGGGGAATTCCCATTTGTAGGAAAGACCAAGAAATTAGAAATTACTAAAATATACTTTAGATCTTATCAATAAATTTTCAAATATAAATGTTCAGGTATCGAAAGTCTATCTTTGTAATTATTAGTGACTTTAACATTCATGGCCATTTGGCCCACTAGTTTTTTGTTGTTTCTTTATATCAGGGTTTCTTAATCATATATATGAATTTCTTTTAAAAAGTTGACTATGTTGCTTTGTAATTCTATAAATTTGAGTTCATAGGTTATCCCATAATAAAAAAAAATCTTAATAACTCCTTCCTTCTATTCTGTATTTTCCATCCCATGTAGTTCCCCCATTGGAGTATAAACTCCTTGAGGATAAATGCATATTTTGTTTTTGTTTTGTGTCCTGCATACTTATCATAATGCCTGGCATTAATGAGATACATAGGATCCACATGCAGCACCATTATTAGAACTGTGAAATCTTAGAGATGAAATGAATATTGGAGAAGATTTAGATCAATTCTCTAATTTTAAAGATGGGATATCTAGAACCTGGAGAAGATCACTGATTTGCTCAAAGTCATGCAGTTTGTAAGAAGGCTTATTTTGGAATCTAGTTGTCCTGATTTCCAGTCTGATGATCGACCCTCATACTGCCTTATGGAGAGACAAATTACATGTTATTTTAGCTGTGTAATTTGAGCTCCTTGAGATTGAGTACATCTCACTTTTGAAATTTTATCTCCAGAACCCAGTATAGTTCCTGGCTGTGTAGATGTTGTCATTCTTTGTCCTTCTTTTTCTAAGCTAGCATTTAAGGGAGGCAGAATTGTACAAAGTTGTCAGCCTCACTCTCTCTTCTAGACTTCAAAATCCAGCAATGGGGACAACTGGCAATGGCCTGGGATACAGTAAATTATCTCGGCCTCCTTGATTTCTAACAGAGCTCTAAACTCCCCACAATGTTTCCTCATTGCCTTCCTAGTCGTTGGAACAAATTGTTCTCATATGGTCATTCCACTGGGGGAAGTACTCACATACTTGGAATAGGCATCCCCCTATTCTCCAATGGATTGAGGCCAGTCAGTTATCCTCTGCTTGGTGTAGCCTATCTGCCAAGATGGCTGTTTATTGGGATGTGGCCTCTGCACATTTTACAACTTGTGGAGCCACAGGTGAAAGTTGAGTTCCAGGTGGATGAGCAGCCCTGAAAAGGGATTGGAAGTCCTCACACCAGAGGTGATGCTCCCCCTTAAATACATACTAGCTGTGAAGGAGATTCTCAATACATGGTTATTGGTTGAGTATTAATAATGATAGTAAATATTTATGTAATATCTACTATGTGCCAGGTACTGTGCTAAGCACTTTGAGATTATTATCTCATTTGATTCCTACAACAATCCTACCTCAAAGGTAGGTGCTATTATTAGCCACATGTTGCAGTTGAGGCAGCTGATGTAAACAGGATTAAGTGACTTATTGAGGATCACATATCTAGTGAATGTCTGAGTCTGAGACTGGATTTGAATTTGAGTCTTCCTAATTCCAGGCCTAGCAATTCATTCACTATGCCATTCAACTGCCTAAGATGAAATTGCTTACAGTTTCTTATCATTAAAAAGTTCAAAGTTAGAGAAATATTCTTTATAGAATTTACAAGTCCCTTCAGTAAACACATGGATATGGTAGATAGATATTTTATGGGATAGTGAAACAGGATCATGCATTTATACATACCACTGCTTCCCACCACCTTCAAACAACAAGGTTCTCTTTCAAGGATTAGATATCTTCAAACAATATTATTCATAATTATGGCATGTCAAATAACATCAACAAATATTTATGAAGCACATATTATGTGCCAGGCACTGAGCTAGGATTTGGGGGAAAAAGAGGAACTATAAACACCCCTTAGTTGTGGATAGTTATATAACTGAATATCTGGTCAAAAAAAGATCTCAAGAAAGTTTTTCTGTTCTAGCACTGAGTGTAGAATTCAATTCCATTTGTTGCCCATTATCAAGTTCTAAATCAAAGTTTCAGAGATGTATAGACATTAGGCTGAATAAAGTCCTTATTGATTTTTTAAACCCTCTTTTGAATATGACTGAATTGGTTTAAAATTTGATCTTGGTCTTAAAATAACCTAAAGCAAATGGTAATTCGTATTCCATTTATAAGGGTTCTTTTTAATTTCTTAATTTGTTGTTGTTTAGTTGTATCAGTCTGAAACTTCATGACATTAATTACAATTTTCTTGGCAGAAACACTGGAGTTTTGGGGAGAGTTGTTCATTTTTGCCATTTATTTCTCTAGCTCATTTTATAAATGAAGAACCTGAGACAAACAGAGTTAAATGAGTTGCTCATAGTCCCACGACTGGTAAATATCTAAGTAGAAATTGAAACTCTGATCTTCCTAATTTCAGACCTAGTACTCTAATCACAAGTTTTGAATTCCTATTCTCAATCTATTATTGAGAAAGTTCATTTACCTTCAGAATTTTTCATTTTGGTTATAGACTAATCCATCTCAAATTCACATTTTCAGATTCTGGAGTTTTATATAAAGCTATCTGTGCTATCTACAGGTTGAAGTCACACAAGAGAAATTGCTACTGTCTGTAAAACACTTCCATGTAGATTTGCCTTAGCTTTGTTAACTTAAATCTAAATTTTTACAAACATATTCATAATATTCTCAACTTAAATAAGCTGTTCTTAACACTTTTATATTTTGTCCATATTCATCCAATAATAATAAGGTAATAATAACAATAATATCTCACATTAATATATTGCTTATGATGTGCCAGATACTGTGCTATACCCTTTTCACATTTTAGCTCAGTTGATCTTCACAACAACCCTGAGGGGTAGGCACTATTATCTACATTTTACAATCATAAAAACTGAAGCAGACAGAGATTACGTGTCTCATATCAGGTCATACAAACATGTATGTATATGTATATATATAGTATTTTTTCCATTTAAAAACAATGTTTAACATTCATTTTCAAAACTTTGAGATTCTTTCCCTCTCCCCTTCCCTATTCCCATTAGAATGCAAGCAATTCAATCTATATTAAACATGTGTACTCACATAAAACATTTCCATAATAGTAATGTTGTGAAGGAAAACATACATCCTTCCCTCAAAAATAAGTCAAGAAAAATAAAATTCAAAAAATGTACACTTCAATCTATATTCACATAACCATCCATTCTTTTTCTAGGTATGGATGGAATTTCACAGCATAACTTCTTCAGAGTAATCATGGTTTATTGTATTGTTGAGAATAGTTATATCTTTCACAACTGAACATCTTTCAATATTGCTATTATTTTATACACAGTACATTTCACTTTACATTAGCTCATGGAAGTCTTTTCATGTTTTTCTGAAAGCATCCCCTCATCATTTTTTATAATGTAATAATAATATTATATTAATAACATTCAATAATAATCACATACCACAATTTGTTCAGCCATTTTTCATTTTATGATTATTACTTCAATTTTCAATCATTTGTCTCCAGAAAAGAGCTGGTACTTTTTTGTACAAATTTAATCCCTTTGCTTTTTGTTTTTCATCTCTTCTATTATAAATACCTTGTAATGATATTGGACATAGTTCCCAATCGCTAGAATGATTGAATCAGTTCAGAATTCCACCAACAATGCATTAATTTCTCATTTTTTCTCATGTCCCCTCTAACATTTATCATTTTCCTTTTCTGTCCTATTAACCAATATAATAGATATGTGGTAGTTCTTCAGATTGTTTTAATTTACATTTCTCCAATCAATAGTAAATTAGAGTATTTGTTTTCACATGACTATAGATAGCTATGATCACTTCATCTGAAAACTATTCCTATCTTTTGATTATTTATCAATTTAAGAAATGGCTCTTATTTTTAAATACTTGACTCAATTTCTTATATGTTTCAAAAATGAGGCCTTTATCAGAGACACTTGTTTCTTTTTTCTTTTTTTTTTCTTTTAACAGTTACTCTTACTGAGGGTATTCCTCTCATCCCATTTATTTTATTCACTCTTTCCTTTCATGATGCCTCTCCTCAAATATGTTTTGCTTCTGACTACCTCTTCCCCAGTTTTTCCTCCCTTCTATTATCCCCCCTTTCTCTTATGTCCTTCCCCTCTTACTTTCCTGTAGGGTAAGATGAGATTTTTAGAGCTACTTGACTGTACATGTTATTCCCTCTTTGATCTAATTCAGATGAGAGAAAGGTTCACTCACTCTTCTTTACTCCATCCCCCCTTCCTTTCCACTGTAAAAACTTTTTCTTGACTCTTTTTATGTGTGGCAATTTACTCCATTGTACCCCTCCTTTCCCCTTTCTCTCAGAACATTTCTTTCTCAGCCATTAATAGTGTTTTTTTTTTAAATATCATCCCATCTCATTTAACTAATATCTGTGTGCTCTCTCTCTCTCTATATATATATATATATATTTTTTTTTAAATTGTCTTTATAATGAGAGCATTCTTATGATTTATAAGTATTATCTTTCCCTGTAGAAATGCAAACAATTTAGCCTTATTAAGTTCCTTATGATTTCCCTTTCCTCTTTATCTTTTTATATTTCTTTTTTAGTCTTGAATGTGAAAGTCAAATTTTCTATTCAATTCTGTTCTTTTCATCAAAAATGCTTAAAAATCCTCTATTTTATTGTATATTCAGTTTTCCCCTGAAATATTATTGTCAGTGATGCTGGGTAGATGATTCTTGATTGTAATCCTAGCTCCTTTGCTCTCTGGAATATCATAGCATAAACCCGTCAGTCCTTTAATGTAGAAGCTGCTAAATCATGTGTTAACATAACTGTGACACTATGATATTTCAATCGTTTCTTTCTGGCTGCTTGCAATATTTTCTTCCTAGGAAATGAGGAATTTGGCTGTAATTTTCTGGGGAATTTTCATTTGGGGGTCTCTTCTATGAGATAATAGGTGGATTCTTTCAATTTCTATTTTACCCTCAAACTCTAGAATGCCAGGTTTCCTTGACAATTTCCTGCTGCTGCTGATAATGATGGTGACTCAGTGGTTCTCAAAACCTTCTTCTGGTTTGCTGGGTTGTGGTTGTCTTGGTGTGAGCAGTAGTATACTCTTCTCCACTCTTATCTAAGTTTAATATATCTTTCGTGCTGACCTAAGTTGTCTTTAATATTTATTGGTTTAGAGTTCTGGAAAGCTCAACTCTTCCCACTAATTCAATCATCCTGAGACTTGTTCCTAGTTAGCTGGGGCTGTGCTGACAAAATCTGCACTGTACTGAGTTCTATTTCTTCTGGTGTGATAGATCTTTCCTGAAACCTTCCAAGCTGCCCGGGACTGGAAATTGTTTCACTGTTTTTTTGGTTGTTTTGTTTTGTTTTGTTTTGTTTTGTTTTTGTGGGTTCTATTGTAGAATTTTTTAGAATAAATTTAAAGGTATTTGAAGGGGTTTGGGGCAGAGCTCAGGCAAATCCCTGCCTTTAGTCCACCCTCTTGGCTTTCCTTTTCTATTGTTCATATTTTTAACTTAGCTATCCTACACACACATACAATCATACATGCACACACCAGAATTTTGATCACATTAGCCTTTGGATTATAGAATCATAGATTCACTGCTGGAAGAGATTTTTAGAGTTTATATAGTTTAGCTTTCCACTCCCCCCTAATTTTTTGAATGAGAAAATCATAGCTCAGGGAATTTAAATGGGAGTCACCAAAAGTTACATAGGGAATAAATTTCTAGACATGTAAAGCTTGTAAAGTCTTGAGTTTAATCAGTCAGTCATCTTTCCTTATCTGAGTGATTCCTCCCCTCAGCTTCCCCAGAATCTCCCAAATGTCTTATTGAAAAGGAGGGTTATGGATCCTAGAATGAGGAGGACTCCTAAATTTAGAGGCAAGATCAGAGAGATGGCATCCACTGAAGCCAAAGGGAATATGGATTTATACTCCAGGAGTCACTGTGAAATGTGACTGACTAGTCTGGCCGATTCATTTCCCTGCTCAGAATTGTTCAATGGTTCTCTCAGTCTTTGATGTATTCTTCTTTATGGATAAGTAAATTTAGACACAAAAATAGTTAAGATACATCCGCAATATCCTTGGTCTAAGTTTTCTGGAACAGTTTTGGATTAGTCGGCATCATTTGAACTCCAAATCCAGTGTTCTTATTCACTGAAACACATAGAAACACTGAAACACAGAAACACTGAAACACATGATGCCTCCTTATGAAGACCCTTCAGTGGAAACCTTTGAAATAAGCATATTGGTTTTTTATGAAAACTCTTCTCAATAACTATTCAACAGCCCTCCCAAATCTCAGTGGCCAAATTTCTTATGGCTCCTCTAACCAGAAGTGTTCTACTAAAATGACTCATAGATGAGGCTTGGGCTTTATACCTTGTGATTTTATATCCTTTAACATAACCACACAAAAACTCAATGTCTTTTCACCTCTAGTTAAAACAAATAATCATATCACAGCCACATTTTTCTTAATAGTAGGGACATATTTATAATTTATGTAGACATGGACCTTTTATTGTTATTGAAATAGATATTCTATTGCAATGGAAATCTATTCTATCACTAAGATAAGCTCTGAGAAAGGGATATTAAACAGATAAATGATGCCCTTGGGTCAGCCAAAGTTTAAGGACTTATTTCCAACATCAACGCCCCTATTTCTGCTCTCTTTATTTTAACATATTACTTAGCAAACCATCAATGAGAGTCATTTTTCTACTATTTTGTAAGTATAGAAGATACCCCAATAGCCAAATGCCAAAAATATCCCTTCTACTGAGGCAACAGATAAGTTGAAGTTGAAAGTATTTTTTATAATAGATATGATGTACTCCTAGTATCTGCCATGTAGTGGTGCTAGATTGAAAATCAACAGATCTGGTTTCTAGTTTCTCTCTGTTACTGACTTAGAGATTGACATCTAGAAGCTATAGTGAACAGGAGCTATATTTGGAGACAGGAAAGCCAAAGACTATGGGTAGTTTTTGTCTTTCCTGACTCAATATGCTCTTCTATGAAATAAGAATAATAATAACACCTATCTCAAAGCTCAAATGAAGTAATGCATGTAAAATTTTTTGCAAGTATTAAAGCATTCTATGAATTCTATATTTAGTTATTGTTATAATAATGATTATTATTATAGCAATTATTTTATTATCTTAGGCATGCTTCTTTTTCAGTCTGGTCTTTTACCTCCTTATCAGAAAAAAAGGAAATTGTTAGATGATCTTGTAAATCATTTTCAGCTCTTATAATGATCTTATATAATCATGACATAATAATTACATAATATTATATGATGATATAATAATAAAGCTCTTATAATCTTAATTTCAAAGGAATACTTTATCATCTTTATACAACTCAGTATCTAGCTTATATCTTAGGCAAGTTATCTCTGCTCCCTTGGCCTCAGTTCCTTATCTGTAGAGTAAGGTGGATGGCAATAAAAACTTTTCCCACTCTTTGGGGAATTAAACATAAATAATTAAGTGGAAAAGTAAGAGAACCAATATTGTATAGTGTCATAAGAAAGGGAAGAATAATTTTCTTGATAACAGAAGGTACTTAGCATATCAATGTGGTATATGAACAAAGGAGCATTAAAACAAAGAATAGGACACCCAGGTAGTATATAGAGCTCTGGATCTAGAGTCAGAAAGATTCATCTCTCTGAATTCAAATCTGACCTCAAATACTTGCTATTTGTATGACTTTGGACAATCCCTTAACTCTGTTTGCTTCAGTTTCTCATTTGTAAAATGAGTGGGAAAAGGAAATATAATTTAAACAGCAGACGGAAGGGAGTAAATAGGAAGAAGACTACAAATGTAGGAAGGCTTAAGTTATAAATACCAAACACAGGATCTCATATTTGATCCTAGAAATGATATGAAATCATTGGAATTCATTGATACAAAGGCAGGGTAGGGAGGAGAGTAGAATGATAAAGTAGAGTAGAAAAATTACTTTGACAGCTGAGTGGAGGATGGATTGGGCGGGGGGAAAGAGGAGGGGCAAAACTGGAGGTAAGGATTCCAAATAAGGCACAGGAACCAAAACAAAAGATAAAATAAATACATTTTGATTATACAAAATTAAAAAGGTTTTGCACAAACCAAATTTTTCAAGTTATTTTTACTTTACTAGGCATCAGTTCATGTAAATCTTTCTATGCATCTCTATTACATATTCATCATTTCTAACCATACAATAATGTTGCATTGCATTCATATATCATGTTTGATATAGCTAGTTATCAATGGAAGAACAACTATTGTTCCCCCCAAATTCTTTGCTATCACAAAAAAATGCTACTATAAATATTTTGATTTCTATTGACCTTTTTTTTAAATAGCTATAATGTTCTTGGATTAAATATATAGTAGTGAATTCCCTGGGTCAAAAATTAAAGACATTTTGGACTTTATTTGCATAATTCTGGGTTAATTTCCAGAATGGTTGTATTAATTATTCAGTAAAAATTGATGCCCATCAAAACAAATATAAGATTTCACTTTATAACTTGGAAATTAGCAAAGATGGTACTAATTAATGTGGAGCAGATATAGAAAGATGGAATCAAGTGTATTTTTCCTGGAATTATTACTGGCAACCAATTTGGAAATACACATATAAAATGGCTAAACTATTTTAAATCTTTGACCCAAGAATTCTACCATGATGCATATAACCATAGAAGATCATTAATAAAAATAAAAGTCTGTAGACACAAAAATATTTATAGCAGCATTTTATATGATATCAAAGAATTATAAAGGAAATAAAAAAATAATTGCTCTTCCAGTGATAAATGGCTATACTTATATACACATAAGTAGTTTATGAATGTAAAGAAATAATGCTGTGTAAAAAAGGATGAATATGGCAAATACAGATACTGGAAAGACATAAATTGCTACATAGTAAAGTAAGGAGAGTCAGAAAAACAATGTAGACAATGAATACAACAATGCAAATGGAAAACAATTACAGCACACACACAAAAAAGTGAATGCAATGGCATTACCAACAACAAGCTTTGCCCATTCCCGGGAAAAAGTGAAAAAAACATCTCCCCCTCATGCATACTTTCCCTTTCTACTTCAGAGGCCTAGAGAAAAGGGTCCACAGGTTTAGAATATCGTATATTTTATTGTATTTTCATATCAATTTTAATATTTATTTTTTCCAGTTACAAATCAAGTAATTTTTAGCTTTCAGTTTTACAAAATTTTGGGTTCCAAATCTTTCTTCCTCCTTTCTTGCAGTCCTTTCATCACCCCATTATAAAATAGGGCAATTTGATATTGCTTATATATGTGATAGCATGTAACACATCTATATTAGCCACAGTTTGAGAAGAAGAAACAGATAAAAAGAAAAAAAATAATGAAAAAGAATAAAGTAAGCATAAAAAGTATCCCTTGATCTACATTCAGAGTCCATCAATTCTTTTTTCTCTGGATGTGGCTAGCATTTGCCTTCTTGAGTACTTTGTACTTCGCTTGGATCATTCATTGTGTTGCTGAGAAGAACTGTCATTCTTAGTAGATCATCACACAATGTTGCTGATGCTATGTTCGATGATTTTTGGACATCCCAATGTCTCCCAAATAATTTATATTGTTTATATAATTATTTTAAATGCAATTTCTCTCTCTTTCTCTTGCTGCTGGGTTTTCTTGATCATATAAAGAAATATGAAGACTTATGTGTATTTATTTTATATCTTGCAACTTTGCTAAAGTTGTTAAATATTTCAAGTAGTTTTTTATCTGATTCTCTGGGATTCTCAAACCTAACTCTTCAGAGAGTAATAGAATAGATAATGAGGAAATAAAATTAATCCCTTCTATTTTTTTTTCTCTTGTTGCAATTGCTAACATTTCTAGTAGTATATTAAATAACAGTGCTAATAATAGGCATCCTTGATTCATGTTTGATATTATTGGGGAAGCTTTTATCCCCATTACCTATAATGCTTGCTGATACTTCGAGATACATTTGCTTATTTTAAGGAACATTCCCTTTATTCCTATGCTCTCTAGTGTTTTTAAGTTGAATGAATGCTGTATTTTGTTAAAAAGCTTTTCTGGAACCCATTAAATAATCATGCAAATTATGTTTGTTTGTTTGTTTCTATTTAGATGGTCAATTTTCCTAATATTGAATCACCTTTGAATTCTTGGTAGAAATCCCTCTGGCAGTAGCATATAGTCCTGGTGATATATTGTTGTATTAGTGTGGTGAGTTATTGTGCTTCTAATCTTTATGAATTTTAGCAGTCAAACTATATTTTTGAGGCTGAATATAATATTGGTTGTGAGGGTAAGAGAGGAGCTTTGAGTCGTATGTGCCATCTCCTCCATCCAATGAGGCTCCCCTCATTGAATTCTTTATGTTTTTTTTTTTTTCCCTTTGTATCTTTTTAGGTTTCTCTTGATTCTTGATATTGGAGATCAAATTTTTTGCTCACCTGCAGGACTGGTTCAATATCAGGAAAACTATCAGCATAAAACCATATTAAAAACAATATTAAAACAATTAATATTAAAACCATATTAAAAACTAACAGAAATCATATGATTATCACAATAGATGCAGAAAAAGCATTTGACAAAATATAATACCCATTCCTATTTAAAAACAAGAGAATATAGGAATAAATAGAATTTTCCTTAAAATGATAGGTAGCATCTATCTAAGGCCATCAGCAAGCATTATATGTAATGGGGATTAACTAGAAGCATACATAATTATGATTAGGGGTAAAAAAAGTTTGCCTATTTTCACCACTATTATTTAATATTGTACTAGAAATGTTAACTTTAGTGATAAGAGAAGAAAAAAAGAATTGAAGGAATTAGAATGGGTAATGAGGAAACAAAGCTATCATTCTTTGCAAATGATATCATGATATATTTAGAAAACCCTAGAGAATCAACTAAAAACTACTAGAAACACTTAACAACTTTAGCAAAATTGCAGGATATAAAATAAATCCACATAAATCGTCAGCATTTCCACATGTTGCCAAAAAAAAAGTCCAGCAGCAAGAGATAAAAAGAGAAACTTCACTTAAAATAATTGTAGATAATATGAAATATCTGGGAGTTTACCTGACAAAACAAAATCAGGAACTATGTGAACACAATTATAAAACACTCTTCACACAAATAAAATTAGATCTACACAACTGAAATAATATTAAGTGCTCATGGGTAGGATGAGCTAATATGATAAACATGACAATTCTACCTAAATGAATCTACTTATTCAGTGCCATACCAATCAAACTGCCAAGAAATTATAAAACTAGAAAAAAAATAACAAAATTTACCTGGAAGACCAAAAAAAAAAAGAATTCCAAGGGAATTAATGAAAAAAATCACAAAGGAAAGTGGCCTACCTAAACTGACCTAAAACTACATCATAAAGTAGCAATCATCAAAAATATTTGGTGCTGGCTAAGAAATAGAGTAGTGGATAAGTAAAATAGATTAGGTTCACAAAACACAATAGTCAATTAGTATAGTAATCTTGGATTTGGAATAAGCCAGTCTTTAGTTTCTGGGATAAGAATTCATTATTTGACAAAAATTGCTAGGAAAACTGAAAAAGAGTATGGCAGAAATAATAAAGCTTGGGGGAAAAATTTGCAGCCAGTATTTCTGATAAGTGCCTCATTTCTCAAATATAAAGAGGTTGGACTCATATTTAAAAGAATACACATTATTCCCTAATTAATAACTGGTCAAAGGATAATTTTTAGATGAAGAAATTAAAACCATTTTTAATCATATAGAAATGCTCTACATCGCTATTGACTAGAGAAATGAAAACTAAGATTTCACACTTCTCAGACTGACTAAAATGACAGAGAAAAGCAATGATAAATGTTGGTGGGAATGTGGAAAAACTGTAACACTAATGCTATTGATGGAGTTGTGAAATGACCTAACCATTCTGGAGAGCAATTTGTAACTAAGCCCAAAGGGTTATAAAATTGTGCATACTTTTTGATACAGCAGTGTCTGTACTGAGTCTGTATACCAAAGAGATTATTAAAGAGGAAAATGGACCCACATGTGCAAAAGTGTTTGTAGCAGCTCTTTTTATGGTAGCAAGGAACTGGAAATTGAGTGGATACCCACCAGTTGGGGGATGGTTGAATAAGTTAAGGTATATGAAGGTAATGGAATATTACTGTTCTATAAGAAATAATAAGCAAAGCAATTTCAGAAAAGCTTGGAAAGATTTATATGAACTTATGTCAAGTGAAGTGAGCCTAACCAGGAGAACATTGTATACAGTAACAAGATTATGTGATTAACTGTGATGGACTTGGCTCTTTTCAACAATGAGGTGATTCAAGGCAATTCCAATAAACTTCAGAGATAAAATGTCATCTGAATCCACAAAGAGAATTATAGAAGTGGAATGTGATCAAAGCATAATATTTTTATCTTTGTTGTTGTGGTGGTGGTTGCTTGTTTTGTTGTTGTTGTTGTTTTCTCATTTATTTTTCTTTTGATCTGATTGTTCTTGTGCAGATGACAAATATGGAAATATGTTTACAAGAAACACACATATTTAATGTATATCTGATTGCTATTCTGGGGAGGGGGAAGGGGACAAGAGGGAAAATTTTTGGAACACAGAATTTTTCAAAGATGAATGTTGAAAACTATTTTTGTATATATTTGGAAAAATGAAATAATATTGAAACTTTGTTCAAATCTGGTCTTCTTAAGGAAACTTAAAACCCTTTTATTTCATTGAATGACCATTTTTCTCCTTTGTATTTTATTTAATTGCACTGAGTAGATTATTTCTGATTGTAGTCCTAGCTCATTTGCCTTCTTAGCATGCTGCTGACTTCCAATCCTTTAATGTTACTGTTACTAAGTCCTGTGTATTCCTAATTGTGGTTCACTGTTTTTTTTTTTTTCTGGCTACTTACAGTATATGTATTTTTTCTTGACCTGTTAGCTATAAAATTGGCTATAATATTCATTGGAGGTTTTATTTTGGAATCTCATGAAGAGATCTGTTGATTCTTTAAGCATCTGTTTTGCCCTCTGGTTATTGTATATTAGGACCATTTTTCTTGACAATTTCTTGAAAGATGCTATTCAAGTCCTCCTATTGCTTAAAATTTACAGATAGTCCAATAGTACTGACATTGTCTACCCTCAGTCTATTTTCATGTTAATTGTTTTACTAGTAAGTTATTTTACAATTTCTTCTTTTTTCATTTGTTTAAATTTTTTTATTGATTCTTAATGTTTCAAAGAATCATTAGCTTCCACTTGCCCAATTCTCACTTTTAAGGCTTTGATTTCCTTTTTTTAGCTTTTGTGCTTCCTTTCCATTTAGATAATTGCCCCCTTTAAGCAGTTGTTCTCTTTTTCCAAGCTGCTGATTCATTTTTCATAATTCTTTTGCATCACTTTCATTTCTTTTCCCATTTTTTCTAATTCTCTTACATGATTTTAATTTTTTGAGGTCTTCTATAAATTTTTTCTCAGTTTAAGACTTCTCCTCAATTTTATTTGGAACTTTGCTCATAAGTATTTTGATACTGTTGTTCTCTTCTGATTTTGTGTCTTGTTATTCTTTGTCAGCATAATGACTTTCTATAATGAAATTCTTTCTTTTATTGGTTTTTGTCTGTTTGTTTTGGAATTTTTTGGGGGGAGGGGCTCATTTCTTTTGGCCTTTTTCTTTTCTTTTACATTTGAGCTCTGTTCCCAGAGTGGAAGGATCACTTTTTCAGGCTTCTTGTGCCAGATGCTACCAGGGGACCCCAAACTACGGCCCGAGGGCCAGATGCAGCAGCTGAGGACATTTATCCCCCTCACCCAGGACTATGAAGTTTCTTTATTTAAAGGCCCACAAAATAACGTTTTTCTTTTTACTATAGTCCAGCCCTCCAACAGCCTGAGGGACAGTGAACTGGCCCCCTAATTAAAAAGTCTGAGGAACTCTGCTAGTCATTGGCTGTTTAACTAGTATTGCACTGAAGATGTCCTGAGACCCACAGGGGAACCTCATATCTGGTGCTATGTTGAGGAGTGAAGTCAAGGGTGTATTTGCATTGCCAGAGGCTGTTGGGTTCTGACAGCTTATCTGGTGCTGAGCAGGGGTCCAAGTGTTGTTTTCTGGAGTGTGCTGGCGCTGGTGGGATTTCTGCATTTCCCTGGAGCTATACAGAAGCACTGGGAGGTCAGGATTCTGAAAGCTGGCCTGTTTACCCAGGGCTATGCAGCAGAAGCACATTTCTCTGAACTTTTCTTTGAGCTAGAGTCTGCCCATTTCCTTGATAATGCTGAGGAACAGTGAGTGGAGATAATGGGCATTAAGAGGAAGAGGAAGGAGTCCTGGTGTTGGTGTTTACCTGATTCACTGATTTGGGGATTAGGATTTCCCCCGGGTTTGCTGATGGACTTTCTGAGATGTTTCCTGTCTTGGACTGAACTCACCTTTTATCTGAGTGAGACAAACATTGCTTTTTTGTGCTAAAAGATTGTTTTGCCATCTTTTTTGCTGGTTCTGCTTTTCCAGGATTTGTTTTGGGGTGCTATTTTATGATTGTGTGGAAGTGAATATGAGAAAATTATTGTGATCTATTGCTTACTTAACCATCTTGGCTCTTGAAGTTCCTTTCCTATACATTGTACTGGATTTTTTTTCTTCCTTTTTTCTTTCCTGTTTAATTTTTTTAAAGACATAAGTCTGTAAAGAGGTAGAAAGAAGGGACATAGTAGAATATCTAGGTAATATAAGCATGAAAAATATGAATAAATATTTCATAAGCAAGATTTAAAGTTTTTAACTTTAAGATAATGGCAGAGGGTTATAGAACTAAAGCCAGAAAGGATAGTAGAGACCATCTTGTCTAATTTTTTTTTTTATTTATGAGGAATCTCAAAATAAAATTGGTTAAATGATTTGTCAAAATTCCAAAGTTATTATTAAAGGAAAATTTCAACCCAAGGTTTCCAACTCCAGAATTAAATTTTTCTTTGCATTACCTATCTTTTGTTTATTTTTGTATTTCTGATATTGCACAGTATTGACACTTAATAAACATCTAGTGAATTATATTGCAATTCCAAAGAGAGTAGAAACAGTGTTGGTTTTTTACTTTCACTCCCATTTAAGTTTCCTTGGCCTTAGCTTCCTTATCTGTAAAATTAAGATGTAAGATTATATGAATTTTAAAGTCTTTTCCATCTCTAAATCCATGGACAGACATTCATAGGCAAAAGTGTTCAGACTCCTAGTCTCAATGCTCTTTCTACAAGGCCATACATTTTTGTCTCCTCCATCTACCCAAAAAAATAATTGCAGAGAAAGAATAGCAAGTCCATTTTTTTGGAATGATAATCTCAAACAGACTATGGTCAATTCATCTATTAGAGCTTAACATTTTCAAAAAAGAAAGGAGGTAAAAATGATAATCACTATTAGACAGCATTGTGTCTAGAGAAAAATGAAATAAGTGCAATAAAGAGAAATTTAGTTCAAATCATGGCTCCCAAATTGTCAGGAGGGTATTTGGAGAAAAAAAAATTTAACTTCAAATCTCTGTAAATATTAAAAAGTGTTATGACATGTATATCTTCTAATCTAGGCTCCCAAATCTGCCCATAAGGGGATGCTATAAGTATTCATAACTAGGTTTTCTTAGACAGATTGTTTTGCAAGCTCACTCTCTAAATGGAGATTCTGAACACACAATTGTGTACAGTATAGGAAGGAGAAAGCCCTAGGAAATCTGCAAGTCAATTAGGAGATTCGTACATACAAACAGAAAGGGGCCAATGTCAGTTAGTCCATGAGTCATCCCTGGCTCAGAGACATAATCCATTTGCCTGTCTTTGAGTGAGGGGCATATCCTTCAGCAGCAGCAATCCAGTGACCTGTTGACATCAACCCTTTTTAAGGAGTCATTATTCATTCAGGATGTCTTCCAGAAACTTAAAACCAAGCAACAGCTGAAAAGATGACATCACCCTGTCTGCACTATCAGAAGCAGGAATCCAAGGTGGCCTGGGGATTAGTTAACTAGACATAAGAAGCAAATTTGGAGAATGAGAGAAGGAAAAGGGGTTTCAGGTGATAGGCTGTTCAACCTCTGTCTGGTGGAATGTGACATTCTTTAATTTTGACCAGATATCCGTTCTGGAGTCTTAATACCTTCCTTATATGCAGGATTGTCTGGCTTTCCCAGTGAGGGGGCCAAAAAGACAGAATGTCATCTCAATTCTGGCCTTGCTTTGGTGTGACAATCAATAAATTGTTCAATGTTATAGTGAAAAAAGGGCTATATTTGGATTCAGGAGTTACAAATTTGATGTTTTCCATTTTCACCAGCTGTGTGACAAAAGGTGTCAAACCTTTCTCAGCTGTCAATTTTTCTCCATTAAAATTTTCTCCAAAAAAATTAGTTATATTACCAGTCTCAGAGGTTTGTTGTGAGAAAAAGACTTTGTAAACTTTAAAGTACTTTAGAAATGGTGCTAGTAATAGTGGAAGAAGAAGCAGGCAAGGAAAATTGAAGGAGTTTTGGACTTAGAACCAGAATGTTAGAGTGGACTCATTTCTATATATTATAAGAACGTTTATTATCATTGTTTTTTATTATAATTTTGTCTGATATTGATTGGATAGCAACTATTAAGCCAAGTTGCTGTCCTGCAATTCCATTTAATGGTGTGTGGACTATTGCATAAGTGGATAATTTTCTTTATTTGAATAAAAAAAATTAGCTTATACATTCATCCTCTGTAGGTTTGCTGAAAGCATTCCTGGTATAGTTCTAGTAGATGAAAAGTAAAACAACAGTGATGACACATATTTCATCTTATTTCTATGTTTTTTATTTATTTATTAGATAGATATATTTTTAAAACTTTCCATTCAGTGTAGAAGTCACAATTATTTGACATAATGGCATCATAATAGCATCTATTAAAACATCATTGAATAATTATAGGTCAATGTTATTTTGGGATAATTGTGTATAAGTTAGGTCTGTTATAATGCCATAATTTCAATGTTGTTTATTGACTGAATTTCTAAGGATATAGAATAGAGATCTGTTATTCAACTGTCTGTGGAAGGTGGCAAACTTCCAATATATAATTCTAGCCTTTTGGTCGTATCTTGTTAGGTATTTGATTGATGCCAAATTTTTTTCAGCCTGAAGTGATATGTTATTCACATTCTATCATTTCCTTGCATAATCACCATTAATGATTATAATGAATTTTTAGTGTTACAAGTATTTTATCTCATATATAGATTACTACTATTAATTATATTTTGTGTTCGTGTTTTCTATTTTGTTTGTTTACAAACATAAATCTATGGACCAATAGATCATAAATTTGCTAATTGTAATCATGGATTTCTGGAACTCATTTAAACTCACTCATTTTATTGATGAGGACATAGGCTGACCACTGGAGAAATATTGACAATCTTTAATGAAAATATATGTATAATCTCAATTTCTGCCTCTGTATTTGTCCAGAAATTAAAGTCTTTTACTATCATAGATGCTATTGGCCTATCAAAAAATAATAAACTATGGGTCAAAGAGCATACTGTCTATATGCATGAAATTGAATAGACATACAAAGAATGCGACTTGCATAAGAAACTGTTATGTTGGTGACTAAGATCTCCAAAAGCTTCATGGTACTTTTACTTGTATATGTCCTGGTGATTTTGCATTCTCTTAGTTCTTTCCCCCTAGAAATCCTTTCAAAGGCCAGCTTTGTTAACAGGCAAGCCTTCTTCTTCTCCAACAACTTGCCCCATAGTTGTTGCCTTTGCCCCATAATGCTCAGCTAGGGAGCTCTTCACCTTGGGTCTCTTGGCATTAGTGGGTTAGACTTGTCATTTAAGACAAGCCACTGGATAGAGTTTTCCCCTGTAGACATATTCAGGTTGATCACATCTGTTTGAACTTCTATCCCTCATAGTTCTGAGAACCTATCTTCTCTATTCTTCTTATATCTGAATCTTTAGAGAAGTTATTTCTCATCCTCACTGAAGAGGCAAGAATCTTTTTGCTTTTCAGAATTGAATCATTGCATATTGGTCCCACGACAGCTAGGAATTGAACATGGATACTATCACATCACTGCCTTGGACCCCATTCTGTATGATGTCATTTAGAAATGGGGGAAGGGATTGTGGTAACTCCAGTAGATTCTTTTGAGAAAGAAGGTTCTATAGCCAGAACTGTGGATAACAGCAGCCAAAGCAATTCAGTCCAATCAGCCTGCCAGGAACATGCTAGACGGAGCATGCATGGATTCTCTCTGATTCTAACAATGTCAGGCTGGGCCTTTTGGAAAAATTTCCTTTTGGCAGGGGACTTTCCAGCCATGGTTAGAAATATCCCATCCACAGATCAACTCTTAGAAGGAAGACTGCTATAAAAAAGCCTAGGAATGGGCCAGATCATCATATGGGGCTTATGTGCCCTTATTATTGTGATTTTCATCAGTCCTTCCCAATACTTTCCTCTGATATCTCATCTGAAGTTCCTAAAGTTAATCTCAGCAGAGCACAAGTTCTAGCATGATGCACAAGGCTGTTAGGATTTCAAGTTTAGGGGAAGGGAATAAACACTTATGTAGTATCTATTGTGTACTAACCCTGAGCTATGCTCTTTACAAATATTACATTTGATTCTCACAACAAACATGAGGTAAATACTATCTCCCTCACTTGAGGGAACTGAGGCAAACACAAGTGAAGTGGCTTGTCCAGGTCTTATTCCTAGTAAGGCTGTGTTTCTTTGGGTCTTTCCTAATTCAAGGCCCTGGACTCTATGTAATTATTATACTACCAAGTTGTACTGAATTGACATTGAATTAATGTTCAATACCAAGAAAATTTCCAAGAAACAATCTTACTAATTTTGGAGAAACTGATCACCATTTGAACCTCCAGGGAATGAATTTTTCAGGCACAGAAACTTGTAAAGACTAGTTATCATGGCATTGAGAGTCACAATCATCCTTGTTTTTGCAGAAAATATCCATTTCAATGGAATTTCAGAGCCTTGAAGTACATAGCTATAGCCACCATCTATGCTTATACAATAAGGACCTGTGATTGCTTGATGGAGATGCATCTTCCATCAATGTGGAAATTCTGCTAACACATAGGATTTTTTCAGGCATGGAACTCCATGTTCATTTTTTTTGAAAAGATCATTTTTGGTTTGGTTTTACGTTTTAGAGATTTGCAAAATTCATTTAATAATATGCCTTTCAGATAGGCTAGGACAAATAATTAATAAATTAACAATCATTTATTGAATGCTTGTTATATATCAGGCATTGTGCTGTGTTGCAACTACAAATGCAATGAATGAAACATTTGCTGTTTATATTTAAATTGGATGAGAGTTAGAATATAAAGAGATTTTGATGGGCTAGTTCACTGGTCTGAACCTAAAAAGATAAAATTTTATAGTGATAAATTAAAGTCTGACATTTTTGTTATTGATTTTTGTAATCAAATTTTATACAAGAAAGAGGAGAACTGGCTGAGGTACAATTTATTAGAAAAAAGATTTGGGAGTTTTAAAAGAAGGCAAGTTCCGTTTGAGTCAGAAACATGTAACTGCAGCCAAAAAAGTTAATATTATCTTGTGCCACAATGAGAATGGCAAAGCTTTTAAAAATAAGTAGTTAGTCATGCCAATGTTTTCTATCCTAGTTAGAGAAAATCTAGAATATTGCATTTATTTCTTGGAGTCACAGTTAAAAGGAAAAAAGAAACAATTGATAAGGTCTAGGTAGTCCAGAGAATAACACCCAGAATAAACATAGGACATTAAGATATTACATTCAATATTAGAAGCAATTCAATGGAAATATATAGGGAGAGGTCAGAGATAGAGGAACCAGTATTACCCAGGGAATTTGACTCTCAGATCTTTAATAGCACTCCAAGTGCATAGGCAAAGAGTGAAGAAGAGTTGATTTGCCTGTAGTTCTATCCCTTTGACCTTAGAGAGCTTTTCAGATACCTGGGTCCAGCAACTATTGATTACAGTTCCAAATGGTGTCTACCTTGCAGTTATGCCACACATACACTTGTGAGGCTCAGGACTCTGCAAAAATCTGATAATGAGGGTAGCGATGAAGTAACACTCTTGATGAGACCTCTTAGGTCCTGCTGAAAATTTGTAGCTCCCTGGTTTGAATTGTCCCCACAGACTGAGAACAAAGTATTCATTACACAAAGAAAACAGCAGCAAAAACATTAGTACCATACAAAACCCTAACATTTCCCCTAAAAATTTATAGTTTTGGAACCTTACACAAAATCTGATTTGAGAAAACAAGGCTAGAAGACTGGAAAGGAAGGAGAGGAAGACAACTAACTAGAGTTCTTTTTAATAGAGTAAGAACAAAACTAAGTTTTCCGTTATCACCAATATTATTGATATAGGGCTACAAATGGTAAATTCAACAATAAAAAAAGAAAAAGGAATTAATAGAATAGCCATAGGAAAAGAAGAAAGAACCTATTGAGTCCTATAGATGATACAATGATATGCTGGTTTATTTAGACAACCCTAAGAATGAAATTTTTAAAAATGTGTGGGATAATAACTTGAGAAAACTTGCAGAACATTAAATAAATCTATCAATAAGATGTCAAAAGAGAAATTCCATTTCAACTACAGTATGTATAAAATATTTGGGAATTTACTTACCAAGTCACATAGAAGAACTCTAAAAATTCAACCATAAAATACTTTTCAGAAACAGATCAAAATAATCTAAGAATGAGTCATTTTTATGAGTAGATGAAGCCAATATAACAAAAATAACAATGTTTCCTGAAGTAAATTTCAATTAAGTTTAAATTAAGTACCAAAAGCCTAAAAATTAAAGAGATTAATAAAATTAAAAGCAAAAAGAATATTGAATTATTTTATAAGCTAAGATACTTTTTAAAAGCTAATAAAATAGAAAAAATAGTAAGCTAATCAGATTTTTCTAAGACTAAGAAAAAACAAATTGAACAAAAAAATAAAAAGAAGAATTTATAATAATTTAAGAGGAAATTAAAATGCCAGAACCAATTATATACTAATAAAACTGATTATGGAGAGCAAATTAATTATTTTTATTATAGCTTTTTATTTACAAGATATATAATGGGTAATTTTTCAGCATTGACAATTGCAAAACCTTTTCCAATTTTTCCCATCCTTGCCCCAATCCCCTCCCCAGATAGCAGATTGACCAATACATGTTAAATACAATATATATACATGTCCATACCATTATTTTGCTGTACAAAAAGAATTGGACTTTGAAATAGTGTACAATTAACCTGTGAAGGAAATAAAAAATGCAGGTGGACAAAAATAGAGGGATTGGGAATTCTATGTAGTGGTTCAAACTCATTTCCCAGAGTTCTTTCACTGGATGTAGCTGGTTCAATTCATTACTGCTCTATTGGAACTGATTTGGTTCATCTCATTGTTGAAGAGCGCCATGTCCATCAGAATTGATCATCATATAGTATTGTTGTTGAAATATGTAAAATGATCTCCTGATCCTGCTCATTTCACTCAGCATCAGTTCATATAAGTCTCTTCAAGCCTCTCTGTATTCATCCTGCTGGTCATTTCTTACAGAACAATAATATTCCATAATATTCATATACCACAATTTACCCAACCATTCTCCAATTGATGGGCATCCAATCAGTTTCCAGTTTTTGGCCACTACAAAGAGGGCTGCCACAAACATTCTTGAACATACAAGTCCCTTTCCTTTCTTTAAGATCTCTTTGGAATGTAAGCCCAGTAGTAACACTGCTAGATCAAAGAGTATGCACAGTTTGATAACTTTTTGAGCAGAGGAAATTAATTCTTACTAAAATATAAAAAAGAAATAGATTACTTAAATAAAACATATCAGAGAAAGAAATTAAACAATCTACAAATGAATGTTCAAAGAAAAATCTCCAGATTCAGATCAATTTCTAAGTGCAGTCTATCAAATATTCAAATATCAATTCTAATTCTACATGTAATTCTAATATTACATTTTTGTAATAATAGAAAAAGTACCCTTTAAATATAAATATCATCTTTATGGAAAAAAACATATGAAATAAAGAAATAAAACCACAGACAAAATCCCTAATGAGTAATGATACAGAATATTTAAACAAAATATTAGCAGGTCATCAAAAACAACTTGTTTTAAATATTATTTACTAAAATTTGGTTGGATTGTATCAGGAATTCAGGAGTGCATCTACCAAGATTCACTAAATTATTCTATTAATATAACTATGAAATATTTTGCAGAAACACATATGTAAATAATTAGAGAAACATTAATTGCTCATGGGTAAAAAAGACAATATAACAAAATGTCAATATTGTATAAATTAATTTATTTGAATACTATACTAATGAAACTAGCAATGGAACATTTTATAAAGCTGAAAATAATGAGACAGAGAGAGAGACAGAGAGACAGAGACAGAGAGAGGCAGAGAGACAGAGAGACAGAGAGAAGGAGAGAAGAACGGAGGGAGGGAGAGAAAGAGGAGCATCCTGCTCATCATTTCCCATAGAACAATAATATCCCATCATAATCATATACCACATTGTATTCAGTCATTCCCCAATTAATGGGCATCCTTCAATTTCCTTTGCCCTGAGAAGAGAACTACTACAAACATACCTTTATGCATATAATCATTTATCAATTGGGGCAGGATTCTTAATTTTTTTATACATTTGACTCAGTTCCCTCTGAGAAATGGTACCTTATCAGATAAACTTGCTTCAAAATTCTTTTTTACAATTACTATTGCTAACTGTATCCTCCATATTTATTCTATTCTCTCTCTTTTCATCTTGTTGCTCCTCAAAAGTGTTCCCTTTCCCCAGTATAATCTCTCTACTATCAACTTTCCCCTTCCTATATCCCATTCAATTTTCCTGAAGGAAAAGATAAACTTCT
This sequence comes from Sarcophilus harrisii, assembly GCF_902635505.1. NCBI lineage: Eukaryota > Metazoa > Chordata > Mammalia > Dasyuromorphia > Dasyuridae > Sarcophilus > Sarcophilus harrisii. Next base: position 437,368,941 of record NC_045427.1, on the reverse strand, counting down.
ATACTCTATACTCATAATGAGTATGTATGTTATTTCCTCTTGGAGACAATTCTGATTAGAGTAAGGTTCACTCATTTTACTCCTTTCCCATTTCCCCTCACTTGTAAAAATAATTTTATTTCTTACCTCTTTTATGGCAAATGCTTGCTTTTTCACCATATCACCCTTTCTTTTCCCTTTTTCCCAGTTCTCCTCTCTCAACCCTTAATTTCATTTTTGTAGATATGATCCCTTCATATTTAACTGACACCTATGTCCTCTGTCTATATATACTACTGTTAACTGACATAATAATAAAAAATTTTCTAAAGTTACAAGTATCATCCTCCCATGTAGGAATACAAACAGATAAACTTTATTAAGTCCCTTATAATATTTTTTTCCTGATTACTTCCTTATGCCTCTCCTGAGTCCTATATTTGAAAATCAAATTTTCCATTCAGGTTTTACCTTTTGGTTATGAGTACTTGAAAATACTCTCATTTCATTGAATGTCCACCTTTTCCTCTCAAGAATAATACTTGGTTTTGCTGGGTAGATGATTCTTGGCTGTAATCTTAGCTCCATAGCTCTCTGAAATATTTTATTCCAAGCCTATCAATCATTTAATATAGAAACTGCTAAATCTTGTGTTATCCTGTATGTAGCTTCATTACACTTGAATTGTTTTGTCTGGATCCTTGCAGTGCTTTCTCCTGGACCGGAGAGGTCTGGAATTTTGCTATAATATTCCTGGGAGTTTTCATTTAGAAATCTCTTTCAGGAGGTGATCAGTTGATTGTTTCAATTTCTGTTTTACCTTCTGGCTTTAGGATATTAATACAGATTTCTTGATTTCTTGAATGATAATGTCCATTTTTTTTATCATGATTTTCAGGTAGACTAATAATTTTTAAGTTATCTATTTTGCATATCAGTTGTTTTCCAATGAGATATGTCACTCTTTTTTTTTTTCTTTTCTTTTCTTTTGTTTTATTGTATCTTGATTTCTCATAAAGTTATTAGCTCTGTTTGTTTGATTCTTTTCTATATTTTTTAATTAAAGCTTTTTATTTTTAAAACATATACATGGAAAATTTTCAAATTCATCCCTACAAAATCTTGTATTCTAATTTTTTTTATCCCTTTCCCCTCACCTCCTTTGCTGTTGACAAATGATCCAATATAATTTGTGGGACGCAACCAAATGGTAATAAAAGTAAGTTTTATATCTCTAAATGCTTATTTGCAAAAGATAGAGAAAGAGAAGATCAATGAACTGGCCTTACAACTAAAACAGCTAGAAAAAGAGCAAATTAAAAACCCTCAATCAAATACCAAACTTGAAATTCTAAAAATAAAAAGAGAGATTAATAAAATTGAAAGTAAAAAAAATTGAATTAATAAATAAAACTAAGTGTTGGTTTTATAAAAAAAAACAACAAAATAGATAAACTTCTAGTAAATTTGATTAGAAAAAGGAAAGAGGAAAATCAAATTGTTAGTATTAAAAATGAAAAGGGAGAACTATCTATCAATGAAGAGGAAATTAGTGCAATCATTAGGACTTACTTTGTCCAATTTTATGCCAATAAATTTAATAACATAAGTGAAATGGAGGAATACCTACAAAAATATAGATTGCCCAGATTAAAAGAGCAGAAAGTAGATTGCTTATATAGTCGTATTTCAGAAAAAGAAATAGAACAAGCTGTTAATCAAGTCCCTAAGAAAAAGTCCCTAGTACCAGATGGATTTACATGTGAATTCTACCAAACATTTAAAGAACAATTAACTCCAATACTATATGTAAATTATTTGAAAAAATAGGGAATGAAGAACTCCTATCAAATTCCTTTTATGACTCAGACATGGTACTGATACCGAAACCAGGTAGGATGAAAACAGAGAAAAAAAATTATAATACAATCTCCCTAATGAATATTGATACAAAGAATGTTAAATATTAGTTCATATAAGTGTCTCCAGACCTATTACAAATCATCTTGCTGATAATTTCTTATAGAACAATAAAAATACATAACATTCATATAGCATAACTTGTTCAGCCATTCTACAATTAACGGGCATTCACTCAGTTTCCAGTTTCTTGCCACTACACAAAGGATTGCCACAACATTTTTACACATGAGAGTTTCCATCCTTTATGATCTTTTTAGGATATAGACTCAGTAGAGATATTACTAGATCAAAGGGTATGCACAATGTGATAGCCATTCAGGCATAGTTCCAAATTGCTCTCCAGAATGGTTGAATTAGTTCAAAACTCCACCAACAATGTAGTACTGTTTCTGTTTTCCCACATGCCCTCCAACATTCATCATTATCTTTTTCTGTCATTTTAGCTAATATGAGAGGTATGTAGTGGTACCTCAGAGTTATTTAATTTGCATTCTTTGATCAATAATGATTTAGAGCATCTTTTCACATGATTAGAAATGGTTTTGATTTCTTCATCTGAAAATTGCCTGTTCATATCTTTTGACCATTTATCAATTGAAGAATGGCTTGAATTCTTATAAATTTGAGTCAATTTTCTATATTTTATAATTGAGGACTTTATCAACACTTGAATATAAAATGTTTCCCCTGTTTACTGCTTCTCTTATAATTTTGTCTGCATTTGTTTTGTTTGAACAAAAACTTTTTAACTTAATATGATCAAAACTATTCATTTTGCATTCAATAATGTCAAGTTCTTCTTTGGCCACAAATTTCTTCTTTTTCCAGATATCTAAGACAACTATCATTTGTTCTTCTAATTTGCTTATAATATCACTCTTTATGTCTAAATCATGAACCCCTTTGGTCATAGTTGCAGATTGCTCTCCAGAATGGTTGGACCAGTTCACAACTCCACCAACAATGCTTTAGTGCCCCAGTTTTCCCACATCTCCTTCAACATATATCATTATCTGTAACTGTCATCTTAGCCAAACTGAGGAGTATGAGGTGGTATCTCTGAGTTGTCTTAATTTGTATTTCTCTAACCAATAGTGAATTAGGGTATTTTTATTTGACTATAGATGGCTTTAATTTCATCATCTATTTCTAGCTATATGCTCCAAGTCATTATTAATCAGAGAAATGCAAATTAAGACAACTCTGAGATACTATTACACACCTGTCAGATTGCCTAGAATGACAGGGAAAAGATAATGTGCAATGTTGGAGGGGATGTAGCAAAACAGGGACACTAATACACTGTTGGTGGAATTGTGAATACATCCAGCCATTCTGGAGAGCAATTTGGAACTATGCTCAAAAAGTTATCAAACTGTGCATACCTTTGATCCAGCAGTGCTACTACTGGGCTTATATACCCCAAAGAGTTCTAAAGAACGGAAATGGACCTGTATGTGCCAAAATATTTGTGGCAGCTCTGCTTGTAGTGGCTAGAAACTAGAAAATGAATGGATGCCCATCAATTGGAGAATAGTTGGGTAAATTGTGGTATATGAATATTATGGAATATTATTGTTCTGTAAGCAATGACCAGAAGGATGAATACAGAGAGGCTTGGAGAGACTTACATGAACTGATGCTGAGTGAAATGAGCAGAACCAGGAGATCATTATATACTTCAACAGCGATACTGTATGAGAATGCATTCTGATGGAAGTGGATTTCTTCAACAAAGAGATCTAACTCAGTTTCAATTTATCAATGATGAACAGAAGCAGCTACACCCAAAGAAAGAACACTGGGAAATGAATGTAAACTGTTTGCATTTTTTGTTTTCTTCCCGGGTCATTTTTACCTTCTGAATCCAATTCTTCCTGTGCAACAAGAGAACTGTTCAGTTCTGCACACATATATTGTATCTAGGATATACTGTGACATATTTAACATGTATAGGACTGCTTGCTATCTGGGGAAGGGGGTAGAGGGAGGGAAGGGAAAAGTTGGAACAGAAGTGAGTATAAGGGATAATGTTGTAAAAAATTACCCAGGCATGAGTTCTGTCAATAAAAAGTTATAATTATGAAAAAAAGAACAAAAACAAATTTCATCATCTAAAAATTGTCTGTTCATATCCTTTGATTATTTGTCAGTTGGGGATATTTACTCAGTTCTAATTTTTAAGAAATTATTTTCTTCAGTGAGTAGCCTTCATCAGGACTGCAAGTTGGACTCCCACTCTGGTGCCACAGACCTTTACGAGTTCTCTTTAGTGTCTCTGAGCTAAGAGATCTGGAAGTCACTTCTACTGCTGATAAATCAGAAGTCTCTAGATTCCCTTCTTCTTTGTTGGCATGAGGCAGGGGCCAGTGCTTGGGTCATATTGACTAGGATTTTGCACTGGACTCCCACCTGTTGTCATAGACCTTTTCTTCTGACCTTATAAGTGGTCTTCAGCTGGAAAATTGTCCTCTTTATCTTTAGGAGGGTTTTAATGCTCTAAAATTTGTTTATGGTCAATATTAGAAGGAATATGGAGTGGTTTTGCAGAGAGAATGGCTAGTTCCTGCTTTTAGCATCTTGGCTCTGACTCTGCAGGAATTTGTTTTTTTTTTTTTAATGGAATAAAACTATTAGAAACTTTTTTATTGTTAAGTTCAGAATAAAACAAAAATTAAATAAAAATATAAGACTTAGGGAGGACATGTGGCTGTCTTTTAGTAGTTGATGATCTATATGGAAAAAGAATCGGACTCATTCTGTTTGGCTCCTTAGGATAAAGCCAGGAAAAGTGAGCATGAGTTGGAGAAGATGGCTTCTAAGAGGTCTTCCAGTTCTAAAATTTTGTGATTCTATTGTCCTGAATCAATAGTAGTATATGGCTGTCAAAAAATAAATGTGGTGACTGACTACAATAAGAGTCGAAATCATGTTGAGGATTGAAGATATTATAGTCATTTGGCCCTCTAGAATGGTCATATTTCATCTGATATGTTGTATTCAATTGTGGACAGAATATTTGGGGAAGAATTTTGCTGAATTGGATATATTCTAAAGTGTGGGATCAGAAAAGGGAATTCATGCCACATAAATATTCTCTAGTAAAACCAACAATATTTAACTTGGGGTAAAGAAGACTTACCAATACATAAAATAACTGTCTGTAAGCATTTGAAGAGCTTTAATGAAGAAAAGGGATTTTGTTTCTTTTGTTTGGCCCTGGGGCCAGAATGAGAACTAGAACCAATAGAGAGAAATTGTAGAGTCAAATTTAGACTTGATGAAAGGAAAAGATTTTATTCTTTAGAATTTTCCAAATGTGGAATAGATTGCCTTGGAAGGTAGTGAGTTCCTTTACATGGTGGTCTACATATAAAGACTGAACATGACTTGTCAACTCTATTGTAGAGAAAACTCTTTTCCATGTGAATTGGAATAGTTGACTTAAGATCCAAGCCAGTCCTTAAAAATTATTCCTTTATAATAAAATTGATTATGTTTTTTTCCCTTCCCATTCATAGACAAAATCCTAGGGGAAAAAAAAGCTGTCTAGACTAATGACTTATACTTTGTCCATTCATATCACAACTCCTCGGCAAATGCATTTCCAAATTCACAACTCTATTTAAACTCTTTTCTCCAACATTTCTAGGAGTCTTATAATTTCAAAATCTGCCATTTTCTCAGTCCTTCTTGAGTCTTGTACGTATTCTATTACTATTATATACATCTTTTACCTTCTTGTAAGATTTAAATTGCCATTAATTATTTGGGGTGTGTCCAGAAGAAAGATGTTATCTGCTGATTCTTATCTTAACCGAATGATCACTGCTAATTAAGTGATAATTAATTTTTAATTTCTTTTCACAATAATCCTGATAGAAGAGTTAATTTCTTCATTTTACAAATGAATAAGAAAGACAGTTTGACCTCTAGTGAATAGAAGCTTGCCTGAAATCAAGAAAGTAGGAGTTCAAATACCACTTCTCTCCCCAGTGATCATGTGATTTTTTACAGGTAATTAAAGCTCTTTATCTGAGTAAACATTTGACTAACCAGAAAATCTTTATTTGCATAGGTTTCCTCTTTGGATGTTTAATACAACAATGAAATCACAGGTTATAACAACAATAATAATAATAAATAAATGAATACATGTAATCTCTTTGAGAGAAGAGACTGTTTTCATGTTGTTTTTCAATACTTTGCTTGAGTGCCTGACAAATAAGGCTTAATAAATGCCTTTTTATTGGTTGAGAGTGATTTAGTGACTGAAAGACTGGCATTAAAATTTTTGCCCTATAACTACATTGGGGGTATAAAGGAAGAAATGTAAAATAACAGAATCACATGTAATCTGTAAACAATGTAAATGTAAGAGATTTTTAAAATTTTGCTCTCTTATTGTTGCATCAGACCTCCCAAAAATATCCAACATATATCAATTGGTATTGTTGGCTAAATGATTGGTGACATTTTCCATCAATAATGATACTTACAAGACTTGATATTCCATTAAGAAATCAACATATAATCTAATACTTAAATGTTACCAAGAAAAAATGGAGTGAATTCTTTTTTTGTATATCAGCCTCTGCTGAAGTCCCTGGTTTTATATACTGAAAAAAAGTTATATAAAATATTGAAAGTTATTGATACCTGTGTCTTAGGAAAGACAACAAAATGATCAAACTTCCAGTTCTACATATATAGTTGGGAGGACACAATCATAGTGGAAAAGAACATTTCCATATGTCACTATGAGCCCATCACTTAATCACGAAAAGAAGACCCCTTTGATGATAAGATTCTCAAAAGCCATGTCTCTAACTTAGGTGAGATTGAATAGCAGGATTCCATTTAATTTTAATGGAACAACTGCCAGGAAAACAGCATACCTTAGTGGCTGCCACAGAAAGAGAAAGAGAGAGACAGACAGACAGAGACACAGACAAAGACAGACAGAGAAAGAGACAGAGACAGACACCAGCATGGGAAGTGACACCAGGGTTGACTGTTAATCATGGTGTGAAGGGGGCAGAACTACTCTCTTCAGTGCCTGTTAGATCCAAGAGAAAGATAATTAATCAACCCATGCACTCTGAAATATTAGAGACTTCTTACTTAACCCTCTGGGAGCTACTTTCGGCCTAAAAGATGATAGAAAGGAATAGGCAATAATCAATTCAAGCTCTGTAGCTTGGCATTCAAGGCTCTGGTTTCCATCTTCCTATCTAACTTCATTACTAATTTTCCTCATTTGTTCTATATCCTACCATCATTCACTATTGCCAGCAAGTGAATATTCATACCTTTGTACCATTACTCACATACATATTCCTTAGGTATAAAATATTCCTGTCTTTCCCCAAGACATCTGCCAATCTGTCTTCCCTGTCTATTGAAATCTTCCCTATGTTTCAAAAGCTCCACAAAAAAGCCTTGGTTCCTACATAAAGCTTTCCTTTATCTAAAATCCATGAACAAATTTCACTTCCCTCTGAACTCATAATTCTTTTTTACTTTATACTTTTTTTGTATTTGTATTATTATCCTTATATATTATATCTGTTAGACTATAAACTTCTAAAGGAAACAAGCTGTAATTTATACTTTTCTGTATCCCTCACTCGGGTCTGGTGCTTAATAAATATCTGTAGTACAAATTAATGGATATTGAATAAAGCACTTGTGGATAGCTTAGACATTACAGTAGAATAAGATGCATTGGTTATATATAAGCTCAGGTATGAACAAAGAGCTTTTTTTTTTACTGTAATTAGTGCTGATGTGGAATCATGACATCAGAATATATTGATATCAGGAGGCGACTGTGAGTTTGTCAGCAATATAGGGAACCTCCTTGGGTCTTGCTCAAATGGAATGAGAATCAATCAGCAAATATAAGAGCTGTCTTCCCTCTATGTGACCTAAACAAATTTATTTTTAGCTTTTCACATCCCACACAATCAGAATTTGTATATCTTTTACCTGGACCCCTCAGTGGTCTTCAAAGTGACTGGCTATTGTGTTAATTAACTTTCGTTAAGATGTAAATGGCTAATTAATTTGTTCTTCCTCAGATAATTTCTTTATTTTTTAACAAAGACTAAAATGGACTATAAGATATAGTGGAAAAAACTTTAAAATAGAAGTCTGAAGACAAGGATTCTAGTCTGAGATTTGCTGCTTACTTTTTGATCCTTAGTTGTTTTTGTTTTTTTTTTAATCTGTGAAATATATGTAATACCATCTTTCCTGCCATCAGCACAAGGATATTATGAATACCAAATAAAATAAGGTGATTTGAGACCATATATATATATATACATATATATGTATGTGTGTGTGTGTGTATATATATATATATATATATATATTTGTCTCCTAGTGGGATGTCTGATTCCTCCATATCAAAGGTAATCTATAAATCTATATTCTGATCTCCTATCCATATATTTACTTTTAAATCACAAGTAGATTATTAGTTAAAAATTAAAGGTATATAATAAAAATACTATCCACAAACTGTTCCCTTCATAAATCTGAATTGTGTGTGTATATGTATCTATATATGTAGATACATATATATATATATATATATGTATATATATATATATATATATATATATATATACACACACACACATACATATAGATATATATATAAGCCATGTTGGTAGACATTGTTAAAGATACACATGCATAAGGATTACACAGGACCAAAGCAAAATACCTCTTTGCCACTAAAGGTCCTTGATATCCTTTATTTTTATACTCTATCCCCTAACTACTCTCCTGGCTGCAATGACACTGACAGGCAGATTGCTCAGCTGGACTCTACTCTCTTGAATCCTTATTTGGAACTTTTCTTTACTTCTCAGTGGCATTTTCCTCAGAGAGAGAGAGGAAAAGTTTTTGTTGTCTTCTCTGATTTGCTTTCTACTTTTTGCTTCTTGTGATGTCTTGTGGCCAGTGTGGTGAGGAGAAAAAAAAAAACATTTCCTTTCTCTGTCTTTCCTCTATAGTTTCCTCTCAAGCATCAGACTATTTCTCCTTAGTCTTGTTACAGGGGTCACATTCAACACATCTCTTGCCTCAACTGATTCTAAAGCTGGTATAAATTAGTTTTTAATGTTCAACAAAGATATAAAGGATATTTTTGCAGACTTCAAGATCTTTTTAAATTGTAAAGTTGAAGTTTGCAAAAATGAAAAAAAAATTAAAATGGATAAAAATGAAAACTGTTTTTAAATTCAGTTTAACAATCACAATAAAGCTTTGTTGTTTCTTTTATCTTCCTCTTCTGTGTTTCCCTCAACTGAATTAGGGTTAGAGAATAATTTGTCAGGGATATGTGGTCAACTTCACATATACAGATATAATCATAGGATCTTATATTTGGAAGAGGCTTCAGAATTTTTCTAGTCAAATCCATATCTATAGTTGCTGCTATATTTTTACTAAGAAAATAGCAATTGATGTAGAAATTTCAAATTGCACAACAGCTAAGTGTATATAGATTGGAAGAATTTTGCATTCTCCCTACATAGATGGTGCTTTATTATATTTGAAATATTGTGTTCAGTTCTAGGCAACATGTTTTAGGGAGAATGTTGATGATTTAGATACAAAGTATATGCCAAGTTTATTGAGAGACCCAAGACCACTGATGGAACAAAGGAACTGGCAGTTATTAGTGAATGAAGAGAAAATAATAGCAATGATTGTGATTGTCTTCAAGTTCTAAAGTATATATCTTTGTAAAGAATAATAAAAGTTGTTCTACTTGGCTCCAGAGGGTAGAATTAAAAACAATGGATGGAAGATTTAGACTGGCAGATTTTGGTTTGATTGTAGGAATTTTTTTTTCCTTGACATTTAGACTTGCCAGTGTGAAATTAGCTTCCTTGAGAATTAGTTGGCTGACTTTCTGATTCTGGAAGTCTTCAGGTAAAGCCATGTTGACTACTGGTCAGAGATTTGTAGAAGTTTCTGTCCATCTTTATTGTTCAGGAATTCTCAATTCTTCTCATATAACACTGTATTTACACATGGGGTTAAGTGGATATTTTATTTTAGCAAGAAGTATAAGAGTTTAGGAATAACAGAAGCCCAGCAAGGAGAGTAATTAGAAGTGCTTATACTAGCTTTTTCTACCTGAATTTCATCTTTTACATAATGGAAAACCCAAGAGGAAACAAGGAAGGGTGGAAGGCTACAAGCATTAGTAAAACTTTCACTAAGTGTCAGGCACTGTGCTAAGCATTTGACAAAAAAAATTAATCTTCAACTTTGGGGAATAAGGTTCCTAGTTAATGACACAAAAGTAAAAATTGTGAATGTTGATACACTAAACCTATGAAAAATAGAGGTTAGATTCCTGTAGCCACTAAAACCTGTAATATTTCCCTAGAGAAATATTGCTGAAATATATACAATATATATATATATATATAAAATAATAAATGCATACAATTTTATAACAAGACATTAATTCTGATATGTATTTTACCTAACACAGTAAGCATTAAATAACTAATAAATACAGTAAACAAAATAAAACTAACATATGAAATATTTTTCTCATTAGTAATACCCTAGAATTCTATGATTTTTATGCTAACATACAATATAAAAACCATTGATTTCAAACATAATTTTCTTTTTAGAACACATGAAACTTACACTCCCAAAACTATTATATAGCAATTAAAATTCTTTAAATTATAACATTTTAACTCAAAGTTTACCTTTCACTGTGTCAGATAGTTGTGTGAAGGAATTGTACTACATTCCATACTGTTGTAAACCTTTCTAACTTGGGCGTTGTTTGAAAGCCAAGGAAGAGATTGCTGGAACTTTAGTGATTGCCATCAGAAGACACTGAAATTAGAGATATTGACATCACCTCTAACATTTTATTTCATGACTGCTGAATAGTATTGTACAACATGAAGAAAGTACTAGCTTGAAATAATCCATCCATATCAAATGGGATGAACTTGGCTCTTTTCAACAATGAGGTAATTCAAGACAAGTCTAATACACCTTTGATGGAAAGAGCCATCAACATCCAGAGACATAACTGTGGAGACTGTGGATCAAAGTATAGTATTTTCACTTTTTTGTTGTTGATGATGTCTGTTTGTTTCCTTTTTCCCTTTTTGATCTTATTTTTCTTGCACAGAGTGATGAATATGGAAATATGTTTAGGAAAATTGTACATGTTTAACCTATATCTGATTAATTGCTATTTTGGAGATAGATCGGGGAGGGAAGAGAAGAAGAAAACTTTGCAACACAAGATTTGCAAAGTTGAATGTTGAAAACTATCTTTGCATGTATATGGAAAAATAAAACATCATTAATTTTTTTAAAAAATAAAACTGAAATTTCAGAAAAACATTCCAAAAATAAATTATCTATCCACAATGTCTACTTTATGAATTATTTGAAATCCTTAAGGGTCTTGGAGTATGGAAGCATAGGGGAGATGAACCACTGTTTAACCTTGAGAGTATAATTAATGATGGGATCAGCCTCTAGTCAGCTGGTCAATTATGCCAAGCCACCCTAATATAATATCAACTACTCCATAAACTAGTATCCATTACACATCTTTTTTTTCCTCTAATGTGTATAGCCATGAATGTGTATGAAAGTTAAAGTGATGTTACTCATAAAATTATATGAATACTTGAAGGTATGAAAGTTAAACATGAAGATGGTGAGAATTAAGTATATTATTTCATTTGACCTCAGAAAAACTCTAGAATATAGGTGATATTATTATCCTCATTTTATAATAGAGGAAACCTAGGCAGCAGAGGTTAGGTGCTTTTCCCAGAATCATGCAATTAGTAAGTATCTGGAGCCATATTTGAACACATTTTTTTCTTGACTTTAGTACCAGAACTCTACATTTTACCATATAGTTCTCTACCTACATATGATATGATTAAACTCACAAGATTGGGCAATCTTCCTATTAGAGAACCAACTCCGTCTTCTTTCCTCTTACTTTGAAAAAGTACAAACCAGTCCTTTGACCACCTGGAAAATTCCCATTTTTACTCTGACACAGGCCTAGTTCCTCTTGAAAGGAGTTTGGGATTATAGATTTAATACTAGAAGGGAGACCTAACAGATGATTTATACTCATGATATCAAATTCAACCAGAAATAGAGACCACTATGATAAAGTTCAATCTGACAGTCAATTGCATACTCCTTCTTATAGCTAAAGTTCTCTGTGAATTTAGTGCACCAGTCAATGGTATCTTCCCTTTAATGGAGTCTTCCTCTTGGTTGATGGTGATTTCCACTATGTTACTTGTCTTTCCTCTTATTAATTGCTAAAAAATCCCTTTCCTTGCTAACTCTTTGGAATTTAGCCTCCTCTTATACTAAATTTTGCTCCTTTATTTGGAAAAAAGAAAAAGAAAAAAAGAAATTGGAGACCACTAAGTCATACATAAGGATCACTTCCCGTAGAAAGTGTATTGGCTTAGGAAACCACATATTAGCATTGTTTAGTTTTTATTGTATTTTTATTTATTTTTAAAAATATTTCCCAGTTTTATTTTAATCTCATTCAGTCTCACCTAGGAGAGTTGTGGGCTATATACAAAATTTGTTTGTAAATAACAAGTGTATATAAGTCCCTGCACAATTTGTCTGATGCTTCAAATGTACCTTAAAAATATGAAACTGAATCTTCTACTCGAATCCCAATCTATTACCCTTTGAATGTACTTTAAGACATCAAGTAATAATCAGGATAATAGTGCTTTATGGTTTATAAAACATTTTCTTCATGGCAACTTCTTAATGGGTTATGCCATTCCTAAATATAGTTGTTATTGTTGTTCAGTCATTTCAGCCATGTTTGACTCTTTTGATCCCATTTAGGAATTTCTGGGAGGAAATACTATAGTAATTTGCCATTTACTTCTCTAGTTCACTTTATAACTGAGGAAACTATTGAGGCAACTGAGGCAGAGTTAAGTGACTTGCCCAGGGTCATACAGTAAGTGTTTGAGTCTGAATTAGAACTCAGGTCTTCCTGATTCGAGATCCAGTACTCTATCCACTGAACTACCTAGTCTTACAAATGTGTGCATTGGAGATCAAAGAGGCAAGATCATGAAATTAGGGGGAAAACAAAGTAGGAACCAGATTTCCTGCATCTGTTTACTTCCTAGACCTTCATTCAGTGGGTGACCTAGGATTACTGGCCCAACAAAACTAAAGATTACTGTCCTTAGAACACTTCATTGTCAACTAACTAACATAGGTATTTCTTTAAGATATAAGAAGTGAACATAAAAGAGAGGGGTCCAAATATCCCTAAGACTTCAACATTAGTGCTTCAGTATAGTCACATAGTCATCTGATTTCCTGGAAATGCCTTGATGGTGTCTCCATTTTACATTGAATATCTCCTCATTTTTCTCTTTTCTATTTACATTTCACCAGATACATACAGAAGAAAATCTCTAGAAAATTCATACTCAGTGCTGCCTGAAGGGGTGGTGGAAACTACACTTCAGCAGGCTAATAGAAACATCAAAAAGATTTCGAGTGAGTGGGTGGTTAAAGCTGCTGGAACATCTGTCACTGCCTTACGTGCATGGATAGAATAAAAGCAAATTTACAGGAAGCTACTACTATGGACAGTTGAGATTTCAAATCTCCACTTGATCCCCAACTGACCAGCACTAGCAGATCTCCATGGATTCTACTTATAAATGCATATTAAAACATACACATGCACACACACACGTATATACACACACAAACTGAAAATCCTTTTCAGTTTCAGAAAACATTGCTAGAATCCATCCCACACAGATATTTTCCATTGGGATTACTATATCCTTTATGCAATTCAGCAGAATAAAAATGTTGTGGCTTAAAGGAAGGAGTCAAAGATCTCTTTCATTAGTTGAATTATGCCCTCAGAATCTTCTCTGAGGATCCAAATCAAGTCAGCCACTAAATTGTTTATTAATTGCTTTTAATGCCTTTTTCAGAATACTAAATTATTTTGCTAAAAAAGAAACAGCTATAAACACATTTTCACATTGTGTTTTCAGGGTTCTTCCCTCAATGAGGACAACTGGTTTTGAATTATTTGTGTGAATCCTGGAAAATCTAGCCAAACTAAATCTGCAAGTCATTTGAAAGATGGAGAGATAATGTGGAAAAGGGGAAAAAAATAAAATTACTATAAAACTTTGTGTCAAGATTAATGAGTTTTCAGGTTGTTGGTTTATTATTCCATATGGACATTTGCAATAAACTTGAGATATAAGGACAGTGTTCCTTCAATTCCTACTTGTCTTTATATTATCCTAACCGAAACTGTCAAAGTGAAATTCCTAGAAAATTCAGTTCACATTATTCTCCTTTTCAGGAAACTCCACTGGTTTCCTATACTCTCAAGGACAAAATGTAAGCACTTATGTTTGACATTTAATACTCTATGCTATCTTTTTAAGGTTTTTATATGTTATTTTCTCTTTCTTGTGCAAGACATTCTATCTCCCTTCACTAGGCTTTTGCCCAGATAGTCCCTAACATCTGAAATGAACTTTCTCCTTTACCTCTGCCTCTGACAGTCTTTAGCTCCCTCAAAGTTCAGTTCAAGTATTATCTCCTGCTAGAGATCTTTTCTGATTCCCCTAGCTATTAGTTCTCCTTTCTTAACAATACTTTATAGAATATATGTATTCATTTAGATGTGTGTGTCCACATACAAATATAGAAATATATAGATAGCATTCTTTGTTATCTATAAATAATAATTATAGATGAGAATTATATATACATGTGTAAACACATGCAAGACATATCCTCCCTTTCCTTTCCAATAAGTACCTACTATACATAACTTGTTAGATTTATTCATTTATTTATTTGTATTTTTTTTAATTAGGTGAAAGAGGAGATTCTTTGTTTCAGTTGTTACCTAATCTTGATCACTAAATAGGAGTAGCCTCAGTAAAACTGAAACCTGTTAAAAACAAAACAAAAACAAAAACAAAAAAAAAAAAAAAAACCCTTAGCTTAAAAGGGCCATTGCGTAGAAAAAAAGGGCCATTTCTAGAAGTCCTGATTTATATCTGGCCGCTGGATCCAGAGAGCTCTGGAGGTGACCTTGCACAGCCCCTCCTCCATAAAATCCAATTCACTTGTATGCAGTGTTATAACTTCCCTGATGTCATAGTTCTCTTCAAGAACAAAAAGCAAATGGAGATATATATATATATATAGTTTCCTGTGATAGACTATTATCTCCTAGATGGTATGTATCTTTTATTTTGTACTTGTTACCATAATATATCATACCAGTCTAAACAGATTCAATCTTTATGCTTACTAACAGGTAGATCACAGGTTCATTCATTACATTGTCACAACCTAAAGAAAAAGAGGATTTCTTTCATAAAAAGCTGCATTCCTGGATTTCAATATTAATTTCCCCCCAGTTTTTTTTACATTATCTAGCTGCTCCTCCATTTTAATGTTTTACCTTTCCACATTCTACATTATAACCCTTGCTTTCTACCATACATGATTTTGATGCCTAAATTAACTTGAATCTCAAGTTATATATAGTTGAGCCTTCTTCAAAAGGCATGTTTTTTCACTGTTCACACAATTTCATTTACCTAATAGTTTTATAAAGTATCAGATTCAAATTGTCTACTTATATAAAAAGGAGAAAGATGTTTAGGAGAATTAAATGGCTTGCCTCAATTAGAAGATAATTCCCTTTGAGAATGGGAACTGTATTACTATTTTTTTTTGTATTTGTATCTCCAGGCTTAGAACCTTGCTTAATACATGTGTAAATATATAATTATGCTTAATAAATGCTTTTTCATTCATTCATACATCTGTTCATTCATTTATTCATAGTCTAAGGTCACATAGCCAATTAGTAGCAATTTCCAAATTACTGTTATCCTCCCAATTTAAAACTCAGCTTTAAATATATGGAATAGCTCTTTGTAAAATTTGTCTTTTCATGTAAATTACTCAAATATACATTGTCTTTATAGCAATAACCAGACTCCATTATTCCACTAACATCGTCCTTGAGCATTAGGCACAATTTAGGTAGTAAATGTCCTCTGGCACCATGCCTCATCTCTACACTTTTTCCATCTTTTATTCAATGACTGAAATAGGAACCATTAGTTCCTTGAAGGAATGATGATCTACTGATCTTTGGCAACACTCAAAAGTTTCTGAGGCACTGACCACCACTCACTCACCCATACAAATTAATCTCATCCCTCCTCTGCCCCATCTCTCTTTATCCCAGCTTTCTATTTTATTCTTTGGAACATGGAACTCCTATTTTATTATGAACATACTGTCCTTCACAACTTATTTATATCTTATCTCCACCCCACCAAATTACTTTGTATTTATTTTTATTTGGTATTTATGAACATCTCCTCTCTCATTGTTACCAGAATATAAAGTGGGGAGAGGGATAATTGTTATCTTTCTATTCCCCAGTGCCTAACATAGTGCTCTACACATACAAAGTACATAATAAACACTTATTGAATTTAATTGAATTTAGGTTGATATATTTAAGCCCTTCTAATGCTAGATCCAGCTGCTGCTGTGGTCCCCATTTGAGAGAACTAGAAGATTAAGATTCTTTCCCATTAAGGCTGCAGCCTAACTCTTTACTTTCCTGCCTATAACCCCAAAGAATACTGTCTTCTCATTTGCTCTCCTCCCAAAGGCCTATGCCAGAAGTCCAGTTGTCATCCCTTAATATTTTCTGTTTTCCCTCTTTTTCGTCTCTACTCCAAACAATTCTAAATTATTAGGTTACCTTCTTGAGCTCACAGGCTCATGATATTAGGAACCAGAAAAAGAAATGGAAGACTAGAATGAATGGGTGATTTTCTAGTGATCCCTAGCACATAGTAAGTGCTTAATAAAAGCTTTTTGGCTGACTGTCTGACAAACAATAAAGAAAGGAGAAGAAGCCATTCTTTATGCTCGATGTTTATCTTGCAGTTTCTCCTAAAGCATGTGTTTTCCATTCATAAAGCATGTGATCTTGTCCTAGAAAGGTAAGCTATCATAGTAAGATGGATAGTATTTTAGCTTTGACCTAATAAGGTCTGAATTCAAATTCCAACCCTACCACTTCTAACCTGTGTGACCCTGGACAAACTGGGTCTCAGCTTCCTTGTCTGTAAAAGGTGGCTTTTAAAATCCCTTTCCGACTCTAAATGTATAATTCTATCATCTTAGATAACTTTGAATTTGTTCTCCCTTTCCTTGTCCATATGTTTGAATGACTATTTATGCTAATAAGTTAAAACTATGCGTACTGAGAATGTTGTATAAAACTCAAAATTAGGTAGATAAGCAGATTGGTTGACCTCTCATTTTTTTTTTTACATGTGATTTCAAAATTCCATTATGTACTATAAATGACAGCAGCAAACTTTCTAGTATGAAGACAGAATTATAAACTCTAAAATTATAAAGCTCTAAAACTTTAAAATAAGCATATAGGACTCATTTGGGGTATATTTGTGGAAGAAATCTTACTCAAAAGGAAGGTCTATCACTAGGAATATAGGTTTAATAGCCTCTTCTATACTCCTCATCTCAAAAGTACATTTTCAGAGCCCTATGGCATTTGGAAAGAGCATATTTTAATCAAGGTCGTGCTAAGTCCTGAAAAATCCCTGAAAGACCAGACTCTTTCTGAATAGTGATTGGAACACCCTTAAGGAAAAATCAAGAGCCCTTACCCAGCATTCTCAGAGCCATATGAAAATGATTATTAGAATATACACCAAATCCAACCTGCTGTGGGGATTAGGTATTTTCCAAGAAAAAATTCCAGGATTGGTAGGGGTGGGTGATTTAAGAAGGGGATTTCACTCCCTCTTTCTTCAGAATAATAGCCTCATTTCTATAGAGGACTGTTTGTTCTGTTGGAGGCAAACTTACACCAAGTTATAAAGTTATATTCAAGAATGGTAAGATTGTACATATGCATAAAAAGAGAGCAAAACAATCTTTGCATGCTATAAATCCAACATTCTGAAATGAATTATTATATTTTATGTTAGTTTAAGAGAGGAAAAAATTAATAGGTGGTCTTTTGGTAAAAAAACAAACTGTTCCCACTTCCTTCTATAAAATGTTCAGAGGAATTTTCATAAAAGCCACATCAAAATGGAGCACATCTGGCTCACCAGACAAGCAAGCAGAGTGAACTGGAGCTCTGAATGGCCACATTGCAATATTTTCTGGAACCTCCTAGTAATTTGTTTTTTTACTGACTCAAAATGCCCAAGTATGTTCAGAGAAGCAAAGAATAAGTTTTGCCAATCCCCATCACTAGAGTTGAGTATAATTGTACAAAGACTCATTCTTTTATGAAAATGAGGTGAGAATATTATAGTGAAAACTTAGCAATGGCTCCCCACTTTCTATGAGATCAAATCCAGACTTGTCATTCTAGCATTTATAACCTTCCACAAACTAACTCCTCCTAAATTTATTTAATCTAGTCTTTTAAAACTATCCACTTCAAAAACCTTCCCCCATTTACTCAACTGCTCTTAGACTGTATTCTCAGGCACAAGATGAGAGGGTTGGACAAAATGGTCTTGAAAATCCCTCTTGCTCCTAAGGAAATTCACCTTCAGCAGGTCACATTTTCAGTGTCACCTACATATATCACAGTCAATCATATTTTTGTTCATATTAAAGTCCTTATCTCAAATGACCTGTACCTTCTCCATATACTTGTTATTTAAGGGCCAGCTCAAATCCTACTATCCTCTATGGACTATTTTATGATTAGGACAACAAGTCTTTTTGTATTCACTTGCTAGGCAGGATCTAATTGCTGATGCAGTTGTTGGATCACAAATTTAGAACAAGGTGTGACTCAGATTGAGTGAGATGAAGATGAGGACTGATAATTGAGTTACTTAAAGTCACAGAAATATCAAGCATTAGATTTAGAATTTTAATGCTAGTCTATTGCTTCCTTGTTACTCCTCTAGTAAAAAATGGAAACACATATTTTGGATGTTAATAGGTATTTGTGAAATATTCACTTTTTTTAAAGTGAGCTCACCCTCCTCTGATAGTCTTCCTTTTTTGCACCTGCTTTTCTCTAGAGGAATTTGATCTTTGGCTTGAAGTTTTTGAAAGCGTGTCATGTGTAAGGGATTGAATTAGCCTGCTTGGCACTAGTATGAAACCATGAAGCAGTAGCTGGAAGCTGCAGACAGACTGGTTTTAGTTGAAGGGGGAGAGCAACAGTAATAGCTTCATAGCAATCAGGGCCTTTCAAAATAGGGAAAAGAGTAGTTTGAGAGGAAACTCCCCAAAATTAGAGGTCTGAAATCAACATCTTTGACCAAGCACTTTTGGAAGTAGATCTGATAACCATTTAATTCCCTTGCAACTCTGCAATCCTGTTATTCTTATAACTTGATCACACCATACATTCCTTTTGCATATTTATCACCTTCTATTATTTATGTTTTATATTGTTGTTGTTTGTCTTTTATTCTCTAAGAGGACCATGACTTCAGAGAGGTGATGCCATGACATGGATTTAAGTGAGGGAGAGCTGCACAAGGTCACCTGCCTCACTTTCCTCTCCAGAGCCATCTGGGTCCAGTAGTCAGATGTAGATCTTTAATGTTCTTATTTGGTTGTCTTGTGGTCTCTGGAGGTCTTTGGGAGCGGCCTTCGTTTCAGCCAAGTAATCACCACAAAAATAGCCAGGTGTTAAAGTCCAAAGTCCAAATTCTTTATTGTCTCTTTCACCTGGTGCTCAGCTACTTTCTCGTGGCCTTCAGAGGGGACTTGGTTTCAGTGGAGAAGTGCAGGAGGCCAGGCCAGCCACCAGGAGCCTGACTGAAGATTGAATTGAATCTCCCTCCTCAGTTCTGAGAGCTTGAGCTCCTGCCTGTCTTCTCTACCCTCTGAATGAATCTAGCTGAGACTCCCAGCTTATATGCTCTACACTGAGTATAAATCAATCATTATATCACTAGGAAACCATTATTTGTTGTAAGATTAAATCAATCATCCTGAACTTAGAGAACTATTAAGCATCATGCTAAACTAGATAACCATTGTCTCATCAATTCCACTGAATTAGCACCTTGTAAGAATCCTTGTTTCAAGTTCAGAGTTCTGGCCCCTAACATAGATCAGAAAGATTGGAAATGTCCCTGGATTCAATGGGAGACCTTAAAACAGCCATTTTAAGCTAATTTCTTCAACAGGTCTCAATTTAACTGAAATTGCATTCATTCAGTGAATAAGGCTAGTCAAAAAAAAAAAAAAATTAAATAAATAAATCTGGGAGGGGAAGACTCTCAGGGTCTGACCAAAGCAGAAATGATTACTATTTACATTCAATGAGTCAATCAGAACCCAAACAATGAACAAGTGGGGTTTGGTCTAGGATACTAGACTAATTACTAATCTAGTGATTAGACTAGTCACTAATTTGGTGACTAATTACAATCAAATTGATTTTGATTTAAGGCCTGGAGTTTAAGAAAAAAATTTACAGTATTTATACTTTATCATATAGAATTATTATTGGTGTAGATCTCTTATGTCCTCTTAAACTATGCTCTTTGAAGACAAGACCTATATTTGCTGGAGCTAGGAAGATAAGTTGAAATCATGCCTCAGACATTGACTAGCCATGTTACACTAAGCATGTCACTTAACCTTTTGTGTTTTTATCAGTTTGTTTTCTCATCTAAAATGGAAAAAAATATTAGCACCTACCTCTTAGATTGGTTTGAAGATCAAATGAGATAGTTGTTGAAAGCTTTTGAAACTGTCTATATAAATACTAGTTATTGTTATTAATTTTTTTTGGTATGCCTCAGAATGCCTAGTACAATGATATATCCATAATTGGTATATACAATAAGTCCTCTTACCTCCAATCTATCTTTCACACTACTGTTGAAATAGTTTTGCTCCTATCAATCTATCCCCATCATTGTTTTGCTCAAAAAATCTTTGGTGAATTGCCATTATTTTCTGGATAAAATGTGCGTATACTTATACTGATATGTTCTGGCTCTAGTTTATAGTTTCAGGCTCCCCCCTCCCCCTTATTTGTCCCCTTCATGTAATCTGTTTAAATCTATCTGATTCACTGGTCTTTCATTCCCTTTTTTCTTATTATCTATTCTCTCCTTCTGTGCATTTTTACTCCCTTGTCTACTATGACAATTTCTAGCTATGATAATATTTCCCTTTCCTCAAGGCCCAACACTGGTGCAACCTTTCAATGTGGTCCTCCTTGCACTCTCCAAATTAAATATACCCCTCAGCTAGAGATGAGCCCTCTCTCCCAGATTTCTCATCCATCTGTTCAGATTGTTGTTTTGATGGGAGGAATGGGAGGTTGTCTCTCTGCTTCTCACTAGATGGGAACCTTGAATTTAGGAAGACTTGATTTCAAATTTTTCCTTTGGCATATAATAATTGTGTGACCATGGAAAGACCATTTAACCACTCAATGTCCTGTAAGCAAATCTCAAAGACTATAAGTTCAGACTTTCTAGTCTTTACAAAGATGGAAACCATAAGTCTGGACTAGGAATTCTT
Source organism: Sarcophilus harrisii (assembly GCF_902635505.1). Classification (NCBI taxonomy): domain Eukaryota; kingdom Metazoa; phylum Chordata; class Mammalia; order Dasyuromorphia; family Dasyuridae; genus Sarcophilus; species Sarcophilus harrisii. The sequence goes on along the minus strand of NC_045427.1, from coordinate 437,347,377 downwards.
AATCTTTTTTTTTTTTATTCAGAATTTCTTTGGCAGTAGGGTAGAGCCTGTAGTTTAATTCTAAAAATAATGTCTTTAACTATATAAATTTTTAAAAGGATTATAAAGGAAATCAATTGTATTGAAAATCATATATATATATATATATATATATATATATATGCACATATTTACTTCACAAATGCATTAAGAACTATCCATTCATCCCAGGTTAATAACCACTTATCTAGATTTTAAAGGAGGAGAGAAGGGTATATCTCATTGTAATTAATATTCTAATCATATGCATTATCTGTATATAAATCTTTTCTCCCTGCCGGATTATTTACTTTTTTGAGAACAGGTACTATGTCTTCCCCCTCCCTATAATTGTATCCCCATCCGTTTAGCTTTGTGTGTTATAGACGTCTAATTAAAGTTTATTTAAGTAAATTGAAAACTTTTTTCATCAATTCATGTTAATTGGCACCCAGCACAACTATTGCCTGATTCATTATTTTGCCAGACAACATACTTGAAACAATTCCCTCCCCCCAAGATTATAGGCCATTGACTTCACTGCACAGATTCTCAGGTCTAATGGAAATTGATTTATTCTTGTATATGGAGGAATTTGTTTGTGTTGTATGCAATTACATTTGTCTGAGTTTCCCATAATGCATTAGCTCTAAGTAAAAGCTTGTAAGGTAGAATTTCAATAGAAAAGACATTTCCATTTATGAGCTTTGTTAAAGATAAAACCTCTTGGGTCAGAGAGACCTTTACAAATTATTGTTTCAATTATTGTTGGTTCCTCACAGGACCAGTTAAAAACTGAAAATTTTCAAATTATTAGTTTATATTGTGAAATAATACTTTAGAGACTGTAGTAAATAAAACAGCCAAAGTTTTCTTGTTTTTTTGGGTTTTTTTTTTTGTTTTGTTTTGTTTTTTTTTTACTTTTAAAGGATGGTTTAACCACAGAATACCCAGCAATTTAATTCCAAATTAATATTTAGGAAGAATTGTAAGCATAAAGATGCAGCAAGCATTCCAAAACCAAATTCTTGGATTCAAACAGATAGCAACTGATGCTTAAAATATATTTTAAGAGCACATTGTCATAACAATATAAGCAATATCACTACAGTTATTCCAATCCAAGATTCTGTCTCAGTCAGGGACCATAGCAAATAGTCACTAGGCTGGGAACCAAGTGATTTATTTTCTAGTTGTTACCTCTAATTGCTTTCACCATATATTTGGAGAGATATGTAATAGAAGAAGAGTTAGATTTTCTTTGCTTGGTTCCAGGAGGCAGAACTCAGAATAATATGTGAAAGTAGTAAAGGCAAGTTTTAACATTGTATAATGGTCATAATAATAACTTTTCTGCTGACTCATTGTAAGATGGTCAAATCACTTTCCTTCTCTAGGTCTTAGTTTCCTCATTTATTAAAAAATAAATTAAAAAGGAGAATGTTGAGGTAGGTGAAAGACTGTTAAGGTCTCTTTCTGGTTTAATATTCTATGGACTACAATTTTTTCTAAGAATCTATTAAATTGTTAATCTTCCTGTACCTATGATCTAATATTTTATGCTCTAATATCTTTTTCAGATCTAACATTCCATGGCCATGTGTTTTGAGCAATTCTCAATCTATTCAAGCACTTGGGGATGAGAGAAAAATTTCTAGAGGAATGAGGGTGAACTTCTTATACCTCTATCTTCCTAAATTAATTCCAGTTTCTTGCACACTACTTGTTTGCAACTATCTCCACACACTTTACTAACTTAAAAAGACCTATATTTTTTTTCTTCTTTTTTGACTTGAATCTTCCAGATTACTATCTTTTCATCTCTAGTAATTTATGCACAATTTAGAAATTAGAAACTAATTTGGTCTCTGTCATCTTCCCATGAGAATTTTTAGCATCAGCCCTAAACATCTGATTGAATTATGAAATTCATTCATGTCAGAGTATAACACAGCATCATAGTATACCCAGTTTAGCTAAGGAGTCAAAGGCATCTCTTCTCTCCCCAGGATGTGTCTCCATTTTTCTGTGTCATGCTCCATATTCTGTGTTGCCATCAGCAAGAATAAAATCCTGGGTTGGATATATTATACTGGCATCATTTATATACATATGATGGAATAGTATTGAAATGTTCTTTGAATTCTTGTTATTGTCTATCTGAAGCCAACAATTCCTATAAACAGTGTAGTAATAATGGTCTTACCCACTTTCTGTCAACACCAATGGCTTAATTTTACCCAGCTGGGAGAAGCACAGATAATACAGTGCAGATTGACACAAAATCCTCTGTCCACTCTCTATTCCCATGACTCAACATATTGGAACTTAAGGCTTTGTGCACATCTCACACATGTTGCCTTGCAGCCTTTCTATATCCCTCAATGATTAGATAGAAAAGGTTATTTTTAATACTGTCGCCAACAGACACTGACATTAGTTTTAATCAGTTTCTCCAGAAATCTGGAAATGGAAGCGGCGAATAATCCATTTTCCCAAATTTGGAGAATGTCACTTAGCCAGGGGAAATTAAAATCAAGAAAACCCTAACAAGTAACCACGTGGCCTTCACTGGAAAGTCTCCACTGGCAAAGGTAGATCCACTCCTAAGATAGATCACTCCACACTGAGAGAATTCTGATTATTATAACCATTATACAATGCTAAAAACTGCCTCTACTACTTTCACATATTATTCTGAGTTCTGCCTCCTGGGACCAAGCAGAGAAAATGTAATTCTTCTTTTATTATATACCGCTCCAAATATATGATGATAGCAATTGTTATCAACAACATCCCTATCCCATGCAAACACATCGACTTTCTCTCTTACTCAGGTAAATGTTCCTGATTTCTTCAAATGAACTTAATATGGCCTGAACTATAAGAGGTTTATTATCCTTATCCTTTGGCATTTTCTGTCTTGTCAGTGTCCTTCCTAAAATGCAGTGCCTAAAATGGAACATATTTCTAATTATAATCTCAGCAAGGCAGAGTATCATGAGGTTATGGACTCCTTTCATTTTTATAATCGGCCTATCTTCTCTTATAAACACTCAGAAGTCAATCACCTGATGGGAAAAGGCTTTTCCATTTTTGGATGCCATGATCTCTTCATCAGCTCCAACTTCATTTCTTGTTCTTTGCCATATCTCTTTCTTTTGGGAGATCCCTTTATTGAAATTATCTTCTCCAAACCTAATAAGAACTGAAATTTTCTAGAAACTCCCCAAATTGTCACTCAACTTTTGCTCAAAGATCTCTCAGAGGACAGATTCCACTACCACTTAAAGTAATCCATGCTTAAAGCAATCTACCTCCATCTCTAGTATTTAGGTTTATATTTTTTTCTCCTTATATCACACAATCTAAATTTGTCCATCAGAAACTTCTAAGCATTTATCCTTTTGTGGGCAAGAAATTCTAATGTCTCTTCCCTATGACTGTTCTTCAAATACTTGGATTATTATCATGTCTTCCTTTACTCTTCTATAATCTTTCAACTGCCCTTTGTATTTCCTGTTGTCTATAATGTACATAGTTCCCTCCACCTCCTCCCATAATATTGGTTACCCATCCCTGGATATTCCTTGGATAATCAATTTCCTTTCTAAAAATTAGCACCTAGACTTGAACACAGTAATGTATTAGTAGTCTGACCATGTCAGTTACCAGAACCATTCCCTCCTTCATTCCCAATGCTCCAAATGCTTCTGGTGCTGCTCAAGATTTAATTTGATTTTTATTGTCTATATTTATGCTCACATTGGGCATGTAGTTCATTAATAATCCTATATTTTTTCACATTCACTGTTTACTAGTCATTCTTTCTCTATCCTACAGTAGTGAAATTGATCTTTTTAACTCAGTTATAGGACTTTAGATTTATCTCTTGTCTCCTTTATCTGAGACTAGGTGGCTTAGTGGATAGAATACCAGTCTTAAAATCAGAAAGAACTGAACTCAAACCCAACATCAGATACTTCCTAGATATGTAACCCTGAGCAAGTCATTTAACCCCCTTTTTCATCAGTTTCTTCTGCTGTAAAATGGAAATAATAATAACACTTATCCCCAAGGATTATTGTGAGGATTAAGTGAGCTAATAACTGCAAAGTGATTAACGCATTATCTAGTACATAGTGAAGATTATATAAATGTCCGTTATTGTTGTCATCATCATCATTAATCATCATTATTACATTTTATCTTTTGTATTTGGCCCATAATTTTAGTTCTCTAGAGATTTTTTTTTCAATTTTCTGTTGAGTATCTTAACTATTCTTCATACCATTAGTGGGCATACTATCATTTTACTCACTGATAAAAAATGTTGAGCAGCATAAATTCAAAGACAGATTCCCAGACTGTCTCACAGAGACATCCCACTAAGTTGAGATCAACCCATTAATGATTACACTTTGGGTTCAGCCATTCCTCTAGTTCTGAATCCAAATAAATATAATAGGTTGTAGCCATCCAGCTCACATAACTACATTTTTCCCACAAGGATTGTATGAGAGGTTTTATGAAATATATTCTATAGCTATAGAATTTCCCCCAGGCTAGAAACCATGTCAAAAAGGAAATGAGGCTAGTCTGGCATAGCCTGTTCTTTTTTTTTTTTTTTTTTTACTCTTTAATTATTTTCTTTTTTATTTTTCACCCCTCACTTATATATTCTTCAAGAAACAGTGGTTAGTGGATGATGTTTATGCTGATTAAATAGCATTACTCTGACAATTAGTAGCATAAATTACAACTGCTTTGACATTTTAATGTTACTCCTTTCTTAAGTAAGATCAGAGAATTAAACATCTTTTGGAGGTTATAATGAGCATAATAATCAACTGTAGTACAATTCATCTAATCTATTAAGCTATATTGTCAAACATATTTATAAAAAATTACTTAAAATCCCACTAGACCAAGGACCTATTGGTATTTTATATAAAATAAAGCATGAAAAATATTATCATCTGATTTAATTATAGAAAGTCCTTGGATTGCTTATCATCTGTACTTGCAAAATATCTCTTCCTATTTTAGTAGGATTATAGCCAGGGCTTTTGTATGTCTCCCTGAGTTCCCCAATACTGAGACATCATTTTTTTTCCTTTTTTTTTTTTATTTAATAGCCTTTTATTTACAGGATATATGCATGGGTAACTTTACAGCATTAACAATTGCCAAACCTCTTGTTCCAATTTTTTACCTCTTACCCCTCACCCCTCCCTAGATGGCAGGATGACCAGTAGATGTTAAATATATTAAAATATAAATTAGATACACAATAAGTATACATGACCAAAACGTTATTTTGCTGTACAAAAAGAATCAGACTCTGAAATATTGTACAAGTAGCTTGTGAAGGAAATCAAAAATGCAGGTGTGCATAAATATAGGGATTGGGAATTCAATGTAATGGTTTTTAGTCATCTCCCAGAGTTCTTTTTCTGGGCATAGCTGGTTCAGTTCATTACTGCTCCATTGGAAATGATTTGGTTGATCATAGCCTGTTCTTGATGAAGTCACAATGCTGCCTATTTGTGATAACTATTTCCCTTTTTTTGCTAATTTTTTTTAATTCTATAAATTTTAGTGAGAATGAAAGTGAATTGAAAATATTACCTTTTATAAAAATTAGTATATATTCCTATTGCCAATCCTACAGCATACCCCCCCATTCTTTGAAAGATCATATCAACAGTTCAATAATCATTTATATAAATTGTTTTATAGCTTAGCATGTATTTTTGTTTAATATAAATATCATATGTATATAGGACACACACACATACATGCATATAAATAAATGCATGTCATGCTTGTGGTGTAGGGACATACTATATATATATATGTCATATACCTATGATATATTGTGTACGTGCATATGTCATGTGTTGTGGGTATATATGCACGCTTGCATATATATGTATATATGCACATATACATATAAGTATACATATATACCTCAGATTTTGGAGGGTGCTTTGAATCTATCTAGTGTAAACCCCACCCAAACAACAAAGAGCTGTATAATATATTCAATATGATCTACCCTTAATGATCTCCAGTAAGGGAACTCATTATATCCAGAAGCTGCCCATTCCACTAATGGAGAGATAAAATTTTTCTTAAGTCAAGCCTAAATACCACTTTTTTAAACTTTCATATATTGCTTAAAGTTCTTTCCTCTGAGATCAAGCAGAATAAATTTCATTTTCCACATTACAGATCTAAAAATATTTGAAGATTACTAATATGTCCTCTCTTCCACATTTTGTCCAAGTTCTTGCTTCCTCTCTACTCATTTATCTTTTCTTGGATTTTATTTCCCCTCTCATGACAAAATGGAAAGGGTCCTGGATTTAGAGACTTTGTATCTTAGTTTTGCTACCCACTTTTTTTGTGACCTTGAGCAAATAAGGTAGCAAGCTGGGGTAGAAAAAGAAAGGATTCTGAACTCAGAAGAGTTGGATACTCAGAGAATTTTCACATCCTGGCTTTGCTGTTATTTACAACATGTAGTAACTTGAATAGATCTCTTCTCCTCTTTGGGTATTAATTTCCTAATCCATAAAATGGAGAATTGGGTAAGATTTAGTTATCTCAAACATCATTTAACTCCATGAAAGCATTTTCTCCTAATTGTGCCTGTCCTAGGCATTGTTTGTGTCATGATTCTCCCTGTGCTTCCCTAAAAATGAGCCATATATACACTGTTTTACTTTTTCATTTGTCTTTTTGTTTTTCAAATTCAGCTCCATGGCCAAATTAATCATGTGTACAAAGGGTTACTAACTTGACCGTTATAACAACATGCAAAAGATATTAGTCAATTCAGCCAAAAATATTAGGTAACTCCAATGTCTAATTATGTCTGTTTTGATTATAATTTTGACTAAATGTTTGACTGAATTAGTCTCTTGTTTGGGTGTCACATAAACAAAGCAGTTATCACCAAATGTTTGTATCTCTGAAGACATATCTACACACACAAATGACTCAGCTTCTCTGACTCTGGTTCAACCATTCACTGATTCAAGTTAAACAAGTAGTCAATTCAGTCAAACTGCTTATCTGGCTTATGATATAGTCAAATGATACAATCCAGTTGCCCCGCATAGGTAGATAGATCTCTTCTCTCAAAATTTTATTGAGCATTGTAATTGTTAGGTTCCAGCAGGGAAGAATAGGAAGGGTGATTAGCACAGGTTCTGAGGCAGACAGAATGGAAGACGTTGTTTGGTGCAATCAAGTATTTTTAAAGCCTCCAGACAATCTCCTTCCTTTTGGTGATTTTCATGGACCCTTGTCTGTTCTTTCCAGACTGAACTACAGAGGCTATCTTATTGCTTCCTGATAGTTCCGTGGAATTCCTGATCATAATTTGGTCATCTGAATCTTGAGAGGTTTTATAACCCTAATTTCTACTTGATATCTTTGCTTCATTTTCAACCCTTCCCAATGTCTTTATTTTATATCTATAATAATTTTCTATTTTGACATGCATCTTTTGATTCCTGCTTTCAATAATCTATTAGTTCTATTCTTGACCCTCAGTGGTTCTCTAATTCTTATTAACTGACATAAAACTAAGGACCAGAGAGCACCAACTCTTTTTCCTGAAAATTCAGGAGACAATGTAGGAATGGTGAAGATAAAGAGATCATCATTTCAGAGTGGGCAGTGAGAAGGCTAACAGGAGAGAGAGGGAGATGGAGGGAAAGGGAAAGGGGAAGAAGAGGAGATGGGAGAGCAGGAGAAGGAGAAAGATAGAGAAGCATAGACAAAGAGACAGAAACAGAGACAGACAGATAGAAGAGGAGAAAGGAAAGGAGAGAAGAGAGAAGAGGAGGGGGGGAAGAGGAAGAGAGAGAGAAGGGAGAGAGGGATTTTGGAGTATCACAGGCCCTTATTTTGTAGATGATGAAATTGGCACCAATAGGATAAATGAATCAAGATCACCCAGGTGCTCAGTGGACATAGAAATCCAAACCATTCTCTTCTATTCCAAAGACCTTGCTCTTGTGATTACATCTTGAAGAACTCCATAGGTTCTGCCCCTTGTAAGACTTCCCAGACTGTCAGAATGAAGGTAATATTAAATATAAATGATTCCAACTAAAGACCTAACACCTGGCTTCTTGCCCTTTACATTCTCACATTGTCACATGGGGCCTAGACAACCTGGAGACATGTTCTAGGAGTTTATTTAATCCTATGCTATTCTGCATTTTAAAAAAATAATGTTTGCTCTCCACAGTAGGATTCTAAGACTTCATAAATTTTGGCTGAGACTACTAAGTTATACAGTTCAACTGCTCAAATTGCTATCAGTCCCTATGAGGTATCTCTTTGCAATGTATTGGTTCCTCTCTGTTGCCATAGCAATAGAAATACAATTTGTGTTTTCTAGTTTTGTGTTGTAGACTGGAAACATCTGTGTGCAATTTTAGTATCCTACACATGATCCCTCCCCTTTAAAAAAAAATCAGATCTCTGGCACATGGACTTGAGTCCTTGAGAAATTCAAAGGAAAAAATCCCGGGCAAATAAATGTATTCCATACCAGGATCTCCTCTCTCCAGGGTCTCTCCACTCTCATGAGTGCCATGTCAGATTGGCCTAAAGCTTCACAACATATTGAGAATGCCAAGAAATCATTGGCAATCCAAAGTGAGAACATATTTTTCCAAAGGCACAGGGCTTCCTGTGAATATAAGAAATCAATATGAGTAGCCTGGCCTAATGAGGTGGGTTAGCAAGCTTACAGAGTTCAGTATCGAGAGGTCATAAAGAATCAGGAAGCCAGCCACACCTTGCAAGGCCAAAGTAAAATATAATCACATGGCTTACTTGGAAAAATGTCAAGAATAGTGCTGAAGAATCAAAGACATTACTTTATAATAATACTAACCTTGATATGTAAACATGAGCTTATATCTCAGGAAACCAGCTTATTCTGGGATATGGGGTTTTCTGATTTGCTTGTGTTTGTTTTTGTTGTAGACAGCATCAAGTATATTTAGTAACTTAGTAACTTAGTTTTAGTAACTTAGACAGCATCAAGAATATTGAGTAAGCAAGTCTTTAATGTTTTATGGTTTCTAGCTTTACTTTTCCTTGGTCTGGTTTCCAATCAATCACTTTTATTAAGTACCTATGATTTTCTGAGCCCTGTACTAGTCAATGAAGAAACAAAGAGAAAGACAAAGGAATCTATTCCTTCTAACGTCATCTTCTCTGGATATAGATAGCTTTTTCCACCATGAGTCTTTTGGAATTGTCTTAGATCATTTTATGGATGAAAACAATCGAGTACATCAAAGATGATCATTGTTCACTGTTACTATTATTTTTATTCTCCTACAAAACTCGATTGTTTGCATCTTATTTTTTCTGCTATCATGCTTCCTTTCAACTAATAACTATTTTGATGATATATAAAAATTCAGGTACTACAAAAACACACATTATCGTCATAATTAGCAAAATTGTATGTCTATAGTAAAACTCTGGCTTTTTAGAATGATTGTTGGAATAAGTAATTTTGAAAAGTTGTTACACAAAAAGATGAGGGTTTATTACTTCTTTTTTGTGAGATTGAGTCTCCCAGTCTTACCTATTCTGGAAGGCAGCAGACAGGTTTGATCCCAGTACTGAGCAGCATGGAAATTTCATATTTCTGCTCTATATCTCTGACATGAGCCACGTTACCCCCTCTTAGGTAGCCCTATGACCCTTTACTGCCATGGACTTACCACACTGACACTAGATATAGTGAAGATACAAGATAGGCTTTAATCTCCAGGAAAGGAAAAGCAAGGTAAGGCACATTTATATAATGCCTACAATGCCTCAGGTTCCATGCTAACTGTTGGACAACTGCTGTGCTCTATGCACAGAGCCACCTACCAGTCTAGGTATGCATCCTTAAACTCAAGATACCTACCAGCTTCAACTTACCTAGTAATAGAAATTACTACACATGGGCTGCTTTACAATTTTAAGACTTTAAATGTTATTTTTATTTTTCCATTGTTATGGACATAGTTGGAAAATGCTTTGTATATATTAACCATGTTAACTAACTTTTTAGCTTATATAGAATATAATTTACTTTTTTCTGCGTTCATCAACTGATTATCAATAGATTTATTTTTCATACCGAAGTAATAATTTAATATGTGCTTCTCTACAGAATCTGGTGACATCCATAGACTTATTTATCCTAATACAAAATCTATCTGAAACAAATCATGATTTTTTTTTAGTTCTTGTATCTCACTAATTTTTTCTTTCTTCTCCAATTATGTCAGTCTGTCTCAACTACTAGCCTCCACCTGCAAATCCCCTTTCTATTTCAAATTCTAATGTACAACTTTTAACCTGCTTTAAATTTAGAAAACAAAAAAGAAAAGAAAAAAGAAAGCCATAATATTAGAATTGTACATGTATTGAGAATAAACAGGCCCTAAGGAAAAGTCATTATGAGGCATTGAATAGATCTGGGTATAAGGCCTAATACCCTGACCCAATATGCACTTATTTATGCTTTGTAAAAATTATATATTCAATTACTCATTTCTTCATGTTTGGCAATGCCTATAAGAAGCCACTATGGGGCTGTAGAAGAAATGATTTTTTTCTTCTATAACTTTTTCTTTTTTGAGTGGACCTATAATTTAATCAATTTAGAGAACTCTTGAAATCAACAATCCCTCCAATATACCACTTGGCAACTCATTTATTTTATAATAATATGGAATTATGTAAGGTCTTCAGAAATAATATGTTTAACTTATAGTTACATAATTGCCATGTGTCAGTGACAGGATTTTAATGCATATCTTGCTGAGATGAAGAATAACCATATATTATCAAAGAAAAGGGTTCTGGATTTTGAGTAAGAAAAAAAAATCTGGATTTAAGTTCCAACTTTGCATCTTATATCCCTCTGTGACCTTAGACAGATAAATCAGTTAGACTTATTGAAATAGAGTCAAAAATCACTATTCTGGAAAAAATCATGAGTAGAGGAGTCATTAATATCCCTTTGGGATTATAATTGTCTGAAAAGTATTGAATCATTCAAATATTAACTTCAAGGAAATGAATAGGAGAAAAAGATGCCTTGAACAATGGACTACATCTTTCAAATGTGCTGTGGAAACAACTTTCACAAGAGCAAGATGTTTTTCAAGTACTCTAAACCACAAGACACATATTCTGTCCCTAGTGATCTTAGATCACCTCTAAGTATATAGTCTTCTATAGTCCTAGGTCTCCAACTCACAGGAGAGCAAAACAAGGTCAATGGAACACATTCTGATTCATAACATGATGTCCTACCTACACTGCTTCAAGAGAACACCAATGTCCCAGCTAACATTTTCTGCAAATGGCATTTTCTCTAGGGTAGGAGAAACAGACATATTTATTACAATTATGGATCTTGCCTCCCATACTTGACAAGCTATTTGCTACTGCTATGAATAGTGTCTTTCCTGTTGTGGTCTTTCTATTTGGATGTCTGCCAGGGCAGTAGCTTAGTTCTACTATTCTTTCCCATCTGTCATTATTAATGGGAAGCAACATTTTCATTATTGATCATGCTTTAAAAAAGAATATTTTTGTGTTTATTCAGGTTAATGTTGATTTTTAAAGACTTGTTATATTTTAATAAGATATGCATACTGCCACAGTAATTGAAGGACTTGGCTTAGAAAGATTGGATTCAAATTTACTCTAATTACCAGCTGTGTGACTTTTGGCAAATCAGTTCTTCCATAGAGACTTCAACCAATTTGACCCTCTTTGCTAACTTTTTTTCTATCACTAATTTGAAAAAAAAATGGGGGGGGACATAAATTATGCATGTACAATCATGGAAGAAAACTCAAAAAGAAATAGCAAGTAAATGAACAGTAATGTGCTTTCATCTGTATTCAGACACCATAAGTTCTTTTTCTGCAGGCAGATAACATTTTTCATCATGGATTCCCTGAGATTGTCTCAGATCTTTGAGAGTAGCTAAAACATTCATAATTGTTTTTGTACAGTATTGATGTTTTTGTGTATAATATCCTCCTGGTTCTGCTCATTTCACTTTCTATCAGTTCATGTAAGTCTTTACAGGGTTCCTCCCTCCCAAAATCATCCTACTTGTCATTTCTTATAGCATAATAAAATTCCATTATAATCATATATTACAATTTATTCAATCATTCTCTAATTGATGATCACCCCCTCAATTTCAAATTCTTAGTTACACAAAAAGACTTGCTATAAATAATTTTGTATGTGTGGGTCTTTTTCTCTTTTTGATGATCTCTTTAGGATACAGATCTAGTAGTGATATTGCTGGATCAAAATGTATGCATGGTTTTATAGCCTTTTGGGCAGAATTTCAAATTGTTCTTGAGAATGGCTGGATCAGCCATTCTCCAATTGAAAAATGGTCAAAGGATATGAACAGACAATTCTCAGATGAAGAAATTGAAACTATCTCTAGTCATATGAAAAGATGCTCCAAGTCATTATTAATCAGAGAAATGCAAATTAAGACAACTCTAAGATACCACTACACACCTGTCAGATTGGCTAAGATGACAGGAAAAAATAATGATGATTGTTGGAGGGGATGTGGGAAAACTGGGACATTGATGCATTGTTGGTGGAGTTGTGAACGAATCCAACCATTCTGGAGAGTAGTTTGGAACTATGCTCAAAAAGTTATCAAAGTGTGCATACCCTTTGATCCAGCAGTGTTACCACTGGGCTTATATCCCAAAGAGATCATAAAGAAGGGAAAGGGACCTGTATGTGCATGAATGTTTGTGGCAACCCTTTTTGTAGTGGCTAGAAACTGGAAACTGAATGGATGCCCATCAGTTGGAGAATGGCTGAATAAATTGTGGTATATGAATGTTATGGAATATTACTGTTCTGTAAGAAATGACCAACAGGATGATTTCAGAAAGGCCTGGAGAGACTTACACGAACTGATGCTGAGTGAAACGAGCAGGACCAGGAGATCATTATATACTTCAACAACAATACTATATGTGATGACCAGTTCTGATGGACCTGGCCATCCTCAGCAACGAGATCAACCAAATCATTTCCAATGAAGCAGTAATGAACTGAACCAGCTATGCCCAGAGAAAGAACTCTGGGAGATGACTAAAAACCATTACATTGAATTCCCAATCCCTATATTTATGCCCATTTTTTTGCATTTTTGATTTCCTTCACAAGCTAATTGTACAATATTTCAGAGTCTGATTCTTTTTGTACAGCAAAATAACGTTTTGGTCATGTATAAAAAAAAAAAAGAAAAAAAAAAGAGAGAATGGCTGGATCAATTCACAACCCAAAGAACAAAACTTTAGTTTCTTCATTTTCCCAAATCATCCCAAGATTTATTGTATTCTTTTTTTCTGCTATATTAACTGATCTGATAAGTTTGAAGTGGTATATCAGAGTTGTTTTAAATTTCATTTCTCTAATTAGCAGTTATTTAGAGCATTTTTTTATATGAATATAGATAGCCTTGATTTCTTTATATGTAAACTGCCAGACCTTTTATCAATAAATAATGTGATGTTTTGGGTATGTTCAAACTTCCTTTTTCATTTTCTTACCTGAAAACTATAAGCAATGTCTGTGGTATATATTTCTCTGCTAGATTTGTTTCTCACATTACTTATTTTTGATAGCATATTTCTTACATTTTTTTCTTTCATTTTTTCTATATTTTAATTTTATCTAATGGCTCTTGTCTCAGGGAAGCATTGCTTTCCATTGCCCCATTGTAATTTTCAGGGGGCTTAATTCATAGGTAAGCCTTATCAGCATTTGTTCTTATCTATTAAATCTATTTGTTAGTCTTTTATCCTTATATGTCATTTCATTTTTTACTATATTTTGTATTTTTATGTCAGTTCTTCCTTGTGCTCTTGCAGGCCTTGTGGCACAAACATTCTTTTCTTTGATGTTTTAATTGGATTTGTTGTTGTTATCTTTGCTTCTTTGATTTCACTCATGCCATTCATAGTCCATACATTTCATCACTATATTCGACATTTCTTCTGTTTACTCAAATCTGCATGGTATATCTCTATAGTGGAACTTAGTGCTGATACGAAATTCAGCATTCTCATACTCATGAGTGGCGAAGGAAGGCCCTGATTGATTCTAAATGTAGTAAATAAGCTTGGATATCAACTTCCATAGGCATTCCTAGTTTGAGCTCATTCTCTTATTGACTCAGTTTAGTTTAGGGCCTTGGTCACTTCTCTGTGTTCTGCTTTCTTCATATTCCTAAACCAGAGTAGGCTCCATCCCTTGCTAAGGGCATAACAGTTCCCAATAAATGTTTCTGTTGACAGAAGTCCTCTTGAAATTCTTCAAATGTTTTTCATATTCTGTTCTGCTTCTTTAGCTTGCTGCTGTTCCTTTTGCTTTTTCTTTTTTAATGACATGTTGTTTTTATTATATAATAATAATATAATATGTTATATACTTTAAAAAGTAAGTTGTTTATAATATAGACTCCCAGTATCATATACTATCCTTCTTCTGTTCTAACCTGCATATGAAAATGCTTAATTTATTCAGAACAAGGGAATTTATATCTCTATATATGGATATATTTACAGACAGATATAGATAATAAAAGACAAAGCTTTAATTATAACTGGATTATATGATCTTCCTGCTCAGGCTACTATTATTGCAACTTAACCTAAATAATCTCAAAATTCTTTTCAGCACTGAAATTATTTTCTGTAACCTTCATTTCCCCTGACTTTTACTCAACTACTGTCTATTAGCTTCTATTCCCAGGTACCACCCCAATTTGTAGCCATGTATATTTAAGATTTTCAGGACAACACAAGCAGATGTCTGGGTGTTGATTTCACTCTATTTCCTGCTGTATCTCTCTTTTGTTAAAAATTATTTTTATTTAATTTTTGGAATAAAACAAGCATTTCTATAATAAAGATGATTATACATGAAAATATAAATCTATTATATATAATTTAGTGGTCCTTTTAAATATATAATAAAAGTATCATGTAAATTTCCCTTTCTCC
This sequence comes from Sarcophilus harrisii, assembly GCF_902635505.1. Lineage (NCBI taxonomy): Eukaryota > Metazoa > Chordata > Mammalia > Dasyuromorphia > Dasyuridae > Sarcophilus > Sarcophilus harrisii. The sequence goes on along the minus strand of NC_045427.1, from coordinate 437,332,252 downwards.
TCCTTTTTTTCTTCCTGTCCCCTCCCTCACCCTAGAGATCATTGTTATTAGATATGCATATATATGCACACACATACAAATATATATATTTACACATGTATGCATATATACACATATATGTAAAATTATTCTAGATATACTTCTTTTTATAAGTTCTTCTTGTATGCAAATAACTTCTTTTTTATTTGTTCTTTAATCTGTATACTTATAAAAGTCCAAATTACTTCATCATTAATAGTTGTTCTTAAAAATAATGTTGCTGTTACCATATATAATATTCTCTTGGGTCTGCTTACCTCTTTCTTACCATTTTGAACAAGTCTTTCCATGCATTTTTTAGATTGTTGACCTCATCAATTTTTATAGCACAGCAGTATTTTGTCACAACTGTATACCACAACTTCTTCAGCTATTCCTCGATTGATGGGGATCTCTGCAATTTCCAGTTCTTTGCCTGCACCAAAAACAAACAAACAAAAAAAAAACCCATAAAAAAACCATCCCATTCACATTCAAAGTTATAATTATTCTTTTGTGAATTTCTCTCCACCTTATTTTTATAATTAGTTTTTTCTCAGTCTCTTTTTATTTTATTCCTGCTAATCTTATCTTGTCCCCCAACCTCCCACTCCCCATTCTACTCACCCTTTCCAAAAATCTTTGTGTCATTCTGTTCCCACCCTCCCAAATACCAATCTACACATTTCCCCAAAGTCCCTCCCTAATCTTGTCTTTCCAGTTTTCTCACTTCTACATGTTTAGAAGACTTCTACATCCTTTCAGATGTACACATTATTTTTTCTTTAACTCTGATAATAGCAAGGTTCCAACATTACCAGCCCCTCACCTCCACCAGCTTCCTTTGTAATAAACTATTTCAAAGCCCTGTTATTATAATATTATTGCCTCTGTTCTCTTTTCCCACCCAATTTTGTTCTTTTAGAATCACACCATCATACACAATTCAGCCCAATTTTTCTTTCTAACTACCTTAGTAAAGATGCCAGTTAAGAACACTGATAATAATTCAGATAGATAGATATAGATAAATAAAGAGTTTCAGCTTAGTTAGTGACTTAAAATTAGTCTTTAATGTTTTTCTTATATTTCTTTTAGATTGTTTATATCCATTTTTCCATTGAATTCCTAACTTGCTAGAGATAGGTGAAAATCTCTATTTATCAAATATTTATTTTTTTAAAAATTCAGGATTATACTCAGCTTTGCTGAGTAAATTATTCTTTAATATAATTCTTTTACTCTTTGAAATATAATGTTCCAAGATCTATAGTCTTTTAGTGCAAAAACTTCTAGGTCTTGTAAAATCATGATTTTTTTTTCTTATTACTTATATTTTCTCTTTAACTTGGGAGTTTTGAAATTTGGCTATGACATTACTATAAGTTTTCTTCCAGAAATCTCTTTCAGGAGGTAAACAGTAGAATTTTTTTTTCTATTTCTAATTTACCATATTCTAGAGCTTGTTCTAGAATTTCAGGGCAATTTTCCTTAATAATTTCTAAGCAATGTACAATGTAATATTGTATTCAAATTCTATTTTTTATTATAAATTTCAGCTAGTCTGAAAATTCTTACATTGTTTCTTTTTGATCTGTTCTCCAGATCAGTTGTTTTTCTAGTGAGATGTTTCAGTGTCTTTTCTTTTCTAGTTTTATTATTTCTTGGTGTCTTATAAGATCATTAGATTCCTCTTACCCAATTCTAGTATTTAAGAAGTTATTTTTTTCCTCAAAATTTTGTAGTTCTTTTTCCAATTGATTAGATTTTTTAAAATAATTTTCTTGTTTTTATGTTTTTTCCTAATTTTCCCTTAAGCTCTATTATTTGATTTTGAATTCCTTTTTACCTTCTTCTAAAAACTCTTTTTGGGTTTCAGAATATGTTATGTTCCTCTTTGGAGAAGAGTGGCTTTTTTTAACCTTACTATCTTCCTCTAAAGAGGAACAACAATCTCCTTTTACATCAAAGTAATTATTTATAATCAAGTTCTTTTTTTTTTCTTTGCTTATCATTTTTTTTTCATTTTTGTTTTGTTTTATTTTAGTAGCTTATTTTTATAATCATTTTTTAATGCAGTATTGTTATTTTTTTTGAATTCTGTCCAGAGGCTCAATCTCAAGGACTTGTCTCCTTTCCTCAGCCACAGTTACGGCTTCCACCCACACTGTCCTGAAACTGTTCTTGCTCCCAAGTATGGTACCACCTCAAAGGGCACATGTTTACTCTTTCTCCCCCATAACCACAGACTGGGATCAGCACTTACTTCTGTTCTAAAGAAGATTGTTGTTACTTAGGCCAGGACTGCCATCTTCTAATTAAGACAGTGCTTTTTTCTCTTTTTGAGAAATCAAGTGTTTATGTGCTTTGCCTTCTCTTAACTTATTCTCTCCTAAGTTCCACAGGACTGACTGCCTTTGGGACATCCTGGACTGGATGGAGGAACTTATCACTCTTTCCTTTGTACTTATCATTACTTCTTTTGGGCAAACATAGAGCTTTATTAGCAAGTTTTTGGAGGTTTTTTTTCCTGTTTCTGAGTTCTTTCAGGTAACAAATATCCAAACATTTTCTCAAAATGTCTGACTCAATTTCACAAGCCTTCTTTAGACACAACTGTGAACAGTCTTGCAAACCCTGTACTCATGGTACCTATAGGTGAGAAAAGAAAAGTGCATTTCTTGTCATGTGTCTAAGTCCTAGTGAGCAATACTTGCCAAAAGATCATTTTATGAGTAGATTTATATTAACATGAGTAAAATAAGAGGATATGGCAAGAAACTAAATGGAGTTTCAGTCAGGAAAGTAGAATTAACTTTCAATGTCAGCTTCTCAAATTCATATGTTCTGAGCCCTAACTAAATGTAGTAGACCTGCAGAGCAAAGATCAAGGGGAAAATATTACCCACCTCCCCTTTCCCCAAGGAAAAGGATTGGCTTTTTCTAATTGGGGACACTTAGATTGCAAACTCCCTGCAAATCTACCTATCTGAAGAGACTAGCACATTCTTCCAGTCTCCTTGCCAATGTTGTTCTTGGATTCAGAATTATTGGCAGATGTGGAAAAATGACTGAAATAGCATTAAAATGAGCTTTCGCCTGGGTTAATAGCTTCAGCTCTTTCCTGTTTAACTATGTTAGCACAAGGAAACATGTTCAGTAATGGTCTTTAAAAGTAAATTAGCTTAGACTTGTTTGAATCACCAAGGAAATAAAATCAAATGATAAAATGATGCTTGCATTAAGGTTGTTAATATTAATATCAAAAATGTGGGCAGCATGACAAACACCATGAAATTGCTGGAGAAACAAATGTCAGTCATGATCACTCAGTACCAAAGAGGCATGCTACTGTGGGAACATAGAGTATATGTATCTGTTTAGAACATTGGCTTCACTGGTCCCAAGGAAAGTTTCTGTCTAAAAGGACATAGGCCCTGTCTAGGGATAGCCCTTGGTAAAATACTTTTTGGTGTCCTGTTACACACACACACACACACACACACAATACTGCTCCCTTATGAAACTCTGTCTTCAGCAGAGGTCCAAATAGTAGCCATTTAGAGCAAAGTATGAATGATACCTTGGTTACAATAGCCTTTAATAAGAGATAGGTATACTATTATAAAAAAAGGTATTAGACTTAGTGTCAGAAGAAATGGACTTGGATTCTGCCTCTGGGCCCAATTCTGGAAAAATCATTCAATCTTCCTCAGTTTCTTCATCTGTTAGGTAGAGATAGTAACAGACAATATCTGTTACAGAATTATTGTAAGGAGAATCATCATAAATCAAAAAATATTATCTAGCCTATGTATATACACACACAAACTGGCCATTTATTTGTGTGTGTGTATATATCTGTGTGTATATATATGTGTGTGTTTGTATGTGTGTGTATATATATATAATGCATATGTATACACATGCACATGTGGATGGATATATACAAACATGTTATATGTCAACATTAATTTATAAATAAATATAAACATATGAATAAGATATGTAAAGATATGTGTATGTGCATATAGCTATGTGAGTATGTATACAGACACAGTGGGGAAGGGAAAGGATAAAAAGGAAAGACAAATTTATATAGTATCTATCATGTGCCCTTTACTGTGCCAAGTATTTTTATAAATATTACTTCATTTGATCAATTCTAACAACAACCCTGTGAGGTGCTAGCATTATCCACATTTTACAGTTGAGGAAATTGAGGGAAATAGAGGTTGAGTCACTTGCCCAGAGTGTGTGTCTGTCTGTCTGTCTCTCTCTCTCTCTCACACACACACACACACTACATAAAGTACAATTCCCTTCATCTTACCCACTTCTCTCCCGTCTGATTGTCTAAGCCTTCTGGGATGTTACTTGATGAAGTTCATTTTGGTCATTATGAAGGCCTCTTGTTCCCAAAATAACATTTCATATTTTTATAGCATTTTTAGCTATTTGAAGAGCTTTCTTTGAAATAACCCAAGAAAATAAATAATAAAATTAGAGGAACACAGGATAGTTTACCTCTCAGACCTGTGGAAGAGTAAGGAATTTATGACCAAAGAAGAACTAGAGATCATTACTGATCACAAAATGGAAAATTTTGATTATATCAGACTGAAAAGTTTTTGTACAAACAAAACTAATGCAGACAAGATTAGAAAGCAAGCAATAAACTGGGAAATATTTTTACAGTCAAAGGTTCTGATAAAGGCCTCATTTCCAAAATATAGAGAGAATTGACTCAAATTTATAAAAAATTAAGCCATTCTCCAATTGATAAATGGTCAAAGGATATGAACAGACAATTCTCAAATGAAGAAATTGAAACTATTTCTAGCCATATGAAAAGATGCTACAAGTCATTATTAATCAGAGAAATGCAAATTAAGATAACTCTGAGATACCACTACACACCTGTCAGACTGGCTAGAATGACAGGAAAAGATAATGTGGAATGTTGGAGGGGATGTGGGAAAACAGGGACACTAATTCATTGTTGGTGGAGTTGTGAATGAATCCAACCATTCTGGAGAGCAATTTGGAACTATGCTCAAAAAGTTATCAAACTGTGCATACCCTTTGACCCAGCAGTGTTACTACTGGGCTTATATCCCAAAGAGATCATAAAGAAGGGGAAAAGACCTGTATGTGCACGAATGTTTGTGGCAGCCCTTTTTGTAATGGCCAGAAACGGGAAACTGAGTGGATGCCCATCAATTGGAGAATGGCTGAATAAATTGTGGTATATGAATATTATGGAATATTATTGTTCAGAAAAAAATGACCAACAGGATGATTTCAGAAAGGCCTGGAGTGACTTACATGAACTGATGCTGAGTGAAATGAGCAGGACCAGGAGATCATTATATACTTCAACAACAATACTATATGATGACCAATTCTGATGGACCTGGCTATCCTCAGCAATGAGATGAATCAAATCAATTCCAAATGGAGCAGTAATTAACTGAACTACCTACGCCCAGCGAAAGAACTCTGGGCGATGACTAAAAACCATTACATTGAATTTCCAATCCCTATATTTTTGCCTGCCTGCATGTTGGATTTCCTTCACAGGCTAATTGTACAATATTTCAGAGTCTGATTCTTTTTGTACAGCAAAATAACGGTTTGGTCATGTATACTTATTGTGTATCTAATTTATATTTTAATATATTTAACATCTACTGGTCATCCTGACATCTGGGGGGAGTGGGGGGAAGGAGGGGAAAAATTGGAACAAGAGGTTTGGCAATTGTCAATGCTGTAAAGTTACCCATACATATAAACTGTAAATACAAGGCTATTAAAATTTTTTAAAAAAGGAAAGAAATAATAAAAGTTTAATCCTCCTCTTTTGAAAAGTACCATGACCATATATGCATATATTCATATGTTTTCATTCATATTATTTGTGTGTAGGTAGACATATACATCTATATAGGCACATATATATATATATGTATCTGTATGTACATTTTTATTTCTCTTTATCACAATTTACATTCACACACAATAGTCTTTCAAAATTTATAAAGAACAATACTTATATGTTGTCATATAGCTTATTTTTTAAAGTAATTTTTTCCTTATCCTTTGGGAAAGCAATTTGAGACTTCAAGGGACAGGTGACGGTTATTTTCTAGAAGTAACTTAGTGGGTTTGGGAGAGACACTGGAAAAAAGAAATAGGTTTGAAACCTGGTAGTGATAATTACTAGCTATGTGACAATAAATCTTTCATTTTAGTTCTCTTAACCTTGGTTTTTTTTTTTGGGGGGGTGCTATAAAATGAGTAATAATATAGTAATACTTTTGCTATTTATTTTATTGGGTTGTTTTGAAGAAAGTACTTTGAAAACCTTGAAGTACTCAAATACTATGATTATTTGTTTGTGAACAAGATGGAGGGGTTCAGGCAAGACCCTTAGAATCACACTTCATAAATTAGATAGGATCTATGCATCAGACAGAGGAGAAGTAGATAAAATTAATGTGATTGTGCTTCTCTATTTCTTCACAGACAAAAGCACAATGGAACAGTGCAAATGTAGATAATTAAGGACTAATTTACTTGAAAGTAATTAATGGGACCTTAGTACTGAGGAAGTTATTTTAACTAGATATTAATAAGGAAACATGGTATAATGGAAAGCATGCTAATTTTTTTTTTATTTAATAGCCTTTTATTTACAGGATATATACATGGGTAACTTTACAGCATTAACAATTGCCAAACCTCTTGTTCCAATTTTTCACCTCTTACCCCCCCCCCACTCCCTCCCCTAGATGGCAGGATGACCAGTAGATGTTAAATATATTAAAATAGAACTTAGATACACAATAAGTATACATGACCAAAACATTATTTTGCTGTACAAAAGAATCAGGCTCTGAATTATTGTACAATTAGCTTGTGAAGGAAATCAAAAATGCATGTGTTGCATAAATATAGGGATTGGGAATTTAATGTAATGGTTTTTAGTCATCTCCCAGAGTTCTTTTTCTGGGCATAGCTAGTTCAGTTCATTACTGCTCCATTAGAAATGATTTGGTTGATCTCGTTGCTAAGGATGGCCTGATCCATCAGAACTGGTCATCCTCTAGTATTGTTGTTGAAGTATATAATGATCTCCTGGTCCTGCTCATTTCACTCAGCATCAGTTCGTGTAAGTCTCTCCAGGCCTTTCTGAAATCATCCTGTTGGTTATTTCTTACAGAACAGTAATATTCCATAATTTTCATATACCACAATTTATTCAGCCATTCTCCAACTGATGGACATCCATTCAGTTTCCAGTTTCTAGCCACTACAAAAAGGGCTGCCACAAACATTCGTGCATACGCCCCTTTCCCTTCTTTATAATCTCTTTGGGATATAATCCCAGTAGTAACACTGCTGGATCAAAGGGTATGCACACTTTGATAACTTTTGAAGCATAGTTCCAAACTACTCTCCAAAATGGTTGGATTCGTTCACAACTCCACCAACAATGCATCAATGTCCCAGTTTTCCGCATCCCCTCCAACAATCATCATTATTTTTTCCTGTCATCTTAGCCAATCTGACAGGTGTGTAGTGAGTATCTTAGAGTTGTCTTAATTTGCATTTCTCTGATTAATAATGACTTGGAGCATCTTTTCATATGACTAGAAATAGTTTCAATTTCTTCATCTGAGAATTGTCTGTTCATATCCTTTGACCATTTTCAATTGGAGAATGGCTTGATTTTTATAAATTAGAGTTAATTCTCTATATATTTTGGAAATGAGGCCTTTATCAGAACTTTGACTGTAAAAATATTTTCCCAGTTTATTGCTTCCCTTCTAATCTTGTCTGCATTAGTTTTGTTTTGTACAAAACTTTTCAGTTTGGTATAATCGAAATTTTCTATTTTGTGATCAGTAATGATCTCTAGTTCTGCTTTGGTCATAAAGACCTTCCCTTCCACAGGTCTGGAGAGGTAAACTATCCTATGTTCCTCTAATTTATTAATAATTTCATTCTTTATGCCTAGGTCATGAACCCATTTTGACCTTATCTTGGTGTCTGCGTTAAGTATGGATCAATGCCTAGTTTCTGCCATATTAGTTTCCAATTTTCCCAGCAATTTTTATCAAACAGTAAGTTCTTATCCCAAAAGCTGGGAACTTTGGGTTTGTCAAAGACTAGGTTGCTATATTTGTTGACTGTTTTATCCCTTGAACCTAATCTATTCCACTGATCAACTAATCTATTCCTTAGCCAATACCAAATAGTTTTGGTAACTGCTGCTCTATAATATAATTTTAGATCTGCTACAGCTAAGCCACCATCATTTGATTTTTTTTTTCATTAATTCCCTTGAAATTCTTGACCTTTTGTTTTTCCATATGAACTTTGTTGTTATTTTTTCTAGGTCATTAAAATAGTTTTTTGGGAGTTTGATTGGTATAGCGCTAAATAAATAGATTAGTTTAGGTAATATTGTCATCTTTTATTATATTTGCTCGCCCTATCCAAGAGCATTTAATATTTTTCAATTGGTTAGATCAGACTTAATTTGTGTGAAAAGTGGTCTGTAATTTTGCTCATATAGTTTCTGATTTTCCCTTGGCAGATAGATTCCTAAATATTTTATATTATCAGTAGTTACTTTAAATGGAATTTCTCTTTGTAACTCTGACTGTTGGATTTTGTTAGTGATATATAAGAATGCTGATGACTTATGTGGGTTTATTTTATAACCAGCAACTTTGCTAAAGTTGTGGATTATTTCTAATAACTTTTTAGCAGAATCTCTGGGGTTCTCTAAGTATACCATCATGTCATCGCCAAAGAGTGATAATTTGGCTTCCTCATTGCCTATTCTTATTCCTTTAATCTTTTTCTCAGCTCTTATTGCTATAGCTAGTGTTTCTAATACAATATTAAATAGTACGTGATAGTGGGCAACCTTGTTTCACTCCAGATCTTATTGGGAATGGTTGCAGTTTGTCTCCATTACATATGATGCTTACTGATGGTTTTAAATAGATGCTGCTGATTATTTTAAGGAAAAGTCCATTTATTCCTATACTCTCAAGTGTTTTTAATAGGAATGGATGTTGGATTTTATCAAATGCTTTTTCTGCATCTATTGAGATGATCATATGGTTTTTGTTAATTTGGTTATTAACATGGCCAATTATATTGATAGTTTTCCTAATATTTAACCAGCCCTGCATTCCTGGTATAAATCCTACTTGATCATAGTGTATTATCTTGGAGATGATTTTCTGTAGTCTTTTTGCTAATATCTTATTTAAGATTTTAGCATCAATATTCATTAGGGAGATTGGTCTATAATTTTCTTTCTCTGTTTTCAGCCTACCTGGTTTAGGTATCAGTACCATGTCTGTGTCATAGAAGGAATTTGGTAGGACTCCTTCATTCCCTATTTTATCAAATAATTTATATAGCATTGGGGCCAATTGTTCTTTAAATGTTTGGTAAAATTCACATTAAATCCATCTGGTCCTGGGGATTTTTCTTAGGGAGTTGTTTAATTGCCTGTTCTATTTCTTTTCTGAAATGGGACTATTCAAGCAATTACTTCCTCCTCTGTTAGTCTGGGAAAAGTCTATATTTTGGAGGTAGTCATCCATTTCACTTAGGTTATCAAATTTATTGGCATAAAGTTGAGCAAAATAACTCCTTATTATTTCTCTAATTTCCTCTTCATTGGTGGAAAGTTCTCCCTTTTCATTTTTAAGACTACTAATTTCATTTTCCTCCCTCCTTTTTCTAATCAGATTTACCAAAGGCTTATCTATTTTATTGGATTTTTCATAGAACCAATTCTTAGTTTTATTTATTAGTTCAATAGTTTTTTTACTTTCAATATTTTTAATTTCTCCTTTTAATTTTAGAATTTCCAATTTAGTATTTGATTGGGGGTTTTTAATTTGGTCTTTTTTAGTTTTTTTAGTTGCAAGCCCAATTCATTAATCTTTCTTTCTCTGTTTTATTCAAGTAAGCCTCTAAGGATATAAAATTCCCTCTTATTACCGCTTTGGCTGCATCCCACAAATTTTGGTATGATGTCTCATCATTGTCATTATCTTGAGTGAAATTATTAATTGTATCTATAATTTGCTGCTTCACCCAATCATTCTTTATGATGAGATTGTTTAGTTTCCAATTACTTTTTGGTCTATTTCCCCCTAATTTTTTGTTGAATGTAGTTTTTATTGTATCATGATCTGAAAAGAAAGCATTTACTATTTTTGCTTTCTTGTATTTAATTTTGAGGTCTTTATGTCCTAATATATGGTCAATTTTTGAATAGGTTCCATGAACTGCTGAGAAGAAAGTATATTCCCTTCTATCTCCATTCAATTTTCTCCACAGATCCAACATACCTAATTTTTCTAATATTCTATTTACTTCTTTAATTTCTTTCTTATTTGTTTTGTGGTTTGATTTGTCTAATTCTGAGAGTGCAAGGTTGAGATCTCCTACTATTACAGTTTTGTTGTCTATTTCTTCTTGCAACTCTCTTAACTTCTCCTTTAGGAAGCTAAGTGCCATACCACTTGGTGCATATATGTTTAATATTGATATTGCTTCATTGTTTATGCTACCCCTTAGCAGGATGTAGTTTCCTTCTTTATCTCTTTTAATTAGATCAATTTTACTTTTGCTTGATCTGAGATAAGGATGGCTACCCCTGCTTTTTGACTTCACCTGAAGCATAATAGATTTTGCTCCAGCCTTTTACCTTTACTCTATATGTATCCCCTGCTTTAAATGTGTTTCTTGTAAACAACATATTGTAGGGTTCTGACTTTTGATCAGTCTGCTATCTGCCTCCCTCTTTATGGGGAGTTCATCCCATTCACATTTACGTTAGAATTACTAAATCTGTACTTCCTGCCATCCTAATAACCCTAGATTGTGCTTTACTTATTCTTGCCTCCCCCAACCCTCTTTCCCCTTTTAAACTTATGTACCCCTCTTGTATCATGAACTTATCCTCTTTATAATCCTCCCTCTCCCCTTTGAGTCTTTTCCCTTCCTTCCCTTATTACTCTTTTTCTTTTTCCCTTTTCCTCTCCCCGTTTTAATGAGGTGAGAGAATTTTCTCTAAAACAAATGTCAATTATTTTTCTTTGAGCCAACTCTGATGAGAGTAAGATTCACACAATGTTCCTCCCCTCTCTAATTCCCTCAGATATGATAAGTTTCCTTAGCCTCTTTGTGGGATGTGGTTTCCCTCTTTTATCCTCCTCCTTCCCACCTTATTCTGCCATCATCCCTTTTCCATATCTACTTCCTTTTTATGTTATATCAGTACAATCAAATTATACATGTATTCTTTTGTATATCCACAACATAAATACAATTCTCAAGAGTTATTTTACCTTTCCTGCATCTCTTGAGTTCTATTCTTGGAGATCAAATTTTTTGTTTAATTCTGGTTTTTTCTTCAGAAACAAATGGAATTCATTTGCTTCATTAAATGTCCATCTTCTTCCCTGGAAGAAAATGCTCAGCTTAGCTGGGTAGTTTATTCTTGGCTGCATCCCAAGTTCTTGTGCCTTTCGGAATATCATATTCCAGGCCCTTCTTTCCTTTAATGTAGATGCAGCCAGATCCTGGTTGATCCTTATTGTGGAACCTCGGTATTTAAATGGTTTTTTTTTTGGCTGCTTGTAAAATTTTTTCCTTAATCTGATAGTTCTGAAATTTTGCCACAATATTCCTTGGGTTTTTATTTTAGGGTTTCTTTCAGAAGGTGTTCGATGAATTCTTTCAATGCCTATTTTACCTTCTGATTCTATTACATCTGGGCAGTTCTCTTTGATGATTTCTTGTAAAATAGTATCTAGGCTCTTTTTTTCATCATAGTTTTCGGAAAGTCCAATAATCCTCAGATTATCTCTCCTAGATCTATTTTTCCAAGTCTGTCGTTTTGCAAGTAGATAATTCATGGTTTTTCCAGTTTGTCATTTTTTTGTTTTTGCTTGACTGATTCTTGCTGTCTCAATGAATCATTAGTTTCAATTTGTTCAGTTCTAATTTTTAAAGAATTATTTTCTTCATTAGCTTTTTTTACTTCTTTCTGTATATGTCCAATTGAGTTTTTGAATGTATTGTTTTGGTCTGTGGAATTTTTTTCCATTTCACTAATTTTTTTTTTTTTTAGTGAATTATTTTCTTTTTCCAATTCACCGATCCTACTTTCTTGCATGTTCTTTGTCTTTTCCAATTCACAAATCCTACTTTCTAGTGAATTCTTTATTTTTTCCAATTCGTATTTCAGGAAATTGTTGCTCTCTTGTAAGGCTTCTCTTTCCTTTCCCCATTTATCTTCGAACTCTCTTTTGAGACTTTTAATGGTCTGTCATGCTAATTTTTTAATCATAGGACCTGAATTCTGATTGTGTTACACAAAACCAATATGACCTTAGCTAAGTCAGCTATGTGATACAATGGATAGAATGAAAATCCTGGGGTCAGAAAGACCTGAGTTTAAATTCATCCCCAGATACAAACTGTATATGACCCTGGGCAAATCCTTTAACCCTTTTTGCCTCAATTTTCTCATAGTAAAATGATCTGAAGAAGGAAATGATAAATCATTCCAGTATTCTTGCCAAGAAAAACCTAAATATAGGGTCACAAAGAGTCAATGACTGAAACAACTAAACAACAACAAAAGAACTTCACCTTCCATTAAACTCTTCCAGGTCTTACCTTCTATTTTTTTATCTGTAAAATAATACTGTTGAATTAGATGGATTTGAAGGTCATTTCTAATTATGAATCTATGATACTAAGTATAGGAAAGTTAGCCACAAAATAAATAAAATATATTACATGAATCTGATGTTCTTTTGCTTTTTAAATATGCTATTCCCTTTCCTCCTTCTATTTCTTATGGCTACAAAATAACCTTGATATATTTGAATTGTACTTCTTTTATTTAGAATAGCGATTCTTTATTTAAAACAAAACATATTTAATGTATTTGATTTTTCCAACTGCATGCAAAGATAGTTTTCAACATTCATTTTTGTAAGATTTTAAGTTCCAACTTTTTCCTCCCTTTTTCCCTTCTCTCCCCTTCCCAAGATAGCAAGCAGTTCAATATAGATTAAACCTGTGAAATTCTTCTAAACCTATGTCCATATTCATCATACTGTACAGGAAAAATCAGATGAAAAGGGAAAACACAAAGGAAATAAAAGAAAGCAAACAACATCTAAAAAAGGTGAAAATACTATACTTTGATTCACATTCACACTTCATATTTCTCTCTCTAGATGCAGATGGTTCTTTCTATCACAAGTCTATTAGATTTGGTTTGAATCACCTCAGTGTTGAAAAGGGCCATGTCCATCAGAATTGATGTTCACATAATCTTGTTGTTACTGTGTATGTTCTCTTGATTCTGCTCATTTCACTTAGCTTCAGTTCATGTAAGCTTCTCTGAAATCATCCTGCTAATCATTTCTTATAGAACAACAATATTCCATAATATTCATATAATATTACTTATTCAGTTCCTCTCTGACTGATGGCCATCCACTCAGTTTCCAGTTTCTTGCTGTTACAAAAATACCTGCTACAAACATTTTTGCACTTGCAAATCCTTTTCCCTCTTTTATGATCTATTTGGGATACACATCCAATAGTGACATTGCTGGATCAAAGGATATGCAGTTTGATAGTCCTTTGGACATAGTTCCAGATTGCTCTCCAGAATAGTTGTATCATTCCACAACTCCACCAAACCTGCATCAATGTTCCACTTTTCCCACATCCCCTGCAACATCTTATTCAATCTGAGAGGTATGAAGTGATATCTCAGAATAATCTTAATTTGCATTTCTCACATCGGTAGTGACAAAGCATTTTTTTAAATGACTAGAAATGGCTTTAATTCCTTTTTTTTTTTAATTGTCTATTCATAAGATAGCTTTCCTTCTGGTCAATGAAGGTTTTAAATTTTTTTTTGTGACTATATTTGTTAAACTTAAGTAAACTTAAGTATCCCAAAGTTTGAAGCATGCTTTTTTGTTGTTTCTATTGTTTGTTTTGTTTTTCCTTTGAACTGTGGGTTCTCTGGTTTGTTGTTCTGTTTTCTCTTTTCTCTTTTCATTATAGCATTGTCTACTGAGTGAAAACAAACAAGAAAAGGGAGTTCCAGACCTTGTTATACCCATATAAGGCAAACAAAAACAATTATAATATAAACTGTAACACCTTTTCATCCACAAAAAACGTAGAGAAATGTATTGAGAGGGTCAATCTAGAAATTGTTTTACTTTATCTCGTTGATCAAACTTTCTGAGTCAATTTGTTACCTGGTAAATAGTTTTAAAATTCTGGAGAGCAAATGTATCATTCTATCCAAAAAGAGAACAAAAGCAGCCAAAATACTGGTGGGGGGGGGGATATCTGCCCAAATCTAGATGGAACACTTAGTCCAACACAGAAATTTAGCCTAAAAAGGGAATTTGGTTCAAAGCATGTTGTTCAGTCATTTTCATTCTTGTATGACTCTTTATGACCCCATTTGGGATTTTCCTCAACAAAGATACAGGGGAAGGGGGTTGCCCTTTCCTTTGACTCATTTTATAGTTGAGGAAACTGAGGCAAACAGTGTAAAGTGATTTGTGATGAGGTTTAGATTTGGGGTACCCAAGTGAAATTAGGATTTCTGGTGGTCAGGGAGTTAAATGATGTTTAGTGGCAGATTTGGGGTAGAGGAAGTCAAATGGAGCTCCCCTGCAATCCCTCAGAATTCGGCGAAAGGATAGGGAGTTAAATGAGGATTCCCTTTCTGGTGGCTCAAGAGTCCCCTGTAAAGGAATTTTCAGACCCGAAAACCTAGATTGATAAAAGAGGTTTATTATGGGGATTGGAAATAAGATTAAAGTCTGGTTAAAGTCTAATTAAGGAAATAGGTGAGGATAAAGAGAGGAGGGCACTGGAAACAGTATTCCAGTGAGCAGAAGCTCCGAGGGGTGCTAACCATGGTATAGCTGGCATGTTTGGAACCTCTGCAAAGAGAGGATTTTAGTTTAGCTCCTTTTATAATGAGAGATTTAGCTAAAGGGGCCCATGGGTGGAGTCCCAAATTGGCTCAGATCCAATGGGGCTGTGAAAGCCCAAGTTGGCTCAGATATGGTGGGGGCTGGGCCAAGCCTGGATCCCCTATTAGAATTCAAAGGGGTGCTTTTGACCAGGATTTGTGAATCAAAGGTCCTGGCTTCTCAAACTGATAATGTATCAGCCAGGAGGGGCTGGGGTAATCTGCACAAATCAATCTGAAAGGATCTCAAATCATTTTCTTAAAGGGATCACAACCTGCTTCAACTTGTCCGGGATCACACAGCTAATAAGTGTCTGAGGCTACATTTAATGCTGGACAATGAGTCTTCCCGAATCTGGCTATTAGGATTCATGTTGCTCTGCCAGATTCAAAGTATGATTACTAACAAAAATTATCTGTCATACGCCATTTCCTTCCTTGTTCCTTACTTCACCAACTTCAGTCACTTTCAAAGTTTCCTCTGTTCTTGGAGATATTGGTTATACTATCTTATGAATTTAGATTTTTCAAGGTCAGTGTACATTAGAATTGTTTTGGTAGAGTTTAGACACTCTAACTGCAATTCAGTCAAGCTATGGTCATTTTCTTTTAATGGAAAGAATTGATTTTCACAAATTTGATTCAGTTTCATATATATTGATAATGATAAATGAGACTTTTATTGGAGAAACTTACCAAATAGTTTTGATAATTATTACTATATGAAGAAAAATAAGCCATTCTTTTTTTAAGATAATTCAAGTTCTGAAAGTTCTATTCTCCATTTAATTAAAAATGTTCTCTTCATATTCTAGACCTTTTGTTCCTCAAAACAAATTTTATTAGTTTGTCAAATTGTTTCTACTATATTGGAGATACTTTCTTTACCTTGTATTGTAATGGACTGAAGCTCAAAGTTGATGCACTGAGTCCCAAGCACATGAGGCTAAATAGTAATTGGACCATACTCTATTAATATATATGCTTGGAGAAATAATGGCCCCTCCCACTCTTCGTGCAAGTCCTCATGTGTTGTATAGGAAATGACTGGTAGGGGCGATTTTGGTAGATGGAGGCAAGGGGGTGGGAAGAGAGGAGAGAGAGAGACAGCTGGCTGGGTTGCACCTGCTCACATTGCTATCGCCATCCCCCTTCACCTCCACAAAGAATAAAGATAGAAGATTTTCCCTTAACCTGAATTCCTGACTCTGGATGATTTTAAAATACACGGTCATCACATTGCATGTTTTAAATTATCTACTTTTTTGTCTTATCTATTTAAATTTCAGCTGTTATTTGAGGCACTGAGAAGTGGCTTTCACAGGATCATACAGTTAATATGTGGAAAAAGCTGGACTTTTAACTTATATTTTTCTGATTCTGAAGTCCTATTTCTCCATTGTGGCAGGCTTCCTCTACAAATATTATCATTATTTTATTATTTTAACTGTAGGTTTTTTTCTGTGAAGAAATTACTTGAACTTACAAATTTCTCCATCCAGTAAGATAATAATAGTCAAGATTTAGATGAACTTTCAGATATACAAAACACTTTTGCATTATTTATTTGATTCACACATCTACTATGTAAGGTAAATATTATGGGTATTTTTATTTGCATTTCACATATGTATAAACCAAGACTTCAAGACATTAAGTGACATGCTTAAGATTGAATAAATAGTGTCAGAAATGGAATTTGAATCTAACTTTCTTCTAACTCCAGGTTCAGCACTCTTTCTACTAATATGTGTTTCCATTTATTAAATTAGAATATGGCAGTTGCAAGACCAGGGATTATTGTTTGAAAATTGGACTGTGTTGTATTAAATGGAACAAAACTAATACCAGCTATATAGCATCTGAGTTGAGTTTATCTAGGTGAAAGCTGCTTGTTCCAGAATGTTATGAAATTGTTCCCAATTCAAATAAGGTCACTATTTCTATGTAGAGAACAATAAACCAGATAATACAACATGAACCTGTTTGGATCCTATTGACCAACCTGATGCATCTGCGCTCACCCGAAAAATTTAAACCTCAATTCATTTTCTTGTGCATTTTTTTTCCTTCTACTACTAAGTTTTTACATTCAAGTCACTCTGAGAGGAAGGGGGTGGTTTTTGAATTCTGTGCTTTTAGATACTTTGAGTTTAACAGAACACTATTTTTAGAGACAGAATATTCTGATTTGAGTCCTAGTTCCACTTACTAGCTATGTGATCTTAGGTAAATCTGGTTGCCTCACTTTCTGTAACTCCAAATTAGGATAATAATAGCACCTTTGGTTTTTATGACGATTAAATGAGATTATGCTTATTAAGTGTTTAGCACAGTATACAGTAGATAGTACAAGCCATGTAAATGCTATTATTTTTATTATTGTTATTATTTAATTTTGATGAACTCCAGCTTCTTTATTATAAAAAATGAATAAAAAATATGCTTCCTAACTTGCTAAGTTGTGACAAAAGCATTTTGTGAGGCACCATGCCATGTTAAAAATAAGGTAGCAAGTCTAGTAGCAACTGTAAAGTATAAAAACTTTTTTCCATATTAGATGGATGCTTTCAGGGTCTTAGGTATTCTAAAAATAAAATTGACACCCCAGCTAACATGGAGAAAAGTTCTTTAAGAAAAATCCATTTGAAATCAATGCACTGGCATCAGTAAAAGACATTGCCAGATTTTCAGTGTTGTTTGCAAGAGATATCCCTCCATGTGTCTTAGTTACGCTATTTAGTATGAATGCATCTCTTTGAACAGGCAGCCTGAATGATCTATACATTCCCTATACAGGTCCATACTTCCCCTGGGTGCTTATGTATTTGTAGAACAGTAATCTCAAGGTTTGGAATGAGAGGGAAGGAGATGTTCTTTTGTTATATTAGTTATGCTGTTATTTAAAGTACATTTGTTGTGAATTGAGTGCATTTTTGACTGGCTAAAAATTAAACTTATCAGTAGAAGCTTATGAGCTTTGGTATAAAAGAACTAAAACCTCAGTTTTAGTGAGGTAGCCAGTTGGTGAAGGAATGGGTCAATGTCCTCCCAAACCTTTCAACATGTATATATAGGATGATCTATAGGGATATAACTCCTAACAGAGATAGATACTATGGTTAAATAAAACCTCAGCCCTGACTCTACCATATGATGATTTCAAAACCATCCTTCTCTAAAGACAGTGTAACTAAGACTTTAAGTTCCTGAAGGGAATATTTTCACCAGTCAGCCTCCAGTAGAAGGTTTCTATAAAAAGCCTTCATTTCCAACCTGCATTCTGAGAACAAAGGAATAAATCTAGGATAAAATAAAAGAAGGAAAATGGGCAGGGCTGGCAAAAAAGACCAACTCAGATTCTGTGTGTGTGTGTGTGTGTGTGTGTGTGTGTGTGTGTGTGTTGTGTCTTTAATAAAAAGGAATCTGGTTTGAATTGTAGTAAATTACAAAAACAAATGGCATTCAGCCATGGATCTGAACTCAAATCATCAGTTTGCAAATGTCTTTTAGATGTTATTTTCCCTTAAGATTCAATGGAGCATTGCATCTGGCAGCTCATCTCTATTACTGTATCCTGGCAAGTGAAATGTCAAGGCAGGCATTATTTTTAATTTTGAGTTTATTTTCTCGCTACTCCATCTTATATACTTCAGTTACACTTCAAGTACAAGGACATCCAACCAGACACTTGACATCACTAGTTTCTCATTAGACTGTAGATCTCTGTAGCTTCCATAGCTTTAAGACCATAGAACAAGTCCCCCTAATCCTACCTCCACCCCTAGCCCCCACTGATATTATACATCACAGAATAAAGATGTGCTAAATATCCCCTGGCACTGAGAACTGCATATTAGGCCAACATAAATTTATTCAGTGTATTGTGAAAGTTAGAAAGAGTAATAACTCCATGGTGCTTATAAAGTGCCTTCAGCCAAACTACTGAAATCTGAAAAGATCCACTTATATGGAGACCAGAATCCCACATAATTGGCAGGGAAATGCCCACTGCTTCAAATCGATCCAATTGAAGGAATTTACTCTGAAGCTCTACTAGGCATGCCTTGCCACCATGTCTAGTATGGTCAATTAGCCAAATAGTAAATAAGTATTTATTTACTGAGTGCCTAGGA
Organism: Sarcophilus harrisii; assembly: GCF_902635505.1. Taxonomy (NCBI): domain Eukaryota; kingdom Metazoa; phylum Chordata; class Mammalia; order Dasyuromorphia; family Dasyuridae; genus Sarcophilus; species Sarcophilus harrisii. Next base: position 437,313,028 of record NC_045427.1, on the reverse strand, counting down.
TATTCCAAACACCACGTGAGACACTTTGTTGCTGTTCATTTGGTTCAGAAGTATCTGACTCTTTGTAATCCCATTTGTGGTTTTCTTGGCAATATACTGGAATAGTTTGCCATTTCCATCTCCAACTCATTTTAAGATGAAGAATGCAGGGTAAAGTGACTTGCCCAAGATCATACAGCTAATAAAGTCTGAGGGAGAGATTAGAATCCAGGAAGATGAGTTTTCCTGATTCCAGGTATGACGTTTTGTTAACTGAGCCACCTATATGTTCCTGTTCTGCAGTAAGAATGCATAAATTTAAAACGAAACTATTTTGACTTTAAAAGGGCTTACATATGCATAGATACAAACTACATCAGCTTGTCTGAACCATAAGGAAACTTGAAAGAGAGATATATAATAAATCTGGAAAGATAGGCTAGAGCCAAATTTTGAAAGGTTTTAAAAGACACGAACTTCTTGTTTCATTTTTTCCCTTCTTCCTTCCTTCATTTCTTCCTCCCTTCCTTTTCTCCCTCCTTCATCCCTTCCTCTCTTTTATTCATTTTCCTTCCCTTCCTTTCTCCCTTTTTCCCTCCCTCCCTTGCTTTCTTCCTCCCTCCCTCTCTTCCTTTTCCTTCACTATGACTAATATTGAAGTTTTAAAAAACAAAAAAACTATATATATATATATATATATATATATATATATATATATATACTTTATATTTGATGCTAGAGTCAATAAGGAGGCAGTGAAACGATATGAGGAGGGAAGGGACAGTCATGTTTTAGGAATATTTATTGCTTTAGCAGCTAGGTGAAGTATGTATTACAAAGGGGAGAAAATGGAGGCAGAACAACCAAACAGGAGGCTACTACAATGGTTTAGGTGATGAAAACCTGATTGGATCCCATCTAGGTAAGTGGGAAAAGGTGATAAGTAAAAGACATGTTGCAGAGGTATAATTGACAAGATTTGCAAATTGGATATGTGAACAAAGATAAAAAAAATGTTCCTAGATTGCAAATCTAGCTGAATAGAAGAATAGTAGTACCTTCAGCAGAAATATGAAAATTAGATATTTGGGGGAAAGAGAGGAATAATGAGTCTATTTTATTTTATTTTATTTTTAACTAAAGCTTTTTATTTTCACAACATGCATAGATAATTTTCAACATTCACCTTTGCACATCCTTATGTTCCAAATTTGTTTCACTCCTTTCCTTCCAATCTTTCCCCTAGAAAGGAAGTAATCTGATATATGTTAAATATATGCACTTCTTCTATCTATATTTCCACAATTTCATACAAGAAAAATCAAATCAAAAAGGGAAAAAATGAGAAAGAACATACAATGTAAGAAAACAACAACAAAAAGAGTGAAAATATTACCTTGTGATCCACACTCAGTTCCCATAATTCTCTCTCTGGGTGCAAATGGCTGTCTTCATCACAAATCCATAGCAACAGGTCTGAATCATCTCATTTTTGAAAAGATCTATGTCCATCAGAATTGATTATTGTATAATCTTGCTGTTGCCATGCGCAGTGATTTTCTGGTACTATTCACTTCACTTAGCATCAGTTCATGTAAGTTTCTCTAGGCATCTCTGAAATAATCCTGCTGCTTGTTTCTTGCAGAACATTAATATTTCATTACATTCAAATATCATAACTTATTCACCCATTCTCCAACTGATGAGCGTCTACTCTGTTTCCAGTTTCTTGCCATTCAAAAGGGCTGCCACAAACATTTTTGCACATGTGAGTCCCTTTCCTTCCTTTAAGATCTCTTTGGAATATAATCCCAAGTAGAAATACTTCTGGGTCAAAGGATATGCACAATTTGATAATCCTTTGGGCATAATTCCAAATTGCTATCCAGAATAGTTGGATCCATTCACAGCTCCACCAACAATGTATTAGTGTTCCATTTTCCCACATCCCTTTAATATTCATTATCTTTTCCTGTCATTTTAGCCAATCTGAGAGGTGTATAGTGGTATTTCAGAGTTGTCTTATTTTGCATTTCTCTGATCAATAGTAATTTAGACCATCTTTTGAGATGACTAGAAATGGTTTCAAATTTTTCATCTGAAAATTGTCTGTTCATATCCTTTAAGCATTTATGAATTGGAGAATGGCTTGAATTCTTATAAAATTTGAATCAATTCTCCATATATTTTAGAAATGAGACCTTTATCAGAATCCTTGGATGTAAATTTTTCCCCATTTCATTGCTTCCCTTCTAATCTTATCTGCATTAGTTTTGTTTGTACAAAAAACCTTTTAACATAGTGTAATCAGAATTATCTATTTTGCACTCCATAATGTACTCTAGTTCTTCCTTCTTTGGTCAAAAATTTCTTCCTTCTCCACAGATCTGAGAAAAGAGTATTCTTTGTTCTTCTAATTTGTTTATAATAGCACTCTCAATGTCTAAATCACGAACCTCTTTCAAAGATATCTGGGTATATAGTGTTAAGTGTGGATCAGTGCCTAGTTTCTAAAATACTAATTTCCAATTTTCCCAGCAGATTTGTCAAATAATGACTTCTTATTCCAGAAATGTGTGTCTTTGGGTTTATCAAAAACTAGATTACTATAGTCATTGGCTAATGTATCTTGTGAACCTAACCTATTCCACTGATTGACTACCTTACTTCTTATCAATCCCAAATGGTTTTGGTAATCACTGCTTTGTAATATAGTTGTATGTCTGGTACAGTTAGGCTAATTTCATTTGTTTGTTTTTTCATTGATTTCCTTGAAATTCTTCCAGATGAACTTTGTCATTATTTTTCTAGCTCTGTAATGGAATTGAATAAGTAGATTAATTTAGGTGATATTGTCATTTTTATTCTATTTGATGCTGGAGTCAATAAGGAGGCAGTGAAACTATATGAGGAGGGAAGGGACAGTCATGTTTTAGGAATATTGCTTTAGCAGCTAGGCGAAGCATGTATTGGAAAGGGAAGAAAATGGAGGCAGAACAACCAAACAGGAGGCTACTACAATGGTTTAGGTGATGAAAACCTGATTGGATCCCATCTAGGTAAGTGGGGAAAAGGTGATAAGTAAAAGATATGTTGCAGAGGTTTACCTTACCCTGCCAATGAGCACTTGATATTTTTCCAATTGATTGGATCTGACTTTATTTGTGTGGAAAGTACTTTGTAATTGTTTTCATATAGTTCCTGGCTTTGCCTTGGGAGGTGGATTCCCAAATATTTTATAGTATCTAAGTTATTTTAAATGCAATTTCTCTTTGTATCACTTGCTGCTGGACTTAGTCTGTAATATGTAAGAATGCTGGTGATTACTTGAATCTATTTTGTATCCTGCAACTTTGTTAATGTTGTGAATTGTTTCTAGTAGTTTTTTTAGTTGTCTCTAGAATTCTCTAAGTATACTATCATATCATCTGCAAAGAGTGACAATTTGGCTTCCTCATTACCTACTCTAATTCCTTTAATTTCTTTTTCTTCTCTTATTACCAAAGCTAACATTTCTATTACAAATTTGAATAGATTTTCAATTCTATTGAAATTTCTATATTTCAATATAGAATTTTGATTCTATATTGTAGTGGTACAACCTTATTCACCCCTGATCTTATTGAAAATGGTTCTAGTTTATCCCTACTACACATGATGCTTCCTGATGGTTTTAAATAGATAATACTAATCATCTTTTTTTTTTATTTAATAGCCTTTTATTTACAGGTTATATGTATGGGTAACTTTACAGCATTAACAATTGCCAAACTTCTTGTTACAATTTTTCACCTCTTACCCCCCACCCCCCCCCCCAGATGGCAGGATGACCAGTAGATGTTAAATATATTAAAATATAAATTAGATACACATTAAGTATACATGACCAAACTGTTATTTTGCTGTACAAAAAGAATCAGACTCTGAAATATTGTACAATTAGCTTGTGAAGGAAATCAAAAATGCAAAAAAATGGGCATAAATATAGGGATTGGGAATTCAATGTAATGGTTTTAGTCATCACCCACAGTTCTTTCTCTGGGTGTAGCTGATTCAGTTCATTGCTGCTCCATTGGAAATGATTTGGTTGATCTCATTGCTGAGGATGGCCAGGTCCATCAGAACTGGTCATCACATATAGTATTGTTGTTGAAGTATATAATGATCTCCTGGTCCTGCTCATTTCACTCAGCATCAGTTCGTGTAAGTCTCTCCAGGCCTTTCTGAAATCGTCCTGTTGGTCATTTCTTACCGAACAATATACTCCATAATATTCATATACCAAAATTTATTCAGCCATTCTCCAACTGATGGGCATCCACTCAGTTTCTAGCCACTACAAAAAGGGCTGCCACAAACATTCGTTCACATACAGGCCCTTTTCCCTTCTTTATGATCTCTTTGGGATATAAGCCCAGTAGTAACACTGCTGGATCAAAGGGTATGCACAGTTTGATAACTTTTTGAGCATAGTTCCAAACTATTCTCCAGAATGGTTGGATTCATTCACAACTCCACCAACAATGCATCAATGTCCCAGTTTTCCCACATTTCCTCCAACAATCATCATTATTTTTTCCTGTCATCTAATACTATTCATCTTAATGAAAACTCCATTTATTCATATATTCTATAGTCTTTTTAATAGAAATTGGTGTTGGATATTGTCAAATGCTTTTTCTGCATTTATTGAGTTAATCATATGATTTTTGTTCGTTTGGTTTTGGATGTAGTTAATTATGCTAATAGTTTTCCTAATATTGAAACAATCCTGCCTTTCTCATATAAATTCTGCTTGGTCATGGTGTATTATTCTGGGGTTAATTTGTTGTAATCTTTTTGCTAATATTTTATTTAAGATTTTTGCATCAATGTTCATTAGGGAAATTGGTCTATTAGTTTCTGTTTTCACTCCTTCTTTCCCTATTTTTCCAAATAGTTTGCATAGTACTGTAATTAATTTTTCTTTAAATGTTTGGTAGAATTCACATGTAAATCCATCCAGTCCTCGAGAATTTTTTAGGCTGTTGATTAATGACTTTGATTTTTTTTCTAAAATGGGACTATGTAAGGAATTTATTTCTTCTATTAATCTGGACCAGCTATATTTATGTAAGTATTCATCTATTTCACTTATATAATTAGATGTATTGACATATAGTTGGGCAAAATAGCTCCTAATTATTGCTCTAATTTCCTCTTCATTGCTGGAAAATTCTCCCTTTTCAGTTAAGATACTAACAATTTTTCTTCTTTCCTTTTTCTAATCAAATTAACTAAAGGTTTATCTATTTTATTGTTTTTTTCATAAAATTAATTCTTAGTATTGTTTATTAATTCAATAGTTTTCTTTCAGTTTTATTAATCTCTTTTATTTTCAGAATTTCAAATTTGTTATTTAATAATTAGTCTATTTTAGATATACTGAGTTTGAGTCTGTTGACATCCAATTGTAAAATGTAATCTGGTACAGGAAATCAACAGAGAGAAAAAGGCTGGGTATACAAATCCGGGAAGCACCTGCCTAAAGCTGATTGCTATCAGCTTTATCATTGAAATCTAATTTAATCATTGGAAGCTAATTGTCAAGGAAAGAGACAATGATCAGTATTTAGTACTAGATCTCTTTCTTTATGGATACAACCACACAGGTATGGAAAAAATAAAATAATAACTGATTTGGACTCCATATTCTCCCATAACTAGTGAAGACATTCCTATTCTGTGCAATTTTCTGAGCCAGATAGTTGGTTATGTCTGCTTCTCTCTGGAAACAGATTCAATATCCAATTCTTACATAAATTTTATTTTCCATAGAGCTGCCACTTCATTCCTCTCCCACATAAAACAGTAGTAGCAGCAGCAACAACAACAAAAGTTACATTTCATACCACACATTTCCATGTTTAGAATCATATGCTATTGGAGAGAGAAGGGACCAGAAAACTTATAATATTGGAATTGTAAAGAAAGAGCAGGGAATGGCTTTTAAAGATTTTGGATTTTTTATTTCATAGATTCTTTTAATGAAGCTTTAGAATCTTTTCTCAGAAGAATGTTTGCACACCCATACACCCACACATATATTTGTATGTGTGTGAATATATATATATATATATATATATATATATATATAATTCATAGGAATACAAAGGGAATTAGGTATATTGAAATAGTTATCAAGATTTTTTTTAAATTGAAAACATAATAAAATACAAACCTCATGTTAAGAATTCCTTACAGATTTTTAAACCATAGATTTAAACCATAGATCTAAGCTGAACATGGCATTAGAACAGTTTCTCAAACTTTTTCTACTCATGATCTCTTTTTATCTGAGAATTTTTATTTAGCCCTGAGTACATAGGTACATAAAATAAGTATGTAAACTGAAGTTCTTTGGTATACATATAAATTTACCACTCATTAAAGATGAAGGAAAATTTGCATACTGATAATAAGATAGATGCACTTGTTTATTTTTACATAAAGAATTAAATCTTGGCAGAATATTTGATATCTTTTATATTGCCAAATTTTTTACAATCCCCACATTCAATTATGTAACCCCATATAGGGTCACAACCTATAGTTTAAGAAACTTTGCCTTAAATCAGGGCTTAAACTTTTTACACTCATTATCTTTTTTCATCCAAGAAATTTTTATGTGACTCTGAGAATTTAGGTATGTAAAATAGTTATGCAAATTAAGCATTTACTGATAATACATCGCAATTTCATGATCCTCACATTCAGTTACAAGACTTTATAAGGGGCCACGACCCACAGTTTTAAAAGCTCAGTATTAGAAGGACTCTGGTACCATTACTTGCTTATTTTTTATTTAAAAAAAAAAAAATTACCCTAGAGTTGAGATGACTTGTCCATGACCATGAAAAAAACCAAGAAAACCCAAAGGAGAAGACCAGAACTAAAATTCAAATTCCTTGACTCCTAATACAGCTTTCTTTTCCCTATTCCATGCTGTCATTATGGTATATTCTATGTCATAGTCTGCCTTAATTTGATCTGAATTACTCTTTCCTCTCAAATTGGTTGCCAGCTTCTTTCTAATAATAACTAGCATTTGTCTATCACTTACAAGTTTCCACAACATTTTACAAGTGTTATGTCATTTCATCCCCACTTCAGGACTGAGAAGTAGGTGCTATTACTGTATTATCAACTCCATTTACAGCTAAGAAAACTGAAGCCAACAGAGACCAAGTTACATATCCAGAATTACCCATCTTGTTTGTTTCTGGGGCTAAATTTGAACTCTTCCTAGGATCTAGCACTTTATCCATTATACCATGTACAAAAACTCAAATCACCTTTCATGGTACTGAAAATATATTAATTAAAGCCTGTTAAGATGCAACAGACTGATGAGAATTAAAACAGATCCCATTATCACTGAAGTGAAATGAGTAGTTAATATCAGCTGCTTTTTTCTTCTCGAAATACCTCAAAAAGGAAGTTTTCAAATCTTCCAAATCCCTCTAACTTTTGGATGAATTTTCATTTCCCATTTGCTCATTATTATTATAAATTCGCAGCTCCTATTATAAGTAATTTGTCAGTCTGTAAGAGAAACTACAAAGCATCAACTTCTACTCAGAAAAACAGTAGCTCTGGGAAAAGTGGGCTTTTCTTTGTCGCCATTCACCATCTCAGTTCTTCATCATTGCTCTCTTCTTCTCCCCCCTGCTCTCTCTCTCTCTCGTTTTTTTTTTTTGACATTTTACATCTCAGCTTTAGAAATCTGACTGCAATTAGGACAGGTTTAAACATGATGTCAAGGTTTCCACTACTTCAGAGGAAAATCATCTCTCCCTTTCAATTTAAACAAGAGCAGTGACGCCTATTTTTTTTTTCATTGAGTGAGGACTTCCTGGCCTAGTTTAAAATGCTAAGGAAATAGTATAGTCCCATGGCAGATGCTAAGTGAGGTGGAGAACTCTGTGGAATATGTCTTTTAGTTAGCCATGGTTATTATGGAAAGCCAAGAATATCTGTAACTTGGTTCCCCCCACACTGAACACTGCTATCTTCTATAGAAGTCAACTTTAGCAACTTTCTAATAGATAGAACCTATCATTAATCTTTGAAGTTCTCCAATTTCCCTACCTAACAATATATATTAAATTAAATGTATGATGTGTATAGCTCATATTATTGTGGTCTGTCCAGAACATTCCTAATCTTTTCAATATCCTGAGATTCCAACCAAATTAAAAATGAGTGGAAAAAAATAGACCCATCCTACTTCCAAATGGAAAGAACCATTAATCCCAACAGCCTTTTAATCCAAAAATCGCTCAAGATTGGAGGAGTATTCTGATTAGGACAGACATGGAAAGAGAATAAATTGTATCATAGTTCACTAGAAGAGCAATGTTAGATCTATGTATTATCCCTAACAAGTTTACAATAAGTTCTTTCCCAGGCACCAAGGATACAAAGACAAAATGAACTGGATCTGCCCCCAATAAGCTTGTATTTTAATATAGTGTCATTAAAGAAGAGAGCATTCACAATGTGTGTATATAGAAAGAGGTAGGGAATAGGATTGGAGGTTGGTAAAATCAGGAAAGCCCAATATGCACTAAATATTTTTGAGCATTATCTCAAAAGAACCTAAAAATTATAAGAGGCAGAAGTGAGGACAGAGTACAGACTAAATATCAAAAATCAAATGAATAAAACAAGAGATCTGGAAAATGGAATATTGCATGTAGGAAGAAGAATAAGGTGGTCAATCTGACTGCAACAGAGATGTAACTCTCATCAAAATCATTTTGTATAAAACTATGCTCTTTACTGGAGATTGTATATTCAATGCCCCTGCAAGAGGAGTGGACTGGGAACTTGAAAGAGAAGAGCAATATTTTCTTCTGGCTTCACAATCTCTCTTCTTTTTTTTCTCTTCCACAAACTTCACACCTCTAATCTGAGTGAAACATTTAGTCATCCATCTCCACCAAGGAGAGTCTTATTCAAATAAGCTATGAGCTAAGTATTACAAAAAATATGAGAAAGGAGGGAGTAAGAGGTTAATTTTCCAGATTGTTGAGGCACTTAAATGGACATTAAGTTTTGCATTTATTTGTCTTCTATAAGCATATCCAGGACTATGATGTTGTAGTTGAAATGGGCTGGACTTGATGGGATAAATGGTGAAGAAAATTCTGATATAAAAATTCCTTGTGGAGATCTTATATAAGAGTGGCACAGGATAGGTAGACATTGGTGGATTGTGATTTGTCTGGAGGGAAGAGATATCAACATCAAAGTTATCTCAGATTTGAGTATTTAAGTATTTCAACCATATATGTTTATACATGTACAAGTATGTATACTTAGATGCTTATAGCTAATGTACCTATTTGATAAATATATGAATATATATACATATATATGACATTTAACATCTTTCTTTGGAGATATAAATGTAAAAGTCATTGTCCATGCTCTCATGGAATTTAATTGAATAGCTAAATTTATGACCCAGTAAAAACAATTCAAGATAGGACACAGGTAATTTCTATTTTGTGCTTTCAGAATTAATAAGGGTAATGTAATCCTACTTATGTTCAAGCATCAGTCTTTTTTGATATTGAAGGATTATTTGGCATTTGTGAATGATGAATGGGAGGAGACCTGTGTGCAAGAGAAAACAAATAGTTAAATGACAAAGTTGTTGGTATTTAAAGAATATACTCAAGTATATTCCAAAGTCTTTAGAAAGACAAAGAATGCCAGTGTACAGAAGATTTTTCTCTGCCTGCTTCTTATATTGGAGAAAGTCTGGGCAAGAGGAGAAGTTTCCTCATCCTCAGAATCCAATGTTGACTTTACCTAGTTAAGAGTTATAGACTACTTAAGACATGGGTTAAATTTAGAAAATTTAAGCCCATTCAGTTCCTAGATTTGAATAAAGATTTTTCTTTTTTTCTTTCACACCAATATGGAACTGTCATCAGTCATAAAGAGTCACACAACCCAGAACAGGGTGGTTGGTTCTCTACTGAAAATATTTATGTCGGTAACTATGCAATATGGTCTGTGGGATATATCCTTTTTTTTTCTTCCAAGAACAAGTGACACATGGTCTTTCATATACGCAGGTTAGCTCCAGACTATTTTCCTTTAAAAACAAAAAAGAATCTTGGGCATAAGAAATCCTGTATCTTGGTATTTATTTAGTTAGGGGTTTCTTTTGTATTTTCTTTCTTTTTTTTATATGAAGCAACCAAGGTTAAGTGACTTGCCCAGGGTCACACCACTGTAAATGTCAAGAATTTGAGGATGGATCTTTATAAACTCAGGTCTTCCTGACTACACAACTGTCTATCCACTGTGCCATCAAGCTTCCCCTTGTATTTTCCTGAGGAAAGAGCTATTAAGCATCCATCCCGATATCACCAGTCCCAGTTAGATTGCAACTTTGGGAGAAGGAGACTTCAGACTTTGACATCTTCAACTCCTTTTACAAAAGAAAGAATTTCAGATTTGGAAAGAATCTTAGAAGAGTGAATGTCAGAGATGAGACAGATCCTAGAACACAGAATGTCAGATGTCAAATGGACCTTAAAAATAACAATAGAATTTCAGAGTTGCAGTTGACTTGTGATTAAAAAAAAAAAGCTTTGACAATAAAATGTTAAATGAAGAATGGACCCTTGATAGTTAGTCTTATAAGAGACCACAGATCTTAGACAAAGTTAAAATTAAAATATACTTAAGCAAAAGAGAAAAATAGGGAATCTACATTATGTGTCCACAATATTATCCAGGATTTTTTCTACCATTTAAAATAATTATATAGAATAAGATACCTGAGAGTATTCCTGCCAAAAGAGTCACAGGAACTATCTAAGGATAAACATAAAATACTTTTTATACAAATAAATTGAGACCTAAATAATTGGAGCAACATTTATTGTTCATGGGTAGGTAAAGCTAATATGATTAAAAAAATGAAAATCTTAACATGACTAATCTATTTATTCATTGCCACTCAAAAAATACTAAAAATCTTCTTACTAAGTTAGAAAAAATAGTACCAAAGATAATTTGGAAAAAGTAAATGTCAAGAAACTCAAATAAACCAGGGCAAAAAAGATATAAAGGAAGGGGAGTTAGTAATAACAAGCCTTAAACTATATTATAAGGTGTGAGCACTGTTTAAATATAAAATGAATAATTTCAATTATTTTAAATTAAAATTTTCTTGTATAAAGGCAATGTAGCCAAGAATAGAAGGAATTTAGAAAATTCAGGAAAAATAAACATATACACATTCTCAAATAAGATGTGGTTGTGTTTGAATATTTCTGTGGTAAAGGAAATAATAAGCTGATTTATTTTGAAAAACATAGAAAGACTTGGGCCTAGGAAGGAAAATGCTATCCTCCTTCAAAGAAAGAGATCACAAGTAGAAATATGCAAATGCCATTTTACATATATGTGCATGAATGTATATGTATAGATTTATAGATATTTATGTATATATGTGGGGGGGCACACATACAAGCACAAACAGATATAAATTATAGACTTCTTTAGGGTAGGTGAGAATATGGAGGGAAAGAGGGCAAAAAATAAAAATAAAAAATACACAGCAGAGTACAAAAGAAAACCTATAAGGAAGACAAAACAAACAAGCAAACAAACAAAAACTGGATAGCTTAGTATTTATAGTATTTATAGTGTTTAGTAGTATTTATAATATGGATTTTCTTAAAATGGAAAGTTTATTGTTTTAAATTTAATTCTCTTATATTCTGCTGTGAGGAAGGCAATGCTTTTTATATTCTCATTTTATATTTGTTAAAATGAATAAAACTTTACAAGAGAGAGAGAGAGATCTTAGACAACAGCAAATTAGAACTACAAGACACTTTTGGTTATTATCTGACTCGAGATCTAATCTACAGAAGGCCAGGAGAAAAAAGAATCTACATGAATTAGTAAAGATATGAAAAGAAAGAATTCTCCTATTTCTACTACTGCATTTCTCAAATGAAATAAAACTAATGTTGCTTTTAGTCAGAGATGGTGGCCATCTTTATTTTTTTTTTTATACATGACCAAACTGTTATTTTGCTGTACAAAAAGAATCAGACTCTGAAATATTGTACAATTAGCTTGTGAAGGAAATCAAAAATGCAGGTGGGCATAAATATAGGGATTGGGAATTCAATGTAATGGTTTTTAGTCATCACCCAGAGTTCTTTCTCTGGGTGTAGCTGGTTCAGTTCATTACTGCTCCATTGGAAATGATTTGGTTGATCTCATTGCTGAGGATGGCCAGGTCCATCAGAACTGGTCATCATATAGTATTGTTGTTGAAGTATATAATGATCTCCTGGTCCTGCTCATTTCACTCAGCATCAGTTCGTGTAAGTCTGTCCAGGCCTTTCTGAAATCATCCTGTTGGTCATTTCTTACAGAACAATAATATTCCATAATATTCATATACCACAATTTATTCAGCCATTCTCCAACTGATGAGCATCCACTCAGTTTCCAGTCTCTAGCCACTACAAAGGGGGCTGGTGGCCATCTTTTAAAAAGCAGTTTGAGATTATCTCTTCCCCCTAAAACTTCTTAGAGGTTTTTTTTTGGGTCCTGGAGTAGCATTAGCAACATTTCATTTCCCTTATCTCCATCCAGGACTTAGCTAAAAGAGGAATCAAATACAATTATTATATTTAATAAAACCCATGTATTTCTCTTAGGAACTTCAAACCATATCATCAATAGAGAAAGCAGAAACTTTAAGGTCATAGCAACTTTCTTCAAAATTGCATTATTTTCTTGAGTCCCTTGTACTTTGCATGACAAATGTAGACAGTAACTATGTTCATACCATATGATTTATGTGATATAAGGTTGCTCTGAGAATCAAGAAACCTGATTTTTTTTTATTTTCCTTTTCCCATGTTACTCTTTTCCCTGAACTTGAGTTTCCCAGCTCTGTCACATTTTGGTACTATAATCTCAGGCAAGATACTTTCCCTAAGGTCTCCATTTCCTCATAGGCAAGATAGTGTTGGAAAAGATGATGCCTAAGTTTATATTTAGCTCTGACTTTATGTTTCCATCCATCAATCCAATAAACACAATAATGACACCCTTTACCTTCTTCACAGGAAAATCTTTAAGAATTAAATCAAAAGCAAATAGATGAGATGGACCAACACTAAACCAATTTAGTATATAGTTAGTCAGAGCAGTTGTTTGATGGAATTAATCAAATGGTTGTGACCAGTCTACTTAATTAACACCATCAATGTGGTGGCAAATGGACATATCCACACAATATTCAAACAAGCAGATGAAAAGTTTTAGAAGTAATCCAGATGTTTGGCATCACAAAGATAAAATATCTGTATGATTGCCTGAATTTTTCACTTTGACATGTAAAACTATTTAAACTTCTTGGATATAAGTATTAAATAAATACATGTTTTAAGCTAAATTTAGGGTATCTTAACCTCTATCAATTTGTCTGGGGATATTTTCACAAATTTCCTACAAATTGGACACAATGTCAGATATGCTATATATTGATTTAGCTTTATTTCAAAAAGGCTAACTTTCTTAAAAATAATAGTTAATTGATTTCAGAAAAGATTATCAATTATCTCCAATTTTCCTACTAATGTCAAAGATCTAACTTAGTCCCATTAGAGAATTTTGTTTTTTCTCACATACCCCTTTTTCTGTTCCACTGGTTTTATTCAGCATATTATAGTGAGCATTTCTTTTATTTAATTGTTGTTAATCCTCTCAATTCTCTGGAGTCATGGTCTCTGAAAATTTCTAGTCATGAGATTATGCCCATCTTCTCTCTAAATATTTTGAAATCTATTTTCCTAATATTTCAGATATATGTCTGACTAAATAGAGGTTTTTTCCTTCTTTATTTATTATGAAATCAAATATTGTATTCTGCCTTCCTTGGTGTAATTTTCTTCAATATCAGGAGTTAAGTCTTTTCTTGTTTTTTGGGATTCTATCCAAAGTAGTAGTTACTTTTCCTGAGAGCATCTATGATATCTAAATCATAGCTCCAGCTTATGAGACAAAAAGTTACTGCATGAATTCTTCTTATTTCTCCAAAGTTTACATTTTAATGAAGGGAGAATAAGTATAGAAATAACTATGAAACAGAAAAGAGATGATAAATATAAAGAAAAAGCCCAGTTAAAATCCTATGAGAAAATTGACAAATCAAGAACCTCTTCAATTCGAAAGAGGGAATAAATCAGGGTTGTTTTCATGGAGGAACATTATGTGCACTTGGCACTGAATAAGAAGAGAAATGCAACATTCTTATAACATTCCTAGAAAGATATAGCTTGCAAAATAACAGCAAACTCTTCTTATCATGAATATCATGGTAAAACACCAAAAGACTTCAAGTTGGCAAAAGTATTTTAGCTCATTCTAACTCATTATCCATTCTGGGAAAAAGAAGAAAAACAGTTTTAGCCTTTTCACTAATTTAACGTGGCTTAAACCCAACTACTCTGAATTAATAGGGTTTGTTTTATCCTTGACATCCTGAAAATAGAGTCTAAATAATGATGGATGAGGAGAGTAGGATAAAGAGGCAATCAGAAACCTGCCCTTAGCTAACTTAAGAGGGATGGCTGTTCCACATGGATGCAAGGGTGCAATGCAACATCAGAACTTGGACTCAGCTTTTGATCTGGTATGAAACATACTGTTAAAAAAAATGTAGACCTGTGGTTAGTTAGGTCTTTCTTCCACATAAAATCAAAGATCTCATTTACCCAGGGCAGTGTTGGCAGGTGGAATGGGATTTGCTAGCTAGTGCCAGAAATCAGTAACTGTTAGCCCTGGCATCTCTCCTTCCCTCCTTTCCATTCATCTTCCCTCTCTTTCTCTGTCTGCTCCCTCTTTTCTTTCCCTACTTCTCATTTTTGTTGTACTTAGGTAAGTGACATTGAAGATACTTTCAGACTTTCCATAAGAAATATTTGAATTTGCATCCTTCCTCAAATATTTACTAGATCTTGAACAAGTCAATTAAATCTTCTCATTCTCAGTTTTTTCATCTGGCAAAATTCAAATAATAATAGAATCTACCTCAGAAGGTTGTCATGAGGATCAAATGAAGTAACATATGTAAGATGTTTTGTAAATTTTAAAGCAATGCACTAATGCTAGATATTATTATTATACTCAATTTCATGTTCCTCGGAAACAGGCTCACAGAACCTCAGACTTGGGCCTTTTACTGAATATAAAAATAGTCTTTCTGGAAAACCTGAAGGACATGATAAGAAGTAGTATTGTGTGTCTAACTGTTATGCTAAAGGAGAGATGATAGAATCCTAAAAAGGGAAATACCCCCTCCATTTTACAGTCAATCATGCAAAAAGGAAAGAAAAATTGATGAATGTTATCTGATAGCTATCTGAAAAAAGCTGAGAACAGCTTTTTTTTAAAGATTAAGAGAAAGAATAAGATAGGCTCTCTGGGCCTTTCTCTTTTTTAATGCTCTTAATAGCTTTTATTTTTCAAAATGCATGCAAAGATAGTTTTCAACATTCACCCTTACTAAAACCTTATTTTCTAAAGTTTTCTCCATCTTCTCTTCTCCCTTCCCCTAGATAGCAATTAATCCAGTTCAGGTTAAATATGTACAATTCTTCTAAATATATTTCTACATTTATCATGCATATTGCACAAGAAAAAATATGATCAAAAGGAAAAATTAGGGAAAAAACAGCAAACAACAACAAAGGTGAAAATACTATATTATGATCTACATTCAGTTTCTATAGTCCTCTCTCTGGATGCAGATGATTCTGTGCATCACAAGTCTATTAGAATTGGCCTGAATCACCTCATTGTTGAAAAGATGGGCCTATCACCTTTTTCCCCACATACATATTTTGTTTTATTTTTACATATATATTAACTTTTTAATATACATTTCTTTATGAATCATATTGGGAAAGAAAATCAGAACAAAAGAGAAAAAGCATGACAGAAGGAAAAAAGTAAATATATTATGTGTTGATTTATATTCAATTTCTATTGTTCTCTTTCTGGATGCAAATGGTGTTTTCTATCCAGAGTTATTAGAATTGCCTTGGAGGTCCTATCTCTTAATAGAACAGTGGACCTATTGTTATGAAAACTTTAAAAATACTTACCAGTTATGTGACTCTGTGCAAATAACTTAACCATTGTGTGCTTCAGTTTTCTCATATGTAAAATGGAGATAACAGCATCTTATCTCCAGTTGTTTTGAGGATAAAATGCATCATCTATAAAGTTCTTTAAAAAAAACTTTTAAAATTATATAAATTGTTGTTTTTATTATTAATATCATAGGGAAGTTGAGTCAACAGGAATGAGAGATTCTTAAGAATGAAATTCTAAAGAAAAACAGGGATGAGTTTCTTTTAAGACCTCTTCATTGCTCACCTTTGCTCCAATGTAATCTAAGACTTTGTATTCTCTTCAGCTATCTTCATTTATATGTGTTTACTCATATGTTGCCTTTAGAAATTGTTTTTTATTTGAATGTCCCATCTTCTTCAAATAAGATCTATGTATGTCTGTGTATTCTATGGTTGGGTTCATGTCATTATAGTACTTCCTTTAGATCTCTTACAGAAAACTTTGTACCACCCCGTCAAGGCTTGACTGGATAGCTGATATATGAGAATAGATGGGCCAGTAAGGTTCAGCAGATGAACAGTTCAGGTTCTTTTAAAGGCAAGAATCTTGCAATTTGATCCCAAACTTGTCAAATTATTTTCCAGCTCATAATGTTGCAATGATTAGCTCAATTCAGCAAATCCTGAGGTAAAGTTCCTAATCCCAGTATTCGAAGTCTTCCCACAACTGATGTTTACTTTTCTAGTCCCTTCTAATATAAATTTTTTCTATTTCCCATCAAACTGGATTGGGACACACACAAACACATACCTTTTTTGATCTTCCCTTGGAGTCTTTATTCATCCCATTTTTTATGCCTGGGATGTCTATCAAAATCTACTTCTAGGTATCATTTAGGCCTTCTGAAACTTCACCCATCCTTTAATAACTATTTCTAATACCATCATCTCTACAAGGTTTTTCTAGAATCCACAGCTTACTATTAATTCTCTTCCCCTATCCTTATCTAAATTAGTTTGGATTTCATGTACAATTTTATGGCATTATCTATTTCTGTTCATGCAACAGAGATTACTTCTTGTTGTTATTGTTTCATTTGTTGTATATTATAACTAAACATTACTGCCTCTGGAGCCAGAGGAGCTGAGATCAAATCCCACATTAGGCGGCAAGCACTTGGAGAGCCAGGTCTCTTTTTGCCTCTCTTTTCACCCTGAGATCTTACCCCAGATTACCACATAATAAAAACTTAATATATATTTATTGACTGATTGTAAAATGAATGTGTTTAGCTAGATGACCACTAAGATGGCTTCTAACTCTAAAAATCCAATACACTTGTGACTTCCATGAGGTTATAGACTATTAATTATTTTATGTATTTCTTCCCTAGAACTGAGCACAGTGAAATCACAGGATCACAAAATTCCAGCAAAAAGGAGCATTAGACATAGTCTTACCTAATTCTTTCATCCTACACATAAAGAAAGACTTAGCCACATAAAGTGGCTAAGTCACTTACACAAGACAATCAACCCATAAAAAATTATTAAATGCCTAATGTGCATCAGTCAGTGTGTAAAATGGTAAAGGCAAGCAATAGTCCCTGCCCTTACGAGGCTTACAATCTACTGGAGGAGAGAACATGCAAAATGGTACACATACACATAAGGCACATTACAAAGTGAGCTATCTATGAGAAAAATAGGAAATCATTAAGAGGCAAAGTAATGGAATTAAGAGTGGTTGGAAAGGGCTTGCTGTAGAAAGTGGGACTTTAGTTAGGTCTTAAAGGAAGCCAGGAAGATCAGTAATCCAGAGAGCATTCCAGGTTTGGCAGACAGCCAAAAAAAGGTCAAGGAAGAGCCAGGATTCAAAGTCTCACTCTGTAACTCCAAAAGGGGTGCTTGGTCAACTGCTGCATGCTGTTTCAGTATTTTGTACATGATAGATACTTGGTATAAATGTCTGATGAAATGTAATCAGAGGATTAGTAGAGTTGAACAACATGGAGAATAGTCACAGTATATATATATATATATATATATATATATATATATATATATATATATATAACCTATATATAGATGGACTAGCTCACCTCTAAGACTTTCTGGAGTGGTACTGTTTTTAATCTTTACCTTTTTCTTAAGGGAAGCTCTTGACCCTTGGACATGATCAATAGAGAGGAGGATAAGATTGGTGGATATTTTTATCCTGTGTTATGTGACCAAGGCACAAGATAAATATGAGCCCTAAGAGCATGGAGGGGGAGGGGGATTAGATATAGTGTGGAAAAGAAATATTTTTTAGTGTAGAAGAACTATATTTGAGCCCTGATATGACATTTGTCAGATATAAGCTGTATGACGCTGGGTGTCTTTATGTCTGCGAACCTCAGTCCCCTCCTCTGTAAAATGGGAATATTAATGTTTGTACGACCCGTTTTACGGAGCTAACCTGAAGAAAGCCATTTTGTAAATCTCCAAATATCATAGAAATGGGAGCAACATTATTCCTTATTCTAGTCTCCCACATACCTTGCACAATATTTGGCTCATGTCTCTGATGAGAACTAAGTGGGATAACTCCTGCGTGTAAGGCTTTCCACAGCAGTGTCGGGAAATGCCCAACAGAGTCATATGAATTTGCTGATGTGTCTAGGAGCTGAATGATAGTGAAATCTCTGCCAACCTTGGCTGTGCCTCTAGGAAAGTTGTGATTTCACCTCTCTGCCAGTCCAGATGCCTGTCGTATTATTCATGCATGTGGTTTCTTCCCAGAGGAACAGCCATCGCCCAAATACCTGGCACAGTGATTCTGAAGTTGGAAATCTGGTGTTTTCACTAACACAGACAAAAACTAGGAGCAGAACAGCCTAATAGGCATTTTGAGGACCTGCTGTGCTCAGCAATATGCTCAATGAGCCTCTTGGCAATCCTGAATGGTATACTTGTTCTGGAATCTGAGAACAAGATCGATTAGTCCGTAAATCATCATTGAAAGTCTATTGTCTGCTGAGCACCATGTACCCTATGTGGTAGAAAGATGAAGACCAAATTTAGAAAAAACACATTTTGGTTTTAGACATCATATTTTAGGAGAGTGATTGATATGCAAGAATGTGGCCAAAGAAGGGCAACACCATGGGTTATAGTAGGGAATTGTGTTGAATTGGGAGTCAAAAAACTTGGTTCTGTTCTTGTCTCTGCTTTTTATTAGCTGAAATGGTCATTTAGAAATATATTTATTAAATATCTACTGTTTATCAGTCAGTGTGATAGGAAATGAGAATATAAATACAAAGAATAATACAACCTTTGCTCACAAATAGCTTAGACAAGTCATTTAGAGTTTCCTTGACTAAAGCAAAAGAGATAGATATACAAATTGATTTCCAGCTTTAACATTCTGCAGTTCTTGGCCCTGGATACTGCTTAGACCATTTGGTGACTTTTTGAAATATGGAAGATTAACATGAAAAAGAGAAGGTTCAGGATGACCTCTTTTTCCAAATGTATGATCTGTCATAAAGAAGAAGTTCAAGACTGTTTTTGTTTTACCCCAGAGAGTAAAAATGGAACAAATGGGTAGAAGTTATAGGGAGGTAGATTTGTATTCATTTAAGAAAGAATTTTCTACCAGTTCTCCTCTTGCTTCCTTTCAGATCATACATTTTCAGTCTATTTTACACACTTTTTATCTAAATCATGCTTATTTACCAGGACTGTTGCCAAAGGTTTTGTCCTCTTTCTTCTATCCTAGCTTATTTGGTGATCTATATCTTCAATTATCATGTCTAGAAAGATGATCATCATTTCTATTTATTCTGCCTGAATCTTCAGTCTTATAATATCTCACTCACCATAATTGCTTCAAAAAAGAAAAAAAATATATCAAATAATATTATAACATATGTTGTATATACAGGTTTTATATATACATATATATATATAACATATACAATTATACATATACATACATGCACTCAGTTAAGTGAGAAATCAATCTTATCTGAAAATGGTTAAGTGATATGGGAGGAAGAGAATGATAAAAGGCAAGGCAGATTAAGGGAGGCAAAACAAACTTTAAAGGAATAACAATTAAAAGATAGAGACAGAAATGGTGGGACAAGCAAAAAAAAGGTAGAATAAAAGTAAATATACAGTTAGTAATCATAATTATGAGTTTCAATGAGATGAATCAATCTCTAAAATGGAAACAGCAAAATAAATTACCAATAAAAATCAAATTTTATATACAAGAAAAAAACTTGAAACATAAAGATGCACATAGGTTTATCTCTAATTTTTTTTATTTTAACTCTATCATCTTTCATCTAATTTTTTTTAAGGCAGGAATAGCATTATCATCTCAGCTAAAACAAAAGCAAAAATAGACCTAATTAAGGAAATAATCAAAGAAACTGCATTTTATTAAAAGTACCATAAACAAAAAAGTAATCAAAATATGGAAAATTCACTGATAAAGGTCTTATTCCTCAAATATGTTAGAAGTTGAGTCAAATTGATGACTCATTCAACAAATGATAAATGAACAAAGGGTACAACAGCCACTTTTCAGAAGAAACCAGTTATCTATGTCATAGAAAAAAAGTATCTAAATCACTATTAATTTTTTAAAAAAGGCAAATTAAAACAATTCTGGTGTACTACCTATCAGAAATGACAAATACTGGAGGGGCTAAGGGAAAATAAATTAGTTAATTGTTGGTGGAAGAGCAAACTGTTCCAATCATTTTTAAAAATAACTTGTAGATGAGAAGGAAAGCAAAAATGCAAGCAAACACTAACAAAAAGAATGGAAATGCTATGTTGTGGTCCATAGTCAGTTCTTATAGTCCTCTGTCTGGGTGCAGATGTCTCTCTTTAGTATTAGGCAATTGGAACTGGTTTGAATCAACTCATTGTTGAAGAGAGAGCCACGTCCATCACAACTGATCATCACATAGTTTTATTGTTGCTGTGTACAGTGATCTCCTGGTTCTGCTCATTTCATTTAGCATAAGTCTCTCCAGACTTCTCTGAAATCATCCTATTGGTCATTTCTAACAGAATAATAAAATTCCATAGCATTCATATGCCACAGCTTATTCAGTCATTCTCTAATTGATGGGTATCCACTTAGTTTCCAGTTCCTAACCACTACAAAAAGGGCTCCACAAACATTTTTGCACATGTGGGATGCTTTCCCTCCTTTAATATCTCTTTGGGAGATAAGCCCAGTAGAAACACTGTGGCTCAAAGGGTATGCACAGTTTGATATCTTTCTGAGCATAGTTCCAAATTGCTCTCCAAAATGGCTGGATCCATTCACAATTCAGCCAAAAATGCATCAGTGTCCAAGTTTTCCCACATCCACTCCAACATTTGTCTTTGTATTTTCCTGTCATCTTAGTCAATCTGACAGGTGTGTAGAGGTATCTCAGAGTTGTCTTAATTTGCATTTCTCTGATCAATAGTAATTTGGAGCACCTTTTCATATGACTAGAAATAATTTCAAATTCTTCATCTGAAAATTGTTCATATTCTTTATTCTCTATATATGTTGTAAATGAGGCCTTTATCAGAATCTTTAAATGTAAAAACTGTTTTCCCACTTTACTGCTTCCCTTCTAATCTTGTGTGCATTAGTTTTGTTTGTACAAAAACCTTTTAACTTAATATAATAGGAATTATCTATTTTGTGATCAATAATGATCTGTAGTTCTTCTTTGGTCACAAATTCTTTCCTCCTCTACAGGTCTGAGAGGTAAACTATTCTATGTTCTTCTAATTTATTTGTAATACCATTCTTTAGGACTAGATTATGAATCCAATTTGACCTTATCTTGGTATACGGTGTTAAATATGGGTCAATGCCGAGTTTCTGCCTTACTAGTTTCCCATTTTCTCAGAAGTTCTAGTCAAATAATGAGTTCTTATCCCAAAAGCTGGGGTCTTTGGGTTTGTCAAACACTAGATGGCTATAGTTATTGACTAGTTTGTCCTGTGAACCTAACCTATTCCACTCATCAACTAGTCTATTTCTTAGCCTGTACCAAATGGTTTTGATGAACACTGTTTTATAATATAGTTTACATCTGGTACAGCTAGACCACCTTCGTTTGATTTTTTTTTCATTAGTTCCCTTGAAATTCTTGACTTTTGTTCTTGCAGATGAATTTTGTTGTTAGTTTTTCTAGGTTAGTAAAATAGTTTCTTGGGAGTTTGATTGGTATAGCACTAAATAAATAGATTAGTTTAGGGAGTATTGTAAACTTATCCAAGAGCATTTCATATTTTTTCAATTGTTTAGATCTGATTTTATTTGTGTGGAAAATGTTTTATAGTTTTGTTTATATGCTTCTTGACTTTCCCTTGGCAGATAGATTCCCAAATATTTTATATTATTAATATACTATTTTATACTATTTATAAAATATACTATTTTAAATGGAATTCCTCTTTGTATCTTTTGCTGTTGAATTTTGTTAGTGATAAATAAAAATGCTGATGATTTCTGTGGATTTATTTTGTATCCTGCAACTTTGCTAAAGTTGTGGATTACTTCTAATAGCTTTTTAGTTGATTCTCTGGGGTTCTCTAAGTATACCATCATGTCATCTGCAAAGAGGGATAAATATGGTTTCCTCATTACCTACTCCAATTTCTTTAATCTGTTTTTCATCCCTTATTGCCAAAACTAGCATTTCCAATATAATATTGGATAGTAATGGTGATATTAAGCAACCTTGTTTCAAATCTGATCTTATTTGGAATGGTTCCAGTTTATCCCCATTAAATATGATGCTTACTGATGGTTGTAAATAGATACTACTGACTATTTCAAGAAAAGACCATTTTTTCCTATATTCTCTCGTGTTTTTAGTAGAAATTGATGTTAGATTTTATCAAATGCTTTTTCTGTATCTACTGAGATAATTGTATGGTTTTTTTTGGTAATTTGGTTATTAATATAATCAATTATGCTCATAGTTTTCCTAATATTGAATCAGCCCTGCATTACTGGTATAAATCCTACTTGATCATGGTGCAATATCCTGAGGATGATTTTCTATAATCTCTTTACTAATATTTTATTTAAGATTTTTGCATCAATATTCATTAGGGAGACTGGTCTATAAGTTTCTTTCTCTGTTTTTTGTCCTACCCGGGTTAGGTATCAATACCATGTCTGTGTCATAAAAGGTATTTGGTAGTAGTCCTTCATTCCCTATTTTTTCAAATAATTTATATAGTATTGGATTTAATTATTCTTTAAATATTTGGTAGAATTCACATGTAAATCCATCTGGTCCTGGGGATTTTTTCTTACAGAGTTGATTAATGGCTTGTTCTACGACTTTTTCTGAAGTAAGACTATGTAAGCAATTTACTTCCTCCTCTGTTAATCTGGGCAATCTATATTTTATAGGTATTTCTCCATTTCACTTCTATTATCAAATATAATGGCATAAAGTTGGGCAAAGTAACTCCTAATTATTGTTCTAATTTCCTTTTCATTGATGGAAAGTTCTCCCTTTTCACTTTTAAGACTAACAATTTGATTTTCCTCTTTCCTTTTTCTAATCAAATTTATAAAAAGTTTGTTTTTTTCATAAAACCAACTCTTACTTTTATTTATTAATTTAATAGCTTTTTTACTTTCATTTTTTTAATCTCTCCTTTTATTTTTAGAATTTCAAGTTTGGTATTTTCGATTTTGAGGTCTTTATGTCCTAATATGTGGTCAATTTTTGTATAGGTTCCATGAACTGCCGAGAAGAAAGTGTATTCCTTTCTGTTTCCATTCAATTTTCTCAAAAGATCTATCATACCTAACTTTTCTAGTATTCTGTTTACCTCTTTAATTTCTTTCTTATTTTATATTTGATTTATTTAATTTTGAGAGAGCAAGGTTAAGATCTCCCACTATTATAGTTTTGCTATCTATTTCTTCTTGCAGCTCTTAACTTCTTCTTTAGGAATTTCCATGCTATATTGCGCATATATATTTAATATTGATATTACTTTATTATCTATAGTACCCTTTAGCAGGATATAGTTTCCTTTCCTTATCTCTTTTAATTAGATCAATTTTTGCTTTTGCTTGATATAAGCTTAGGATGGCTACCCCTGCCTTTTTTTACTTCACCTGAAGCAAAATAGATTCTGCTCTAGCCTTTTACCTTTACTCTCTATGTAACACTCTGTTTAAGTATGTTTCTTATAAACAACATATTGTAGGATTTGGGCTTTTAATCTAGTCTGCTATCCACTCCTGCTTTATGGGAGAGTAAACCCCATTCACAGTTACAGTTAAAATTACTAATTTTGTATTTCCTGCCATCATGTTATCTTGCCAGATTATACTTTTCTCTTTCCTTTTTCCCTTTCTCTCTTCCCCAGCATTTAAGTTATGAGCACCACTTGTTTCAAGTAGTCTTCCCCCTTTAGCGATGCTTCCCCTTTCTTATAATTTTCCCCTACTATTTCTGTTTCCCCTTCTATTTAGCCTACCCCTTCCATTTTCTCCTTTCCTCTCCCACTTTTCAATAAGGTGAAAGAAGTTTCTCTGTAAACCAAACATGTCTAATATTTTCTCATTCAGCCAAATCTGGTGAGAGTAAGATTCACACAGTGTTTATCCTCCTCCCTTCTTTCCCTCAAATGTAATAGGTTTCCTTTGCCTCTTCATGAGATTTGATTTCTCTCATTTTACATCCACTTTTCCCCTTTTCTGGTACAATCCTTTCCATCTCTAGTTCCTTTTTTATATTATAACAGTAAAATCAAATTGTACATTCACTCTCTATGTACACCCATAACAGAAATACAGTTCTCAAGAATTCTTTATACCTTTTTATGCTTCTCTTATGTCTTATATTTGGAGGTCAAATTTTTTATTTAGCTCTGGTCTTTTCATCAGAAATAAATGGAATTCACCTATTTCATTGAATGCCCATCTTCTTTCCTAGAGGAAAATGCTCAGTTTAGAGGGGCAGTTTATTCTTGGTTGCATTCCAAGTTCTTTTGCCTTTCAGAATATCAGATTTCAGGCCCTTCTATCCTTTAAGGTGGAAGCTGTTGGATCCTGAGTGATCCTTATTGTGGTTCCTCAATATTTGAATTTTTTGGCTGCTTGTAATATTTTTTCTTGGTGTGATAGTTCTAAAATTTAGCCACAATATTCCTTGGAGTTTTAATTTTTGGGTCTTTTTCAGAAGGTTTTGGTGAATTCTTTCAATGGCTATTTTAACTTCTGCTTCTATGACATTCCTGAAAAATAGTGTCTAGGCTCTTTTTTTCATCATGGTTTTCATGAAGTCTAATAATCTGTAGATTGTCTCTCTTAGATCTATTTTCCAGGTCAGTTATTTTTCCAAGTAGGTATTTAATTTTTTTCTTAATTTTTTTCATTTTTTTTGTTTCACTTGACTGATTCTTGATATCTTGAGTCATTCATTTCCATTTGTTCAATTCTGATTTTTAGTGAATTATTTTCTTCATTTACTTTTTTTTTTACTTCTTTTTGTATTTGTCCAATTGAGTTTTTAAATGGGTTGTTTTGTTTTGTGGAATTTTTTTTTCATTTCACAAATTCTGTTGTTAAAGGAGTTATTTTCTTTTTTCACTTGGCAAATTCTGTTTTCCTGGGAGTTATTTATGTTTTCCGATTCACAAATTCTGTTTTCCTGGAAATTATTTGCCTTTTCCATTTCACAAATTCTGTTTTACAGGGAGTTGTTTTCTTTTTCCTATCTATCTTTTATTTAGTTGTATGCTTTTTCCAAACTCTCTTGCAGAATTTTCTTTTCCTTTCCCCATTTTTCTTTGAGCTCTCTTTTAAGATCTTTTTAAATTTCTTCCAGGAGAGCTTTGTATGATAGGAACCAAGTTATATCCCCTTTTGGGGCTTCATCTAGAGACAATCAGCTTTTAGTCTCCTCAGGGTTTGAAATTTGTTCTTCTTTTTCACATAGAAGCTATCTACAATATACAATCTTCACTTTGCCTTTTTAGACATTTAAAAAAATATACTGGGATCTGCCTTTAGGGCAAGGAAGGTTTTCCAGGCTTCCTCTATAGGCAACAGCAGAGCATCCACAGCTACACTGGGATAGTGCTGACTCACTCTGGATGCTGGGTGGGTGTGGTCAGGTACTTGAGACTCTGGCACTTTGAGGTACCCTCTTTACTTTTTGTGTTTGTGTTGGATGTTTTATAATTTCTCTGCTGATCTACTGATTTGCCACCAGGGCAGACTTGCCAACACTGTGGTAGAGTTCTCCCCATAGATTCTCCACTGCATGGAGTCTGCACTTCTATGTGGAGACCACACCCCGCCCCAGGCCTGAACAGCCTGCACTGGTATCCTTCACCTGGCTACCTCCCTTCCACAACCAAAACAGATCTTTTCTGATGATCTTCAAAATTATCTTCTGCTGATAATTTGCTGCACTCCCAATATTCTTGAATTCTGCCAGTCTAGAACTAATTCAGAAGCTGAACTTAGTAATTAGTTGAGAGTCATTAGTGAAGATCAGAAAGAAATGTGTGTCCTCTCTACCATCTTGGCTCCACCCAGGACCTACAATTTTGATGAAATATTATATTGCCATAAGAAATAAGGAGCAAGTCATTTCAGGGAAAAAAACACATTGTAAAATCCATATAAACTGATGCAAAGTAAAGTTCAAAGAACTGGGAAGTCATTGTTCCTACTAATAACAATGTTGTCATAATGAAGTATTATGAAAGATTTGATTTACTCTAATGAGTACAGTGATTCAAAACAATCTCGAAGACTTATAATGAAAACTTGTAATTACCTCCAGAGAGACAACTGATGAACTCTGAGAGCAAATTGAATCATAATTTTCTCACTTTATCTTTTTTGCTTTTGTCTTAGATATGGATAATATAGAAATATTTTTCATGATTTTACACATATGGTTGATATTCTATCACTTGCCTTCTCAGTAAACAGAGGAAAGGTAAAGGCGGGGGAAAATTTGAAGCCCAAAATTTTAAAAGTAAAATATGTTAAAATAAACAATACATTTATTTAAATGATATATATATATATATATAATCTCTTTCAATACATATTTTTATTTATTTTGTTGAATACTTCTCAATTACCTTTTAATCTGGCTTTGACTGTACTTAGGAGCCTTATAGGCCACATGTGCCAATAGACTATGTTTTTGAAACTTCAACACAAAAATCCTTTAGTCCAAAATTGCAAGATGTCTTGACAAGAAGGACTCTTAGGGATCATTTAGTCTTATCCATTTATATGTGGAAAACTGAAGACATGCCAATTTATATAGTAGGAAAAAATCAGGATTCAAACCCAAGTCTTCTGATTGCCAGTCAAATGCTCTTTCCATTACTGATCTTTCCAGACCTTCTAAACTCTAGCATATTATAGAAAATCAAAAAATTTCAACTGATATTAAGGGCTTAAAAGTTTAAAGAGCACTTGAACATTCACTGTTTCATGTGATCTATACTTTTAAGTCTAACTGACCTGAATTCAAATCCGATTTCATGACTCTGGAGAAATCAGTTAATCTCTCTTTTCCTCAGCATCCTCACATGCAAAATGGAGATAATAAGAATTACTTCCCAGCAATGTTGCACAAAACAAATGAAATATTTCTCTGACATATAGCAGGCAGCATATAAATGCTTATTTCCTCATGTTCCTGTTGAGATCCTTTCCTTTCCCTTTTCCTTAATCAGATCATATCTAGAGCATTTCCAATTCTATGTGCCACATTTTAGAAAGATATTATATACACTAGTTTTTATTATTATTATATATTTAACTTTAAAATAAAATTTAAAATTTATTTAAAAAAAGATATTGGTAAGCTGGAGAGTATCCAAATAAGGATTATCAGGATGGTGAAAGATCTTGAGTCTCTTCCAGAGAGGGATTGGCTGAAGAAATTAGTCAGAAATGGAAATTAGACAGAAGAAAAGATTCAGGGAGAATATGAGATTTGTTGTCAAGTACGTTTAGGATTTTCAAGTAACAAAATGGTTAGACTTGTTCTGCTTTGCCCCACGAAATAGAACTAGGAGAAGTGGATAAACATTTCAAAAAAAACATTTTATATTTGATGTCAGGGGGAAAAAATTTAACGATTCTGACTATCCCAAAAGAGAATGGAATACTTTGGGAAATAGTGGGATTTTCATTGTTGCAGATCTTTAAGACGAGTCAAAGTGGGTTTTTTGTTTGTTTGTAAATGTTATTCTGTGGATTCCTTTCAAATCAAATTAGATCACTGATGTACTCTTTTGCAACTCTAAAATTCTATAATTTCATTCCTAGCAGTAATCTTAGAAATTAAGTGCTTAGAGGTGAAATATTCTCATTTCAAAAATGAAGTAAAGGCAGGTTTAGATCAACAGGAAAAATCCTTATCTTATCAGGAACCTGTGTAGATGCTAAGTCAGTACTTTTTCCAGCGCCCAAACAAATGGAGGAGCTGGTGATATGTGTGAAGGTAAAAAGTGTCCCACTGGGAAAAGGAATTTCCTGAGGACATGGAACTTTCACCACCTTAGTCTCTGGTGAAAAGAAACTATTTCCAAAATTCAGTTTAGATTCCAGAAACATAAGATAGATTACTGTTAAAACAATACACAGCTTAGGGAAACAAAACATTATTTTTTGTGAAGGATCAAGTCTCAAATGTGACTGTTTCCATTCACATCGACCTTCAGTTACAGAAAGGCAATGGATCCATTCACACTGACCTTCAGTTACAGAGGGGCAATGGAAGTGAAGAGTGGGCTGGGCTTTAAGCTTTCCTTGTGTAAAGAAACAGCATTGAACCCCATGGGAACATCCTTGGAAATTATTTACCACTTTTCACAAGCAAACCTATAGATAAAGGAAAAAATTAAACAGTACAAAGAAAAGTCAAGCAATTTCAAACTATCAAGATTGTAAAGTCCAGGTCTTTCATTAGTAGAAAAAAAACATGGGGATGGCAAAAGGAGCATTGTATTTACAGTTTGAAAACCAGGCATTAAATCCTGACCCTGGTCATTTAAAAACTTGTCTGATTTGGTTCAGTTAGTCATTAACTATTTATTAAGTGCCTACTGTATGTTACTTACTCCTCTTATTTAACTTTGGAAATATCCTTCTCAGCCCTAGCATCTGGAAAATATACCCTGATCCTGAGGGATAGTAAGGTTACTAAGTAGATTGTTGGGAGAGATTCATTCAGTTCTAGCTCTGCCATTATCACATCATAGAAAAATAAATTCCCTTCCCTGAGCTCCATTTTCCTTCTGTGTCAGATGAGGGGGTTTCTGTACAGAAGCAAACTATATCAGAATACCCTAGATGTCTTTCTTCTTAGAGATCTAGGGTTTCTCTCTCTTAACTCTCTCTAGTTCTAATCATCAGTGGCTTAAATTTATTATTCCTATTTTTTTCCTCTGTCTAGGTATGTGACTTTGAGTTATCACTTTCCTCCTCTGGTCTTCAGTTTCCTCACATAAAAAATGAGGAGCTTGGAGTAGATGACTTCCAAAGTCCCTAGTAGCTCTGACTTTCTGTGCTATGGCATAATGTTAATGTCTTCAGTTGTCTGGGTAAAACACAATATGCATTATCTACTGGCTTTGTAGGCCACAAGCATTTAGCACAGTGTTTAGCAAAATCAATACCTAATCAATGTGTTTTTTTAAAATTTCTCTAATAGTCTAAGGGTCCTCAAACTACGGCCTGCGGGCCAGATGTGGCAGCTGAGGACAATTATCCCTTTCACCCAGGGCTATGAAGTTTCTTTATTTAAAAGCCCACAAAACAAAGTTTTTGTTTTTACTATAGTATGGCTCTCCAACACTCTGAGGGACAGTGGACTGGCCCCCTATTTAAAAAGTTTGAGGACCCCTGTGAGTCTAACCTATCTAACTGCATTCTTACCAAATGCTTTATTCTGCTCATTGCTATATATATAGTCTGTCCCTTCTCCCCTTTACAATTTCCAGTTTGGAACTAAAGTTAAAAGAGCCATTACTTTTGTAAAAGTGTTCCAATCTAATCCTCTATGTCTCCATTCATTAATTTGCTATCTTTCCATAATAAAATATTCCTCTAGAGATACTGCTTCCCTAAATGGGTTGTTTTTCCTTATAATAATGTCAGTTTCTTGAAACCAGGGGCTAATCTTGAGTTTGTTTTTACATTTCTATCTTTTAGCATAGTAGTAAATCCTTACTATATTCCTTGTCTTACTCAGTCACTCATTCAACCATTTGTTTAATTCATCCATTCTGCTGTTTATTTCCCTTTGGCTTTTGAACATTTTTGCCCTTTAGTGCTTCCCAGTAGATCCACAAACTCAATGTGAGTTTTATTCTGCTGCATGGTGGGAAGCTAGCCAAGCATCTACCAACAGTCCTTTATTGAGCTCTTGCAGAATGTTCAGCCCTATTATAAGAAGTTATGTGATAAATTCAAAGAAAGAAGACCTGATCCTTGATTGTTAGAGAAAGTGGGATATCATAGAAGAATGCTCTCTTTTGAGTCAAAAGACTTAGCTTTAAACTTGCCCACGACTTTATACTTGCCTAATCTTGAACTAGTCACTTTATTGCTCAGTTTCCTTATCACTAAATTGAGAAAAATGTGAAAAAATACCTGTCTTTCTAGACTTAAATGTGTAATCCCACGATGCTCAAAGTTTATTTTATTTTGTGCTAGAGGATCCATTATATATGTGCACAAAATAAGTTGAGAAACCAAGGTAGTATCTGAAGAAAAATTGGGTGTTATAATCTAAAATGTTATACAATTCAAAGAAGGGAGAGACCAAGATGGACTGGAGTAACATATGAAGGATTCCAGAGGAGGCAAGGTTTGATTTGGGTCTTAAAGGATGTAGAAATTCAAGATATCATACATTGAGAATTGGAAGGATTGAATCCAACTACAGCTTTTCACACACTAGCCCAGAGATATTTTTAAAATGATGTTCACATAGCTAAGTTAAGTTTCTGAGGAAGGATTTGAAGCCAAGCTGTCTGAGTCTAAACTGTGCCTTCGTCATTACACTGAAGTGGATAGATAGTGTTAAGAAAGTTGGGATGACAACTTTATGCCAATAAATTCACATCCTAAGTGAAATGGATGACTACCTCCAAAAATATAGACTTCCCAGACTAACAGAGGAGGAAGTAAATTGCTTGAATAGTCCCATTTCAGAAAAAGAAATAGAACAGGCAATTAACCAACTCCCTAAGAAAAAATCCTCAGGACCAGATGGATTTACATGTGAATTCTACCAAACATTTAAAGTACAATTGGTCCCAATGCTATATAAATTATTTGATAAAATAGGGAATGAAGATGTCCTACCAAATTCCTTTTATGACACAGACATGGTACTGATACCTAAACCAGGTAGGTTGAAAACAGAGAAAGAAAATTATAGACCAATCTCCCTAATGAATATTGAAGCTAAAATCTTAAATAAGACATTAGCAAAAAGACTACAGAAAATCATCCTCAGGATAATACACTATGATCAAGTAGGATTTATACCAGGAATACAGGGCTGGTTCAATATTAGGAAAACTATCAATATAACTGGCCATATTAATAACCAAATTAACAAAAACCATTTGATCATCTCAATAGATGCAGAAAAAGCATTTGATAAAATCCAACATCCATTCCTATTAAAAACACGAGAGTATAAGAATAAATGGATTTTTTCTTAAAATAATCAGCAGCATCTATTTAAAACCATATGAAATGGGGACAAACTGCAACCATTCCCAATAAGATCAGGAGTGAAACAAGGTTGCCCACTATCACCGTTACTATTTAATATTGTATTAGAAATGCTAGCTTTGGCAATAAGAAATGGGAAAGAGATTAAAGGAATAAGAATAGGTAACGAGGAAACCAAATTATCACTCTTTGCTGATGATATGATGGTATACTTAGAGAACCCCAGAGATTCTACTAAAAAGTTATTAGAAATAATCCACAACTTTAGCAAATTTGCTGGTTATAAAATAAACCCACATAAGTCATCAGCATTCTTATATATCACTAACAAAATCCAACAGTCAGAGTTACAAAGAGAAATTCCATTTAAAGTAACTACTGATAGTATAGAATATTTAGGAATCTGCCAAGGGAAAATCAGAAACTTTATGAGCAAAATTACAAACCACTTTTCACACAAATTAAGTCTGATCTAACCAATTGGAAAAATATTAAATGCTCTTGGATAGGGCGAGCAAATATAATAAAGAAGACAATACTAACCAAACTAATCTATTTGTTTAGTGCTATACCAATCAGACTCCCAAAAAACTATTTTAATGACCTAGAAAAAATAACAACAAAATTCATATGGAAAAACAAAAGGTCAAGAATATCAAGGGAATTAATGAAAAAAAAATCAAATGAAGGTGGCTTAGCTATACCAGATCTAAAATTATATTATAGAGCAGCAGTTACCAAAACCATTTAGGTATTGAGCTAAGAACAGATTAGTTGATCAGTGGAATAGGTTAGGTTCAAGGACAAAACAGTCAACAACTATAGCAACCTAGTATTTGACAAACCCAAAGACCCCAGCTTTTGGAATAAGAACTTACTGTTTGACAAAATATGCTGAGAAAATTGGAAAACTAATATGGCAGAAACTAGGCATTGATCCACACTTAACACCGTGACACCAAAGAAAAGGTCAAAATGGGTTCATGACCTAGGCATAAGAATGAGATTATAAATAAATTAGAGGAACACAGGATAGTTTACCTCTCAGACCTGTGGAAGGGGAAGGAATTTATGACCAAAGAAGAACTAGAGATCATTACTGATCACAAAATAGAAAATTTCGACTATATCAAACTGAGAAGTTTTTGTACAAACAAAACTAATGCAGACAAGATTAGAAGGGAAGCAATAAACTGGGAAAACATTTTTACAGTCAAAGGTTCTGATAAAGGCCTCATTTCCAAAATATATAGAGAATTGACTCTACTTTATAAAAAATCAAGCCATTCTCCAATTGAAAAATGGTCAAAGGATATGAACAGACAATTCTCAGATGAAGAAATTGAAACTATTTCCAACCATATGAAAAGATGCTCCAAGTCATTATTAATTAGAGAAATGCAAATTAAGACAACTCTGAGATACCACTACACCCCTGCCAAATTGGCTAGAATGACAGGGAAAGATAATGCAGAATGTTGGAGGCGATGTGGGAGAACAGGGACACTAATACATTGTTGGTGGAACTGTGAATACATCCAACCATTCTGGAGAGCAATTTGGAACTATGCTCAAAAAGTTATCAAACTGTGCATACCCTTTGATCCAGCAGTG
The DNA here is from genome assembly GCF_902635505.1 of Sarcophilus harrisii. Taxonomy (NCBI): domain Eukaryota; kingdom Metazoa; phylum Chordata; class Mammalia; order Dasyuromorphia; family Dasyuridae; genus Sarcophilus; species Sarcophilus harrisii. Next base: position 437,279,488 of record NC_045427.1, on the reverse strand, counting down.
TTACTACTGGGCTTATATCCCAAAGAGATAATAAAGAAGGGAAAGGGACCTGTATGTGCGCGAATGTTTGTCACAGCTGTTTTTGTAGTGGCTAGAAACTGGAAACTGAGTGGATGCCCATCAGTTGGAGAATGGCTGAATAAATTGTGGTATGTGAAAATTATGGAATATTATTGTTCTGTTAGAAATGACCAACTGGATGATTTCAGAAAGGCCTGGACAGACTTACAGGAACTGATGCTGAGTGAAACGAGCAGGGCCAAGAGATCATTATATACTTCAACAATAATACTAGATGATGACCAGTTCTGATGGACCTGGCCATCCTCAGCAATGAGATCAACCAATCATTTCCAATGGAGCAGTAATGAACTGAACCAGCTATGCCCAGCTGAAAAGAACACTGGGAGATGACTAAAACCATTACATTGAATTCAGTAATCCCTATATTTTTGCCCATGCATTTTGATTTCCTTCACAGGCTAATTGTACAATATTTCAGAGTCTGATTCTATTTGTACAGCAAAATAACGAGTTTAGTCATGAATAATTATTGTGTATCTAATTTATATTTTAATATATTTAACATCTACTGGTCATCCTGCCATCTGGGGGAGGGGGTGGGGGTAAGAGGGGAAAAATTGGAACAAGAGGTTTCACAATTGTCAATGCTGTAAAGTTACCCATACATATAACCTGTAAATAAAAGGCTATTAAATAATAATAATAATAATAATAATAATAATAAAAGAAAGTTGGGATGAAATATATGGGTGAACAGGGCAATTGAAAGAACAGATATTCAATTGTAGGGCCATGGAATATAGCATGGAGAATGGAAAAACTGAAGCAGATTCCAGGAGAGTCCAGGTGGAGCAGTAGTAATAGGTAGCATTGACAAGGGGAAACAAAGTCAGGTTATTTTCTTTCCCTGACTAGTAACATTATTACTAACCCTTTCAATACCTTCTTAGTGGAACAAGAAGTGGTTTTAAGAGACTATAAACCATCTCCTAGAACTTTTATAATTATTCAAAGTAAAAACAGAAAAGGCAAAATCATCTAAGTTATCACTCCCTTTTTATGAGAAAACTAAGGTCCATATTGGGGAAGTAATCTGCCCATTGCTGTACCAACATGAAATGAAATGGTTAAGATTTATATCAATTCAATTCAAAAAGCATTGTTAAACTATTATTTTCTATCATTGTAGTATTAGAATTACAAAGAAAAAAAAGTACCCTATAGAGCTTATGTTCTGCCTTGATTCTAACTCCAAATTGCATCTAACCATGAACCTGACCCTTCAACACCTTAATTTAAACCTGACTACCATTATGCAAAATCCCCATATTAACAAGTCTCTTGCAAATAGCACTATCCATCAGAAAAACCCAGATGCTTAAGAATTTCCACCCATTCTGATTCTTCTGATTTCTCAGAATTAGTGAAGACTTTATCCTTGGCTTGCCTAGTGAAATAAAACCAGAAGCATCCTCCCTAAGCTTCTTGTTTAGAGAATTTATAAATATTTGGTTTATCTTTGTTACCATGAAATGATTTCCATAGAAGTGTTGGTGATTCAACCTGGGTGGAGAAAATTCACTCTGTTCTCCTAAAACCATGTGGATGCTAATTTATCATGGTGCATTTAGAATTCTAGGGATCCTTTTATTTACCCTTGAGCTAAGACAGTAGTTCCCTCTGAGAAAACTGAAAATCAGGATAGAATCATTCTGGGTGTCTTGATTCCAAACGTGCTTTTTTTTTTCAGCATATTATGTGAGTGGTGGGGTTGAAGCCAAGGAGGGTAATAACATGTCTACCTGGTGATTCTTCTGCACAAAATGAGCCCAAGAGACACAATTCAGTGCAACTGAAAGAATGTTGGATTTGAGGTCAGAAGACCTTGGTTTAATTCCTGACTCTACAACTTATTAGCTGGTTGACCTGACTTGCCCACTCTAGAGCTCAGCTAACTTTTCTTTTTTCTTTTTTTTTTCATTGTCTCAAGTTTATTTTTTTCTTTTTTCTTTTTTTTCCTTTTTTTTAATTTAATACCCTTTTATTTACAGGTTATATGTATGGGTAACTTTACAGCATTGACAATTGCCAAACCTCTTGTTCCAATTTTTCACCTCTTATCCCCCACCCCTCCCCTAGATGGCAGGATCAGATATCTTTTCTATAAAAGAAAGTGGAACCAGATTATCTCCAAGTTCTTGTCTAGTTATTCAAATATGATCATATAGTATGGATGAATTGCTTATTGGGAACCTAAGGTTTGCTCTGAAAGTTGACCCATGAATTAGCCACATTTTCCTCACTTGGATGGATATCCCTCATTTCTCATCAAGTCCCTCACAGATTTACCATGAAATTAACTAATTCACACTTTTAAAAAATTTTCCTGATACTTAGAAACATAGACATTTAATAAGGGATAATTGATTGATTAAAGTTAGAAGGAACCTGATTATTTGATATAGTCCAAATCTTTCAATTTACAGATGAAACAAATGAGGCCCAGAGACAAATGCTTTCTCCAATGGTCCAAAGGGGTACCAACAATTAAATCTGGGGTTGTTGATTCTAAGATTAGTATTTTTTCTGTTATACTGGGCTGCCACTTAGCAAAATCCTAGAAAATCTTGTTTTACTAGGCCTCTATTTCCTCACTTGATATTCCAAGTCAGTGCAAACCTCCAACCAGGGGTCCTCAAACTACGGCCTGCGGGCCAGATGCGGTAGCTGAGGACGTTTATCCCCCTCACCCAGGGCTATGAAGTTTCTTTCTTTAAAGGCCCACAAAACAAAGTTTTTGTTTTTACTATAGTCCGGCCCACCAACAGTCTGAGGGACAGTGAACTGGCCCCCTATTTAAAAAGTTTGAGGACCCCTGCTGAGCCAAACATTAGGATGATTGTGATGTAGGTTTGTTGGATAACTTTTACTGTCCTCCCAGTTCCATTGAAAATTGAGAATGAAAGTTAAATTCATCATTTAGTATCAGGAGGTACTTTCTTCATAAGAAAACAAATCAAAAATATGAGAAAAGGCAAATCTGTAAGAGGCCAAATCCATGGAAGTCATGCAAAACTTAAAGAGATTAAATCTCTGTCTCAGATAAGTTTCTGCTCATTTTTTCCTCCTCCATTCTTATGCCCTTTGATTTGATAATTTCCAAAAGGTGTTCATAAATTGGACACATCAGATTAGATTAATGCCCATAATCAACCCGACTAGATCTGGGCAACCAAAGATAATATTATAGCCAAAGCCAGGCTCTTTTTTTTCCCAGATGCTTTGGAAAGTAAGAATTTTTTTTCATCTAGACCAAGCTGTTCTGCATTTTCAGGCCTTTTTGAGTGTTGCATCAAATAAAAAGGGCCTTGGGGACAGAGAAAGGAAGGACATTCAACTGGGTTTGGGCCCTTCTTGCTCTCTGTTAAAATCATTTATCAATTTATCCATCACGGCTTCTGCCAACATGAGCATCAGGCAGACTTGTGAACAGAGGCAACTTTTGGTCATGGTATATGTGCTCTAGTGAGATTATGTATACCATAATAGGATGGTTATATTGCTGGCAAATACAGTCTCAGAGTGGGCTATCTTCTCCAGAGCTCCTTTGCACTCTGCCAATTGATCAGACTGGGTTAGGCTTCCATTTCCTCCTCCCATTTGAGATTTCTAGTTCTTGCATCCAAGTTGCTGATGTGTTGAAATATCTGCTCAGAATATTTGTTTTCAATTTGTTTCCCCAAATGCATGAAAATTGTTCAACTACACTGAAAAAGCAACAGTGATGTGTTCTGCATTAACAGACCTCTAGTCCTAGTTTAGATTTCACCAGACTGTGCTTTAAGAGGAGCTATTCAGATAAATATGTATGTCCACCTCCCCTGATCCTCATTAAAATATTAGCATTTGGAGAACTCTTTACATATGAGTCCACAGACTCACCCATCCCTAACATGCTGGCCTATATCAAATCTCTATTCCATTATTTCTGACAGTCAAATGCTGCCAAATACTGATCAGTATCCAGCCCTGATCTTGTTAAACTCATAACATTTAGACTTCAATTATTTTCTTGCATGGAATTGAAAGACAAAGACACATGGAAAGAGCTCCGAATTTGGAGCCAGATAACCAGGGTGCAAATCCCAGTCCTACTACTTCCTAACTATGTGATTTTGGGCAAATCACTTTTTGAGCCTGTTTCCTCATTTGTAAAAGACAGGGGTTAGTCTAGGTACCATCTAGTAATGTAATAGTGTGTGTGTATGTATGTATGTATATATATATATATATATATATGTATATATATAAAATATGTATGTATGTATATATTATAAACACATTAATGCAAAATAGGTTTAATAATTATAAAATATTTAACAATTGGATCCTGGAGAAAAATATATACAATGTAATTAAGTTTACTTTCTTAAGTTTAGACTATCTACAAAACATTTAAATCCCAATTTCTAGAATTTTTAAATTTTTAAATTATAAATGCTCACATTGAAATGTGAACAATTCTCTCTCATAAGCAGGTTTGAGCTGACAACAACACATCTCTGGTTGTATCTAATGTAATTTCCAGCTCTTATATATAATGGGAAAAGAATTCAAAGCTTAAATTTAAATGCTGAAATGTCACCGAGGAGGCCATGCAGGCTGGATTTCCCTGATATTATGTATTGTGTATTTAATATATTATATATTAAAGAATGCATATTTTATATCCTGAATATTATATACTTACATATATAATGCAAGCATATTATAAATAGGTAGATATTAAGTAGGTATATACATATATGTGAAACACAAATATATACAAGTATATATATATGTATATATATATATATTTGTATTTATGATGATTATGAGCCAAATCTTGTTTGTTTTGTTTCAGAGAAAGTATCTCTAGGTTAGGAGCATAAAAAGTCAGACATAATAAGGAAAAAACTTAATTCCTTTCTTGAGAAGTCATTTTCCTTTAATTCTGGTTTTAAGATAAGCTGTGGAGTCAGAGGACCTGGATCAAATTTTGCTTCTGATGATTACTGACCTGTATGATTTTGAACATGTCACTCTGCTCCCTGTGTCTTAATTTCCCTATTAGTAAAATGAAAGTATTGGACTAGATGCCTACTGAGACTCATTCCAGTTTTAGATTCCAAAGTTCTAAATAGCTAGAAAAGATAAGTAAAATCAAGAGTAAGCAGAAACCAGTTTTATCCACATGTAGGAATCAGAGAGAATCTCAGGAAGGAGGTGACATTTGAGCTGGAATTTGAAGGATAAATGGGATTTCAGTAACAAGCATGAACAGGTAGGCTTCAAATACATAGAAGTGGGAAAGGGGCAATGAGAAGTCCTCTTTGTCTTGAATCTACAATACATAAAGGATGTCCTGGATGTAAATAAACTAGAAAGAAAAGGAAGATAAATCCATGGATTTGAGTCCTGAATTCCATGATAAAAAAGAGAATGTATCTATTAATAAAAACTAGTATAATTATATACACATATGCTCAATAATAATAATTTTAAAAATCCAGAACTTTACTTTTTAAATTACTGATATAAAGTGTACAATTAAGCTATATGTAAGTTTATTATATGTCCCATATAGGCTTAGAAAGTCATATTTTAACTTAATCTATGTTCTGTTATATTTTGGGTTAGCTAGATAGTCCATTGGATAGTGGGAGGCCTGAAGTCAGAAAGATTCATCTTCCTGAGTTCATATCTGGCATTACTAACAGTGTGACTTTGGGCAAGTTACTTAACCCTGTCTGGCTCAATTTTCTTATCTGTAAAATGAGTTGAAAAAGGAAATGCCAAAACATCCTGGCAAATTTGCCAAGAAAACCCCAAATGGGGTCATGAAGTATTAGATATGACTGAACACAACAACATAGTATTTTTACTCTATTTGGGGTTTTCTTAGCAAAGACACTGAAGTGGTTTGCCATTTTCTTCTTCAGCTCATTTTACAGGTGAGGAAACTGAGGTAAATAGGATCACAGAGCCAGTATATGTCTGAGGCCAAATTTGAACTCACAAAGAATTTCCCTGTCTCCAGACCTGACACTAGCCACTGTACTACTCTTGCTGCCCCAATTGAATTTATTGTTTTGTGCAATAACCTTAATTGGACCTTCAAAAGTCTAAGACATAAAAAAGGCAAATTTTTATTTGAATAATAATAAGGCCCCATTGCCCTCTTGGTCTATAATGAGAAACAAATGGGTGGAGGTAAGATAAGTGAGTGACACAAATAACATAGGAGGCTTTTTATATTTCAATCTGTCAAGGTTCTATTGTTTTGAGCACATAGGGTCACAAGGCATTAACATAGATTTTAACCTGTCTTCAGCTAAATGGACCATCCTTAAGAGCTACTTTGTTTGAAAAAAATTGTCACCCCGTAGTTAAACTTTTCATGAATCTCCTTACACTTAGCCAGGCTCTGAACTCTAGCACCACAACATATTTGAAGTATTTTAAGTTTAACTTCCGTGGCATTGCCAGAAAAAAAAAAAAAAACTTTTAGAGGAAAATTTTCAGTAGGGTAACTCTTGTGTGTTGATATAAATCCAAGGTGGTACTTTGGAGATCATTATTGTTAAGTCATATGCTGATCATTCTTACCAAATAGTATTATTTCAGTACAAAAGAGAAAGGGGACAGTTATGATGAAGAGAAAAAGTACCATCCAAGAATAAATAGCAGTTTACAAAACTTTATTGCTACTCAAAAGAGTAGGAAGAGACTGGATACTAACAAAGAGTATCAATGTATAGATTCCATTGCCTTCAGTCCAAGACCAACAGGATGGCTTTGACAATCCAGCATTTGTACTTTAATCAAAAGCCTGAAACCCAACAGAGCTCAAACTTATGTAGAGTTTTAGACATGGCACTAATAAGAAATTGCCCTGTCATCCATAAGAGAAGTTAGTAAGAAAATTAGAATCTCTTTTGAGATCCTTAAAAACAATTCATGCTTTCTTGTGTCAGGGAGATGTGTCTTGTCAAGTTTGGAATATGCTCACACGTCATAGTTTCCTTGTATTAAATTGTACTTAAAACTCTTGAGTTTGGACATTGATGCTCTTGGCAATGTAGGATTTCCTATTGAAAACAGAAAAAGAAAGAAATGAATAGCATTAAGATCCCAATGGTATCTTGCATGCAAAAAAAAAGTTTTTGTGAAAGTTTTCTTATGAATTCAGTTTAAATTTTTAAAAAATGTATTATGTATCCACTAAAATGCTCTGAGTTGAAAAAAGAAGATCCTACCAATTCTATAAAAGTGAGAAGTCCTCATAATTATACTCCTGTCTGTTTGATTGGATTCTTCTCGGGATGAGAAGAGTAACAGAAAACAACAGCTCATTCTGAGATTATGTTGTATACACTTTCTGGTTGTAGCTCTTGGCTATGTCCAAAAACAGAGGTCTATCTCCAGCAGTGCTTTATATTCTCAATTATATACTTATTCTATTATATTTTTGCCTTATTATCTATGTAAATGTTCTTTAACCCCCTTTTTTTCTATTGAAAGATTTTTTAATGTTAAAAACTCATATGTAACTTATATGTTTAGCAGTTGGTGGATAGCTGAATGTATTGTGATAAAGAAATGCAATGTAATTTTATTGTAGCATAAACATGAAAAAATGAGGAAAAACAGATAGATAGATACATACATAAAATATACATTCATAGACAGATTTTGATCCTGTTTTTCCTTCTATCAAGACATTTCTTACACAACTATAATGTCATATTCTAAGAAAAATCTCATTTAATTCCAATCAAATAGTACATCAATTGGTATTCTTTTTTTTTATTTATTTAATAGCCTTTTATTTATAGGATATATACATGGGTAACTTTACAGCATTAACAATTGCCAAACCTCTTGTTCCAATTTTTCACCTCTTACCCCCACCCTCCCTAAATGGCAGGATGACCAGTAGATGTTAAATATATTAAAATATAACTTAGATACATAATAAGTATACATGACCAAAACATTATTTTGCTGTACAAAAAGAATCAGACTCTGAATTATTGTACAATTAGCTTGTGAAGGAAATCAAAAATGCAGGTGTGCATAAATATAGGGATTGGGAATTCAATGTAATGGTTTTTAGTCATCTCCCAGAGTTCTTTTTCTGGGTATAGCTAGTTCAGTTCATTACTGCTCCATTAGAAATTATTTTAACCCCCTCTTCTAATTTATACATGCCAACAACTACCAGTAGAGACACATTCAATATAAAAATGACTGTACCATATGACCTACAATATATTTGTGCATAAGAAGTGATGATACTAATAATATTTAGATAGCACTTTAAGGAGTGCAAAATTATTTATAAACATTTCATTCTATCTTAACAACAACCCTGGGAAATAAGTCAGTTATTATCCTCATTTTACAGAGGGAAAAAAACTGAAATATACAGAGTGATTTCTTCAGGGTTACCCAGCTAATAAGTATCTGATGCTGGTTTTGAATCCATATTTTTCTAACGCCAAGTCCAGAGTTCCAACTACTGTGCTACCTCATTGTTTCATATTATATAAAAAATATCATCAAGAATGTATGAGCAGGAAAAAATGGGTTAGATATATAGCAAGAGATCAGAAATGTCCAGCCCAGTTGTTGCATTCATAAAATATTAAAAGAACCAGGAGTTCTCTAGAAAATTTGATAGAATTTCTGGTGGATTTCCTGAAATAAATGATAATCATAGAACATTTTATTTTAATTGCTGGCTTCAAATCTCAAAGTTGTTTTTTTTGGTTGTGATATCATTGGAATATTATCCATTACATGATATCATAGATTCATTAAGCCATCCTTTTCTTTACCACTGAATTCAGACTTTTAGGTAGGTAATTCATGTGTGTGTGTGTGTATGTGTGTATATATATGTATATAATAAGATAGTTCTCCCAAAGCCAGTTTGAGTCTTATCTATATATAATATGCCAAGGATATAGTTAAACAAATAGGTGAGACTGAGCCCCCTATTTGCCTTTGTCTTAAGTTGCTAAAATAAGATTATAATCTCCAATTGACTTCACATTCCTATATTGACTTGCCCGTGGGAACAGAACAGTGAGAGGGTAGTAGGAAATTGTGGAGTACTGTACCTTACCTCTAATACAGGCTTACCAAATAAGAGTAGACATTTTGATTGAACCAACAACTTATCAAATAATGAGGGAATTAATCTTTGAAAGAAAGAATGACAACAAAATAAAAATGAAAATAGACTAATAGGAATTTCTAGACTTTTTAAGCTTTTTGATGTTTCATTTAAGAAAGGAAAAAAGAAGATCCCAGTTATTAGGAGACAAGGAAAACATATTTGGCATTCTTGACAGGAAAAAACATGATCAACATGCCTTTCAAAGAATGATTTATCATAGAATGTGGATACACATATGACTCAAGTAAATTCCCACATAAATTGTAGCTTCTTGGAAATAGCAAACAAAGGATGTTTCTTCAGGATGAAAATCTCCTAAGAAGAAAATAATTTCTTTTAAATTCTGAAAATGAAAAAAGAACAAAATGACGTTTTGGAGTTTCTCTCAACCAAAAAAGGAAAGTAAAAATAAATAAATAAATAAATAATGTTTCTTAAAAAGGAAAAAAGGTGAAAAGTGACCTTTTCCTTTTCAAATTTAGCTTGTTTTGTGCCTCTCTTCTCTACATACTCATATACATAGGAAGAATAGAGTTTAAAATAAAGCTAGAGAAACCCAGAACTGATTGCAAATGATTGAGAAAATAATTCTTAGCTTATATATTCTAGCATTCAGAAACTACAAACCAAGATGTTTAATGAATGAAGGTTCATCACAAGGTGGCCAGGGTGAAGTCTCTAAGTCTCTAGCAGAAAGATGCAAGTCCTTGGACCTGTAAGAGAAGTACAAAGGAAACACACACACACACACACACACACACACACACATCCTTGAGAATTAGCTGGCCAAGAAAACCTCAATTTGGGGAGGTTTTGCTGCTTAAATCTGAGAATCCTCTGCTTGGAGTTGAAAGGCTTTAATAGCCATGTCTTTGGTGGAACAAGACACCCAACCCTGAGCAATGGCTTTTTGCTAGTTATTAGGTAGAATTCCTGTCCTTTTTAAAAAGATTTTTTAAGTATGTGGGCTTTAAACAATGTGGCAGAAGACATAGTCAAAGATTTCATCTGAGCTGAGAGACATATGCCCCAAAGAACAACATTTAACTAGTAAGGCATCCATTGGAGTAACATATGGCAAAGATTATAAATCTAGATATGGTCCAGCAAAGACAAGACAAACAGCAAAGACAAGAGAGAAGCATAAAGGCATCAGCTTAGCAGCTCTAGGAAATTACAGATGGTAAGCTGCCCCTCCACACATGCACCTGGGCCACACATGGTCCCTATGTGTGGTCCTCCATGAACATGTCCTGGTTACATGTGCTCCCTGTTTGTGTCCATTTTTCCTACTGATGTTGTGGTTATTTGTTAGAAAATGGGCTCTTAATTAATGGGGGAAATATTTTCTTACTACAGAATTTTCATTTCTACTCTTCTTGCTAAGCTATTTCATTAAATGCCTTTGGATTTAATTATATCATTGAACTGACAATTCAAGTTAAATGCATCAATAGGGGTTTATGTATAATGGTTTTAGGAAATGGAGACCCACTGAGCATTTTGCATCTCTTATAGATTCTCACTAAGGAGATTACCTTGAGAGGTAGGAGATGCCCCAAAGTGTTAAACACACTTGAGGTAAAATAATTGATTTGAAGTTATTTGCATATGTATTGACTTAATAGAGTTAATTGCTACTTTAGTTTCTATGACTACATATGTGAGTTTAATTTCATCAAAGTGATAGATGGAACATCAGGAAAATAGCTGCTATTGAGTAAAGAAAAGGAACTTGTATATTCTGTCTTCTGTGTTCTAGAGTCATTGAATTTATTAGTTTATATGTGCTTAACAAGCTTTTACCCAAAAAACAAAGCAATTATTTTAAATAAAATTACAAAAATGTTGTTCTTTTTCTTTCTTTCTTTCTTTCTTTTTTACCATACTAGGTGGACAAGGCATATAAGTAGATCAGAGATCCAGACCTGAGAAAATTCTTCTAATCTTTGAGCATTTTATTAAATCACTGGATATTGGTAAATTTCCCAGAAGAGAAAGAAAAATATAAGGTAAGAACTTTCCTGGGGCTTCATTGAAACTTCCAATTGAATTAAAAAAAATAATAATTGCTTTATGGTGCTGCTTACAATACAGTAGAGATAACATTGGCTAGCATTGAGGCTCATTGAGGTCAATGTGAAATATCATCTAATTCAGGTGATCCTCTTTTCTCCTCTCCAAAACTGTTCCATGCATATGGCAAAGCTCTAGATTCTAGACCCTCAATGGAATTCGTTATTAGAAACAATTATTCCATATAGATGAAAGTTCAGGATAATTGAAATTTGAAGTAATTTGAAGTAATACAACTTTTCAATTTTGACCATAAAATATGGAAATTTTAAAAATATAGATGTATATTATCTATGCTTCTGTATACCAAAAACAGGAAGCCTTATTTCCCAATGCTATACTATATAGTGAATATTATTTTGTATCATTTTTTAATTATATTGACTTTCTTGGTTTAAATTGTCATTTCACATTTGTTTTGTTCTGTCCATTTATAATACTCGTATCTGTTTTGTTGCTTCTAACTTGTAATGAGATGTGGTGTCAATATACAGGGACAGAAAAGATTATGACTTTTTTAAAATGTATTTTCAATATACATTACTTTATGAATCATGTTGGGAGAGAAAAGTCAGAGCAAAAAGGAAAAGCCATGGGAGAGATTAAAACAACAACAATAACAACAACAGAAAAAAGAAGTGAACATAGCATGGGTTGATTTACACTCAGTCTCCATAGTTTTTTTTTCAGGATGCAGATGGTGTTTTCTATCCAAAGTCTTTTGAGATTGCTTTGCATCTCACTGAGAAGAACCAAGTCTTTCACAGTTGATCATTGCAAATTTTTGCTGTTATTGTATACAATGTATTTTCCTGGTTCTGCTTATGTCATTCAGCATCAGTTCATATAAATATTTTCAAGCCTTTTTTAAAAATCATCTTGTTCATAATTTTTATAGAAAAATAATATTCCATAACCTTCACATATTACAACTTGTTCAGCCATTCCCCAATTGATGGGTATCTACTCATTTTTCAGTTCTTTGCTACTACAAAAAGAGTTCCTACAAACATTTTTGCACATATGAGTCCTTTTATTTTCTTTGAGATTTCTTTGGGAATACAGGCCCAGTAATGGCACTGCTGGATCAAAGGGAATGCACAGTTTTATAACCCTTTGGGCATAGTTCCAGATTGTTCTCCAGAATGGTTCGGTCATTTCGCAATTCCCCCAACAATGTTATCAGTGTCCCAGGATCCCTTTTAATCTTGTTTCTGTTTTTTTTTTTTTCTTGGTGCAAAGCCTTTTTAATTTAATGTAATCAAAATTGTCCATTTTGCCTTTGATAATGTTCTCTAGTTCTTCCTTTGGTAATAAATTCCTCCCTTCTCCATAGGGAACTCAAGAAATGAATAATTCTCCAAAGTAAATTATCCTTATTCTTTCAATTTGTTTATAGTATCATCCTTTATGCCCAAATCATGTACCTATTTTGACCTTATTTTGGTATAAAATATAAGTTGTAGGTCTCTGCTGAGTTTCTATTATTTTCTAGTTTTCCCAGAAATGTTTGTCAAATAATAAATTCTTATTCCAGAAGCTAGAGTTTGGGGTTTATCAAATACTAGATTACTATAAATTTTGATCAGTGTTATATGTATCTAATCTATTCCTCTGATCCACCCTTCTATTTCTTAGCCAGTGCCAAATAGTTTTGATGACTATTGCTTTATAATACAGTTTTAGGTTTGGTTACTGCTAAGCCACATTCTTTGTAATTTTTTTTTTCATTAATTCCCTTGATATTCTTGACCTTTTGTCAAGATATCTTAGAATAAATAGGTTTTGAGTTGGTGTATGTTTTTTAAGTAGAGATTTTGTAATGGCTATTTTGGGTTTTGATAATCTTTTCCTTACTTTGTCAAGACATAAAGACACACACAACACACATGTTCTACAATAAAGCAATGATTCCCAATACTGAATCATCATATGCCCAGAAATCTGTGACATGATTTTAAGGGAGCCATGTCATGGTCCCAAGTGTTATTTCGTTGTTTATTCGTGCAGTCATGCCCAAATTCTTTATGATCCCATGGACTCTAGAATGTTGGGACCTTCTGTCCTCTACTATCTCCCAAACATGTCAGACTCTTTCTGACTTAAGGAATTCATCTTCCAACATCATCTCTTTAGTCTTTTTCATTTGTTCATACTTGTTAATACCATTCATGGAATTTTCTTGGCAAACACTGAAGTTGTTTGCCATTTCTTTCTCCAGTGGATCATCTTTTGTCAGAACTCTCTACTATTAATGTCTGTCTTAGGTAACTACATGTCATAGTTCATAGTTTCATTGAACTATTCATGAACTATTCAAGCCCCAAGTTCAACCAATTGGAGTAGAAGATGAGTCAGTCTCATCTTCCCTAATAGCCACACATGATTTTGTCTCTAACACAAGTATAAATTCCTCATTTTCCAGTTATTGTTCTATTCTCACCAACACAGAAACACCTTCTGTATTGTTCTGTATTCCTTCCTACCACCAGCTTTTCTGATTATAATGAATTTTGACTCCTTGAGTTGATTATGATCTGACTTGATTTCAATTCTCCCCCCAATCTATTCAGAATAAATGCTTTCCAGCACACCATACTTTGATTACCTTTTAGATAGATAGCATAGTGGAAAGTACAGAGAACCAGATCTGGAATTTAAAATACCTTGACTTCATTCTTTCACTTTACATATTCTAAGGTCCAACTCTGTTGGGTCTTCTCATATATAACACTTCATCATCTGTCTCTATACTTTGCACTCAATATCCTCAATTCCCACATGGTCTCACTGATTACCACGATTTCTTAGAAATCCTAGTTTCTTTAAAAATTTAGGTCAAATTTTATCTTTTACATAAAGCTTTTCATGTCCCCTCCAACTTTTAATGCTTTCTTCTAAAATTGCCTTGAATTTATTTTGTAGCATGTACTTTTTCTCTCAATAGTATTTTATTTTTCCACATACATGTAAAAATGGTTTTCAAAATTCATTTCTATAAGACTTTGTGTTCCAGATTTCCCTCCTTCCCTCTTTTATCACTCCCTTGCCAAGACAGCAAGCAATCTGATATAGGTAAAATATGTGCAATGCTTTTAAACATATCTCTATATTTGTCATATTGTGCAAGAAAAATCAGCCTAAAAGATAAAAATGCCACAAAAAAAGAAAAATCAAACAAACCAAAAAGGTGAATGTATTGTGCTTCAATCTACATTCAAGCTCCACAGTTCTCTCTCTGGATGCAGGTGACTTTTCCCTCCCAGATCTATTGGAATTGTCTTGAATTACCACATTGCAAAGAGCCTTCGCAATAAAGTTCATCACATAACCTTGCTGTTGCTGTTATACAATGTTCTCCTGATTCTGCTCACTTCACTTCTGTTCACTATAAGTATTTCCATTCCAGGCTTTTCTGAAATCAGCCTATATAGCACATATTGTATTTTGCTGAGGCAATTGGAGTTAAGTGACTTGCCCAGGATCACACAGCTAGGAAGTATTAAGTGTTTGAGACCAGATTTGATCTCAGGTCCTCCTAACTTCAGGGCTGGTGCTCTAGCATGTATTTAACATACAGTTAATCTTCCCAAATAGAATGTAAACAATTTAAGAACAGAATGTTTCTTTTTTTTTCTTTGTGTGCTCAGCACTGAAAACAATGTCAAGTATATAAATCCTTGTAGATTTATGAATGGACTGATTATTCAGCAAAATCCCTAAAATTATAAATTACAAGAGTTACCAATTACAGTTAGTAGGAAGAATTCCTGGGTTAAAAGTTCCCTCAAATACATCTACTATACATAACTAAATAAAGGTAAGATAATATTTGTTTTCTATTGACCCACAGCAGAACTAATCTCTAATTTGTTAGAAGTGCTGTTTACTTTAGGAAAGTTATAGTATTACCCTTGTTAGTTGTTTTCCCTAAATTCCTCACGAGCATCCTTAGTGAAGGTACAATAACAACAACTTCAGCCATGAGAGCCATTAAAAAAAAAACTGTTTTCATAGGCAGCTCATTGCTGGCCTGGCTATTGTCTTCATTCCTTCCAGAGTACGTGGAATTCAGTAGGTGGGTGCTCACAGCCAGATGCAATCATTTGTCACTGACCTACCACCCTCCCTTGTACACTCCTAACCTGAGTGCCTTTATGGCTTTTTCTAGTCTCGGACTACTCTAAGGTTACAAAATGGGAAGCTTTATACTCAATCCAAATGCCTAAAAGGTATTTCAGTCATGCACATAGAAGATAAACAGATGTGAGCTCTCTGTTCCTACAGAAAAGACTGAAAAAATAACAATAGATATTCAGTAATCACTTCCCACTGTTTCTAAAAGCTTTCTCAAAGAATTGGATGAATGGATGGATGGATAGATGGATGGATGGAAGGAAGGAAGAAAGGACGGAAGGAAGGACAGGCAGATGGATAAATAGACATATTAGCTCTGTATTGTCCCTCTTACCTTCATCACAACTCACCGACTTAGAGAATTATCTAAATCACTGAGAAGCTGCCAAGTATTCATATAGCAATAAATATCTGAGAAATAATTTGAATGCAGGTCTCTGGATTGAAAGTCAACTCTCTATCATCTATATTGTGCAGCCTATCTGAATTTGATGGGTATGTGTATATACATACAAGTAAAAATGAACATATGCATATGCATGTGTGTGCATATACAAATATATATATACATGCACATATAAGTGGATATCTGGACATATACATATATATATATTATATATATATATATATATATATCTGTGGGGTTGAAATCTTCCATTTAGATCTGATATATTGATTAGGTAAAGGTGCTTTGATTGAATCAGAAAATAAGAACTCAGTATACCTTCTTTGATCAATTAAACAATTTTGTAAATGATTGCATTATGCCCTTAGCAATTTGTTTAAAAGACAGAAGCTCTACAAATTCTGAGCTTCTAGATTAGAGAATCTAAAGCAAGCATGGAGCAAAGGGAAGAATGAGCTGTACCAGAAAGTGGAGACATCAAGGATCATCATTAGTTTTACAGGCATCTTAGTGAGGACTCAGACTGAGAAAAGTTTGAAGAAAAGATTAGCTCTTTCTTCAGCTTTCTCTTCCTATGTCTGTCTATCCACAAATGATATAAATTCAAATCTTTTATTGCCCAAATGTTTCCAGTAAACTGAATTTTGCTTCAACCACAAAGGGACCAGGGGCTAGCTAGAGATAAAAATAAATGTAAGGTTAGGCAGAGGGCCCAACCTAGATGTTAGGAATTTTCCTAAGTGCGGGTTTGTTTCAGTGTGGCTGAACTCAAAACTTTTCAACTTTAAGTCTCTAAAACCAAAGAAGAGAAAACCAACTAAACTTAAGGAGCCATTATATTGCCTTTCGTGGCCATAAAATGAGCAAATTATTGTAGCAAGATGTTGCATATGTGTGAACATAAATATATCTTTTTGTTGATTGGTAGGCTATTGTCCTTAGTTCTCTAAGATGACCAAAATAATATCTCGATGTTAGCATCAAGTTACAGTGTTCAACTCTGGCTGATCAGACCAGTATCACTTCAGATTGCTCAATCACGGGTCATGCACAAATAGTCCATATGATTATTTATAATGGATTCTCTCTGTTTCTTTTTAAGCTACTTCAATTCTCTTTTCCACTCCTAGCATTACTCCTGTAATTAGGCAGCAAACACTATATCAAATGTTCCTCAGCCCTTTCTGAAGTCACATTCGTTCTCAGGGAGATTGCCATCTTCCAGGTGAAGGATAACCTTAATTAGGAGTATGTGGCAAGGATATTATCAGCAGTGGCTCAAAGGGTCCCCCATGTGATTGTCATAATCTGTTCCCATTACCTTTATACAGATGGACAATGGAGGCATCCTTGAATTCCTGGGAAATAACCTCCTCTGTCCATGTATTCCAAAATATTTCAGTCAGCTTTTATAAGCAGTGTACTCCCAATCTTATAGATCTCAGCTGCAATAGAATCAGTGCCACAAGGTGCTTTGCCACAGTGACATTCAAGATCACTTCTTTAAGTGGACCTTCAGTTAGGGAGGGATTGAGGTGAGGTAATCGGTCAGTGGTTTCAGTATTGATTGATGGTGGTCTGTTTGGAACACTGTGGAAGTGTTTAGCCAGACTCCTTAGGATCATGTCCTTATCACTAATCAATGTAGCTTCATCAGCACTGGGTAGTTGAAATGTATTCCATAAGACTTTGTGCCATAAATAGCCTTTAGAGCATCATAAAAACACTTTGGATTGTTACTATCAGTATGAGACTGAATTTCACTTCCCTTCTTACTGAACCAAGATTATGCTTTTTTTCTAAGCTTTATTTATACTTTTGATGGAATTAAATATGGACTTCTTTGAGATGAATAAACTATACTGCTAGTATGCCTTATGGAATTTTATTTTTCATTTAGCAGCTTCTGAATTTCCCCATCCTTTCCATCAAACTAATTTTGATATTTTCAGGTGTTCCGATTCAGATGAACAAATGCAGTGCTATACATCAAATCTCTGAAAGCTGTTCACTCTCCTTTCCTACTTCACTGTTGTCAACTGTGTTTTAGCTCAACTTTCCCTCTAAGTTAACAACAAACTGTTCCCTCTCAGAGTATTGCTTTATCTGTTGACATTAATTCTGCCGGTAGTCTTTTTGCCTTGAGGCCCACTGCTTTAATTGAATGAAAATATTTAGCTTAGGGATAGGTCTATGATGTACTTTGCAATGCACATTGCCTTCAATATTGCCTTGTCTGTCTCTTCTCCTTACAATCACATTGTCTATTGCATGCCAAAGTTTGCTATGTGGGTGCATCCACAATTTTTGTAGTATTTAGGTAAATGGAAGACAGTATTGGTAATGAGGTCATGAGATGTACAAATCTTCAGTAGTAAGTGACCATTGCTGTTGCTGTTTGCAACTTCATTCCTGTCATATCTAGCAGTCTGAGCCTACTCTAACATTAAAGTCACCCAGAATTAAAACCTTGTCCTCTTGGCACATTGTTGATAAGGGTCTCTAGGTCTTCACAAAATTTTTCTTTGGTCTCATCAGGTGGTAGGAGCATAGGGACTGATGATTTTGTGTGGCATTTTCTTGTAAGTGACATTGCAATGCTTGCTATTCACGCCTTTTGGCAGGTATACAAGCTTATTGACTATGTTTGTTTTGATTGTAAAATCTACCCCAGCTTCATGGTACTCCCCTTCACTGTGGCCACTCCAGAAAAAAAAACCATTTATCCAGTTCTGATTTCAGTAAGCTAACCTTCATTTGCCAGTCTTGTTTTGCTCAGGCCTGGCATTTTTGGATGCAATCCTGCTAAGTTCTCTCTCAACAAAAGCTGTTCGTCTTTCAGCTGTGCTGGATATGTGTTGTCTATAAGTTTGCACAATTCCATGTACTGATGACGAGGTGAATTATCTTTGGAAAGGTTTTAGTTTATTTTTTATGGATATGTTTCAACTGAAGGATGGGATTCCCACCTGCTACAGTAACCAAGTCAAGGTTGGGTAAGCAATTTTAGGGTATGTTTTCTAACCTCTTCCTCATACTACAAGGTGAGTAGTACAATTTTTAAAAGATTACTCTGGCACCCACAGGATGGCAAATCCCATGATTGCTTCCAATGAGAAAATGACCCTATGGCCTGAAACACCTGTGTGTAGGGTTGTGACTATAGCTCCCAGAATATCCACACCCACTGCTTCGTCATTCGCCTGTCACCACAGAACTTTGAGAAACCTTACCATATTTGATGTCTAGCTAAGATATAAGCACTTCAAAGCACCCGATTTAGCTGTCTTTATGGTCACTGGAACAAGTTGTTGAATGAGAATTCATCCATTCCTTGAAGAGAAGTCTTCACATACTTGGAGTAGACATCCCTCTAACTTACCAACAGGTCTGAAACCCTTCTGTTACCCCCAACCTGGTTTAGTTTATGTGCCAAACATTTTACCAGGATGGGCATGTTGTAGCTTCTTAGATCCACAGGTGCAAGTTAGCTGGATCAAGTGGATACCAAAGATGGAAAGTAGCCCTGAAAAGAGTTTGGCAGCCTTTACAACAGAGGTACTAGTGTTCCCTGCACAAGTCTTACAACCCTATATTATACGTGTGTGTGTGTGTGTGTGTGTGTGTGTGTGTATGTGTGTGTGTGTATGTATGGAAAGAAAGAGAGAGAAAGAGAGAAGGGGAGGGAGGGAAACAGGGAGAGAGGGAAAACAATTAGGTAGATTTCAACCTTGCTTTTTTATGCTAATATCTTTTTACTTTTAAAAATACATGCAAAAAATAGTTTTCGACATTTACCCTTGCAAAACTTTGTGTTATAAATTTTTCTTCCTTCCTCCCTTCTTCCTCCCATCCCTAGAAGGAAGTAATTCAATATAAGTTAAATATGTGTAGTTCTTCTAAACATATTTCCACATTTGTCATGCTGCACCAGAAAAATCAGATCAAAAAGGGAAAAAAATGAGAAAAAAAACAAGCAAGCAAACAACAACAAAAAAGGTGAAAATTCTATGTTGTGGTTTACATTCAGCTGCCATAGTTCTCTCTCTGGATGCACATGGCTCTCTCCATCAAAAGTCTAGCGGAATGGGACTGAATCATCTCATTGTTTAGAAAAAGAGTTAAATCCATCACAGTTGATTATTACATAATTTTGTTGTTACTGTGAGCAGTGTTCTCTTGGTTCCCCTCACTTCAATAAGATCAATTCAAGTAAGTCTTCCCATGTCTTTCTGAAATTAGCCTACTGATAATTTCTTATACAATAATAATAATCCATTACATTCATATACTATAACTTACTCAATCATTCCCCAACTTATGGGCACCAACTCAGCTTCCAATTCCTTGCCACTACAAAAAAGGCTGCTACAAACATTTTTGCACATATGGGTCCCTTTCCCTAATCTCTTTGGGGTATATTCCCAATGGAGATACTGCTGTATCAGAGTATACATAGTTTGATAGCCCTTTGGGCATAGTTCCAAATTGCTCTTTAGAACATCAGTCGTTCTCTTTTAACATAGTTTATTTCTCTTTTCTCTCATTTGAATATATGGGAAAAGAAGGCAGTGATATAGGAGTGATTTTTCCTAGGTTATTTAATATAAGGTGGGAAACATCTGTTTACTAAGGAATTATATGAACACCTATCATTGATAAGTGCTCCTGAGGCAATATGGTATAATATAAATAAGACAGGGTTGCGAATCCACCAGTTTCTTTTCTTATATGTCAAATGAAGAGAGGCTAGTCTGTCTGATCACTGAGATTTCTTCTACCTCTAATATTTTCTGATTTTTTTTGTGTGTGGAATTTCTTGTTCCAGAGAAAAGAAAAAGGGAAAATGATTTCCTCCTGATGGCGTAGTAGATATATAAATGTAACTCCTATAATGCTTTGACTCTGAGTTAAACCATTCTATGTGAGAGACTTCAGGGGAATGTATTCAAGAATTGGGAAAAAGAAGGGAAGATCAAAAACAAAAATCCCAAAATTAAAGAAAAGAAGTAATCAGAAGCACTACTCGTAAAATAGAGCAAATTCCTACATAGTCAGGGGAAGGTACAAGAAAAAATTAAAATCTCTCTGGACTTTGTTCATCTTCTACCCCATTGTCCTCCAGCGGACTTTGGATCGCTTGTCTTTATAATTTGTTCAGTTATTTCAGCTACATCCAACTCTTTGAGATCCTATTTGGTGTCTTCTTGGAACAGATACTGGAATGGTTTGCCATTCTCTTCTCCAGCTCATTTTATAGATAAAGAAACTGAGGCAAATAGAGTTAAGTGACTCACTTAGAGTCATAAAGCTATTAGGTATCTGAGTTCAATTCTGTACTCACAGGATGAGTCTTCCTGACTGGGCCTGGTCCCACCATATCACTTTGCTGTCTTTATAATACTTATGTGATAATATACTGAGAGAAACTTCTCACTCTTTTTATTCATATGCTGAAAGAAAGGGGTCAAGTGGAGAGTTATTTCTTTTAATAAAATCTCCGTGTATTCTTCACTGTCTTTTACTTATTCCTCATAAAACTAAGGGAGAAAATATATCAGTATTCAACAAATTACATTGAAGTGTGGTACATTAGTAAGGAAATTGACTTTTGTATCAAAACAAGAAGAACTAAGTTCAAATTTGGCCCTGACATTGACCAAATTACTTAACTTCTCTGAGTCTCAGTTCCCCCATCCATTGAATGAAGAAACTGGACTAAATTATTTCTATGATTTCTTCTAAGTCTCAGTCTATGGTCCTATCATTTGAACTTGTTTAAGGCCCTATCTTAGTCCTGTGGGAATTACAAAGATGAACAAAACAGAACCCCAGTCCTCAAAGATATGGGCATAAAATCTAGTATGTATTTTAAAATACAAATGTTCAATAAGAGAAGTATGGAGGATTAACACAAATTTAGGAGGAAAGAACAATTGCTTATTGTTGAATTTTTAGAAAAGGCTTCAAAAAGATATTTGTACTGGTCCTCAAAAGTAGAACCTGCAATTAATACCTCCAAATGAAACAGCCCTTTGTACCAGTGGAAGATAGATAATGAATAAAGCAATGAAGCATGAAAAAACGCAATATAAATAAATAAGAAAAGTGAGTAATTGTCTAGTATTCTTGGGCCCTATATAGGATACATAAAGCTGAAAAATGGTGATTTAGAATGGAAAAACATGTTGCAGCAATCACAGAGGGACTTGAAAACGAAGATAAGGAAGCTAATAACATACAATAGAAAACGAAAATACACTTAATATTCTTGAACAATGTTTTAATATAAAAAAAATCCAGTGATTTAAAAAGTAGCATCATAAATAATAGGGCTGAAGGAGGAACCAGTAGCCATCAGTTGGGAAGATACTGAAATATTACGGATGAAAGATAATGATGATATGAATTATGATGGTAGAATTTGGATTGAAGAGCAGGAGATTGTTTCAAAAAATGTTGACATAGAAATATTGGAATTTTGCAACTAATTAGTTTAAAGTAATAAAGTAAGATTACTTCACTGTGTGTCCAGGTGCAGTTAATAAAAAGGAGGAAGTCCAGAGCACCAAGAAAGTTTTGGAAGAAATACATCTTTGTGATGTAAAATACGTTACTAGTAGATAAAAGGCCTCTATAAATTTGGGGCTTGGGCTCCCTCAGGCTCTGGGCTTCTATATATTCCAAGGATTGCTTAGGCAGAGTCTCTATAAAAATTCAATTTCATACAAGTTACTATTCAGTTCCTTGCTGGATATACAGGTAGATCTTTCTTGGTTCAATTGCTCCTCTACCCTTTGATGCCATTTTGATGCCACACTTATTGCAAATGTCCTTAGAACACTCTTGAGCTCAAGCAACCCATCATCCTCAGCCTCCTTTGGATTTCAGACATGAACCACCCAATCTGTGATTTCTTTAAAGAAAAAGGAGACCCAACCTCATTGTTGTTTGTATTTTGTTTTCAAAAATGACCGGAGATATCACAGGGTAAATTGGCTTTAAGTGAGGAATAATTGCACAAAGTCATCCTACTGAGACACAGAAAGAGAAACAAGGAAGCCAAAGAACAAAAGCTTGTTAAATTCTAAAATGTACAATTTTTTTCCATCTTCATTATTTCATAAAAACATGAATGACCTAAGTTACTGATTAAGTAAAGACTTTCTGCAGCAAATCTTCAGTTGAAATGATATAGTATTATATCTAAATGCAGAGTTATATGAATCCTTTCATACACACATACATATTTTATATGTATATAAAATGAATCGGTGATTTCTTTGCTGTAGGGAGCTCCTGGTGAAGAAACTTTTATTGACTCAGATTTGTATCTGCTCACAGTGTAGCTTTAAAGAGTTATCCAGGAAAAGTGGAGGTGGGGAAGGGAGAGTAAGTACTTTTCCAGGCTCTTGTATCTGGAACTTGAAACCAGGTCTTGTTGACTTTTCATTCACTATACTACATTACCTGTACTACAAAGTTTCAACAATTTCTAATAAGTCTTTATATACTTTTCCAGTAGATAAAAGGCCACTATGACTTTGGGGCTTGGCTTTTTCCAGCACTGGGCTTCTGTGTGTTCTAGTAACGACTTGGGAAGAAATTTCTGATGTTAAACATAATTAATAATACTAGTAATAGTTTTAATAATAGTGGCAATATCAATAGTAATGATTATTATGATAGTGATAACTTGACAAATTTAAGTAGCTGGAGCTTATGAAATCATACAAGATAAAAGTATAGAATCAAAAGTTGAATGAGACATATCCATGTAAGTTTAATCAACAATGCATTGAAGAAGAAGCCTTGAACAGATGTTATATCATAGGGTTTTATTTATAGAAAGAAAGGGATTTTGGTAGCAATTCAGAATCAGGTCATAGCAACCACTATAATTTATAGAAAGGCTTAAGAAGCCCAGATTTACTAATGGAGGTGAATTATTCAACTAAATGGTATAAACTGTACACATATCACCATAAGCTATACAATTTTACTTTCCATTGATACCTTCAAAAAATGCAATCAGGTGACTAAAATTGTCTACCAGAAGTCTGATATCCTAATATTCAGTCATTTTTCAGTCATGTTCAACCCCTGTGACCCAGTTTGAGTTTTTTCTTGTTTGGTAATACTAGAGCAACTTGACATTTCATTATCCAGCTCATTTCATAGATGATGAAACTACAACAAACAGGGTTAAGTGATTTGCCCAGGGTCATACAGCAAGTAAGTATCTGAGGCTGGATTTAAAATCAGATCTTCTAACTCAAGTGTTCTATCCATTGCATCATTGTATAAAGACTAGCTGTCCTCATAAAGGCAAATCCTCATACTACAAATGCAAACTTCAAAACATTATTGATAATTCAAAGTACTTAGCTGGAGCATCATTCAAAAAGATTTGTTGCCCCAAACCTACAGAACATAGCATTGAGTCACAGCCATTTAAAAACAATATCTTTAGAGAAGTAACCATACTATATTCTCACTCTAAGATACCTACAATGAAAAGCTTTTAAAATATAGGCATCTAGCAAAAAAAAAAAAAAAAAGAAAAAAGAAAACCATGTAGGAATAGGGACATATTATATACAATCCCTAAAATTCTGCTGCTACTTTGATTATTGCAAATAAACTTCCTATGAATCAATAGAGGTAGAATTTATAACCAAACTTATTCAGTTCTAAAAAAACAGTATTTTATTTACTTGTTCAACATTCAGCAAGATATTTTAAACCCTTCAAAGTTAGATGCAACTATTTTCAAAACTCAATATTTATGAGATTTCAAATTAAAGGGGAAAGAGGAAGAATAGACACTGCCTGGGATAGCAGAAGTTTTGAAACCTATTATAGTATTCTAGAGAATAAAAAAAGAGAGAATATGATATTATGGGAAATGGGAAAAGGTAGAATAGACCAATAAGGATAAGAGATAAAAGATAGATATGTGCATCATAAGTTTATAATAAAATTATGTGAAAAAATAGTTGGTGGGACAATAAATATAAATGAATAATAACTATATGCTTTTCCTTGGATTGTTAATAGCTGAATGTCAGCCAAAAAATAAGGCCAAAAAGGGTTAAAATCAATATTTTTATTTTGTATATGCCTTTTAAGTTTTGTATAGTGTTTTACACACATTACTTTGTGTTGCTGATGAGGATACAGTTGGCTTCCATCATTTCTTTTCCATTCTCTCTGAAGGATGGGTCTTTCCATGCCTTCTCTATTTCCTACCAGGGAAGTGCATGGGGTTAAGAAGTACTCTTCTTCCCTAATCACCACCTTTTCTTTCTTACCCCACTTTTTCTTTGGAAGTTTAGCCACATCCTGTTATAACAATTAACTCATTTTTAGTGTATAGGCAAAAAACTTACTTTTCAAACATCTGTGTTTCCTTCTTTTACTGCTTTATGGAATACATAATATATGAATGCCAGATTTATACAATATATACCAGATTCATAATATAACCCAAACACTTCAAAGTCCTCAGTTAGGAAGTTCCAAACTTTACAACAGAGAGGTTTGGTCCTTTGTCCTCATTTGAATTTATTCATCCCTCTCTCTAGCTAAATGGTCCCTCTCTTTGTTTGAGAAGGGAAAAGACTCTAAAATGATTTTTAAAAATGGAAAGAATTATAACTGTTTCTGGTACTGGATAGATATGGGAAAGGTAATGTGTGGAAAAAGAAGATCTTCTTTTGGAACCAGCATCTTCCTGACTAAAATGTTCTTTCCCCTCTTCCATTTAAGTTCTCACTAGATATCCAGGGCAAGTTTTAAATGAACACACTCTCCACAGGGAAACTCTGGACCATTCCTCTTCATAATAACAGCACCTCTTAGCAAAGAATCACTGGCTCCAGACTTCTATTACAGCTCTTTCTTCAGTTGTTGGGAATTTTCCATTGAACTCTACTTACAGAAACTTTCCATTGTTGTCAGACAAAAAGTGATTATTTTCTGGAAAGTGTAAGCAAGTCCTGTTAAATATTTTCAAAATGTTTATGGGAGAAAAGAAAAAAAAAGAAAATGTTCTGTTTTGAGTAAAATTTAATTTTTGAATAAAATTATTCAAATTTCACAGGGATTAAGAAGAAAAATATTTACTGATTTTACAAAACACAGAGATTAAGGAAAACAACAACAACACTGTTTTACCTTGTCATGATTTAGCACTTTCCTATATGATACTCTCAGAGAGAACTAGAAATTAAATGATAATTTTTAAGCAAAATGTGTTATACAATGGCCCATGAATCTTATGCTATGTGCTCTCTCTGTAACTTTATGCATGAGGGCTTGTGACATACATTATACCATGACATTTCAAGACTCAATAAATAGGTATGATTTTGAACAGCTTGTTTTTTTTGTTTGTTTATTTTAAGGCAAATTGGATCAATACAAGTTTGTAAGCTATTATGATTGGGTTTTTTGAAATTCAAAACAATCAATTTCATAATTCAATAGTAATAAAGCCCAACAAAAGGACTGAATCTTTCTAATGTTAATGTGCTACTTATAGTTAGGGTTTTCATGATAAGAAGTTTTTCCCAAGCCTTCTGTAATTAGAACATTTGTTTTTAAATTGTAAGAATATACCATTTGTATATTGCTGTTATAAGATGTTATAAGAGTATATATACTCTTATAAAAGTATGTAATATTAAGTATTATACTTATATATATATATATACTTAATAAGAATAATCACATAAATGTATATATATATATATATATATATATATATATATATGTACTTACTAACACGCCATTATGCCTCACTTCCTCCCAAAACGATTAAATGATTTATTGAGAATGACTAGTAAATATAGGGCAGTGAGATAGCACAGTGGATAGAGTGTGAGTGAATTAGGAGGGTCTCAGTTGAAATATAGCATCAGGCAACTAACTGTGTGACTCTGGGGAAGTTTTCAACTCAATTCCCCATTTGTAAAATGAGCTGGAGAAAACAACAACAAACTATTACAATACCTTTGCCAAGGAAACCCTAAATGGGGTCTTGAAGTGTCTGATGTGACTAAAATTACCAACAAGTAACTATTACAATTAAAATTGGGATTCCAAGCCGCCTACACTAACTTTAACGTGTTCTTCCCTCCTCTGCCCTTCAAATGGATTTCTAATGCTCATTGCAAGCTAGACATGCCTGCCAAACTTGGGCAACTTTAGTCTTTGTTCTTCCAGAATTTCATTTCAGGGTTTTCATATAACATATTGAAAGCCTTCCTTGTTTTCTCCCAACATTTCTTATTATTATTATTGAAGCTTTTTATTTTCAAAACATATGCAAAGATAGTTTTCAATACTCATCCTTGAAAAACCTTGTGTCCCAATTTTTTCTCTCTCTTCCTGCTACCCACGCCCCTAGGCAGCAAATAATCCAATATATGTGAAACATGTGCAATTCTTCTATACATATTTCCACAATTATCATGCTGCACAAGAAAAATCAGATCAAATAGGCATGAAATGAGAAAAAAAAACAAAAAATAAGCAAACAACAAAAAAGTGAAAATGCAGTGGTTTGTATTTTCAAAATGCAAAAACTGACTTCTGCACTCAACCTCCCACAGTGGGGCTCTCTCTGGGTGCATATGGCTCTCTTTGGCACAAAACCATTTCTCCCAACATTTCAAAGTACCTACACTATTTTAAAGTATTCTAGACAACTACTTATCATTCTTCTCTATTGCCTTATGACCAACCCCCTTTCTCTTTTTGTTGTACAATTGTTTGATGATATACTTTCTTTATGTTGTTCAGAGTTGTAAATCACACATGTGTTATAGTTTGGAGAAAAAGAAAGAAGAAAGAGAAATTTTAAGATAATAAAGCTTGGAATCCAGAATTCCTGAGTTCGAATCCTAAGTAAAATATGTACTAGTGACTTAACAAGTCATTTTATCTTCTTGAGAAATAGTGAGTTAAATTAGTGTTAGAGGTGAGTTTCAATCCTAATTCTGATTTTAACACTTGTATAAAGAGGAAGAGCTAAGATGGTAGAGCAAAGGCAGGGACTTTCCTGAGCTCTACCCCAAACCCATCCAAATATTTTTTAAAATGATTTTAAACAAATTCTACTGTGGCAAAACTCACAAAAAAATTTTGTGAATTTTTTTTTAGTACAAAACTATTTAGAATCCCAGCAGAAAAAGTCTGTTGCATTGTGAGGAGAGTGCTGTCCAATGATGGTCATGCCAGTAAAACTCTGGTTCCGGCAAACCAGGAACAGGTCTCAGGTGACTGAAACAGTAGCAGCCAGGGCAGTATCCAGACCTCTCAACCCATAGACACAAAAGAAAGCTAGAAAGTCAGCTGGGAAAAGTACACCTGGGAGAGAGTAGAGCACAATCCAGGGCCAAGCAGGAGTAGGTCTTGAGAATCACAGAATCAATAGCAATGGCTGCAGCTCAGAGCTCTAAGTCCATAGATGGTCAGGGTGTCAAACAACTGGTCAAGAAGAGATTACAGGGGAATCTTTGCTAGCAC
Source organism: Sarcophilus harrisii (assembly GCF_902635505.1). Classification (NCBI taxonomy): domain Eukaryota; kingdom Metazoa; phylum Chordata; class Mammalia; order Dasyuromorphia; family Dasyuridae; genus Sarcophilus; species Sarcophilus harrisii. The sequence goes on along the minus strand of NC_045427.1, from coordinate 437,251,085 downwards.
TGAGGCAGGACTTTGTGATTTTGTCCATACTGCAATCTGGATGATAGTCCTAGGGCAAGGAGGAACACTAGCAGCCAGACCTTGTGGCCACAGAGGAGGACACTTGTTTAAGTTCCAAGGCAGAAAAGAATGCTTGTGGTAACCCACGGACCAGGCCAGCAGGCCGGAACAGGCCATTAGATCATTCCACCTTAGAGAAATGTAAGCTTACAGGTTTCTAGAAGGACCTCTGAAAATAATTCACAAAACCCCTGAAAACTTGGGACAATGCACCCTCCACTCTGGAAGCAGAGCTTTACTTTAACAAAGAGCTAGAAGCCAAATAATAGAGTAAGGAAATGAGCAAACTACAGAAAAAGATTTTGACCATATAAAACTACTATAGTGACAAGAAAGATCAAAACACACACTCAGAACATAACATCTAAAATCTCCAAGAAAAATGTGGCCATGGAAGAGGCAAAAAGTATTTTTGAAAATCAAAGGTGAAAGGGGAGAAAACTCAGAAAAGAAATAAGAATGATGCAAGAAAATTATGAAAACAATTCAATAGTTTGGTAAAGACATGAAAAAAATCAATGAAGAAAATAATACCTTAAAAACAGAAAAAGGCAAATAGTAGGGGTAGCTAAGATTTTTGTTCACTGCAGATTTGCATCCCAGACCCCAATCTATGGAATGACCATAGATCTGTCATTTCAAAAATGGATATCATTATATCAATTTTGCCACAAATATTAGTCATATGAAATTCATTATCATTGTCACTAGCATTTATAGAATTTTAAGGTTTTACAAAATACTTCACATATACAATCCCTTATGTTCAAGTTAGTAAACAGTAGAATAATGGAGCATAGCTGAAATAATAAGGGATAAAAGGACCATGTCATTCTCCAGTTACTTTGGACACTATGCAGATGGGATGCATGTGGACATAATCAATTCTATGGAAAATTACATGGGTCCTATTTTTCCTGGTGTCAGATTCAACTCCAAAGGTTCTAGTCCAATAATTCTTAACTTTTTTTTAGTGTTAAGTGTTTAAGTGTTTAAGTGTTAATTTTGAGAAGCATGAACCCAGTCTGGATAAGCCTTGAATCTTGGAAAGAGGGCCATTTATAAACATAAAAAATAAAGAAAAAATATGACAAGACAAAATGAATGATGCAGGAAATGAATAGAATAATATTTCAAAGAAGGAATCACTGTCAACAAAGAAAGTTAGTGAAACTTTAATGGGAAAACTTTTTTATCACAATAAATGGCAAGCAAGATTTATATAGGATAGAAGCATGGTACAGAAATTTTAAAAAGGTACTCCAGAATTTGAAAATATTATAAGTGAAAGCTCATATTGCAAAGAGCATAGGGAAAAAGAAACCTGACTTTAGGGGAGAGTTTAAGTTTGGGAAAATAATGGGATATGAGGTTAGATGAAGCAAGGTAGAAAAAACTGTGGGATAGCATTGAACACTAGAATTAGGAATTTGGATTCTCTTTTTATTAGTAAAAAGGATAGTGAGAGTGAGAGAGAGAGAGAGAGAGTGTGTGTGTGAGTGTGTGAGTGAGTATGTGTGTGTGAGTGTATGAGTTAGAGAGTCAGTCAGTCAGTCCTGTGGCTCTCTTCAACAATGAGATGATTCAAATCAGTTTCAATTGTTCAGTGATGAAGAAAGCCATATACACCCAGAGAGAGGACTGTGAGAATTGAATGTGGATGACAACATAGCATTTTTACTGTTTTTTTATTGTTGTTTGCTTGCATTTTGTTTTCTTTCTCAGGTTTCTTTTTCCTTCTTGATCCAATTTTTCTTGTGCAGCAAGGTAACTGTATAAATATGTATACATATATTGGATTTTACATATAATTTAATATATTTAACATATATTGGACTACCTGCCATCTAGGACAGGGGGTGGGATGAAGAAGGGAAAACTTTGAAACAAGATTTTGCAAGGGCCAATATTGAAAAATTACCCATGCATATGTTTTGTAAATAAAGAGATTTAATAAAATTAAAACAAAAAGGCCCCTGGATTTGGAAATTTAAAAACTGGGTTTAAAAACTACCTCTGCTATTCTCTATCTGGTAAAATGCAAGTTTTTTTTCTAAAGGTTTAAATTTCCTTTTCAAGATTAGATAAGCTCTCAGTTTTTTTTTTTTAAATTACATCTATGATCCCATAACAATAAAGAAATGCTATTTTGATCTTACATTTAAGAAGTATCTAGCTGAGAGAGCTTAGAGATTAGGTTGGCATCTTATATGAGTTTGAAAATGACATCATGCTCTCACAGCTTCCCCTGGGTTTTATGATTTGTAACAACATAGAGTGTGAATTCTCTCACACACAGGTGTCCCCTCCTCTGAACTAGCTCTGTATGCTAACAACACATAATCATTTTCCATCAGCACCTTCTCATTCTTATAAAAGGATGCCAGAAGTTCACTGATTTTGTAGTGTGACTGAACCTTTCAGCCCACTATACATTATGCCCAGGAACTGTCTCCCACATCTTCTCCAGGGTAATGACATTCTTAGTTTTGCCACAACTTTGGAGAACAAAATCATCATTTCCATCCATAATTAATCTCACATGACCTCATTAAAACTTCATATAAACCTACATATAGATAAATGCACACATACATGAATTATATGTCTGTATATGTACATATACATATGTGTATATGTATACAACCTAACTTACAGCATCTATCTATCTCCATATATACAGTATGTATGTGTGGTGAGACAATAAAAAGAATATAGACTCAGATCATACTGCATTTATACTAGTAATGGTAAACATATGTTAAATCCAATATATGCCCACATCTCTATACAATTATCTTGCTGCACAAGAAAAATCAGATCAAAAAGGGAAAAAAATTAGAGAAAATAAAATGCAAACAACAAAAAGAGTAAAAATGGTATGTTGTGATCCCAACTAAGTTCCCACAATTATCTCTCTGATGGCTCTCTTCATCACAAAACCATTGGAACTGGCCTCAATTATCTCACTGTTGAAAAGAGCCATGTCCATCAGAATTGGTCATCATATACTCTTGTTACTGTATACAATTATCTCCTGGTTCTGCTCATTTCACTCAGCATCAGTTCATGTAAGTCTTTCAAGGCCTCTCTGAAATCCTCCTGCTGGTCATTTCTTACAGAACAATAATATTCATAACATTCATATACCACAATTTATTCAGCCATTCTCCAACTGATGGACATCCACTCAGCTTTCACTCAGTTTCCAGTTTCTAGCCACTACAAAGAGGGCTGCCACAAACATTTTGCACATAAAGGTCCCTTTCCCTCTTTTATGATCTCTTTGGGATACAGACCCAATAGAAATACTTCTGGGTCAAAGCCATGCATAGTTTGAAAACCCTTTGAACATAGTTCCAAATTGGTCTCCAAAATTGTTGGATCAGTTCACAATTCCACCAACAATGTAACAGTATCCCATTTTTTCTATAACCCCTCCAACATTCATTATCTTTTCCTGTCATTTTAGCCAATCTGAGAGGTATATAGTGGTACCTCAGAGCTGCCTTAATTTTCATTTCTCTGGAAATAAGTAAAGTCTGCATTCATCTGTTTTCAAAAGACATTTGAAATTCAGGTTTTTAATAAAAATTTTAAAGGAGGTTTTGTAGCAACTGAAGAAGAAATAAAAACATTACTATAACTATTTTTTTCCAAATTAACAAAATTGATAGCAATGAAATTAATGAATGTTTATAAATATACATAAGAATCAAATTATTTTTAAAAAGGTAGAGAAACTGATTAATCCAACCTAAGAAAAAGAAAATTTAAAAACCATAAATGAACTCTAAATGATAAGGGGAAAAGCATGAAGTAGATTTTCAATTAAATTCAATCAAACAATCAAGAAACAATTTTAGTGTAAAATAAAATGATTACAAAAAGGATAGAAAATAAGGACTTCCTACAAAATGCTTTCATTGAAACATATGATTTGAGACCTAAGGGCCAACAAATAAAAGAAGGAAAACTATAGATTCATATCTCAAAGAAATATTTATAAAACATATTGAATAAATTAGAAAAAGGACAATGACACAATAAAAAGAATATAGACTCTGATCCCAATGAATTTGTACCAGGAATGCAGTGCTAGTCCAATAAATAAACAAACATGAATAAACATACACAAATATATAGTTATTCAACTTTCTAAAAACATGCTAAATTTAGTATAGATTTTGATTTTGAAATTAAGTAGTTCCAAAACTTAAAAGTCACAGTTCCTATGGTAGTATCAAAGAATAGAAGATTTGGGTTAAAGACTTTAGTTTGGAATCCCAGATTATCTCCTAACTCCCTTCTTGCTTCAAAAATAAACAACCTCACGTTCCTATAGTCTGGAAGGAAAGTTAGAGGTGTATACAATTATTATAATACAAAATAGGACATTACCAATACAGAAGAGAGAAGCAAACAAGGTTTTAGGACAGACATGGTGAAGTTTATTTAGAATGAGAAATAATTCTTTTGAAGAAGGAGAGAATAATAGAGCTAGAAAAAAAACTGAGAAATCATATGGTCCAACCATGGCATGTTTCAAATGAGGAAACCAAAGCCCCAAAAAGGCAAAATGAATTGCACATGATTACATGGCTTCTAAAGCTAGCAGCAGAATTCAAACCAGGCATTTCTGATTCCAAAACTAGTACCCTTTTCACAATTGCATGATGGCTTCTTGGAAGAGATCTGTTAAAGCTAAACTACATAGAAATATGGGTAGTATTTCAATAGTTAGATAATGAATGGTATGAAGTTTATAAAGCAGAAACGAGTTGTATATTATAACTTGTGCTATGCTACACAAATTGTTTTTTAAATAGTGCTTCAAAACAATCTTTTCTGTTTAATAAAATTATTTATTCCTGTTTAGAGTTGTGTTTACATGAGTCATTTATTCAGAAAGCTTTATTTTCAATATTAGTAATTAGGTAACTTTAGACCAGGAGCTATTCAAATTACAAAAGAAAATTAGAACTGGAAAGGAATCTCACAAATTATAGAATCAGAATTATGTAGATTCATATTGAAAATCATCCTAGAGATCATATGACCAAACCCTTTCCTTTTATAGGCAGAGAAAATGGGTCCCATAGACATTAAATGACTTGTCCATGATGATAAAATAGAGCATAAATTAGGATTTAAAGTTCTTTCCACTACATCATGCTATTGGTCTTCCTTTACCTATTTCACTACTCTCTTCCCCCAAACTTATATTATAGAAGAAAAAACTGAAGTCCAAAGTAGAAACATATCTTGCCTATGTTAACATCATAGAGAAAGAATAGGATTCAAAAACATTTTTAATCTCAATTCAGTGCCATTACTCCTATCTAAAATTCAAAAATAAGTGTAGATGTTTTAAAGGCTTACCCACTAAAGAAGTTGGAGACCCCAAAGATCATTCCAGTAGTCTATTCAAAGAGTAAGATCCCATTTACTTACCCACCATTTTCCTTTCTCTTGATCATTCCTCCAAGTGAATGTTATAAGCTTTTGTAGCTTTATAATTAATTATTAAATAATTTGGCATTTCTTTGAATAAGCAATTTAGATTGCATTGTCATTCTATTATAGTGGTTTGGCCAACTCCTGAGCATTTCATATTTCTCAATTATTTAAAACTATCTTTATTTTAATAAGAGGTGTAGTTGTATTCATATAGTCCTTATAAGAACTATAATTCTTATAGTTTTAGCAGATAGACTTTAATAGATTTTATATGTAATGTAGTAATTATAAATAGAATCTTCTGTATCTCCTTTCTAGCCTTTCTTGATAAGCAAAAATCCTGATAAATAGATAAGCTTATTTTGTTTCCTGTTAATTTAATGAAATTATTAACTCAAATGGTTGTTGCTGTAGTTTTGTCTAATTGAAGCATTATATATGGGAAAAGTAGTGATTTTTTTTCTCTTCATTTAAATTTCATTTCCGTCATTTATTCCTATAGTTGATGATGATAATGTATATCCTGGCTTTATCTCTTGCTTTACTGAGAAAGTCTCTGGGTTAGTCTCATTCCATCTAATGCTGTCTTTGAGCATAGATGGGTACTACTTACTATAATATTGAAAAGGCAATTTATTTATATGTTATCTTGTTGATCTTGTTGTTTTAAACAGAAGTGAAGACATTTTTAAAAGCTATTTTTGTATTTTGTGACAGAATATATGAATAGCACCCATTTTGTTGATAGTTTCCTAATATTATATCAATCTAATATTCCTGACATAATTCCAAGCAGGTTTTAGTGAGTATGTTCCCTTAATTTGTTGCTCTAGATTATTTGTCAATATTTTTAAAATGTATAGGTATCCATTAGGGATGTTATTCTATGGTTTTATTACTCTCTTTTGATTATCAATAGTTTAGGTAAAAAGATGATCTTTATTTCATAGAAGTAATTTTGTAGAATCCAATATTTTTCTATTTTGAAAGCAATTTACATAAAATTGGAATTAATTTTTCTTTGAGTCTTGGATAAAATTCACCTTAAACTTTCTTGTTCTATGTTCTATTTTTTGAAAATTTGATTTTTGGTCTGAGATTAGATTATTTCTTCTTCATTAAGCCAGATATTTTATGTTTATAAATATTGATCCAGTTCAATTGTTTTCAAGTTCATTAATTTTTTTCTGAGATTAGACTATTTCTTGTTCATTAAGCCGGATATTTTATGTTTATAAATATTGATCCAGTTCAATGGTTTTCAAGTTCATTAGCAGATAATTAAGCACAATATTTTCTAATAATACTCTGTAGTTTTAATTTTGTGAATTTTTCTTTTCTACATTTCTTATGAATACTTTGATTGTCCATTCTCCTTTTATTTTAAAAATAGCTAATTTGTTTAGTCATAGTTTCTACATTCATTAGTTTTTCAGAGAGGTTTTGATTTGAATATTTAATTCTCATAACCTTTTTTTCTCCCTGTTGTGGATGAAAAGTTTTAGACAAATAAGTTTTACCAAAAGGCAGCCTTGGATACAGATTTCAAATTTTCTTATCTTTATCACACACACACACACACACACACACACACACACACACACACATATCTTGTCAAACTCATTGATAAAATTATCTATTATCCCTATGCTTTGTTTTTTGACACACTGATTTCTTGGGATTTTTTTTCAGTATTCATTTAGTTTTAAAAACTTTTTCTTTATTAGTTCTTCATTGGATTATAATTATACTACAATATGATTAGTAAAATATGTTTACCATTTCTGCTTTTATGCATTTCTGAGTATTCTCAGAACACTGAACTGAGTATTCTCGGAACTCAGAACACAAAGTTGATTTTTGTAACAATGCTGACAAAACAACATACATAAACATACACACACATATAGGCATTTTTATGTCTGGACATATGTGAGTGCATTATAAATGTATATATGTACATACATATACATAAGTATATGTGTGTATCCTTCTCTATTCCCATTCAACAAGCTCTAGATAGCTATCATACTTACTTAGCTTTTCAAAATTCTATTTCTATTTTACTTCTTTATTAATTATTTTTGGTTAGATTTACCTAGGTTTGAAAGTTTTGAAGTTCCCAACTATCATGGTTTAACTGACCATTTCTTGCTAAATGTCGTGTGTGTGTGTGTGTGTGTGTGTGTGTGAGAGAGAGAGAGAGAGAGAGAGCATACGTGTGATTGAGCACATGTAATATTGCTATTAAACAGTTTTCCATGTATGTCTAAAGCAAAGTAGCTACAGTCTTTCTTTTTTCCTCTGCTTTCCCTTCTCCATTCAGAGAGAAAAACAAAAAGACACTTCTGTGGCTGTGTTTTTTTCTACATAATGAGTTGGCTCTGAACAGCAACCTTAAACATCTTCCAGTCTTTTTTTTTCAGCCAATAAATAAAGATGCTTCTCCTCTAATTAACACATTCTCCTTTATAATTACTGAAGCCTTTCTCTCTGCCAATTACTTATTCCTGCTGATGTCTTCTTAACATCTCTTTTTGACTTTTTGATTGTTCCTCTTGTGTGCTATTCTGGTGATTTTTTTTTTTTGTGGCTCAAACCAGAACTTCTAATTCTTTTTTCCTTAGGATCTAAGACTCATGAAATCCAACTTTCTGCTAATGTAAGCCACCAATAATCATTATTTAATCTTCTGGTATTCCCCAAAGAAGGCCACTAGGTGGTACAGCAGATAGAATACTAGACCTCGACTCATCTTTCTGAGTTCAAATCTGGTTTCAGATACCAGCTGTATGGCATTGATTAACTGTGTGTCACTGAGAAAGTCACTTAAGCCTATTTGCCTCAGTTTCCACACTTGTAAAATAAGGTGAAAAGAAAATGGCAAATCACTGTAATTTCTTTATTAAGAAAACGTCATCAGGAATTAAGACATGACTGAAAAAATTCTCCAAATAGTTATTTGATTTACTATTTTGTGAGTTTGGATTTCTTATACCTACTAAAGAACCCCAATGCTCTTTAACTTCAGTTATTTCTGTGCCCTCAAATAGGTCCTTTTGTGTCTACCTTCACATTTAAATTTAAAATTGTCTTCATATGGTTTTTGATGTATCCTGACTTTCTTTTTCTGCCCCTTTCAGCAACCAACATGTTCACATGGAAATAACACTTAACATGATTTGAGACCTTAATTTAATCCTTTTTTTCTTCACATAATGGCTTGTTTTCTGACCTTTTTAATAACAAAACTTTTCACATGTGTAAAGAGTATTTTGCCCTAAAAAGACTTCTAAATAAGATCATGACGTTTTAATATATAAATGAATAGCTAATCAGAAGAAAAACACAACACTGATCAAGTTGTTGGATTTATAGGACAGTGAGCCTTTCCTAACTAACTTTATCTGCTCACATAATGGGTAGACCTGCCCATTGGCTAGATCATTGAGAGGATGCAGGATATCTGTTTAGGCATTGCCCAATTATACCTTGTTCAGATGGAAGCCAGCTCCTTAAATGTTCTTACTGAGAATATGTTTATAGGTTTGGTCTTATCTGAATAAAAATAGATATTTTTCTGGGCCTATAGAGGTAAAATCTCCAAGTTTATGTGGAAAGGGTGTGAAAGACAGAGCAAAAGACTAAGCATAGCTATAGGTACAACTTTACCTCTCCACACTTGCAAACTCTAATGACTATTTGGAGTGAAAGCATAGTGTAATTGCATTTGCACTCTCCCATGCAACTGAGAATAGATTACTTGCAAACCCAAGTCCTAGATTCCAAGCATGAAAATGCAATGATAAAATTCCCTAGTTGAGGAATGGCATCCATCTGCAAACCCAAGAATAATAATAAGATCTGTGCTCTCTTTGTTCTTCTATATATCTAGTCTCTTTTGCTGGAACTAAGTATGAGTATCCTCAAGGCTCTGTTCTGGCCCTTCTTCTCTTTTCCCGCTACCATTTTACTTGATGACTTCATCAGTTCCCCTAGATTCAATCTGAATGTTTGTGAATAATTCTCAGATTTTCTAGCCCTAAGCTCTCTCTTGACTTGGTTTTGCATCTTCAACTGTCTATTAATATCTTAACATCTTAAACTCAACATCTCTAAAACCAAACTTACTATATTTTCCCAAAACCCTCCTTTATTTTTAATTTAATTATTGCTGCTGAGGATACCATAATCCTCCCAGTCACCCAAGATCAACAATCTAGGTGTCATCCTCAGCTCTTCACTCTTCTTCTTTATCAGTATCCAATCTGTTTCCAAGACTTGTTGGTTTTATTTAAACAGGATATATATCACAGCACCCATCCTCTCTCTTTTGATAATACCATGAACCTGGCAAAGGATCCTCATTACTTCACTTGGCCACAGTGGAACAACAACAACAACAAAAACAACAACAAAAATTTGACCTAAATCATACAGCTAGAAAGTGAGTCCCAGTGCCTACTCTCAGGACGATGATGCTCTTTCAACTACAGAATTCCATTGGAAAGGATGAAAACTTGTTGTATATGACTCAACCCAAGGTTCTCTGTTGGTTCCCATGGAATTCTGTAAATTCCAGAGAGAAACAATAGTCCTACAATGAAGGGGCTTTCCTCATCATGAGTTCATTTGTTTATTTCTTTTCTCCCCTATTTCTTTAGAGTTAGCGAAGCAGAGTTTGGGGCCATCTTTCCAGAGAACCTGTTCCAGGGGCTTTCCTGAACCCCAGAGGTTATGATCTCTTATCCTGTTCTCCTTTAACACACCCTGTTTTTTAGATGCTGACCCAACATGTGGGAACAGACCTACATGAACCAGTCCTTTAGCTCCTTTCTATGCAATGAAATTCCAAAGAGCGCAGATGCTTGCCAATCAGCAATTTTTAAATAATTTTTGTTAAGTTCCATTTCTTCTTAGAACTGCCTGCCTTGATTATGCAGAACATATTTTTTCCCAGAGCCTTTCTAATGCTTATCTTCATTTACTTGGCTTTTCACAGCCCTCAGAAATCCTGGAAATAGCAAGTTGTTGATACTACATTTGTGGTTTCATGTGCAATTATCTTTTTGATTGTATTTTGTACTATATTATAAAAATGCTTGTTTTATTTCATAAATTAAAAAGGGCTTGAGGAAATGAACTGTCCATTTATTGTAATGGTCATTGGGAAAGATTTAATACTTATTAACAGCTTTTAACAGGGACTTATCCTCAGTAAAAGAGTTGTTATTTTCCTCATCTATTCCCTCCCTGGAATATTCTCTCTTGAATCTGAACTGATTGCTTTAAATTACTGGAAATGAGAAGACTGGATAAAGCTTTCCTATTTTCTGAATCTTTTCCTGTTCTGTGTGTTCATAGTGTAGAGAAAGAAGGTAGAAGAAGAAAAGAAGAAATAGAGCAAGAGATAAAGAGAAAGAAAAGAATGGGAAAATAAAGAAAATGAGGGGAACAGAGAGAAACAAAAAAAAAGGGACGAGGGTAAAGGAAAGGGAAGAGAACAAGAAAGAGGTGGTAAATAAAGAGAAGTATGAGGGCTCTTTTTTTAATTTTAAAATTGTTATTTTTATTTTATTTTTAATTTATGGGATAAAACAAGTATTTTCATAAGATAGTATAATTTTTTTAAAAAGATGATTGCATAAGAAACTACAAATCTACCAGCTCGTGAAGACTCTTTTAGAAGCCCAATAAAAATGCAAAGATAAGATATCACAAAAAGTATATAAACTTGTTCACTAAGCAATTGAAGGATGATAATGTGGTAAGCATAACATTAGTAGGTGGCTAATTAGGAATAAAAGGGTAAGAAAAGAAAAATTAAAGAAAAGGATAATAGAATGGAAAAAGAGGAGGGAAGAGAACAAAATAGAAAAATGAGGAATAATTGATTTGTATGTCGTAGAAGGGTTACACAACCATTTACTCAGATTATGACTATTGAGATTTGAGATGGGATAGTTTTTAAAAAGGGAGAAGAAAAAGAAGAGACTCTACAAAATAGGATGTGTTACATATATATTAGAGATTACTTGCCATCTTCACATTCATGAAGATCCAAAAGGGAAGCTACATTAATTACCAAAGCAATTTCACAAATCAGGAGAATGATGCACTCACTTAAGTGCTCAAATTTCTGCATTGATAAACTGAGAAAAAGAACTGATCTTAAGCCAATATTATAGGACCTTAGTTAATTGGGGAGTTTGAGTGGCCTAATAAAATAGTTCCTAAATGTTTGTCTCAGGCAAGGCAAGAGTGAATACAGAGTTTTAGAACTTTAGGGGTCCTTTGAGAACACGAAAAACAGCCCTCTCATTTTACAGGTGAGGAAATTGAGGTCCAGAATAGAGAAATCTCTTTTTTTTTTGTGGGTACACATTTTGCATATTTTCTTTATGGAGTCAAAATTCACAAAATCTTGCTTAATTCAATTTAACACTTGTTAATTGTTTATTTTGTACAAGTTAGAGGTACCAGTGACCTGGGAGAATAGGGTTCTAGATTGGAATCAGGAAGAGCTGGGTAAAATCTGTACTTTGATGAAACTTATTAATTGGGTGATCCATGGCAATTTCCTTAATTTCTTCAAAATAGTGTCCCAGAACTTTTCTACTAAGTAATTATTAGGTCACATATATAGAGCTACAAAGAACTTTAGAGGTCATTTAGTCTGTTTGTTTGTTTTTTAATAGTCATTTTACAAATGAAAAAACTGAGACCCCCAGAAGTTAAATTCTTCTCAACAAGATCATAGAGATAGTAAGCATCAGAGTCAAGCTTTGGATGATTTCCAAAACCAGTGATGTTTTGACTATACCATAATATATTGTAAATGAGTTATATCTATGTTTGTGTAGGGAATTCCTACACTGGGAATCTCCCCTGATGACAAATTCATAAAATCCTTGCATATTTACTATGTCCAAAGCCTTACACTAAGTAGGCATGGGAAATCCAAATGGGGGAAAAAACACTTCTTTTTTTTTTAATAACTTTTTATTGACAGAACCCATGCCAGGGTAATTTTTTTACAACATTATCCCTTGCACTCACTTCTGTTCCAATTTTCCCCCTCCCTCCCTCACCCTCCCCAGATGGCAAGCAGTCCTATACATGTTAAATAGGTTACAGTAGATCTTGGAAAATATGCAGAACCAATATTGTGGCAAAATTTCAAAACTATCAGATTAAGGAAAAAATTTTACAAGCAGCCAAAAAAAAAACATTTAAATACCGAGGTGCCACAATAAGGATCACCCAAGATCTGGCTGCCTCTACATTAAAGGAAAGAAGGGCCTGGAATATGATATTCCGAAAGGCACAAGAACTTGAGATGCAGCCAAGAATAAACTACTCAGCTAAGCTGAGCATTTTCTTCCAGGGAAGAAGATGGACATTTAATGAAACAAATGAATTCCATTTGTTTCTGAAGAAAAAACCAGAACTAAACAAAAAATTTGATCTCCAAGCATAGAACTCAAGAGATGCAGAAAAGGTAAAATAACTCTTGAGAATTGTCTTTCTGTTGTGGATATACAAAAAGAATACATGTATAATTTGATTGTACTGATATAACATAAAAAGGGAAGTAGATATGGAAAAGGGATGATGGCAGAATAAGGTGGGAAGGAGGGATAAAAGAGGAAACCACATCCCACAAAGAGGCTAAGGAAACTTATCATATCTGAGGGAATTTAGAGAGGGGGAGGAACATTGTGAATCTTACTCATCAGAGTTGGCTCAAAGTAAAATAATTGACATTTGTTTTAGAGAAAATCTCTCTACCATTAAAAACGGGGAGAGGAAAAGGAAAAGAAAAAGAGTAACAAGGGAAGGAAGGGGAAAGACTCAAAGGGGGAGGGAGGGATTATAAAGGGATAAGTATCGGATACAAGAGGGGTACATAAGTTTAAAAGGGGGAAAGAGGTTTGGGGAGGCAAGAATAAGTAAAGCACAATCTGGGGGTTATTAGGGATGGCAGGAAATACAGATTTAGTAATTCAACCATAAATGAATGGGATGAACTCCCATAAAGAGGAGGCAGATAGGGTGACTGGATCAAAAGTCAGAACTCAAATGTGTTTACAAGGAAACACATTAAAGCAGGGGATACATATAGAGTAAGGTAAAGGCTGGAGCAAAATCTATTATGCTTCAGGTGAAGTAAAAAAGTAGAGGTAGCCATCCTTATCTCAGATCAAGCAAAAGTAAAATTGATCTAATTAAAAGAGATAAGAAGGAAAACCACATCCCGCTAAAGGGTAGCATAAACAACGAAGCAAATCAATATTAAACATATATGCACCAAGTGGTATGGCACTCAACTTCCTAAAGGAGAGTTAAGAGAGTTGCAAGAAGAAATAGACAACAAACTGTAATAGTAGGAGATCTCAACCTTGCACCTCAGAATTAGACAAATCAAACCACAAAACAAATAAGAAAGAAATTAAAGATAAATAGAATATTAGAAAAAATTAGGTATGTTGGATCTTGGAGAAAATTGAATGGAGATAGAAGGAATATACTTCTTCAGCAGTTCATGGAACCTATTCAAAAATTGACCAATATTAGGACATAAAGACCTCAAATTAAATGCAAGAAAGCAGAAATAGTAAATGCTTTCTTTTCAGATCATGATGCAATAAAACTACATTCAACAAAAATGTTAGGGGAAATAGACCAAAAGTAATTGGAAACTAAACAATTCATCTTAAGAATGATTGGGTGAAGCAGCAAATTATAGTTACAATTAATAATTTCACTCAAGATAATGACAATGATGAGACATCATACCAAAATTTGTGGGATGCAGCCAAAGCGGTAATAAGAGGGAATTTTATATCCTAGAGGCTTACTTGAATAAACAAGGAAAGAAAAGATTAATGAATTGGGCTTGCAACTAAAAAACTTAAAAGACCAAATTAAAACCCCAATCAAATACTAAATTGGAAATTCTAAAATTAAAAGGAGAAATTAAAATATTGAAAGTAAAAAACTATTGAACTAATTAATAAAACTAAGAGTTGGTTCTATGAAAAGCCAATAAAATAGATAAGTTTTGTAAATCTGATTAGAAAAAGGAGGGAGGAAAATGAAATTAGTAGTCTTAAAATGAAAGGGAGAACTTTCCACCAATGAAGAGGAAATTAGAGAAATAATAGGAGTTATTTTGCTCCAACTTTATGCCAATAAATTTGATAACCCAAGTGAAATGGATGACTACCTCCAAAATACAGACTTCCCAGACTAACAGAGGAGGAAGTAAATTGTTGAATAGTCCCATTTCAGAAAAAGAAATAGAACAGGCAATTAAACAACTCCCTAAGAAAAATCCCCAGGACCAGATGGATTTACATGGAATTTTACCAAACATTTAAAGAACAATTGGCCCCAATGCTATATTAAAATTATTTGATAAAATAGGGAATGAAGGAGTCCTACCAAATTCCTTCTATGACACAGACATGGTACTGATACCTAAACCAGGTAGGCTTGAAAAACAGAGAAAGAAAAATTATAGACCAATCTCCCTAATGAAATTGATGCTAAAATCTTAAATAAGATATTAGCAAAAAGACTACAGAAAATCATCTCCAAGATAATACACTATGATCAAGTAGGATTTATACCAGGAATGAGGGGCTGGTTCAATATTAGAAAACTATCAATATAATTGGCCATGTTAATAACCAAATTAACAAAAACCATGATCATCTCAATAGATGCAGAAAAAGCATTTGATAAAATCCAACATCCATTCCTATTAAAACACTTGAGAGTATAGGAATAAATGGACTTTTCCTTAAAATAATCACAGCATCTATTTAAAACTATCAGTAAGCATCATATGTAATGAAGACAAACTGCAACCATTCCAATAAGATCTGAGTGAAACAAGGTTGCCCACTATCACACATTATTTAATATTGTATTAGAAACGCTTAGCTATAGCAATAAGAGCTGAGAAAGAGATTAAAGGAATAAGAATAGGCAATGAGGAAGCCAAATTATCACTCTTTGCCGATGACATGATGGTATACTTAGAGAACCCCAGAGATTCTACTAAAAAGTTATTAGAAATAATCGACAACTTTAGCAAAGTTGTTGGTTCAAAATAAACCCACATAAGTCATCAGCATTCTTATATATCACTAAAAAATCCAACAGTCAGAGTTACAAAGAGAAATTCCATTTAAAGTAACTACTGATAATATAAAATATTTAGGAATCCTATCTGCAGGAAAATCAGAAACTTTATGAGCAAAATTCAGACCACTTTTCACACAAATTAAGTCTGATCTAACCAATTGAAAAATATTAAATGCTCTTGGATAGAGCAGAAATATAATAAAGATGACAATATTACCTAAACTAATCTATTTATTTAGCACTATACCAATCAGACCCCAAAAACTATTTTAATGACCTAGAAAAAAAAACAAAGTTCATATGGAAAAACAAAGGTCAAGAATTTCAAGGAATTAATGAAAAAATCAAATGATGGTGGTTAGCTGTACCAGATCTAAAATTATATTATAGAGCAGCAGTTACCAAAACTATTTGGTTAGCTAAGGAATAGATTAAGTTGATCAGTGGAATAGATTAGGTTCAAGGGATAAAACATCAACAAATAAGCAAACCTTAGTCTTTGACAAACCCAAAAGATCCCAGCTTTTGGGATAAGAACTTACTGTTTGATAAAATTGCTGGGAAAATTGGAAACTAATATGGCAGAAACTGGCATTGATCCATACTTAACGCCGACACCAAGATAAGGTCAAAATGGGTTCATGACCTAGGCATAAAGAATGAAATTATTAATAAATTAGAGGAACATAGGATATTTCCTTCAGACCTGTGGAAGGAAGGTCTTTATGACCAAAGCAGAACTAGAGATCATTACTGATCACAAAATAGAAAAATTTCGATTATACCAAACTGAAAAGTTTTTGTAACAAACAAATCTAATGCAGACAAGATTAGAAGGGAAGATAAACTGGGAAAATATTTTTACAGTCAAGGTTCTGATAAGGCCTCATTTCCAAAATATATAGAGAATTAACTCTAATTTATAAAAATCAAGCCATTCTCCAATTGAAAATGGTCAAAGGATATGAACAGACATTCTCAGATGAAGAAATTGAAACTATTTCTAGTCATATGAAAAGATGCTCCAAGTCATTATTAATCAGAGAAATGCAAATTAAGACAACTTCTAAGATACCACTACACCTGTCAGATTGGCTAAGATGACAGGAAAATAATGATGATTGTTGGAGGGGATACGGGAAAACTGGGACATTGATGCATTGTTGGTGGAGTTGTGAATCAATCCAACCATTTTGGAGAGTAGTTTGGAACTATGCTCAAAAGTTATCAAACTGTGCATATTGATCCAGCACTGTTACTACTGGGATTATATCCCAAAGAGATTATAAAGAAAGGAAAGGGACCTGTATGTGCACGAATGTTTGTGGCAGCCCTTTGTAGTGGTAAAACTGGAAACTGAATGGATGTCCATCAGTTGGAGAATGGTTTCCATAAATTGTGGTATATGAAAATTATGGAATATTACTGTTCTGTAAGAAATGACCAACAGGATAATTTCAGAAAGGCCTGAGAGACTTACATGAACTGATGTTGAGTGAAATGAGCAGGACCAGGAGATCATTATATACTTCAACAAAATACTATATGATGACCAGTTCTGATGGATCAGGCCATCCTCAGCAACAGATCAACCAAATCATTTCCAATGGAGATAATGAACTGAACTAGCTATGCCGAAAAGAACTCTGGGAGATGACTAAAACCATTCATTGAATTCCCAATCCCTATATTTAGCACACCTGCATTTTTGATTTCCTTCACAAGCTAATTGTACAATATTTCAGAGTCTGATTCTTTTCTACAGCAAAATAGTTTTGGTCAGGTATACTTATTGTGTATCTAATTTATATTTTAATATATTTAACATCTACTGGTCATCCTGCCATCTAGGGAGGGGGGGGGGGTAGAGGAAAAATTGGAACAAGAGGTTTGGCAATTGTTAATGCTGTAAAGTTACCCATGTATATATCCTGTAAATAAAAAGGCTGTTAAATTAAAAAAAAAAAAAAAAAAAAAGGAAAATATGCAGAACCGAACAGTTCTCTTGTTGCTCAGGGAGAATTGGATTTAGAAGGTATAAATAACCCGGGAAGAAGAACAAAAATGCAAGCAGTTTACATTCATTTCCTAGTGTTCTTTCTTTGGGTGTAGCTGCTTCTGTCCATCCTTGATCAATTGAAACTAAGTTAGATCTTCTTTAGAAGAAATCCACTCCATCAGAATACACCATACAGTATCATTGTTGAGGTATATAATGATCTCCTGGTTCTGCTCATTTCACTCATCATCAGTTCATGTAAGTCTCTCCAATCCTCTCTGTATTCATCCTCCTGGTCGTTTCTTACAGAACAATAATATTCCATAACATTCATATACCACAATTTACTCAACCATTCTCCAATTGTTGGGCATCCATTTATTTTCCAGCTTCTAGCCACTACAAACAGGGCTGCCACAAACATTTTGGCACATACAGGTTCCTTTCCCTTCTTTAGTATCTCTTTGGGGTATAAGCCCAGTAGAAACACTGCTGGATCAAAGGGTATATGCATAGTTAGAGAAATATCTTAAAATCACAGACAATAAATAGCAGAGCCCATATCAAAATCCCATTCTTCTGCTGGTAAATCTAATGTTTTTTACACAAAGTCCTTTATTCACTAACTTTCTATTAACATGCATAGTTGCATTTGTTCATGTAGTGATTTTTAGAAAAACAGCCTTTTCCAAACCTAAAATTTCAATCTAGTAACCTTAGAATCATGGAATCATAGATCATTATGGCTAGAAGAGGTCTTAGAAACCTAGCTAGTCTAACCCTTTTATTTTGCAGATGGGGGAACTGAGCTTTGGATATGGAAAGAGATTAGTTCAAGATTATACAGTTTATATCAGATTGTAATACTGTGAGTCTATTGTCCTAGGATAGGTCTAATTTGTTTACCTACTTCTTTAAGATGCTGTGCCCTGAATTAAACTGATAACGCTGCCAAACTTAGTCTGAGTGCCATCTCCTTTCTTTCAAATATCATTTCATTTATTTTTAGTATTTGGAGAACATGAAAATTTCCTAATTTTTCAAGAATGTTTGAAGCTCTTATAATGAAATAATATGATATAATATGTGATATAATTGTAAGAATTCTGTACTTATGTGTGAAATGATGGCCAAATCATTTAAATTCTGTGAACCTTAGTTTTCTTGTTTTTAAAATATAGCTGATGAATTGCACAAGCACTTGTTTCAAGAATTGTTGTGAAGCTTAAATGCAAAAATATGTGAAAAAATTTGGAAAACTCTAAAGTACCTGTAATGCCCAGCTAGTAAATAGAATTCTGCATTATAAGAATGATGCTTACAATTTGTTGCAGTTGAAGAAAAATAAAATTCCTCTAGATAAAGGAATTTTTATAAAAGTTTCATTTTACCAAATCATATGAGAATTCCTAGGTCAGTTTTTAAAAATTTTAAAAACAATACATGGTAATCCAGAAGAAGAATAAGAAATTTTCCAATTTTCAAACAAGCCCTCAGGAGAGATTTATAGCTCAGTTTGAGTCAGTGGTATTTGCATAGGAAGATGGTAGCTAGTCAGACCACTCTCTTTCATGGGAAAAGAACTCTAAAGAATATGGGCCATTCAATATATAATTATGTTGCCATTCATTAAGCCATCTAAGGCAGCTTCCAAAGGAAGGCCTAGCCCTGTTATTATTTCCACTGCCAGTCTCTTAAGCAGTGATTAAAAGAACTTCTAAAATAAAATTCAGATGTATCTATGCTGATCAAAACTACTTCAAGCCACTGTCATAATCTTGTTTCAAAGTCTCTTAAGGATTGATTTCAATTCTGTATTATAGGGAAGTTTTGATGAAATAATTTGGAAATTCACTAGCTCCTGGGAATTTGTTGTTTCTGCATGAAGATTTTTTCACTCTCATAGCATTTGTTTAAAGAGATTTTCCTTGTCTATCCCAAATGACTAGTTATATTGAAGCAGAATTAGTAGATGTCTATATCATGGTAACTACCTCATAAAAGTAGGTTTGTATTTTCATAAACAATATAGAAGATGCAAAATAGTTTGCATTTTATTTAATGAGTTCAAATATTCGCCTTTATCACTTTTCCCTTTTTTACTACTTTTATCACTTGTACCACTTTTCCAGGTAAGGTATGAGGTCCTTTTCATCTTCAGTATAGTAAATACTTCAATATAGTAAAATGACCCTGATGATCTTGTGCTTTTCTGATGTTACTATAGCTAAAGTATGTCAAAGATTGTCACATAGAAGGAAAATTATACTGATAAGTGGAAGAAATACACAAAAATATTGTCAAAATTGCATATAGGAGATCTTCTCAGTGTATAGGAAACATTTCCTAACAATTAGTGCTATCCAAAAATGGTATGAACTGCCCTGAGAGTAGTTTTCAACTCACTACACATCAGAATTTTAAAGGCTGAAAAAAAAATGCTATAGGATGTTATGATGAGAAGCTGACAGAAGCATGACAGGCATGAAAAGAGTGTTGAAACATAAGATGGATAAGGATGAGAAGAATTGTCTGAAGAGTTAAATTGAAAAAGGCATAAGCATGTGGCATTATGGGATGACTTTTTCTGTTTGGTGACATCAATGTGACAATATAAGGAAAGAACATCATCAAAGAAAATGCATGATCAAAAATCCTCAGAACTAGGACACCCTCTTCTTTTTGCTTTGTTATCCTGATTTTGTTTGAAAACTTCCACAGAAGGTTCCTTCCACAGAAGGGAACCCATGACCTCCTGAATCAACTCATTTTAATTTGGGATTTTGCCAACTATAATCTTAATATTGTTATAGGCATGAAGTTGATAGAAATAAACTTTTCACTAATACCTAATATGTCTTGCTATAGTGTGTTTCCTTTGACCAGCTCTGTGATGAATTTTCTAGCTTGATAACTAATTGCTATGAATTTCTTCCTGGTCTCACCTGACCCTAGGAATTCATTATCTAATGAACTATGATTCAGTTTGATGTCTCTATGACTCAGTTTGATGACTCAGACCAGCATAGAGATGACTCTCATTTTTCCTAGGAGATTTCTCCCTCCAGAGTCATTAATTAATCCTTAATCATCAGCATTGTAAAGCTCATTTCCCAAAAGACAGTAATCTAAAAGAGCTGACAGTGAGAACTCTGATTAGAGAGAAATATCTCTTTTGATTAGAGAGAAATATCTAAAACACAGAGAACGGGCAACCTCAGATGTGAAGCTAAGGACTTAAGATATGAGTCCAAAAGCAAAAATGTCAAAAGGGGCATCTTGATTTTTGCTGATTTCATTCATTTAGCAGAAAAGAGTGGAGACCTCTTGCTGCACAACTCTATAATATAAGGACCTCAAGAGCAATATCTGTATATAGATTCAGAAGCAATTTAGTCATATAAAAATGAAGTGGTTGAACTGAGTGACCTTTAAGGTCCTTTCCATCTTCAAATCAATGGTGTGATGACTCAGAAAATCATATGTATAATACCTTCACAAAGGTGCTAGTCACAGAAAGTAATATGCCTTAAGAATGCATTAACTAGTCTGTGTGTGTGTGTGTGTGTGTGTGTGTGTGTGTGTGTACATATGTAGAGATATATACATATACATTTTTCTGAAAACATTTTTAACAAAAATTTGATTTATATTTCTCTTTTGGTAAAAACTTACTAGACAACTCCTATTGGAATTCGCCACTTTGGCTATTCTTGACCTCTGCTAGAACTCGCTCTACATGCTAATTAAATAGTTAGCCAAAATCTTGTTTCATTTCCTAAGCAGTGGTCTCAGAAGAGAGCCTTCAGTTTTATTTAAATCCTTGTCTCTAGGCATGGAGGAAAAGAGTAATTGAAAAATGGATTTTGCCAACATCCATTGCATGCAGGCCATCAAAACAAAACAAAATGTTGATCATTCTCTGAGCAAAAGATAATAAGAGATACCTAAAAGCTAAAAATGGATTATTTGTCTCTCAGTAAAACTCAACAAAATGCGACTCAATTGAAAGACAATTTAAAGCATCCATGTTTTTTCCCTAGAGTTTTTCCTGATAGCACACATATTGCTGTGTTTATGTTCCCATACAAACACTTTCCAAGGACATAGCCAAGTCCTCCCCTTCATTCTTTCCTTGATGAGCTTAATTGCTATTTCTACATAGGAGACTAATGCCTGGTCCTCAGGAACTCTTGGTCTGATGCCTTGATCCCTGGTTGATCTCAGATTGGCCAGGGCCTGCTAAAGAAATACTGTGTGGGCGAGAACTGGTGCCTTAAGGCTTTTACTTTTCTTTACCCAAACCAGCATATGTGGCAGAGTCCAGCCCACTGGTGCAACCTGCCCAGCTTTTAATAGCCAAAGGTAATAAGTGAGCCCTTTCCTGCCCTTTTTCTAGAATTAAGGCTTGGAAGTTCATAAAAGGACTCTGCTGGGTGTGATTTCAGGAAATCAGAGCAAATTTGGGTGGCTCTTATTTTGCTTTTCCTGAGATTTGACCCACTCTGTAAAGATGATGCTTTGGTCCCAAGAGAGCTTGTCCAAGAATTTCCTGGCTTTGTCTGGATGCTGGCTTTCACTATGGAAATACCCAAGACTCAGAAGTTACAAATGCTAAGTCCCAAGGATGTTTTCATCTACCTCCATGTTCATTTTGTTTATATGGTTTCTATATAAGTCATCCAGAGGAGTTCCATGTAAGTAATAAACATTTCCATTCTTTTGACTTGGTGGCAAAAGTAGGGCTAAAGTAGGACCAAAAAACATGTTAGCACTGGGTCATCAGAACTGGGAGTAGAATATAGACTATGGAAACATACAACAGACTGTTAGAACATAAAATAATGTTAAAGTTGAAAGTACTAGAAGTCAAAGAATAAATCAATCAAAAAATAAACACTAAAGTGCCTACTATTTGCCATGTATTATGAATTGAAACAGATATTAGAAGCCATCTGATCCAGTCCATGTTTGAATTATTATCTCTTCTTTAACACACCTAATGAATAAGCATCCATCCTTCATCCATCCATTCTTCCTTGTTATTTCCCTTGGGGTCAAGCTGAACTAATATAAACTTTACAATCTGATAATGGCAAATTATGACAAGACTTTCACCTTTCATGTCTTGGACACCATGCCCCTTCCTTAATTCATTCTAGATTATAATTAACTTTCTTAGTTATATCATGCTATTGACATATTGAATTTACTTTGCAAACAACAAATTATCTAGTTATTTTCTGCCCAACTCATACTAGTGAAGTTATTTTTTTTAAGAACCATATATAAAACTTTACATTTATCCCTGTTAAAATTAATCTTATTAGATGAGCCTAATGTTCTTTCTCAGTGTTCTTTCCCAAAAAGATCTCTTTAAAAAATTTACTCTGTCATGCAATAGATAACCTATACCCTTCAATTTTGTATGCTCTATTTATTTAATAAATATATTATGTATATCTTATGTGAGTTATTGATTTGAAAATAGTTAAAGGAAAGTACAGACACAAAGACCACCTATTCTGTATACCTAATTTTATAAATAAAGAAACTGAGGTGTAAAGAAGTGACATATCTTGTCAAGATCAGTTCCAAAAGGGACAATAACATAAGTTAAAATAAGCTCTACTTATTCCAAGGAAGATCCCTTCTTCATATCCACAGATAAATTTCTTTTAATAAAAAGAATAGAGTTCTGCTGATTTGTCCATTGTAAAGTAAGAATTACCTGTATTTTTAAAAAAATCATGCCCCTTCCCGGATTAAGAAGGCATGCTTGATATAATACTTAACAAGTGATTTTCCAGACCTTATTCTCCAGTGAAAGTGAACCTTCTGCCTCCTGAGTCAGATCCTTCCACTTTTCAACAGTTATAAATAACAAACTCAACAGACACAAACCTGATTTGATATGTTCTTCTCTAAGTTCTCCCCTTTTCCTGATATTCCTATTATTGTTGAAGATACCATCATCCTCCTAGTCAGCCAGACTTGCAACATACGTGTTTTCCTTTAATTTTTATTCTTTCTCACTCTTCATGTTCCATTTGTTGATATATCCTGTCAATTTTATCCTTATAAAATATCTCATCTATAGCTGATTTTTCCCTCTAACATTGCCAACCAGCTTAGAATAGTTCTCATTGTCTCATGCCTGAACTACTACAATAGCCTACTGGTGAGTCAAGTCCTGTTCTACTACAATCCATCCTCCATTCAGTGGTCAAAATAATCTGCTAAGAGCAAAATTTTGATTGTGTTATTCTCCTACTCAATAAACTCTGATGGTTCCCTATCACTTGCAGGATCAATTATAAAATCCTTTTTTGTACCACATACCTCTCCAATGCCCTTACACTTTAGTGTATTGAAGTACTACTTTATTTCTTTTTTTCTAGTTATTTTTTCTCAATATTATTTTATTTTTCCAATTGCTTGTAAAGATAGCTTTCAACATTCACTTTTGTAAGATTGACTTCCAAATTTTTCCCCTCCCTTTCCTCTTCCCTCTCTGTTGGAATCTTTACTAAAGTGTTAAGACATTTCTTTACAAAGTGTTAAAGACATTGGAGTTAATTTAATCTTAGAGTTATTTTGGGCCAGAACTTGAAACAAGATACTAAGTGGAACTGATTGAATAATGCTTGTGTTCACACCTTTAGAGAGCTCAAGTATCTAAGTACTCAATGGAGTTCATATGAGAATTCAGGGCTGGCTTAGTCTGAATTCACACTTCCCTTGAAAGAGAGCACTCTGGGAGATAACCCATAATCCCTGCCTCCAGAAGGAGGAGTTAATCTTTGGGAGATGATATATATGGAGGAAGCTCTTGGAGCGAAAGGGAATTTCTCCAGAACATCAACAGGGCTCTGAGACAGAACACTCTGGAAGAAAAGACTACTCGCCAGAGACTGGAGATTGAGAAGCCACAAGTCGGAGTGGACTGGAGGCTGAAGAAAGCAGAGGCAGAAGCCAAGGACAAAACTGCAAGATCTCTTGGAGCCAGGCAGAGAGATAGGCAGCAACTAACCGGGGTAAATTTGGAAGGAGAAATAAACGTTTGCAATTTTTACCAGCTGGCTGAGATTTTGGAATCATTATTTATTTCAACTGAGACTAAGGTTGCCACCAAAGAAAACCACTACACCTCTCCAAGATAACAAGCAGTGATATAGTTTATTACATGTATAATAACTTAAACTATATTTCCATATTTCATCATTTTGTGAAAGAAAAATCAAAACAAAAAGGGAAAACCATGAGAAAGAAAAAGCAACAAAAAAGTGAAAATAGTATGCTTAAATCGACATTCAGTCCCAGTTGGCTGGGACTGAATTCCAATTCAGTCAATTGGAATTGTCTTGGATCATTGTATTGTTAAGAAGACCTCAGTCTATCATAGTTCATCATCTACATAATATTGCTGTTACAGTGTACAATGTTATCCTTGTTCTGCTCACTTCATTTAGCAAGAGTTCATATAAGTCTGTCCAGGTTTTTCTGAAATCAGTCTACTCATCATTTCTTATGGAACAATCATATTCTATTATAGAAATGGAGAAGGGGCGGGGGTGACAGAGAGGAGGAGGAAGAGGGGAGAGGGAAGAGGAACGAGAGAGAAGATGAAGGAGAAAGAGAGGGAAGAGGAGGGAGAGAAAAAGGGAAGAAAGAGAGACGGAAAGGGTAAGGGAGAGGGAAAGGGAAGAAGAGCAAGAAGGACAGGGAGAGGGGGTGAGGGAAAGAGAGATAGAGAGAGAAATATAATGGCACTGGCTTCCTTACTATTCCTCAAACAAACTGTGCCATTTCCTGACTTTGGGCTCATTCACTGTCTATCCTCCATGATGTAAATGCTACCTCTCCCAATCTCCCCCTCCTGAATCATATCTTCCACAATCAGCCTTTATCAACCTCTCTTGTTTCTAATGCCCTCCTTCAATTTGTAAGTTCTAATATCTCATATATAGTTTTTGTGTGCATAGTTGCTTGCTACCTGGAATTCTTTCCTTCCTCATCACCTCCTGGCTTTCTTCAACTCTCAGTAAAAATTCCACTTAGGGTGAAAAACCTTTCCTGGTCTCTTTATCTTTAGCATATCCTGTATATGTCTTGTTTGTATGTAGGATTGTTGGTATTGTTTCCTAAGCTCCTTGAAGGCAGGAGACTAATTTTGCCTTGTTTTGTATCTCCAGCAATTGGCACAATGCCTGGAACATAGCAGGAAATTATTTTCCCCATTTGATTGTGACACCCTGGAAAGCAGAAAATATTCTTTCCCTTTTTTTTAATATTCAGTGCCTAGCACATAGTAGGTGATCAATAAATATTTATGGATTGACTGACCATAATTATTAAGATTTTCATTATAAGGCTAAATAAACATCTTTGAAATTTCTACCAGTTTCTCCTCATTCACACACCAGCCCCCACACACATACTTCCTAGCTTCTTAGGATCTTGTCTGAAATGTGACATCCCTAATTATCATTACCTTCTTAGTCTTTGAAATAAAGCTAAAACTGGGGTGGAACAATCAGGACTATGAACCAAATCAACAAAACTTAGAAGATGTGCTACTGACAGAATTTGTAGTCTTTCAAAAACACATAAAATTGACTGAAGCAACTTTAAAAAATAAATATAACTATATATAAATTTATATAAAATTCATATGTAAAGTATATAATTATAAATGATTAATTAAAATGAGGAGATATATAATAAGCCAATTCCATTGCACTCCACTCAGTGCTCTTCTCCCATCCAACTACCATTTGAGAGGTTTTCCAACAAGATTTTAGAACATTTTGCATGCCACTTAACCCTTGCTTATTGTCTTCTACTTGCCCCAAGTACATTCTAAGGTAGTCCTCCTTGTGGACACCATGTTTCACTTAATACAATCATTTCAATCAAACTGAGATGTGTTTAAACACGGAGATAGAAAAAACAGGGAATAGGGAGCTCAGAAAATTCTCAGGTTGTTGCATGCTTGGGTCTCTAGTTTACCCTGACAGCCAAAGGAGAGTTCTCATGGATGTGAGTCTTTAAGCAGGAGGCTATTCCTGTACTTAGAGCCTTTTTTTCCTCTTCAAAACCAGAGCAGGGAACACAACACTCTGACCATCAAGACAGGGTGGAAAAAAGCCATTTTGAGCAACTGGAAAAGTCTGGCCAGACTGGCTAAAACTCCTTCCCATATGGGAAAGGGTTTAAAGGAGTATTGGAACATTGGAGGATGTGCCTGTCAAAGTCATCCCTGAAAGTAATTTTTCCCTAATCAATAACCATGGCAGTTGGAGTCTGAGAGATCCTATGGGAACCCTTAACCCTCCACATTTTTATTTTTGAGTGGGAGGTACCTTTGTTGCTGTTCCCTTTTGACCCTGCTTATTAAGCCATAGAAAATATCAGATGCCAGAGTAAAAAGATTCCTGGTTCATTTCAAGCTAGATTTGGATATTATTTTAGTTTTGAATCCATTTGTGTTCAAATCATGACATGAAAATTCCTGTTACTGCAAGCATAACCTGGCAAAAGCTTAGATGTGTCTTCACAAACACTGCATCCAATTGCCAGTGAAATCAAATGATAATCAATCAATTCTTCAATCCATAGGAATTTATAATGCAATTTATTTATAATTGTAATTTATATTTTATAAATTCATAATTCATTTTTATTTTATTTATATATTTATAATGTAAACATATAATTCTAAGTATTAAATTGATAAGCAAGTATCTAATATCACGTGAGGCTCCATAAGGAATAGCAGAAAGAAGTACCACTGGAGCAGGGGATAAAACTTAATACACTTAGGCAGAGAAATGGCACATTGAATAGAAAAGCTAGACTTAGAATCAGGAAGGGCTAAATTCAAATCTTTTTTTCAGATACATGTTAGCTATATGACATAGTCAAGTCATTTAACTTATCTCTGGGTTTCAGTTTCCTCATCTGTAAAATGGAGATAATAATATTACATACCTTACAAGATTATCATAAAAACCAAATGCAATAATGTATAATGAGGGCAATTGTAACACTTTCTTCTTAGGCTACTATGTGAATAAAACAAGATAATGTTTGTAAAGATTTTGCAAACCTTATATATAAACTTTGCAAATAGTTCTTGTCATTAGTTACTATTAATAATAGTAGCAGTGGTAGTAGCAGCAACAGCAGTAGTAGTAGTGGTTGTGGTAGTAATGGTGGTAGTAACAGTAACAGTAGGATTTCTACTACTACTATTCAGTCTGGATCAATGAAATCACACATTAGAATGTGTAGATAGGGTGAGCAGTATAAAGTTATAAGTGAAAAATATTAACATCAGAATGGATGATAAATTGAAAATCCTAAAAATCAAAGGAGAGATTAATAAAATTGACAATAAAAAATACCATTGAATTAGTAAGCTAGGAATTGATCTAGGAAAAAAAAATAGACAATTGATTAATTTTATTTTTTAAAAAAAGAGATGAAAATCAAATCACTAATATTAAAAATGAAAAGTGTGAATATATCATCCAAAATGAAATTAAAGCAATTATAGGAAGCTATTTCACACAATAATATGCCAATACATTTAACAATTTAAATGAAATGTAATAATATTTACAAAATTATAAATTTTTTAGGTTAGCAAAAGAGAAAATAGAAGATCTAAATAGAGATATTTTAGAAAAAGAATTTTTACAGGCCATAAACAGGCTTCTTAAAAAAAAACAGTGCTTCTCAAAAGCACTAGAACCAAATGTATTTACAATTGAAATAAATCATACATTTAAAGATCAACTAATCGCAATATTAAATTATTTAGGATAATAGGTTAAGAAGGAATTCTACCCAACTCTTTCTATGCAACAAATATTATATTGATTCCCTATCAGTCCAATACCAGAAAAAGAAAATCACAGGCCAATTTTATTAATGAATATGGCTACAAAACTCTTAAATAAATTACCAACTAAAAAATTACAATATTTCAAAGATTATACATTATGATCAAGCTGAATTTATACAAGGAATGAAGGTATGATTTAACATAGAAAAAACTATTAACATAATTTAATACATTAATAATAAAAATTTAAAATAATATATAAAATCATTATAGCAATAGATGCAGAAAAACCTTTTTCATAAAGTTTACCCCTCATTTCTTAATAGAAATATTAAAAAACACTTGAAGATATTGGTATAAATGAATGTTTCCTTAAATTGAAAGAAAAAAAAAGAATTTATCTAAAGGAATTATTTGTAATGAGGATTGTAAAAAGGAGGCCTTTCCAATAATATCAAGTGCAAAATAAGGATGCCCATTATTACCAATGTTATTCAAAATGCTATAAAAAAAGAAAAGGAAATTATAGACAATGCAATGAGATTCTTAGAAAATCTCAAAGATGCAACTAAAAAGTTAATTTAAAAAATTACTCATTTTAATATAGAAGCAGGATATAAAATAAATCCACACAAAACATCAGCATTTCTATATATCACAAGCAAAACTCTGCAAGAAGAGACAGTAAAAAAAAAATTATCTGATTTAAAATAACTTTAAACTGTATAAAATATTTGGAAGTACCATAGCTAAAACTCAGGAACTTTATAAATACAATTATTTACAAAAACTTTATATAAATAAAATTAAATTTTAAAAATTGGACAGATTAATTCTTCAATTGTAGACAGTACTAATTTCATAAAAAAATACCAAAATTAATATATATGTTCAATACCATCCCAATTAAATTACTAAAAATTATTTTATTGAGTTTAAAAATAACAAAATTCATTTGAATAAAGGAAAAGAATATCAAAGGAACTAATGGAGTGGGTGAGGGGAGTGGAAAGGAAGGAAATTTAGCAGTAACAGACCTTAAACTGTATTATAAGAAAATAATTTTCAAAACTATTTGGTAGTGGCTAAGAAATAGAAAGGTAGATGAATGGAATATCGTACACATAAAATTTACAGCAGCAAGTAAACATAATAACGTTATATTTAATAAGTGTAAAGATGTAAGATTTAGGAATAAGAATTCATTATTTGGTTAAAAAAAAATATTGGTGAGAATGTTTGGCATTCCAGTTTGGCAGAAACTGGGCATGGACCAGTATCTCACACCATTTACCAAGATAAGATTGAAATGAATACATGAATTAGATAAAAGGAAAAATTTTACAAGAAAATTAGAAAAGAAAAGGGAGCATATAATATGTTAGACATATGAAAATCTGAACTATTTGTAAATAAAATACAAACAAGATTCAGTTAGGTGTAAAATAGATAATATATATTGCATTAAATAAAAAAATATTACTCAAATAAAGCAAAATTAAGGTTAGAAGAAAAACAGAAAATTTAGACAGTTTATCTGCTAAAAGTCTCATCTGTAAAATTACTTATAAAGAACTTTGTAAAATATATAAAAATATTAGTCATTCTTCAGTTGATATATGGTCAAAGCATATGAATAGGTAGTTTTCCACTGAAAAAAAATCAAAATAATTTACAGTCATATAAAAATGTTCTAACCTTAAGACAAAGCTGGAGAGGATGTGGAAAAATTGGAACAGTAATTCATTAATTCATAAAAAACAGTAATGGTGCTATTCTATGACCAAATAATTATAGATTTACAATTTTATTCATCATTTAATGAAAAAATAAACAGAATTGTAAAATGATCCAACCATTTTGGAGAGCAATCTGGAATTATGCCTAAAGAGTTACTAAATTACCTATATCCTTTAACACAGGGAAATCACTGCTTACTCTATTTTCAAAGATGATTAAAGAACCTATATGTTCTAAAATAGGTTCAATAGAACCTATATGTTCTAAAATATTTATAGCAGCTTTCATTTTTGATGACAAAGAACACTGCAGGGAAAATGCATGTGAGCTCATCAGTTGAGGAATAATTGAACAAGTTATAGTATATGATTATGATGCAATACTGCTGTGCTATAAGAAATGATGAGCTCGATCATTTTTAAGAAAACATGGAGAGACTTGCACAAAATAATGTAGGTGAGGTTAATTGTACACTATTTTAAAGCCCAATTCTTTTTGTACAGCAAATAACTATATGGACATGTATACATATATTGTATTTAACTTATACTTTAACATATTTAACATGTAGGTCAACCTGCCATCTGGGGGAGGTGGTGGGGGGAAGGAGGAGAAAAAATGGAACAAAAGGTTTTGCAATTGTTAATGCTGAAAAATTACCCATGCACATATCTTGTAAATAAAAAGCTATAATAAAAAAAGAAATAATGCAGGTGAAATAAGCAGAACAAAGAACACATTTTATATAACAGTAATATTCTTTTAAAAATAACTTTGAGTGAATAAGTTATTTTGTCTATTACAAATACCCAAATTAACTACAAAGGACATATGAAGAAAGATACTATCTGCATCCAAAGAATGAATTGATAAATAGAAGTATATATAGAATAATTTTACCTATAATAGTAGCCTTTTCTTAGGCAGGTGGGGAGGAAAGAATAAAAAGAAATTTAGATAATTTGTTATATATTTATGTTATATATTTAAAAGAAATAGTTTTTTGTGAATAGTCCAATTTCCTACTCAGTGCAGGAAGGAACTCTTTAAATAATTCAGTTGCTGATAGTGTACATTTCTCCCAATCTTATGCTAATATTATCATTTCTAATGCTGATTTTTGCTATTAGAATCAGGATGGGGATTTATCATTATACTGATATAGAATACACTCGGGGCACATTTCTAGTCTTAGAAAGTTCATTACCTGTAGGACTGGAGACATTGTCACTTGCCCAGGGTAAGAGACCCTGTGATTGTAGCAGTTAGTTTTAATATTGTTTGTTAAAACCCACATCCATTATTGTAAGCAACACTGTGTGAGGAAATGTCTACTACCCTCACTGAAGAACAATAGTACCTTTGTACTTTATAGTCTTCCAGATTTGTCCTGAAAATTGAGAAGCTATGTGAATTGGTCCAAGTCATATAATTCCTAAGTGCCTGAGACAGAACTTAGATTTCAGTCTTCTTGGCTCCAACATCAATTCTGAATTGGGTATGTCATACTCCTTCTCAAAAACATGATTATAATTATTAATATATATATATATATAAGTGGATAATTCAGAGTTTATGTTGTTAATAATATTAAAATAACAATAAATTGAAGTCGGTTTTTTTTTCCACGTCAAACTTGTGATGTAGATAGTGAACTTATTTCCTTTCTATAGAATCAGTTATTGAGAGTCAAGAAGTACAAGTGCATGCCTATGGTCATTCAACTAGAAAGGGTCTATTTGCTCATACCTAAGACAAAGAAATTAGACTAACTCTAAAATATAAGAACCTACAATTACTTTTCCATCAGTTTATGGCCAAGAAGATGCTTGCTACACTTGAGAGGATTCAATTGTTTTTAAAGAAATTCTTTCAAAAATTAATTTTGTTTCTAAATCACATACATTTAGCAAATTAACCTTCCTCAGTACCTCCCAGGGGACAACCTTTATAAGAAAGAATTAAAAAGATCAGGAAAAAGAAAAAAATTCATTAAAACTGAGCAACATGGGAAAATGTGTATAATCTTCCACACCTGAATGAAGCCCCTAATCTATACAAAGATGTCAGATGTTTTCTCATATATCTTCTTTGAGGGAGTCTATTTTTAACTAGGAAATACTTAACTAAAAAAAGCACTTTGCATTTCTTCTAAACATTTACTACATTCTGACTTTTATTATTCATTTTATATGTTATGTTGTCTTACCCTTATTCCTCCCTTTAGACTTCCCTGAAGGCAAGATCTGAATCAACTTTACTTTTTTATTCCTTAAAACCTACACACCAAGTATTTAATAAATGTACATACTAGTTATTATTGTTGTTGTCATTGTTTTTACCCTGACCAATAATTGTGCTATTCTATGACCAAATAATTATAGATTTACAATTTTATTCAGCATCCTTCTTTATGAAAAGAAACTTGTGAACTCCAGTATCATTGGATTGGTGCTGTCCAGTAAGGATACTAGAGCTTTTAGCATTTTAGCTGTAATATAAAGATTCCATAAAGTAATGTTTGAAATGAGATCTGATAACATCTGCTTAAGTTGATTAGGATTGTAATGAGATTCCAGAAAAAGAATAACATCTTTGTAAATATAAAAAGTAATAAGATGCAGTTTGCCGACAGAGAATACCCTAATTGAACTCTGCTCCCTTTCTTTTCCCTATTTTCCAAATGTCCAGAAGCTAAAATCAGGGAGCATTTCAGATGGAGTGCATGCAGGTGGACTCAAACAGATAGCCTCACTTTAATATTCTAAGAGGCTGGGGAAAAAGGTGAAGGTGATCCCCAAATGAAATTCCCTCCTCAGAAACTGCCTCCTTTTCCCCTTCCATGTTTAAAAACAGCCACTGATCTCATTCATCTAACCTAGACAAGAAGTCAATAAGTAATGATCTTTCATAGTTTAAACAGTCAACTCTCAGAAGCACAGAGGAATCTCATGTATCTGGTCATCTATTCATCAAAGGAAGAAAAGAAAAGGAAAGAAAGAAAGCAAAAAAGGAGGTAGAAAGCAAAAAGGAAAGAAGGAAGGAAAGGACGGAGGGAGGGGGAGAAGAAATTTTAGCTGCAAAGGTATAAAGGTATGCTTGAGATAAATAGTGGTAGACTTTAATATTATGCTTAGTACTTCAGAAATATTTAATAATGATTAGATGATAAATATAAATTCCCATTAAGAAATTTGGTAGGGTTATGAATATAGCAGTTCATATGACATAGTGACAAGATCAGAACAGTTCATTTGGATATCTGTGTGGGTTGAATTAATTAAGATCAAGTAACTTGGGAGCCTAGAGGATTTTCCAGTGAGTTCTTCCCAGTGAAGTGAGGAAAATGAAGGAAGTACAGAACTTTAGCATGTTCAACTTCCCCTAAGAGCTGTGCTGTTGGAGAAAAGGAAATGCCCAAGGAGGAATTAATAAGGAATTCTTAAAAGATTTAAAAATACAAAATTAGGTTGGAAGGGAAATAGAAAGCTGTGGATTTTCCAAGCTGAAGCTGATTAGAAAAGTCATATAGTTCAAGCTGCTCATTTTTTTTCTTCATAGGTATTGGTATGGCATATTTAAAATTTAAGCCAGGAAAACATTTGTTCCAATCTTGCCTCTGACACTAGTTTTGTAACACCCAGATGAGTCATTTAATCCCCTTGAACCTCACTTTTCACTTCTGTAGTATCAGGATTGCAAGAGCACCTACTTTCAGGATTGTAGCCAAGCTCAAACAATAAAGTCAATATGAATTGCTTGGCAAAACCAAAAGTATATTGCATGTCAGCAGTATTTTTCTTTTTTTTTTTTGGCTACTAATACCATATTTTATTTTGTTTGGTTTTCTTTTGTTTGTCCAGACCTATAATTTCAGGATATGGATAATTACTAGCATGAAAACTATTTCCATTAAAGCATATCAACAACTTAATCATATTTATAACCTTAGAAAATTTCCAGAGACCCTGACAGTTTGAATAATATACCTCAGATCATTCAGCCAGTATTTATCAAAGATGAGACTTGAACACAACTTTTCCAATATGTCTTTATTATTTCTAAAAGAAAATTATCAGGTAATATATCACTTGGAATGAAAAAATGCCATTCACATTCACAGGAAAAAAACTTTGGAGACTGAATATGGATCAAAGCATAGCATTTTCACGATGTATTTGTTTGCTTTGGTTTTTTTTTCTCTCTGATGGTTTTTTTTTCCCCTCTTGCTCTGATTTTTCTTGCACAACATGACAAATATGAAAATATGTTTAAAAGACTTGCACACATTTAGCCTTTATCAGATTATTTTCAGTAGTCATTTTCATGGCTATCATTATTGAAGTGACAAAGTCAGGAGAAGGAGGATCTCCCAGTGCAACCATCCCTTCTCCATGCCTCTTCCTGCCCTTGCATTAGCATGAGCACATATGCATACATGCACACACACAAGCATCCCAGGATATTCTAAACAAAGAGTTCATACATTAATTAGCTTGGAGTCACAGTAAAATATCATAATTAGAGGAAGTACACAAAGTCAAGTAGTGGAGCTTGGCCAGTAAAAGCAAGCAATAAAAGCTATTGTTTTTGATATATTGAGGTAATAAGTGATACTTGTAATTAGCCAAGGGATGTATTGAAATGTTGAAGCAATAGAGATAGGCTGAGAAATTAAAAAGTCATTATGAGAAGTACACATTTTGTGGCATATTTCCTAAAGGTATGGGTGGAAGAGATGGGAATAATCTGAGGAATGTTATTTGATGAACAAAAGAAACAGGAACCTGAAGGTTACATGAGGAAAGGGAAACTCTAGATAAGGTTATCTTAATTGAGTTTGGTCACAGTGAGCTCTGAAATTGTATAATGAGATAGAGTCCTGAAAATTATAACTGAACCTAGATTAACTATAATGAGGAAATTCCAACTCATTTTCTTTGTTTTAGCAAACATTTATTATGTTCCTATTATGGTAATGCATTATTCTAGGGATACAAAAAAAAAAAAGAGAGAGAGAGAGAGAGAGAGAAAGGAAAAAGAAAAAAAAAATCACTCATTTCTGACCCTAAAGAAATTTAGGATCTACAGGAAGGAGGTGATCAATGTATGTGATTAGTATATAGATTTGTGTAACACAGAATAGAGAGAAGTAGAAACAAAACTGAGACAGGTTAAAGTTTAAGGTTGGAACAGAATTTCTTATACCTCAAACAATTAAAAAAATAGAAATGTCAATGATGATAAACAGACAAAGCGAGAAGTAAAATAGACATGATTAAAAGAAATAAGCAAAGAAATTACAATGCACTTAAATATTCCATAAATAATAAAATATAATAAAAATGTAATATATGAGCACTCAACAAAATAGCATCGAAGTACTTAAAGAAAAACTAATCAGATCATAGGGACAAAACTATAAAAATAAGGACCTCAATGTTCCCATTTCAGACTTAAACAAATCTAGCAAAAATAAATAAATAAAAAGAAATGTTAAAGAACTGATAAGTATTTTAGAAAAGTCCAATATTCTAAATCCCTGGAAACTTTTGAATTGCCATCTAAATGAATATATACATTTCTTGGCTTTTATAACCCAAGTTTGTAAATAAAATTTTTACAAAAACTGACCATGTACTAGGATGTAAAGGGTTAATGCAAAAATGTAGTAAAGCAAATATTAAATGCATTCTTTTACAAATATAAAACAATAAGAATTATAGTAAAATGTGCCTTAAAGGACAAATTTATAGTTAAACAAAAACTAACTCTGTGAAGACCAAGTTAGCACCCTGGATACTTTAGAATCAGCCGGAGTCAGGATAAGCAAAAGTCCTTGGTCTTTATTCTTGGTCTTTAGGGGTAGAAGTGAAGGGAATGGACACAGGATCTCCATGAGCTTCCTTTTCCACCTCCACTGCCCAAGTCACTCTGGCTTGTCTTACTGCACCCCTTAATCCTTCCCACAATTCTCTGTATGCACCAAAAGATTGAACCAGCACAGAATAGTGGGAAGGGCTATTTTCCAAGCACATGCTAATAGAGTATTGTCCAATCAGTAGTTAGCCTTAAGTGCTCAGTTGTCTGACCTCAGTGCATCAACTCAAGAGTTTCAGCCCTTTACATAAATCATATAATCCTAAAGAATTAGTGACTCAAATAATAAATCCTAGAAACAAAAACAAAATTCATAAAAGAAAAGGACAATTCCTTTATTGTATGCAAGATATGATATCCAAATAAATCTAATTCTTCATTGTAGGTGGCTTCAAACATAATCTTTTCCTAGTTTGTTTATTGCCAAATTCATAATTAAAATTATTTATTTGCATTTATATAAGTGAGTATGGGAAAGTGACTTTCAGTTTGGGGCATCCAAGAAGGCTGAATGGAAGATGAGGTACCTATTCTGAGTCTTGAAGAAAGAGAAAGATTTTAATAGAAATGGGAAGGTAATATTTTCTTGACATGAGAGTGAATCTGAATGAATGCATTTAGTCAAGAGATTTCAGAATGAGAAAACTGGAAAGATATGCCAGTCCAGTTTGATTAGAACATAGAATGTGTAAATAGGAGAAATACAAAATAAAGCTGGAAAGGTAAGGTAGTCAGATTGTGAAGATCATTATATTCCAAGATGACTGTATTTTATTCTAGGGATAAGAGAACCACAGAATGGTTAAATAACAAAGAAACAATATTAGTTCCATGCATCTGAAAAAGAATTCACTCCATATTGGAAAAGTTTTCATAGGAATCTTATTTAGCTCCACATCCACATATAATTTCTGCACACATTTAGTATCATCCCAGAACGATACATTATGATAAGAATGAAACCATCAGTGAGGCAAATCACTGGGTGAACACAAGAATAAAGATAATTTCCATCTATACACTGTGCATAAGAGATCATTTCTTTTTTACTTTGAACTTTCCTTATGTGTTCCAAAAGTTGGTTATGGATAAATGTAATATACCATGCCAACCAATGTTAATTTATTGCCAAAAGAATATCTGGAATTTGAGTAAATGTTAATGGAAGAAAGGTGTTTTTCTGCTTACTAGAAATAAAATGATACTTTTAATACATGTACCAAATTACAAGAACAAGGAACTGGTGTTTCCATCACAAAATTTCACTTAAAAATGTATTTGATGCTGGCAGATCCATTAGCCACAATTGCTGCCTTTAAAAATCTTTAAAAGGTAGTATATTCAGACCTTTGTGGAAATGGAGATGTTTTACTAAACAGAATTAATCCTTCCTTCTATAAAGCTGAAAAGAAATTAAACATATAACTCTGGAAATAGGAGTAAGGAGACAGGTTCCAGTGCTTGCTGTGATAATAACACTCTTTGCTATAGGGTCATTTTAGGTTCTATTTCCCAGTATGATGTATCCCATGGCTCTTTTGAGTCCTAACATTTTATATTAATAGGCTCCTTTCACCTTCATATTCTATCACTAAAAATCCAATTCAGGTATCTGCTATGGGGTCTACAAAGAATGCAGATGGAGATAAGGAGGTGAAAAGGGTAAATAAGGGATCTGTTAAAAGTACTTTGCCACTTGAGATCAGATTATGCAATTATTTGAGCATGTGACAATTGGGGTTCTTTTCTGAGTGGCCTGAGACAATCTTTTAATATCTTAATTAAATAATTTTGATGTTCTGATCCATAGAGTTGGAAGATCCAATTCTTAAATTTGCAATGGACATTCAGCTTTATTCTCAAGCACTGGGCAGGAATAGTGATAAAATGCCACCCTCAGGAGCATAGATGTGGGTGAATAAGTGAACAAGAATAGAAGCACTGACATCCAGCTTGTGTTCCAATTACATGCAAACTACAGTTAGGCAGAAAACAAGAAGGATTCTCTGCTTTTATATAGGCCTTCTGTGCTTTGTGTTATGGGAGAGGGAGAATGGGGCAGATCTTCCTTGTGTTCAGAAGATTGAATAAGGGAGGAGAAATATATCAAAATGTGGCACACAATGTTTCCAATTCTATCCCTTATTCCTGTTAAATGAAAACATCTCTCCCCAGATTCTTTCCTAGCTTTGTAGCCTCCTCAGGATATTAAAACCAACCCACTGAAAAAGTGTAAAATCTAAATTTACTCTCTCAACAGTGTGATAAATGCTGAAACAAATGCACAGTAGTTGAGCAATGAGTCACAATAGGTCATGAGTTATGTGCTTTTGAGTCATTCAGAGTGTGTTTTTAGGCAAGAAGATGGAGGAAATAAGCCATCTGCTTAGTAACTCATGAATTACTGTTTTCTGAAAAGCCAAATTGGAACAGAATGCTTTATGGCTGTTGTGAAATGGTATTTCCAACTTTGAAAATGTGAACAAAAACAAAATGAAAGAAAAAAGGCTCACTTTGGCTCATATAGTCCCACCGTAGGAGTTGTGGTCCCTGAAAATAGGAGGCTTAATTTAAAATAGTAATGTAAAAAGAATATTAGGTTTAGTCTCAAAAGTCTTAGAACTGAATCCTGGCTCTGATGCTTGCTAACTGTTTGACCGCAAGCAAATCACCTCATCTTTTCAAGTCATTTTTCTCATATTTAAAATTAGGATACTAATTCTTGCACCATATATCTCAAAATCTTAAAACATTTTATTTAGGTGTGGTCTGGCCATGGAATTTCATAAATTAAGACAATTTCTAATATGGAAACCCCTTCCATTGATGTAGATTGTTGAATTATCTTCAAATTCTAGTGTAAAAGAATTGCGTGTGGTACTGAAAAGTTGTCATTTGCCCATGATTAACTTACATATCAAGCCTGAAAGAATGAAGGAAAAATTTTATCAAGCATGTATATGCTATTCAATGTGCTTAAGCAATATACATACAAATTCAAAAGTGAAACAATCCCTGCAGCCCTTAGAGCTTAACTTCTAATAATGGCGATAATATTTACAAGATAGTGCTAGACAGGGGAAGGAGTCTATGAAGTCACAAAGATGGTGACAGCAACAAAGAAATAGGAAATTGACTCTTTCTTTCCATAGATAAAGGTAGTGTTGATTTGGCTATATTTCTCAGAGTAAAAGATGGAAGAAAGGAGAGAATGAAGAGAGGAGAAGGTGTTAGATAGCTCAGGGTCCCAGGTAATGCTGATTCCTCACAGGCATAGTCTCTTTGCTTCTCTAATACACTATGGATAAATGGATTGTTAGGATTGTCATTATTATGTATCATTGATTTAAGAGGTCACAGGAGTGTGTCCAAGAATAAAGTCAGTGGAGATTTCACACTCACCTTTTTATAATTTTTTAATCAAAAATTCACATCTATCTTATGTACTCTCATCTCTCCCTCAGATCTTCCCTACATTTCCTCCCTGGTATCCTGATGTATTTGTTTAGTTAGATTTCCAGCAAGCCTCTGGACTCACTTTCCAGAAGAAAGCTACCTACTCTAGATTCTAGGGATATCCCAGGTTTCTTTCTCTAGTTTAACTAGAAAAAAAAAAAAAGCTGTTTTTTAATGCTGTTGGATTGAGCCTCCATTCTAGTGTATTCCCCCTCACTGTTAAGACCAGTATTATCACTAACCAATTAACATCAATCAGCTTTTATAAAAAATATTTATTATGAAGCTATAGCATAAAGACAAATACAAACATTTCTCCCCTTCACACCTATGCGCGCATTCTCTCTTATACCATCTCAGTCTCTAGGGAGAATGGGTGCAAACTTATATTAATTTCTACATAGCACTGGGTTCTAAAAAAGTCACTTAGTGTGACTTATCTGCTAGATGAGCTTCAAATACCACTGGCCTGTGTCACTCAAATTATCCCTCTGGGACTCACTGCTGGGCTAACTGAATGCAATAACCAGCATGGACTCGGGCTCTCTCATCATTGCCTTCCTAACCTTTCAAACCCTCTGAGATATTTATTTCCAAAAGTTCTCTATGTAAAAACAGGAAAAAGAATTCAAACAATAGCAGAGCCATGTGCTTATATGCCACATGGACAGGCCTCAGCGAGACAAAGGCCTAACACTCCTCTCCTCACTCTGAGATTTGTAAGCATCCATTGCTTCTGCATTCTAGCCACTCAGGAAAGAATGCTTTGTTTAATTAGTACCTTTTGAATTACCTTAGTCTAGCTCCACAGACAAGCATTAGTTCATCTCTTCACCACATGGGTAACAGACTGGAATGAATTACACTAGTCTGCTCCAAGGCATTTTTATTCCATGTTCATCATGCTTTTTTGGAAGCAGGCTGCCCTTTCACATGGAGATTGTACCAGCCAAGCATGGTGCACCTTTACCCTGTCATCCTCTCTCACTCCTTCCAGATTACTTCCGATGGGCAAACAGTGGCAGATACTCCCCCTGATGACATCCTTTTTTCCTCCCTTGGGAAATTAGGGGAGTCTTATGGTGGATGGCTTAGAATCTTCCACCATAACAACATAACTTTATCCTTTCATTACCATTTATTGAATCCCTTTTAGATACTACATGCAACAATAATAACAATTCCAGGTAATTCCTGATTAGCTAATGGTTTGGCTGTTTTCTCTTTCTCCTTGATCTCCCTGCCCTAAGTTTGTTTCCTTCAACTTAGTTCTAATCGCAGGATCTTAGGATTTGGAGTGGAAAGTGATCCTAGAGACCATCTAACTCTATTCTTTCATTTTACATAAAAGGACATTGTGTTGAAGAAGTATTTTAAACCAAGTCAGGTGCCTTGGCCCTTGAGGCAGAGTGTGTGGACCCTGGAAGAAAAGAGATAAGGAGCTTGGGACAGAGGACTGTGAAAAATGGAGGCAAGACAAATCAATCCGATCAAGCCTCATTTTAATGGGTGCAATAGTACAGATATATATAGCAGTAGGAAAGAAGGCAGGGTTGTACAAACACAGTACAGGGTGGGGGTCCTAGACAAAGGGTTGGTATCCTGTCCAAGAATGAGCTGCTCAGGTGTTTCTGGTGGTAGGAAGCTCTATGATGTGATTAGGGGATGCCTAGATATCTGCCTATTCAAAGTTAGGGCAGTGCTTGGATGTGGTTAGGAGATTCCTATTCAGGAAGTCTTTGCTATGATGTGCTTAGGAGATTCCTATTCAAGGTTAGGAATGTGGCCTTATGTGGCTGTAGATTAGTGCCGGCTCCCCACAGTCAGGCAAGTAGAAAACAGAAGAGTAAACATTTAAATCTATGTCTTTTGAGTCTATCCAATAACTCTCTTGGATAGTATAGTTCAAATCAACCAAACTTTAGCAAACATCTATCGTGTTCAGAAGCACTATGCTAGGAAGTGGAAAATAAACCTGAATGAGGATGATAGACACGATAACTGCTCTCAGGGAATTTGTAATCTGACAAACACACACACACACACACACACACACACACACACTAATTCAAATACAAAATAGAACATGATAAGTGCTTAAGAGACAAAAAAAAAATAAAATTCCCCTATAGAGGGAAGATCACATTTATTTTTTAATTTGTCTTCATATTTCATATGTGTACATATGGTCTCCTTCATAGAATACAAGATGCTTGAGGGCAGGAAATGTTTAATTTTTGTCTTTGTGTTCTCCAAAGTTCAGAGTAGTGCTTGAAGAACAGAAGGTGCTTACTAAATAGTTATTTAATGGATTAATTGTAATGTTCTTGGTGGCTTTCTGGAGGCCTTGGAGCAGCCTTTCTTTCAGTCAGAGTAATCACCACAATAATAGCCAGGTGTTAAAGTAAAAATTCTTTATTATCTCCTTCAAAATATTGTCTCCTTTCCTGGGTCCCAGCTATTTCAGCTGGGAGAGCTTTTCAGACATGCCTTGGTCTCAGTGGGGGGAGCAGGACAGGCCAGTCACCACAAGGCTGATGAAGATGAAATGAAGCTGTCTCTCCTTGGCTCTGAGAGCTTGAGTTTCCACCTCTAGTCCACTTGTCTTCTCTGGCTCTGACTCTGGCTGTGTTTGTCCGAGCTTATGTTAATCTTGTAGAACTATATTAAGTACTAAGTACATGTACTGAACTAGAGAACTATTAACTATAGAGAACTATTAAGCACCATGCTAAACTAGATATTTTATCTTTATCAATTCCATTGACTTAACACCTTGTAAGAATCCTCGTTTCAAGTTCAGAGTTCTGGCCCATAACAATTAATACCAATCTTTGACAGTTTGAGATTCAGAGGAAAGGGTCTGGGTTTGAATTGTATCTCTAGAAAAGAGTACCTGTGACAAGTCATTTGAATCCTTTGGCCCTTGATTTTCTTACCTAAAAAATGACGGGG
This sequence comes from Sarcophilus harrisii, assembly GCF_902635505.1. Taxonomy (NCBI): domain Eukaryota; kingdom Metazoa; phylum Chordata; class Mammalia; order Dasyuromorphia; family Dasyuridae; genus Sarcophilus; species Sarcophilus harrisii. The sequence continues at coordinate 437,208,528 of NC_045427.1, read as the reverse complement.
CTGGAAAATATTTTAATCTTGTTCTAATGCCTATGGATATTGGATCCAACTGATAAATTCCATTCAGTCAAAAAAAAAAAAAAAGATGAAAATAGGATGGAGGAAACAAGCATTTATTAGATACCTACTATGTGCCAGACTTTGTGCTATTGATTTATATAATATATAAATATATATAAATACATATGCATGTAAATGCACATACATATGCATATATATACATATATATAAAACATTTCTATTAATGTAATCCTCACAATAGCTCTGGAAGGCAGATGCTATTTTTAATATTCATTCTTAGTGTGAAGTAACAGAGGCAACCACTTGTCCAGTGTTACACATATAGTAATTTTCTGGGAGAGAACTTGAACACAAATCTTCCTTTATAGTTCAAAAGTAGCAATAGCAAAAGCGAAGAGACTTTATTTGTCTTAGGAAATTTCTATGAGTTTATTATACATCTACAGTCTCAGGGATCATTGCTTTGTAGTTGCTTTTGTTTGGAGGAAGGGGTTGTACAATTTGGTAGTTCATTGTTTCAGTGCTCTACTTTCCTGAGCCGCTGCCTAATACCAACAATCTAGGACCCTTCCCCCAAACTCCACCCCCAAATCTCAATTTTCTATAAGGTTATGATGACTTTATGTATATCTTGATCTATTGAATCACTTAATCTTTATCTTTGACCTTTTAAAGCTTCAGTCTCAATCTACTTCATACCCTCTGCTACTGCTACCTAAGTGGAGTTAAATTCCTTTCCTCTTACCATAGTAGCTTTTCTACTTTTGTAATAGTTCACAGCTGACAGCAATGATCATTTCTACATAGCTACCAGTAAATGACACTCAGATCCAGCCTGTTTTTGGAAATTGGCTGTTGATAGTGTCACTCTTTTCTGAATCTATTATAAACCTAGGTCACATTTTATGGGAAATGAGTACCCTCAGAACTTCATAAACTAATACATTCTTTTGATGCTTGTTAGATAAAATTTTGCATCTCCCCAAGAGATGACCTCTATTTACTCAACAAAATCATTTATTAAATGTCTACTATATGCAGATACAGTATGCTATGTGTTACAAACATTAAAAAACAGAGAAATCATGGTCCTTGATTTCATGGAACTTATCAAGGTTTAGGAGGGTGATAAGATGTCAACATACTACTCTAGGAACTCATTACCTCTCACTTGGATTTTTCTAATAGCCTTGTAAATGGTCTTTCCACCTCAAACTTCTTGTATGTTCTAATCCAACCTCCATAAAGCTACCAAATTTAAACTCCTAAAGTGTTGTGAGACCATTCCACTTTCCTGCTATCATGCTTACAAGACTTAGAAGAAGACATCCAGGTCTTTGACAGGAACTCTTTGGGATATTTATGAAAATGCATGGGCATGAAATTCATAAGACATGGAAGAATTATAATATTCTTTAGTGGAGGCAATGCCTAAGCCAATAAAATTGCCAATCCATGAATTTATCAATGTTAACTGCCTACAAAAATGAAATAGAGACTTTGGCAGAAACAGAAAGAATAGATTCAGATTTAAGGAAGGTATCTTTTTAAGGAATTGGGGAGAAAAGAAGATAATTTGAAACTCAATTTTTTAATGAATGTTTAAAAAGTTAAATATAATTGGGAAATATTTAATAAAATAAGTAAAATATATTCAAAAAGAAAAAATAAGTAAAGTACTCTGCTTGAGAAAGAAGATACAGAAATGAGAGAGTCCATGTCCTTAAAAAAAACCTATTTCTCTTGGCTGAAGGTAGGATACAGAATGTACACAGATAAATGCAAGGTAATTTGAGTGAAGAGAGAACTTCAGCATTTATGAACATGAGAGCCAGGTAAGACTTCATGGAGTTCATAATTAGAAATCTGTGAGGCAGAATTGAGGAAAGAGTACACTACCAATATGTTGGTAGAATTTATATAAATGCATAGAGATGTGCTGTAAAATATCCAATTCACAATTAAGTGATTAAATATTAATGATGGTGACATAATCAACTGTTAATAACAATGATAACTAATAACTAATCTATTAAGTGCCTAATAAGTGTGAGATAAGGCATAAAATGGATTATTTTAGTTATAATGAATTAAAGAAAAAAATTTCCTCACATACTTGGCTTAAGATAATTAACTGGGGCAAAATATTTGCCACATTTTTTTTTCTTCTGATAAAGTTCTCATTTCCAAGATATGTAAGAAAATGAATAGAAATCATTCCCCAAGTAATACATGGTCTCTGTATGTGAACAAACCATTCTCTGGGGAGGAAATCAAGGCTATTTATAGAAATATGAAAAATTGTTCCCAAACACTTATAATTAGATAAATGTGCAAAGTAATTCTGAGCTTCTACTACATATTCATCAAATTACCAAATATGACAAAAAGGAAAATGACAAATATTGGAGGGGCTATGGGAAAATAGGTATATTCACAAATTGTTAATGATCTTGTGTATAATAAGTACAGTCATTCTGAAAAACAGTTCCAGAATTATATAAAAAGTTATTAAAGACTGCCTTCCCTTTTACTTAGTCATTCCATTGCTAGGTCTATACCCAAAAGAAATATAAGGTTGAAAAGTCCTATATCAACATGTTCTTTTTGTTGTGGCCAAAGCCAAGCCAAAACATGGAAACATGGAAAATAAGGGAATATGAATTAAGTAGAAAATAGATGAACAAACTGTGGCATGTGAGTAGGACAAAAACTATTTTGCTAAATAGATCATTCCAAAGAAAAATTGAAAAAAAAAAATCGTATATGAACTGATGCTGAGGATGGGGACGATATAGAGTAGAAGATTTATTGTGAACATTTGTTAAGAAGAGGGCTTGAGGGAAGTGATCAGAATGAGAAAAACAACTTATAGTATTATAACAATATTATTAAAATGTACAATTTTAAAGCTTTTTAAGCTGATGAAGAATGAAATAAACATAATGAGGAGAATGATTTATATAATAAAAAACATACTATATAGTCAAATAACTTTAAAAATTTTTAAGAACTCTGAACAAGGCAATGCTCACCCATGGTTCCAAAGGATCAGTGAGGGAGCATGTTATCTATCTTCTGATAGACATATTGGACTTAAAGTACAGAATGAGAAATATATTTTTCGAACATGGATAATGAGGATACTTTTCTTTTGACCATGCATATTTGTTACAAGAATTAGTTTTTCTTTCCTTTTTCCATTGGGGTGTTGGCTTTGAGAGAAGGAAAATAGATTTCTGTTCATTTAAAAATTTTTTTAAAAATATATCATGAAAGGGCAGCTAGGTGGTGCAGTGGAGAGAGCACCACCCCTGAAGTCAGAAGGAACTGAGTTCAAATGTGACCTCAGACACTCAACACTTCCTAGCTTGTGACCCTGAGCAAGTCACAACTCCAATTGCCTCAGGAAAAAAAAAAAAAAACAATAATTATAAAATAAGAAGGTTGGACTAAACAATATCTAAGATCTCTACTATAACTTACGTGATAGAATTATTTAAACTGGGTTTGGCCGATTTTCTCTCATAGATCAGGAGCAAAAACAGGATGTCCTAATGTAAACATATCCTGTATTGCAAATTGCTAGCTTGAGATGAAAAGTAACTATATCCTTCTCTAGGGGAAAACTATGATGTTTTAGGGGAATTAAAGCTATCATAGGAAACTATTTTTAATTTTAAAAGTCCTAGAAAAATAAAAGGGCCTACATAGGTTAGAGGTGTGTGGAGCTGAAGGAAAGAACAGTCTTGAAACAAAGGAATGATATCAAAAGCAATCTTCACTAATTTATTGCAAATCTATAGACTTCAAGAATATTAAAAACAGAAAGAAGGAAGGAGTCAAGCATTTATGAAATGTCAGGCATTGTGCTAAACATTTTAAATATATTATCTCATGTAATCCTCACAATAAAGGGGGATAGGTGTTATTTTTATCCCCATATAATAGTTGAGGAAACTGAGGCAGAAAGGGATAAACTGACTTTTTCAATCTGACCACTTAGCTACTTCTATGAAAGAAACATGTCCTGTTAAAATATAGAATTATAAAGCTGAAAATGATCTTAAGACCACATAATGTGACATCTTAAGATTATTATAACATATCAAACATAAGGGCTAGATAATACCTTTAGGGATTATCTCATTCTAAATCTCTTATTTCACAAATGAAGAAATAGAAACTCTGAAAATTAAAGCTAACTAAGTTCATCACCCATTGATTTCAGAATAAATTAGTTGTTTTCCCATTAAAATCATATCCTGAGTACTGAATGGAGGTACTGACATTGTTCAGTTGTTTTTCAATCATTTCTGACTCTGAGATCCCATTTGTGTTTTGTTTTGTTTTGTTTTTATTTTTGTTTTTCTTCTTCTTGTTTTTTTCTCAGTAAAGATACTGGAATGGTTTGACATTTTCTTCTCCAGATCATTTAACAAGTAAGGAAACCCAGGCAAACTGAGTTAACTGACTTGCCTCAGATCATACATCTAGTAAGAGTTTGGAACTAGTCTTTCTAACTTCAGAGCAGGCGCTTTTTCTACTGTTCCACATAGCTGGCTCAGTACTATTATGCAGAAATCCAATAAACACAGGCCTAAAATTCTACAAGTATAAATCTTATTCACTTTGTATCTTTCCTTTGAATGAAGTCCACCTTAATTCCAGCCATACCATAGGCTTTTTAATCTAAAGTTGAAAAGATCCATTTGATCCAACTCTCTCATTTTATAAATGAACAAACTGAGATCCAGGCAAGTTCAGTGTTTTTCCTAGAGTCCTATTGTTAGTAAAATCAGGATGTGGATCTAGGTTTCAATCTACTATTTTTCTCCTATTTCAAGCTCTTTCCTTTAAATTCTTCCTATTTTTCCTGATATTCAGGCTACACTTTACTTTCCATAAATATGTGACTCTTCACCATCCACTTATGCATTAGACAAAATAATTTTTCCCTTTGCCTAATACTTTGGACGCTTACATCTGTCATCCTGAATATCTTAGTCATAGCTTAGGCAAGCCATACTGACTCAGTACTGCTAAGCCTTCTCTGTAAATCATCCCCTTCAGTCCTTTCTTGTCACTTCCTCAAAGGATGAGCTGTTAAGTTTGTCCAGCTCTAGGTGATCTCTGAGGTTCCTTCCATAGTTTTAAATCTGAAGATCCTATGACTCAAATGGAACAATAAGACTAGCCAGCTCTTTGTGCTTCCTTGAACACTGGGTACTTCTTAAAAGTGCTGGCTACATTGGCTGGCCAAGGATGAACTAATGATTCTGACAGCTGCAATCTCTGAATTATCTGGGGTTTCTTTTTCCAGGTTACAACAATGTACCCAAAAGCGGTGATCAGGTTGAAGGCCTGGTTTATAATGTTGGGTTAGGTAGCAATTATCTAATATAGTCTGCTTATAATCTAGGCATTTTCGCCACCATGAGGCAGGTTCTCCTGAGCAGAAGTAGGCTTAAAGTAAAAGAAAAAGTACTCAAATGATTGTGTACATAGACAACAATGTATTTAATGGAGTCTCCATTTTATTTAGTCCCACAGTAAGGATTAATTCCTGGAGATCAGAAAAATGTCAGAGTGGAAAAAGGAAGAAGGAAAACTGTTTTCAGAGTGCTAAGATTCTGATCCAGGGCTTTATAATTAAAGTGTGATTTGGGGCAAGTCATTACCTTCCCTGACCTTATTTTCTTCAACGGTGAAGTTGAGATTGTACCCAATGATCTCTACAGTCACTTTCAGCCTGAGTTTCTATGAATAAAGGATACTTCTTCACTCTCATTCCCACTGTAGTTCAGAGTATTTTTTTGCACCAAAGGCATTTGATTGGGTTGGATTTGGACATCGTGACAGGAGGCATTAATCAAAATTATAGTATCTTGCAGCCAGTCAATATTGTCAAAGAATTCCAGGAACTTCATAGATCATTCTGTATAAAAAAAGATGTCTACTTCATCTTTTTGTATTACTTCTTTTGATACATTAGTATATTTACTCACCAAAGAAGAAAATAAAACTTAGAGGATTTATATACATAAAGAAACATTAGGCAAGTTGAACCTGAAGCCATTTTCTGGATGCCTTCTCCTATGAGCACCATGGATTCCACACTAATTGGAAGAAAACTCAACTTTGAGAAGCCCACAGATCTGCCCTTGTCTAAAGAATTTTTCCATTACAGGATAGCTTGTTTAACATAAGTAGATTTTTTTCAATTTTTTAATCAAAGATTTTTCAATCTTTGAAGGTTTCAGATTTTCCATCTTCACTCCTCCACCTCCAACTTTTTTTTCCTTGTTTACAATCTTTCCTGGTACCTAGTGTCTTCACAAATTCAAAATTTAACAAAAATTTATCCATTTTCCCATGCTATTAGACATTGAAATAGATGAAATAGGAGATAGATGATAGATAGATAGATAGATAGATAGATAAAAAAGACAGACACAGTCCATGACTTTAATAAACTTTAGGATCAATTGGACAATTAAGGTGGAAGATGTTCTAGGACCAAAGAATGGTCAAGCAAAATACTTTGAGAAATTTGAGGAAGGAAAGTTCAGGGATAGCCAGGGAAGATTTCATGAAAATAGTGACATTTTAATTGGGTCTTAAAAATAGTGAGGGATTTCAACAGATAAGTGACATTACAGTGTATAAATGAAGGAATGGAAAGTCATTTATTAAATATTTAGTAAGTGCTGAACACTGTACATAATACTGAACACAACAAAGACAGCCCCTTAACATCACAGAGTTAACATTCTATTGGAGGAAATATCAGACACATAGGAATGGTGACCAAGGAGATTTATTTCAGTACAGAAATTAGAGGGATGAGAGTAGAATCATAAGAGAAAATTTGACATACTTCATTTGGGGACAGTGACAGCATTAATTTGATCATGTTGCATGTCCCCTTTTAATCTGTAAAATTAAATCTCTGAAATTCTGTCCCCTTTGATTCCTGGCCTACCAGATTCCAGAGAGTCTATGAGAGAGAGCATATCCTTCTTGCTGGCCTTTTCTAAGGCAAATCACACCCCTTTGATAGCCAGATCCCCACTCAAATTCAGGCTGAAAAAGCCTTCTAAGTAATTTCATTCAATTGGGAGATCCTGGTCTGATCAGCTCAAACTGCCTCCAGCCTCTCCCCCCTCCCCAACCCACTTCTGTCAAGATCTGTTCATAAAATAGGTTTCTGCTCACTCATTCTTTGCAGAATGTCCAAAGTAGCATGCTTTGCCTCTTTGGCGTAACTGCTAAGACTCTTGCCCACTTTGAAGACATTCTCTTCTCAGTGCCAGCTTCCACTTCCCTAATAAGACTTTACCACTTGGAAGTCAGTCTTCCTAGCAAATCTGACTTCTCATCCAACAATAAACTTCCCTTGATGCCACCTAAAACTTTTCAGGTTCGTGAATTCTTTCATGAAGGACCTATGCCAACCAGAGGGGGATTCTCTGCACTGCCACTAACCTCATCAATCAGAAATGGTGGAAGTTAAGGTGAGGATTGTACCTGTACTGAGGGAGACTTGGATTTAATCCTGCCTCAGATACTTGCTCTGGCCATAAGATATAAAGCCTTATGGGCCTCAGTTTTCTCTGTAAAAATAAAAAAAAATAGTTAAACTTTCAACACTTAGGACTGTTATTAGGATTGAAACCTTTCCCTGAGTGCTCTATTCTTTTCCCTTCCTCCCCCTCTCACAATCCATTGGTATCACCCCACCACCACCACCATTTCTTTCTTTATTCTAATAAAGAGGTATTTTTCTTGCCTCCAAAGGTAAGACCTTTATTTGTACTCTTAATCCTATTTTGTCCCAACTGTATCAGAGTTTCTCCTATTATCATCCTTTTCCTTTAGTCTTCAGTCTTTCCGTATATACTAATCCCTTCCTTGTAGCAGCCTACAAAAAAAAAAAAAAAAAGTTTGCTGATTTTAAAATTTATTTAGTATTTTATTTTTATTTAGTATTTTATTTTTACCCAGTTACATGTAAATTTTTAACATTTGTTTTAAAAATATGACTTCTAAATTGTCTCTCTTCCTCTCTTTCTAACTTTCTATCTTTGAAAAGGCAAGTAGTTCAATACAGGTTATATATGTGTAATCATGCAAAACATTTCCATATTACATGTTATGAAAGAAAATATAGACAATTTCTCCACTACCCTCCCCCCCAAAAAAAAGACCCCAAGAAAAATAAAGTTAGAAAAGATATGCTGAAATCTATATGCAGACACCATCAGTTTCTTCTCTGTGAATGGAAAAGTCATTATGAGTCTTTCAGAGTTGTCTTGAATCTTTGTATTGATAAGAATAGGTAAGTTATCCACAGCTAATTGTCTTATAATATTGGTGTTATTTTACATACAGTACATTTGACTTTCCATTAGTTCATGGAAGTTTTTTTAGGTTTTTCTGAGCTCATCCTGCTTTTCATTTTTTAAGGCACAATAGTATTCCATCATTGTAATGGGCTGAAACTGAGCAGATGAACTGAGGTCCAAGCATTTAAGTCTAATTACCAATTGGACAATACTCTATTAATATATGCTTGGAGAAAGAATGGCCCTGCCCACTACTCTGTGCAAGTTTGATCTGTTGTATACAGGAGATTGAGTGGAGGATTTAGAGGATCCAGTGAGAGAGCCAGAGTCACTGCTGGCGGATTCATGTAGTGATTGCTCTCACTTCTTATCACCATTCCATTCACATCCACAAAGAATAAAGATCAAGGACTTTTGCTGATCCTGACTCAGGCTGATTCTAAAGTATCCAGGGTGCTAATGCGGTCATCACACATCATAATCATATAGCACAGTTTGTTTAGCCAGTCCCCCAATTGATGGGCATGCCCTCAGTTTTCAATTCTTTTCTACTGGAAAAGAACTGTAATAAATATTTGTATGCATATGGGTTCTTTTCCTTTAAAAATTTCTTTGGGGATATAGACTTAGTAGCAGTATTGTTAGGTCAATGGGTATCCATGGGTTTATAACCCTCTGAGCACAGCTCCAAACACAATGGTTGAATCAGTTCACAACTCTGCCAAGAAGGCATTAAAAAGAGATTTTATTTTTCCTATATCTCCCCCAACATTTGTCATTTTTCTTTTTCATTTTATTATCCAATTTAATAGATATGAGCACCTCAGAATTATTTTCACTCATATTCTTCAATATTTAGTTAAGATATTTTTTCATATGGCTATAAATATGGTTAGACTACTCTTCAATTCATTATCTAAATCCTTCAAAATTTGGGTACACTACAGTGCTCTTCTTGGTCCTTTTCTTTTTTTTTAATCTATCCTCTCACTTGGTAAATTCATCAGCTTCCATGGATTCAAATGTACTCTTTGGGAAGATAACTTTTCAAATCTATAGAGCCAAGCCTCGTATCTCTCAAGGAATTCCACTTCTCATCATGAATTAACCAACAATTTCTTGGCTATTTTGAACTAGATATCCTATAGGTAACCCAAATTCAACATAATCAGAAGACCCCTCATATACCCCCAAATTCATCCTCTTCTTTTTTTATTAAATCTTTTTTATTTTCAAAACATATGCATGGATAATTTTTCAACAATGACTCTTGGAAAACCTTGTATTCCAAATTTCCCCCCTTCCCACTACCCCCTCCCCTAAATGGCAAGTAATCCAATATATATTAAACATGTTAAAAATATGTGTTAAATCCAATATATGTATACATATTTATACAATTATCTTGTTGCACAAGAAAAAATCAAATTAAAAAGGAAAAAATGAGAAAGAAAACAAAATGCAAACAAACAACAACAAAAAGAGTGCAAATGCTATATAGTGCTCCACCCTCAGTTCCTACAGCACTCTCTCTGGGTATAGATGACTCTTTTCATCACAAGATCATTGGAACTGGCCTCAATTATCTTATTGTTGAAAAGAGCCATGTCCATTAGAATCGATCTTCATATAATCTTGTTGTTACCATGTACAATGATCTCCTGGCTGTGTTCATTTCACTCAGCACCAGTTCTTATAAGTCTCCCTAGCCCTCTCTGAAATCATACTGATGATCATTTCTTATAAAACAATAATATTCCATAACATCCATATACAATAACTTGTTCAGCCATTCTCCAATTAATGGCCATCCACTTAATTTCCAGTTTCTTGCCACTACAAAAAGGTTAAACCTATCCTCTTCTGAACTTCCTTATTAGTATATAGAACACTATTATTCTTTTTTTTTTATTATTACTGTGCAATTTTTATTTTTTTAATAACTTTTTATTGACAGAACCCATGCCAGGGTAATTTTTTACAACATTATCCCTTGCACTCACTTCTGTTCCAATTTTTCCCCTCCCTCTCTCCACCCCTCCCCAGATGGCCAGCAGTCCTATACATGTCAAATAGGTTACAGTATATCTTAGATACAATATATGTGTGCAGAACAGAATAGTTCTCTTGTTGCACAGGGAGAACTGGATTCAGAAGGTATAAATAACCTGGGAAGAAAAACAAAAATGCAAGCAGTTTACATTCATTTCCCAGTGTTCTTTCTTTGGGTGTAGCTGCTTCTGTCCATCCTTGATCAATTAAACTATTAGATCTTCTCTTTATCGAAGAAATCCACTTCCATCAGAATACTCCTCTATGTATTGTTGTTGGTATATAATGATCTCCTGGTTCTGCTCATTTCGCCAGCATCAGTTCATTAAGTCTCCAAGCTTTCTGTATTCATCCTGCTGGTCGTTTCTTACAGAACAATAATATTCCATAACATTCATATACCACAGTTTACTCAACCATTCTCCAATTGATGGGCATCCACTCAGTTTCCAGTTTTTGCCCATTACAAAGAGGGCTGCCACAAACATTTTGGCACATACAGGTCCCTTTCCTTTCTTTAGTATCTCTTTGGGATATAAGCCCAGTAGAAACACTGCTGGATCAAAGGGTATGCACAGTTTGATAACTTTTTGAGCATAGTTCCAAATCTCTCTCCAGAATGGCTGGATGTGTTCACAATTCCAACAACAATGTATCAGTGTCCCTGTTTTCCCGTATCTCCTACAACATTCCACGTTATCTTTCCCTGTCATTCTAGCCAATCTGATAGGTGAGAACACTACTGTTCTTCTAAATAATCATGACCTTAGCACTATAATAAAATTTTCTTTCACTCAGTCCACATATCTAATTAGTTACCAAATCATATTATTTCTATTTCTACAATATCATTATTTCTATTCATACATCTATCATTCTAGTTACAATAGGCCATTACAATATGTTCCTATTTTGTTGTCCCTACATCAATCTTTTCTTTGCTAATCCATTCTCTATGTAGCTGCCAAGGTGATTTTACTAAAAATATAGTTTGAATATATCATCCTCCTCATTCATTATACATCAATTTATCTTCTATTAATTCAACAATTAAATCTCTTTACAACTTAGCTCCTTGCATTTTAGGTCTTCTTAAACATGTATAAAACATTCTAGATTTACTTTCTTTAAAGGATGATGGTTACATTTTCCTATTAGAGCTCCAAACACACTCCTAAGAAGTTGGGATATCATTTTAATGATAGCTGTAATAACAATCAAGTGCTTAGCACAGTGTTTGGCATGTAGTAGGTACTTAATAAATGTTTATTCCTTTTCACTAGGGGCTGGAGCCCACACTCCAGTGGCAGCTAACTGTTAGCTTCCAATTCCCTTTCACATGTTAACATCAGTGAGATAATTCAAAGGGAATTGCAAGAAAAAAGTACATCTAATGCTCCCTCCCAACACCATGGAATCACATTTTCCCTTCTATCCTTTTAGAGTATATGGTCAGACTATAGATTCTATATAGCATTAATCTCATCAAGTTCATGTCTTACTAACTAACTCTCATTGCTCTTAATTGGAGAGAAGACATGGGACTCCCCTCCCTCCCCTTAGCTTACAGTATTGTAAGCATTATCAGGTGCCATTAACCAGAAATGAGTCAGCCAAAAAAGTCAAACCAAGAAAGAGATCAAGGACTTTGTAGAGGTAAGGGCATTGAAAGGCTCCTTCTTGCACCCTTAGTTCCAAACTCAAAATTTCAGCAAATCAAGAATCTCCTATTAATTACTATAGAATTGATTAGTACTAGAGAACTGATTACAGAATCAGTTATAGAATGTCTACATAAGACATTTCCATCATATATTATCACAACTCTACCATAAGCAGATTCCCCAGTATCTTCCATGGGGGTAATTCCATCACTGACACACTGTGCATATTCATAGAGATGAGGCTTAATGGTCACTCACCTAGAACTATTTTCCATACACTCTTTTATGTAGCTAGGCTGACCTACTTTCTATTCTCCACCCAGAATGTTCCATTTTCTGTCTCTAAGACTTTAACACTGGCTGCTTCCCATGTTTGGAAAAAATTCTTCTGGCACTTCTGTCTTTTGAAATCTTTGGATTCCTCCAACACTCAACTTAAAAACTACCTACAACTTGAAGCTTTTCTCAAATTCTTCCACTGTTAATGTAGCCCCTTCTAAAACAAGTTTGAATATATTTGATAGATACATTTACATAAAAAGATATATTTATATATTTCTTCCATTAGAGGAAAAGCTCCTTGAATATAGAAACTCCTTGGCTTTTGGCTTTGTATATATTCCCATGATTTGGTACAATCCCTGGCACATGGTATGTATTTAATCATTGTTTGTTGATTGATCAAATGAAATAATACATATAAAGATCTTTGAAAAATCTCAAAGGTGTTATTAAGAGAGCTTGAAAAGAATCTATTCAGAGCATGTTGTATGATGGAAATAAGGGGGAGAATGGTATGAGAAAAGAGACATGGAAGAGGGCAGGAAAGTTCCCAGACTTGCCTCCACTGTCTTCTCACCTTGGAACATCCTTCTGTCATAATGACCACTTTATCCCATTAGATAATCTATCCTATTTTGGAGGACCTTTATTTGAATAGAAGGTCAATGCTAATCATTCTTTATTCCCCTTTCAGATCTTTTCCTGTCTCTCCAGCATCATCCATGCTCCATGGATACTTTTCCCCTTCTCCCCAATCTTTTCAGCTGCCTTTATTATATTGTTTTCTTGTATTCGAGTGTAAGTTATTTAAGAATAAGAACTACCTTTCTTTGTGCTTGTATTTGTATTTCCAGAACCTAGCACAGTACCTGACACATGTTAACTGTTTAGAAAAATTCTTGTTGCCCATCTACCTGTGAAAGAACCATATGCTCATTGGGAGATGGTCAGTAGTCCAATTTGACTAAAATTAAAACATATGGAAGTAATTAATATCATGATAACGCTGAAAAGGAACAATGGATACAGATTCTAGAGGGTTCTAAATGCTGGAATCAAGAGTTCTATGGAGGTTTTTGAAGTTGAGTGTAATTTGACTACAATGGTACATTAGGAAAACTAAGTTGAAATAGTTCAATTACATGTTGCTGCCCTTCAGACAGATCATAGTCCTGCTTTATTGACCTGCTTCATGTCCCTTACAAATGAAATTCCATCTTTCACCTCTAAATCTACTCTATCTCTTCTACCTCTTAGAATCCTTAGTCTCCGTGAAAATTCAGGTCAAGTGTATCTCCTACATAAAGCTTTTCCTGATCTCCAAACTTATAGTACCCTTCTGTCTTTCACCTGCTCCCAAATCTCACATTTATATTGTGCATATTTTCCATTTAAATTTCTACAGGTTGTTTCCATTGAAGAAATATAAGCTGCTTAAGTCAGAAACTGTTTTACTTTTGTTTTTGTAACTCCACCATCTGACATATTACCTAGGACATGAATAAGTACTCAATTCCCTAGTAGTTGATTGATGTGTAATGTTTCTCTCTCAGATAAACCATAAATTCTTCAAGGACAGAGACAGTTTCATTTCTGGTTTTATATTGCAGGCATGCAATACAGTGGTTGGTGCTTTAATAGTGCATTTTGTTTGGTTTGATTGATTGTATTGAGGACTAGTGGATTCTCTGTACCTCTACTACGATGAGTTTTGCCTTAAATCATTCAGCTCTTTTGCCTCTGAGCCTTGCTAGCTAACTGACAATGCATTCATTTATACCAGTGTTAAATGTTGACAATAGATTTAGGTATTCCTTTTTCAGATAGTATTTACATCTTAACAAGACCTTCCTTGTCTTTGCTCAAATCAGTTAACTGAGGTGTCAGCACCTGTGGCAAGTACAAATGGGATAACAGTTGGGAACAGACAGGCTTTTAAGTCTTAAACCTACACAGTCGTCTCACATGATTTTCATTCATTCCCTGACTCCTGCCTGATCATCTCCCTTACAGTACAGCATATGTGCTGTCTCAAGCCCCCAAACCTCTGGAAGAATAGAAGTAGATGGCCTGATAGGAGACATCCCGGAGCTGTGGCTCTGTGCCAAATTCCTAAATAAAATTGGACTGTTTTTAAAGTAATGTGGTTTGAAGATTACTTCATGGCTCATACTGAGAAGAAAGTAGCAAGGGAGCAGCTGTGTTCTTTTATTGGTGAATCAAAGATTTAGCATTATGTGAAAAACAATTTAAAAGGACCCCAAATGAGTTATTTATGCTACTGGACAGTTTGTTTAGCAAATGAGATCTCCTTTCTGCTGAAGGGTCTTTTCAAAGGAGCCAGCGCTAAAAGATGAAGCCTGAACAGAGCAGTAAATAAACATTTTCTCTGAGTACTACTGACAGTTTTTCATAGTAATATTTCTCCCTCACTTTGAAAAAGGCTAATGAAATGCTGATGTGACTTAAAGGGGAAAAAATGGCCAGTGAGAGAAAAGAGCTTTGTAATCTCTTAAATAAACAAAAGGAATTGTCCCTAGATGGAAATCTCAGATGGTTCCTCTACCATCACCAAGAGAAATACAACTTCTATAATCACTGCCATTTTCTCACAGACAAGCACCACTGTATAAAAAGGAATTGGACTGAGAAAAGATTTGATTTCAATCCTATCTTTAACACTTCCTATCTGTGTTTCTCTAAATAAATCACTTCACCTCTATCAAACATAGACACAGAATATCAAAAATGAAAATGACTTTAGGATATGATATTAAAGTTGAAAGGGATTGATCAATAAGTCCACTAGCAAGACCTAGCCTCTCTCCTGAATTCTGCTTATTAAAAATCTCTATCAGTATTTGTCTAAAAATCAACATGCTCCAAAGTGAACTCATTATATTTCTTCCCAAGTACTCATTACAAACTTCTCTATTCATGATCACCATTCTCCCATTTATCCAAGCTTGCAAACTTATCACCTCTATCTCCTCACATGTAATCCCCTCCCCCCATGTCCAATCTTTTGCCAAGTCTTGTTTCTGCCTTTGCCTTCTATATCTAAATGTTCCCTTTTTTCCTCTGTCATTTCTTCCACTCTAGTGCAGATCCTCATTACCTGAGGCTTGTACTATTGAAATAGACTGCTGGTTCATCTCTTATGCTAGTTGATATCTCTCCCTATTCTAGTCCATCTTTCAACCATGTGTCCAAGTAGTTTTCCTAAAGTTTAGGTCTGATCATGTCACTCCTAAATTCTGGTGGCTCTTTTTTATCCCCAAGATCTACATTCAAAGAAAAAGAAAACTAGTCCCAGCCCTCAAAGAGATTACACTTGAATGAATAAAACAACATATAAAAGGGAGCTAGAAATCATGGAAAAGAAGATAAGGTATCCAGCAAGGATCAGAAGTTCAAAGAAGTATAATCTAGGGAGAAAGGAGCAAATGGCTAGCCAGGGGTTCCCTCCCTAAATAAAGGTTCTGGGAGGAGCCAGCCAATCAGAGGTAGGGGCTTCAGCCCAGGGGCAAAGTGTGCTTCCAAGGGGAGAATGCTAAGACTGAAATCTTCCAGGATGAAGAGGTTTCTGGGACATGTAGATAGGAGAAGTCTGGGAGGAGGGCATGTATAACTTGGTGGGTGTGAGATTGAATCTTGGCTTTGCTACTTGTTCTGTATGCGACCTGGAGCAAGACCCTTAATCTCTCTGTACTGCAGTTGGAGTGTATGACCTTTAATGTTTATTCCAGCTCTAAATATACCATCACCTTATTTTGCACATTTGCAAACTTCTCTTCTGCTTGACAAAAGACAGAATAGCAAAATCTCAGAATTAAAAGGGATCTGAATGGGAACATTAAGTTCAAATGTTCCCCGAGGACTAAGAATTCCTTTCACAATGTCCAGGAAAGTAGAACTTGCTCCATGACAGAGAAAAATTCACCCCTTTGAAGCAGGCAGTCTGCTTATTAGGAATGATTTCCTCCTATTAAGCTGAAATCTGCCTCTTTGCAACATTCGCATTGTCTCTAATCTTTCCCTTACAAACCAAGAAGAATAAGTTTACTCTTTTAACCGTAAGACACAGGTCATTCACTTGATATTTCAGAAAGAGTATATATGAAGTCCCTTCTAAATCCTTCCTTCACCATGCTAAAAATCTTCAGTTCTTTCAACAGGAAAAACCAATATGCAGATTTCTTTCCAATCCTGAAGCATCAGAATACAAAAAGTATGCTTTCTAATCTTGCCTGGGGTCCATTCTAATACTATGGAAATATCATGAAATTTAAAACAGAAGGAAAACAATTTTAGATACATATTTCTACCTGAAAGGAAAGTGAAGTGGAAGGTGTGAGGGGAACTCTACCCTACCCATACTGTATTCTTTCTGATAAGAATTCCTGAGTTTCCAATAGGGGAAGGAATGAATAATTTAGATTTTTTTTTCCTTCTGTCCAAGAAAGTATTTGACTAGATACTATCTTTTAGTCCTGGTTATTTTTTTTTTCTTTTATTTATATCAGTTTGCAAAACATCCATCTGTCTCAAGCCATTGAAACTCATCAGAAAGAAAAATTAATTGTTGAAAATAAATTCTAGCTATTAATTGAAAAACTGTTACTTCAGAAACAGGTAGTATTCTTTTGAGAAAAATCATTTTTCCCCTACGCAAGGACCAGACACAAGATGGCACTCCAGAAAGCCACTTGAGTGGGCACTATTTGGAGCAAAAGATTACATGCCTACACTTTTAAGCTATACCATCCAACTCAGAGTTACAGAAACACTGGGAAATTGAGATGAATCCCAAATTATAAGTCACTTAGCTACAGTAGTCATTTTGCTCAGAAAGAATTGGGATTCTTGAATATGAAAGAGAATTTCAGTGGGATCTCCTCTCTAGAGGGATACTGTCAATCCAGGAGCTTTCATTTTCTCTACCTGGTATTGAATTGAAATGTCCAACAATCTGAGGGATATCTGAATATAGTACTAAGAATAGGACCTGGATTTGAAATCCTATTCCTAGCATTTAGGACTATGTAACAAATCAAATTGCAAATAGAACACATATTTGTGCTAGACAAAGCCCAAATTTAGATATGGCATCTGCCCTCAGGGAAGGTCTATTGAAGGAGGAGAGAGCCACATAATAAAAATGTCCAGTCTTTGTGAGTTCAAATCTGACCTCAGACATTATTAGCTAGGTAACCCTAGGCAATTCACTTAACCCTATTTATCTCAGTTTCCTTATCTATAAAATTTGTTGGGAAGAAAATGGCAAACTACTCCTATATTTTTGCCAATAAAACACCAAATGTGGTTGTGAAGAGTCAGACATGACCAAAATGACTGAACAACAACAAAATTATCTCTATAAGTACTTCCAGAAAGTAGAACTAGCAAAGTCACCATTTTCATATCATTAAAATGTCCTGTTTGCACATAGAAACAAAATAAGATATTCATTCTATCACAGGCCAAAGTGATTATCATTTCCACATTTTATGATTAAGCAAGAGTAAAATATCTCCAATGGAAATAATTTGTTGTTACTGCCATACCCCAAATACTTAAGAGAAGCAGGGAAGAGGAAAGCGCAGTGGATTTGGAGCCAAAGGACCAAGTTCAAATCCCACATTAGACATTACTGGGACCTTAGGCAAAATCATCTACACTCCTTGGATCTTATGCCTAGGTGACATCTTAACTCTAGATCTATGATTGTGATCACTAGCATAAGTACTAGTGCTCTTTTGCCTCTTCATATATCCAAATCTCATCTATCCTGTAAAGACCAGATTATCTTACTTCTGTAGGAAGTCTTCTTTGAAAATTTCATATCGGAGCAGCTAGGTGGCACAGTGGGTAGAGTACCAGCTCTGAAGACAGGAGAATTTGAGTTCAAATGTAACCTCAGACACTTAACACTTCCTGGCTACATGACCCTGGGCAAGACACTTAACCCCAATTGCCTCAGAAAAAAGAAAAAAGAAAACTTCAGATAATAGTAGTCTGTCTACTCTACAATCTTAGAACACATAGCATCAGGATCATATAGTGAACACACATTATATAAAGCCTTGTGACAATTTACATGTGGTTAACTTATGAGTTTTAACTGATCATATATGTTTCTATCTTATTTTCCAATGAGGTTAAAAGCCCCTTAAGGGCCATGACTGTTATCAATATTTTTTTTTTTTACCTCAGTGCGTCACATAAAATTATCCTTTTGGTAGACATTGAATAAATACTTAGGAAATATTTCTAATGTTTCTGAATCAAACAGTTGAATTTCTGTTCTAAACTGCACCATGACCATGACAAGAAGGTCTAATTCATACCATCTTCTAGAAACAAAAAAACAAATTTGTTACTTAATGGATGTGGTCAAAAATGACCTTTTCAAACAACAACAAGCATCGTGTGGTCTGAAATTCCATTCTCAGACTGTTCCAAGGACATTGGATAATATCATACCTTTATCCTTTAGCACATAAAGTCCTGAACATCTGATTTCATTATCTGCAACACAAGTATGTCTATAAATGACCATTATGGAGCATCTCCATTGAGATTTAGGTAGTTCAAAAACTTTTTTTTATCAAAGGCTGGATGTTGCTGAGAGTGGAGTTGGCAGAATACAAGAGCTGCCTTTGTAAAATGATGAATGATATAAAATGCAAGTTGAGAGCAGCAAGCTAAAAGCAGACACCAGATGCTTACGCAGTTGTGAGAGAGCAGCTTGAATACAGAAAGAGAGGAACCAGATTATGGAAAAATGAGGCTTCTGTCAAAAGCAAGCTCTCTCATTTGATAAATGGTGCTATGTGTTGTGCCTTAGTTACAAATTGATGTAAATAAGGAGTATAACAAACATGCTAGGGCTCACATGCGTGAGCTCACATGGAGCTCCTGGCTGCTTCCTTCTAATCTGCTTCTGATACCTCATCTGCTCTAAGATGATACTCTGACAAACAAATGGCTTCATCAGAAAACTTGTTTGGAGACCTCTTGAATTGTTTAGATCTTTTTGCAACTAGCTATAATATCTCTTCTGTGTGTGATCATGTCTAGCGATGTGATTTGGTGGCTTTTTAGACAGATAATTAGAACCAAAATTTACATAGATGTACAAATCACCCTCTATACATTCTCTCATCTGTGCCTCATAAGAGCCCATTATTATCTATTATTCCAATTTATCGGTATTATTACCAATAATTTACAGGTAATGTAACCAAGGATCTAAGAAGTTAAAAAACTTGCTGGTCACCACAGATTTGAGGTTGAATTTTAATCCAGACTCTACTTATCCAGGTTTTGAACCCAGGTTTTTTCAAATAAAGCCTCCTATCCACTATGCCATTCAGATTATTTCAGAAGAGATGTAAACAGTTTGAGAAGTTTAGGATTCTGAACCTAAATTAACAACTTATTTCCTTCATCCTTGGAACATTTTTTAAAGTGCTTAGATTGTGCTGAGCGCTGGTTTCCCTGCCCACCTTGGATAACTGCCACTTCTTGGCTTTACTTTTTGCTATGTATAGATTTGGCTCATTTAGACCCATTTCCTAAAGCTTGACTTATTTGTCAGGTTCTTCCTGACAGATGGACAGATAGGTGGCACAATGGATAAGAAGGTTGAGCATGGAGTTAGGAAGACCCAAGTTCAAATCTGATTTGATACTTAGTAGCCATGTGAACCTGGTAAGTCATTTAACTCAGATATGTCTCAAGTTTCCTCAAATGTAAAATAAGAGTAATAATACTTCCTATCTCACAGGGTTTTTATTTACCTTCAAATGAGGAATTTATAAAGCACTTAGTATTATATTTGGAATTTGGTGGGTGCTTATTAAATGTTTCTTCCCTTCCCATTCTCTTCTCTCTCATATTAGGAAACACAATTGTATTCATTCTAACTAAAAGCTGCATAGGTTTCTATATCTGGCCCCTTCACAAGATGCCATTTGTGAAGATTAGGTATGATTAAAGAGAAAAAAGCTCTAATCATAATGAATTTTAAGAACAAAGTCATTCACAGATCCGATCCTTCAGCACAGTAGTCTCCATAAGCTTTACTTCTGAATAAAATCTTTGAACTTTGTGTGCTTGACTTTGAAACAATCATAATTCTCCATTTAATACACAACTTCCCCAGCAACCAGCTGTTGTAATCCCAAACAAAAGATAAGGCCACAGAGTTGGGTGAACCCTAAATAAACAAAGGTCCCCCTTTGACTGAATTCCATAACAATGATGAAAAAGGCAATTTGGAAAACCAGTCTTCAGAGAGATAGCTGGGTAGAAGGGGTCAAACATTTCCCAAGATTCCATGAATGACAAGCAATTCTTTTAAGAACTGGCCACTGAAAGCACTAATAAGTTCAGCATATTATTTTTTTTAAAGGAGAATTGGAGGGCAGCTAATTGGTGTAGTGAATAGAGCACCAGCCCTGAAGTCAGGAGGACCTGAATTCAAATCTGTCCTCAGACACTTAATACTTCCCAGCTGTGTGATTCTGGGCAAGTCACTTAACCTCAATTGCCTCAGGGGAAAAAAAAGTGGCATTTTATTGTCAGTGTTGTGTGTTTGTTTTTAAAATGGCATGATTCAAGAAGGTATCAAAGAGAATGAAGATCATCAACAGACCCTACATCATGTTATCTGATCCTGCACATAGTAGGCACTTCATGGATTTTTTTTTGGTTATTTTTGTTCCCTGCAGATAATAGATCTGGTTTCACTAAATTCCTCCAATGGGATTTTAATTATTATACTTTAAGCACTGTATTCTCTTCTCCTTACCCTGCCTTCCAACAAACCATTTGCATCATGTTCCCTTGAGATAGTACAGGTAATTCCAAAAGGAGCTTCTCAGATTGTAACAGTCAGCAGTGGAAAGGAGAAACAGAGAAACCCCCCAAGAGTGGAATCTATGAGCTAAACTAGCCTTTGAAAGAGGGAAGAGCCATAAACAACAATAAGAGACAACCTAATACAAACAGTTTGGCCCTGGCTTAATCAGAAATATATTTCTGGAAAAAATAACTTGGAAAGACAAACCAACCCAAGTGACAAACACAGGCTAATGAATGATTAATTAGAATAAATTTAAGATATAACTGAGAGATAAGAAACTCTTTCTGCAAACAGAATCAGCCACTACCCAGGAGAGCATCACCAAATATTCCTCCAAATATTTTGCCCTTAAATGTCTCCTTATTGAAATGTACTATGATTTTGGAAAGTCCCATTATTAAAATCAATTCTCATAGGTTATGGCATTAAGCCTATGAGAGGTGGCTTGGAAGAGTGGAAAAAGAACTGACTTGAGAGTCACCAAGGCCTAGATTTAAATGTTATTTTTGATACAAACAGCCTTTATGACACTAGGCAAGTCACTTAACATCTCACTATCTCTAGCCACTCTCTACAGCTACAAATTACAACATAATTATTAATATGCATTGGAAACTATTAAGTTTCCTTATCATGAGTTCCCTTTTCAAGAGAAATCATAAGTCTCTTCAAAAAAATGTGGAGCAAATATAGAAGTAATATTAGTATTTGGTTGTAAAATGCTGGAAAGGTTTGAATCCATCACACAAGCTATGTGTGTGAGCCTCTTATGAAAGAAGAGGAGGACCACCTAACTAATTATGAAGAGATGCAGTCTGGGAATTTGTTTATGAGAGAATAAGAATAATTTCAACCATAGCATAAGAATAACCTGATCTTTTAAAGAAATGAAGTTTGACAACACCAGTAAGTGTGCAGACCTCAGAATGAATTGATCAAAGTGAAGATAAGTTTCAGTTAACTTAGTTGCTTTTAAAGTCTATTAACAAAATTAATTCTTGCCCATCCTATCACTGCAGTAGGGTGTGTGTGTGTGTGCGCGCATGTATGTACACGTGTATGTATGTGTATATGTAAGAGTTTTAGACCCAGGAAATCAAATTTTAGGAGGGGGGGAGGAGATGCTTGGAAAGGCTGGATAAGTGAATACTTTAGGAAGGAAAAAAACAAAACAAAATAGACTTAAGCACGAGGATTTATTTGCTTTGAAGTTTGTATGATGTGACTTTGTACTCCTAGACTCTCTGGTCTGGAAGGAATTTCTATAACTTCCTGATAAGAGGCACCCAGTTTTTACTTATAGCTTACTGTCAGTGGGGAACTACCTGAAGTGAGATATCCATTATGAGATGGGATGATTGTTTAGAAGTTTTTTTTTTCCCCTTATATGATCAGAGTAAATAGGAACTCTACCTGATCTGGTAGACAGTGGGCTATATTCAGGGGGCCACTTTTATCCTAGCTCTGTGTTAAAGCATTTGGTACTTTGGATTGAAATAGTAAGGCCTGAGTGTTTGCTTAGTTTCCACCCCACATTTATCAACTTTCACCTATGGCTCTCATTTTGGTCCTTGGGTTGGAACATGGCGATGAGGAGAAATGGAATAATTCTAATCCTTCTCACAAATAGCTCTTTGAACATTTGAAGAATATATCTTGAGTAATTTTATTCCATGATCTGGTCCCCATTTCTTTGCATTCTCTTAGGGAATTTTTCTTTCTCTCTTGATATGTTTCATTACTCTTCTTCTAAATCCTCTACATTATAATAATCATTTTATTCACTGAAACATTCATAATACATAGACATAGAAGTGAAAAATAAGAGTGTTTCCTGTCTTTTATACTTTATGATCTTGAACAAGTCCATTAAGCCCCTGTGCCTCAATTTTCTTATCTGTAAAATAAAAGGGTTATTCAAGAAGTCCTCTGAGACTCTTTTCTAGTATTAAATCTATGATTTCAGCCAGGGGGAAAGAAAGACTCTTAAGGAAGCTTTGGTGAAAGCTATGGAAGATGTCTAACTTATATGCAAAAAAGAGAATCTCTAGGGGAAAACTGAAAAGTTCTCTAAATTTTCAGGTGAGAGCAGGGTATCTTTTTTTTTAACTGATTATAGGGTAGGAACTGTATCCTTTTGTAGTATCAAATATAGGGCTTTGAACATAATAGTTATGAAGTAAATACTGAATGAATGAAATGAATCTGGATGACTGACTGAATTTTTCTCTCATCACTTAGGTATGATATCTTATATGGTGAGCCCTAAGAGGAGTAAATCAGGGAAAGAGTAAAGAAAGTTACTGTGTTTATTCTCCAAATGCAAAGCATGCTTCATTTTTGCTTGGAAACCCTAGTGAGGCCAATGCTAACATGAGAAGGATGTGTCTGTTGGAAATTGCTTTGGGCATTTCCTAGTCTGGAAATCCAGTTGCTTTCCTCTCTTTCAATGCAACTTACAATGCGACACTATTCCAGCAGAAATGCCCTTCCATGAAAACCAGGGCCTGCTCCCACTACTTCCAAGAAGTGGAACCCTGCTTGGAACCTGTGTATAATGCTGATCCTCACCCAAAAGTACCTCAGTCTTCACTCTAATGGCACAGTCACCATGGTAAACAGACAAATATTAGGATGAAGAGA
Source organism: Sarcophilus harrisii (assembly GCF_902635505.1). Classification (NCBI taxonomy): domain Eukaryota; kingdom Metazoa; phylum Chordata; class Mammalia; order Dasyuromorphia; family Dasyuridae; genus Sarcophilus; species Sarcophilus harrisii. The sequence goes on along the minus strand of NC_045427.1, from coordinate 437,184,646 downwards.
TTGTTCATCCTCCACAGTTGCTATCTTGATTATACTTGATAGGATTCCTTAAAGCTCTGTGACTTTAAAAATAATAATAATAAATCAGAAGATAGAATTTAAAAGTATAAAGCAAATGGCATTTGGAAACCATACATTTGGTTTATTCAACTCTTCCAATAGGAAAGAGACAAAACCTTTGGAAACACCAGCATTTCTAATGTTTTTTTTTTATTTTTTCAAAATTCAAAATTTTATTATGCATATAGATTATGACTAGATTCAAAATAAAGATGAAGGTGACATTGTTCCTGCCATGGATAAAATTATCAAGCCTCTGACATGTAAACAAATGAGAGATAGTGTGGCATAGTGGAAAGTGAATTGGACTTGTGAAAGAACATAAATTCAAATCTGACTTCAATCATGTGTGGGATCAATCCATAGGCAAGCCACTCATCCAGTTTAATCCTCAGTTTCCTCACTTGTAAAATGAGAGAAATAATGCTAGTAGTACCTACCTCATAGAAATGTGTGATAATTACATCATATATGTATATAAATTTAATAGTATTAGATAATAGTTATCACCATTAGAAATAAATATCCATAATTCAGAATGTAAAGCAGAAACTGAACATTATGGGAAATCCAAAGGGAAACAAATTATCTCTAAATAAAAGGACCAACGAAGGATGAAAAGGAGAAAGAATTTGAAAAAAGTACTACTTTCATATCTTTTCCTTTCAACTATTGATTCCTCACGTTTCCAAGAATAGAAAGGGATACATTGAGATGCAACTTGTGTGTTTCCTAATCTCTTAATGAATATTCATCTCTAGGCAGCTAAGTGGTACAACAGATAAGTAGTTCTGGTCCTGAAGTTCAAATCCAGTCTCAAATATTTAAAAGTTCTGTGACTGACCAGTCACTTAACCCTCTCTCAGTTGAACTAGAAAAAGAAATGACAAACCACTCCTGTATTTTTGGCAAGAAAACTCCATCTGGGATCACAAAAGAGTTAGACAACACTAAAATGATTATGCAAAAACAAAAATTCATCTCCAAGTTTGAAGGCATAGACCTCACTTATCATGTTGAATAATAAAATGAGCATCCACAGGGATGATGATCACAATATCAGAGGTACATGTGATCATAGAATCCAATTCTCTCATTTTATAGGTGAAAAAACCAAGGCCCAAGAATATTACCATGCCTTGCCTAAAAGGTAGGGCAATGGACTGAAAATAAATGATGTCATCAAAACCAAATCAGACTAATTTTCAACAAGAACTCAGATTCTATGTTGACTGCAAGCCAGCTGTAGGTGCTTCAGTAAGGGAACTGTTCTATTCTTTTGATTACTAATCTATAAACTGATGGAGTTTGTCTAGATTATTTTAAGATCTTTCCTTTTTAACAGTCTACAAATCTGCAAAAGATGGAATTGCTAGCAGAGATAAATATTAAGTAAATCAGTCAATAAGCATCTATGAAGCACTTTATATGCCTGGTGTCACTGTGCTAGGTGCTAAGGATACAAAAAATTTAGCAATTCATAATCTCAATGAGTTTTATAATCTTATGAAAAAACAAATATATATATATGTACAGAATAAATGTAAAGAGAGAAAGTACAAATACATACAAACTAATTTAATTTTAAAAATAGTTTCGAGTCTCTGGCAGTAAAGTGAATCAAGAAAGTCTTAATGTAGAAAGTGGGGAATAAACTTTATCTTGAAAGAAGAGAAGGATTATATGAAGTAGAGGTGAAGATGAAATGGATTGCAGATATGAGGAACATCTAATGAAAAAGCAAGGAAATAGGAGGTAGAGAAACAGAATATGTGAGAAACAGAGAGAAAGCCAATTTAGATTTTTCACAGCGTGATAAAGAGGGAGAAATATATGTGAAGGTTGGAAAATTAGGGTCTAGATTATGAAAAAAGTTTAAAAGCTTAACATAGGAAGTTGTATGTCATATGAGAATTAATGGAGTTTAAATAAGAGAGTGGCATGGACAAGTCTACTCCTAAGGAAAATCACTTTGGCAACTGTGTGAAAGATGGACTGTGGAAAAATGCTGAGATAAGCAGACTAAAAGACTATTGGTTTAATCTCTGAAAGACTAGATGTAGTTCTGATTTAATTTGGCAGTTTTTGTATAGAAAGAGTTAGATTCAAGACAACTTGTGGAGTTGCTATATAAATGACGACCTATGACAACTAATTTGATGTGAGATGAAGAAAAATGAAGAAATGAAGATAAAGCCAAGGTTCCAAATCTAGGAAACTAGAATAATGGTAGTGCCTTTGAAAGAAATAGGGAAATTTGAAAAAAAAAAAAAAAAGTATGTATGCATTGCTATGTGTGAGTTCTGTTTTAGACATACAGTTTGAAATAAATGTTCAGTACACAAATGATCATGGAGAAATGAAGCTCAGTGGCAAGATGGAGTTTAGATATATAAACCTGTTAGTAACATGCATAGCTAAACTTCTTAACAATGATTAAATGGAGAGATAGAGACAATTACAGAGAGAAAAGGTAGTCTAGGACAGAATACCCATCCAGTTAGATGACATAATATGAACGCTGAAGCAGCAGAGGAAACTGAGAAAGAGTGTTCAGAGAAGAGGAGAACCAGATGAGAACTGTATCCCAGACATATTGATACAATAAACTATCTAGGAGGGGAGGATAGTCAACTGTGTCAAAACATTCCATTTGTGTTAGATAAAACAATAAGAAATGAAAAAAAAATCAAATTTAGCAATTAAAAGATTACTAGTAACTTTAGGGTGAACTCTTTTAGTTAGTAATCAGGTAAGAAGCCAAAATGTAGAAGGTTGAGAAGATGGATTAAAAAACAGAGGTAATAAATGCAAACTTTTTTTCCTGCTAAGTAATAAACCCTTTTTTTAAAAAAAAAATTCAGAAACATTGATTAAAATGACAGTAGTTCATGAGAGGGAAAAATAGTCTAGGAAACTTAATTGCTCACAAATTCAATATTGATTCAAAACATACTAGAGCTGCTAAAAAAAAAAATCTAATACTATCTTAATAGCATAGTTGCATTAATAGAAATATGCTCCAGATTAAGAAGGGGAGAGGGTTTACATGCTCATTGTACTCTGTACTGACCAGACAACAGTTCTGAATCTTGAATTTTAAAAATGTTGAGAAAATTGTGAATTTCAGGTGGAGAAGTGAGGCATTAATGGATAAAATGAAAGGGAATATTTATTTCACTTTTTAAAATATTCCCAGAGAAAATATTAAGACACCCTTCTCTTTTCCCTTTTATTTCCTGCCCTCCAATCTCTCAAATATGTTATGCTTTAAATGCCCAACCTCTTTTCCCCCAATTATCAATAGAGAGTTCTCACTACTCCCAGGAAAAGCTGGCCCTATGGCCATAACCTTTGACAGAAAAGGTCCTATTGTCAACCCAAATATCCAAATATGAATTAACCAAGAGTTACTGGGCAAAGCCTGTCACTTGGCAACACACACCCAGCTGTATGGTCAAAATTAGAGAAATTTGCTGCTTAAAAGAAAGTGAATATGCCTATCGAGGAAAAACTGAGTGAATAGTTCTATTCATTAATCTTCCTACTCCTCCCTATATCCCCATTCCTTCTGCAGAGATATATAGCAGGATATCCATATATAAATATATATAGATATTCTATATATATATATATATATGGCCTTAGATGGGATGATCATGAAATGAGGCTGGAAGGAAAAAAATATTTCTCTTTGTAAATTTATGGAAAGCAAATATCACAGTCCTCCTCCTTATGTGGCTATATATAGCAATGAACAGATGTGTCTTTTAGAATAAAAACACTCATTGATTTTACATAAAGCAAGAATGGTAGAAACAGAGGAGAAAAACAAATCTGCTATAATCATCCAGCATCACTGAAGCAGTAAGAGCCAAACCTCCCATGTCAGACTCTACAACCACAAATGCAAAGGATTGTGTGCCATATAGTCATATACTCAACACTTATTAATAATAATAACTAGTCAGTATATCCATCTATCTCCCAGGAATTCAAAACCCCTTCTATATTGGTTCTTGGTCTCTTTTAGAACAGTCAGATCCACTTTTGTGCTAATCCCTCACTGGTAATTCTCCCCTCAAATATATGAAGATGTCAGTTGTTGTCAGTGAGGTCAAGGTTGGACACGGGTTTAATCTCTATTTTAATTTACATTAGCTAATTTTGATCTCTTTCCTGGACAAAGAAGGCATGTCAAACTCAACTTTCTTGTGGATCTTTGATCACAATGGACACTGTGAGTTCATTGGAGGAAATCACACTACTAGTCTATGTAAATGTCTTCACCATCTTCATTCTCTTTATCTCTATTTCAGCTTCCATCTAGTCTATTCTACTGAGACCATTCTTTGAAAGTTACAAAAAATCTCTTTCATAACTTAATCCGATGAACATTTTTCAGTCCTCTACTTTTGCATCACTCTGATTCACTGGACACTTTCAATTATATCAACCTTCTTAAATGTCTTCCTTCTTTTAACTGCTCTAACATGGTACTCATCTAGTCCCCTCCCTTTTTTAATCTTTCCAGCTACTCTCTTGATTCCCCTTTTATCTTCTACACTAAAACTCCAGTTCGATCTTTAATCATCTTATTTCTGTGCTCTCACAGATTCATGTGTAATCCCCAAGCTGATGACTCCTGAATTTGCATTTTTGACCTCAACATCTCACCCAAGAGTCTCATTCCATATATCCAAATGATTCTGGAATGCCTCTACTTAATATATGTTAATATTAACATACTTAATATTAATAATATTGCAAAATCCAACAGTTCTCAGAGAAATTCAGTTCCTCAACAAATTAACTCTGTTTCTATTTTCTTTCAGTATTCACAAAAAGGCAGCCATAGAATGAGGGGGAAACTCTCACCTTTGACCCATACTGGCTATGTGACACAAAACTTTCTACATAAATCAATCCATTATTTGTAGCAATTACTAAATTTTGAGAACTGAGGGTAGCCCACCCTTGACCTTTCTCCAACGTAATCTCCCAAAGCAGGAAATTCAATATTTCTATGGTACTGTTCTCATACTATTGTCTTATTTAAGAATATATAATAATTCCCAGTTTCCTAGTGAATTGTATCCAATCTGTT